>NC_082649.1:62154160-62901827 GCF_028023285.1 Balaenoptera ricei | reverse complement strand
ACTGTAAAACTCCTGAGCTTTGAGACTATACCTAGACTGAGAGAGTTGTGACTGGCACACAGTTGGAAACCAAGGCTTCTGCATCTGTATGTTTAGATGGCCCACCCCACCTTGGATTTTGCTTATAGTAACCATACCTGCCCTGCATGGGTGATGGATCAAAGAAGCACTGTTGTGACAGCTGTTGGGCTCCTCATTGAATGAAAACACTGTGGGTGCAGTATGTCCTGCCGAGGATCATTCTAGAGAGCTCAATAAACCTTGTGTTAAAACCTAGTAAGTCTGTGAGTTTGACCTAATCAGAACCTGTGACCACCACGAGAAGACTTCCTTAATTTTACAGGCAGGGTTACATCTCTGTTATCTCTCTAAGTATCTACAGGTCTCTCTTATAACATTCATCACACTTTCAAGGATTTACTGTACATCTCTCTTGCCTGAAAGATGTCAATTTCAAGAGGGCAGCACTCCTTTGTTTGTACTTGGATTCCTAGGGCCTAACACAGAGCTTGGCACACTGTTGGCCCTTGATACCTATTTGTTATTGAGAGATGAATGTAGTCTATTTCATCAAAGTGCCTAGCATATTATCTTAATTTGAAATACACTCAATAAACCTTCACTGAATGAATCTCTCACCACAGAGAGTACTAATATCCTGGAAGAAGGAACAGTATCCCCAAAGGGTCAGAGGGCTACTAGCTGTTGAAGTGAATGTGTATGAACACACATACAACAGTGTGTGCAACTAGAGGCAGTGGGGGTCACAGATCAACAAACAGAAGACATGTGCTGAGATGTCTTCCATCAGGGCCATGTCATTGAACAGGAAATAGGTCTAGATGGGGCTTTCAGTCACAACATCCTTTCTTACCTTTGATAGTCTTGAATATCCGCTCCATAATGTCAAAATATCCCTATGTTTTCAGTAGGTTTCTCATCAGATACAAATTCAATATAATTTGGGAGAGAGAACTGCTCTAAACACTTGGAAATAATTTTTAATTTAGTAATGCACATCTAAACTTGCTTAGAGGGACTTCCCTGGTGGCGCAGTGGATAAGACTCTGCGCTCCCAGTGCAGGGGTCTCGGGTTCATTCTCTGGTCGGGGAACCAGATCCCACATGCATGACACAACTAAGATTTCGCATGCCACAACTAAGGAGCCCACGTGCTGCAACTAACGAGCTGGAGAGCCGCAACTAAGGAGCCCACCTGCTGCAACTAAGGCCCAGCACAACCAAATAAATAAGTAAATAAATATTTTAAAAAACCAAAATAAAATAAAATAAACTTGCTTAGACACATGAAATAGTAGTGTTAGAGAACGACCACCACTGCTTCTACAAGTCATTAGATAAAGACTGTCTGCCACATCACTTCAAAAAGATAGAATGAAGAGTATAAACATCTTACCCACTCTCCATCCATGTGCCGCATATTCTGAATTCAGTGGAATCTTTCTTTTCAAAGCAATAGTCTGAGAAGGAAATAATTATAAATTCAGGTTTGAAAAAACAACATTGAAAGGAAAATGAATAGCAAATATGCCAGATTATGCTTGAAACAGATGGTTCAGAATCCTCCAAAATGATCAAAGTGATCAAAGTGATCTCGATGAAATGATCCAGAGAGGAACTAGAGCCTAAGCCCTCAGGAAGATGCAAGAGAAAAAGAGGGAAAAGGAGGAGGAAGGAGAAATAAGAGGAGGAAGCAGTAACACCACCACCACTTTGCCTCTCAGTACATAGAACTGAATCAGAGACCACCCCTAGGAGAAGCTGGACACAGGGTCAGCCCATGAGAAGCTCATAAACCAAGACAGTCATGGAGAAAGTGTGGCCACATAAAATTCAGGACACATGAAATTTATATAGGGTTGACCTCAGAGTGGAGAGGGTGCAACATAAAAGGAGCAATATCATTGAAGAAAATACTTGGGTGGGGGGAGGCATTGTGGGAGGTTGCTGGTCTCCTTTGGCCAAAGCCAGGCACTCTGAAGACTTCTGCAAAACGTGACAAGGAAGTGGGCAGAGATGGAAGATGACACCACTCCTATAGATGTGGCTTCAGGATTTTCCTTCTTCATGGAAACCCAAAGAATGAGGCAGTTCTCTAAGAAATGCATCTGCCCACTTGAGAACCCTAGAGGGACAAGTCATCCCTTGATCCTAAGACACTCTGTAATGCAGATCAGTAGACAGTATGAGTGGGGATAAATAAAAGTTAACCATGCACAAATCAAGAAGTGAAAGGTGGGGTGTTTACCTTTATAGTCAGAGTCACAGTCTTTCCTCACACATTTCTGGTTCAGATTTCCCATGAAGAGCTGCTGACCGACCAGGGCGAAGATGCTGAGGCAAAAGAGAGTCAGGATCATCACATCGACAAGCCTCTTCACAGAGCGCAGCAAGGCCCCAACAATGACTTTCAGACCTGAGGAAGAGGACAGATGTGGGGAGAAGCCCCCCACTCACACACACACACCAGACACAGGCAAGGAACAGAGAGGGAGCAACAAGGCCTCGAAAGTTGTCTGATTGCAGGCTGGTATCAGAAACTGGCCTGACCTAGGATTCTGAGGCCATAACTCTGTGCCTTAGAAGCTATGGGTCATCAGAGTGGTCCACTGGTCTAGGACTCGGCCTCTTTATCCTACTCTACAGATACCACAGGGTTGCTCTGAAGGGCAAGTGAGAAGACTTCGAGCAGAAACATGCCACAGAGACACAAGACATAACTTGATGACAGTTGTGCAGGCACCTCCATGGCTGGGGGTCACAGGCAGCATTAAGGCCAAAGTGAGGCCTCCTGAGAGAAGGAGCAGAGCTGTATTTAACATTTGGACGAGGTGCCATGAGATATAGCTAAATTGGGGGGTCAGGGAGCTGGAAGAAGGAGCTTTGTCTGGACCCAAATAATAAGGATGTCTTAGGAAAAGAAACTCAGATTACTACTTATAATAAGGGTTTTTAAAAATTCATTCAAGAAATATATTTACCAAGCACCTACTATGTCCATGGTACACTGTCAGGCTGCCAAAGTTACAAAATAAAAAGGACATAGTCCTGTAGTCTGTCGGCAAATGTTTAAAATCAGCTCTTTGCGGGGAGGGGAGGAGACAGAGAAAGTCTTCATTTGCAGCATTTACAGATGTCCTTGTTTGCTGAATTCTGGAGTGTAGATCCCTCTTCTCCCTCCATACACCCCTCTCCCACAGCTGCTTTCAAGCTACCAACATGACGTTCCTGGATGCAGAGTTGGAAAAGGATGTGCACAGTCTGCTGGGGAGTCGGAACAAGTCAGTCCCAGCACAACACTGAGTCACAGGCTCTGCTCTCAACACAGCTGGAGAGATAAACCAGCAGATGGCATCTGTAATGTGTGGGATGACACTAAGTGACAAAGTTTCAGTTGATCAGCATAAACCATGAATGGTAGACTTGAGAACACAAAGCAGCATCTGACGGGAGGCCAAGCCCACAGCAGATGACCTTCCACCAAGGGTGATGCCACATGAGGAGGAGACTTCAGGCCAAGCTGGGACATCCGCTGGATTCACCAGTGCACTCATGTTCATGCCAAGATCATGCTTCCCCTGCATGGTCGGGGCCACCAAACACGAAAATACTCTAACCTCATCTACGCCTGATTTTTCATCTGTAACAAGAGGCTCGAGTCTTCTCCAAAGCAAGATGATTTGGATGAAAGATAGCTGTGATTCCTGAATTATTTTTACATAGTCCCATAAAAGATTGTATCTCATACTCTTCCTTCCAAAAAGCATCCAGGGATCTCATGTGTTTCATGAGTCAAAATGGAGAGTATGTTCACCTGCTTAGAGACGAGGAAGGGAACATGAAAGCTGCTAAGTGTCTCCCTGAATGTATATTTTACCCACGCGAAATACGAGGGACTCAGCTCAGGCAGAAAGCCCCCAAATCCACCTGGGAAACGAAGGTCCACCTTGCAAAAGAGGAAGAGAAAGAGTGACATGTTCTACATAAACTGTCCTCTGACTGCCAGTTGCTTTATCACTATGCAGTTGTTCTTCTGGAGTTTCCAAAAATAACCCACTGCCTCTGTATGAAAAAGATCCAAATTGCCTGGAGTTTTGATAGAAGAGACTAGAAGAAGAAGGGAAGAAGAAGGGGGGAAGGAAGGAGTCCAGAGGGAGAATATTTTTTAATAAAGTTTTTTTGTAAAGGAAAGAGAGGAAAGGGGAAGGAGAAGAGAAGACTGTGCCATAATAAACTCATTTTTGATAAACTGGAATTCATATTTACAACCCCGTCCTTGGCTTCATCCTGATCCACAGAGCTCCTTCCTTGCCTGGCTTCCAAGAGACCACTTTTGCTCTCTTTCCTCCTTTACTGGTGGCTCTTGCTCATCTCCTTTGCTGGTTTCTCCTCTCTCCCCTCCCCTTTAAGGTCTCAGTGCCTGGGACTCAGTCCTTTGTCCTCTTCTACTTTCCATCTATGCTCATTTTCTTGGTAATCTCATCAGATTCCATGGCTCTAAATAACATCTATAGGCTCATAATCTCCAATATAATATCTGCAGCCCTGGAACTCCAGCCTCATATATCTAATTGCCTACTTGGTACTTTGATTTGGATGTCTCACAGCCATCTCAAACAGAACACATGCAAAGCTGATTCCCAATCTGACCCCCAAGGCCTGCTTCCCTCACAGCCTTCCTTTTCTCATTCAGTGATGATTCCATCTTTCCAGTCACTCAGACAAAAAAACTTGACTCATCCTTTACTCTTCTTTTGCTCATATCATGTATACAATCAACCTGTCAGGAAGTCCTCTTGTTTCTACCTTCAAATTTATACAGAATCTGACCACCATTCACCAACTCCTCTTCCACCGCCTGATCTGAGAGCACCACCACCTCTTGCTTGGATTATGGCAGTGGCCCCCTGTGTCAGTTTGGGCCCTCTGAGAAGCAGACACTTTGAGACCGGATTGCAAGAGATTTCTTGGGGAAATGCTTGTGAGGAGTAATCTGGAGGGAGGGAGTGGAGGGACAGAGAGAGCCTCAGACTGTGGCACAGGGCTGACACCTGGGAAAGGAGAGCAAGAAGGAAGCAGGATAGACAGGAAGTGCCTCAGACTGCAGTGCTGCTGTGAGACAGTCTCACCCTGGTTGCTGAGGAGCCCCTGAGCCAAAGTCCCCCATAGAGGAGTCCCAAACCCTTCAGGGGTGGGCCTGCACTAGCGGCCCCCACATGCAGGGAAAGCGTGATCTTGGCATGAACATGAATGCAGTGGTGAATCCAGAGAGGGGCCAGCTGGGACCATTAGTCAACTGCACTCCCTGCAGCAGGAGATCTGAGCAGCACATTTCCATGGTGACCAACATGCCTCCTATCTGGTCTTCCTGCTTCTACCTTTGCTCCCGCACATTCTGTTCCCCACACAACAGCCAGAGTAATCCTTTTAAAGCCTGGGTCAGGTCATGACTCCTCTGCTCAAAGCCCCTGCATGGCTCCCATTTCTCTCAGAGCAAAGCCCAAGTCTTCCCGGTACTTAGGTGCCTCCCCTTCACCTCTGTGGTCCCTCCTCCACCACCTGGCCCCTCATTCTGTCTGCTCCAGCCCCACCCACGTCTTTTATAGTCCTCGGTCTGTGGACTGGCTGCTTCCTATGCTCAGAATACTCTTTCCCATATATCTGCTTGTGAAACTCCCTCACCACCTTCAAATCTGCTCACATCTCACCTTCTCAATGACACCTATCCTGACCACCCCACTAAAAATTGCAACCTGCTTCCCTGACCCCCCGTGACTTCCAAGAGCCACCACATTGCCTACTTTTCCATTTTATTTCTCCATAGCATATGTCACTTTCCAGCACACTATATAGTTTACTTATTTATTATAGTTACTGCTTAAGTCTGTCTCCCAACCCCCCACCTAGAATGTAAACTCCATGAGGGCAGGGACCTTTGTCTGTTTGCTCATTGGTACATCCCAAGCAGCTAGCACAGTGGATATTAGGTGCTCAATATATATTTGTTGAATGATCAAATAAATGAATAAAGCAGAGTTTGTTAGTTTGTGGTTTACATGACATAGAGAAATTTTAACTATTCTCTTCTGCTAAGAGCCAGTGTTGAAAGTTAGAGTGACTTACCTGAAATTACTGAAATTGCTTTCAAAGCTCTGAACACTCGGAAGGTACGCAGGGATGACAGACTGATGCTGCTGCCCTTGATATATGGTGAATATGATACAAACCTACAAGACAAAGCACAAGGAAAGTCCAGGCTTGTTCAGGCATGCGTCTGCCCTGCACATCTCCACAAAGGTCACAAGTAAGCACAGCCTGAGGTGTGTGTCCACCAGAATGAAATCTGCAACCTCCCCTTCCAATCCCACCTTCATGTCAGGACCTGGCAATACCACTGTCTATTGCTATGGACCCTATGGACCACAGATTGCACAGGAGGCTGCTCTCAGCTAATCTTTACACTTGGACATAGATGAGGATTCCTTGAAATAGTCACTGCAGTTGTGGCTACATCCATGGATAATAGAAATCAACTTAAACATTTATTGACTTGCTACCAAGTTCCAGGCCCCAGTACACTTCCCTAAGGTCTCACCATGTGGCCAAGCCCAGAAGGAACCTAGGCGGTCTGGTTCCAGAGCCCACATACTACACCATCTCTCAATAACCAAGAGCACCTGACCATTTACCTTCAAATGTAAAACTCTGAAATTAATAGTAACTACCTCAAAGGGCTTTCGTGAATATTAGATAGAAAAATATATGCAAAGTGCTTAAGACAATGGCTGGCACAAATTAAATAAGGTTGGGTTTATTATTATTGTGCTGGCAATAGGCCATTGCTCCTCTTGCTTTTTATTTTGCTGACTCATGAATTTGGAATCTCATCATTCGATGCCAAATTGATGTCCTCTCCTTCAGGAAGAACTTCAGCTCTCACCTCATGCCATATACAATAACTAACTCAAACTTAATGGACCACAAACTTAATTAAACATAAGAGCCAAAACAATAACACTTCTAGGAGAAAACATGAGAGAAACTCTTTGTGACCTTTCAGTAGACAAAGATGTTCTAGACCCCTTTATTCCTCCTCCATGCTCTAACAGCTGGAATCATGCACAGCTCCTATGCTAGCACTCACTGTAGCATGTTATAATGGTCATTAAATGCCTCACTTCCCCTCTGACCTGCGAGCTCCAACAGGGTGAGAACCATGCATGATATATTTTTTTTCATTATCACAAGCCCTATATCTGGCACAGAGACTGGCCCCATAACAGGTCAGTGTTTGGTGAATAAATGGCTGAAAAAGTAAGACCATGAGTGTTGGCCTAGAAATGGATTTGTGGGGAATTCCCTGGAGGTCCAATGGTTAGCACTTGGTGCTTTCATGGCCATGAGCCTGGGTTCAATCCCTGGTTGGGGAACTAAGATCCCACAAGCCTCGAGGTGCGGCCAGAAATGGATTTTTGTGTGTGAAGGCCTCTGGTCAGTTGGCTACATGGTGCAGTTCAGTGTCAACCAACACTGCACTCAGAGTTCTAGGCTTTACTTGGCTGCACTCAGCCAGTCATGTGGATCTACACAGGGCCCTGCTGGAAGCCAAGGGGCTTCTTTCCCACCCCTAGTCTCTTTGGTAAAAATCTCAACATTCTTACGCTGTTGCAATGACAATGGAGTCCAGCCAGTTCCACGGATCTCGAAGGAAAGAAAACTCATCCAGAATAAAACCTCTTGCCAATATTTTAACTAATGCTTCAAATATATAAATCCCAGTGAAGACATACCTACAAAGCAAATCATTCAGAACAAGAAGAAATATGATAAGCTATGTGAAAAACAGAGAGTCCATCTGTCTGATCTGACCTTCATGAGGTCTGACTCCATTTTAATGTGACATTTAACATTCTTGTCTTAGCAAATCAAAGTTCAGAAAGGTAAGGTCCTCAAGCAAGTTCTGGTATTTGGGATTTGTGAGAAAGAGGCCCATGGATAAAGTTGTAAAGCTGCTTCTAAACACCTAGCTTCACAGCCATATTCTTGAGAGAAGCTTCAGCCAACATGGACAGTCTTTTCAACAAATGGTGTTGGGAAAGCACAGTATCCACATGCAAAAGAATGAAGCTGGACCCTTACCTTATACCATGTACAAAAATTAATTCAAAATGGATTAGAGCTAAATGTAAGACCTGAAACTAGGGACTTCCCTGGTGGTGCAGTGGTTAAGAATCAGCCTGCCAATGCAGGGGACACCAGTTCGAGCCCTGGTCCGGGAAGATCCCACGTGCCACAGAGCAACTAAGCCCATGCGCCACAACCAATGAGCCTGCACTCTAGAGCCAGCGAGCCACAACTACTGACCCCACATGCCACAACTACTGAAGCCCACGTGCCTAGAGCCCCTGCTCAACAACAAGAGAAGCCACTGCAATGAGAGGCTGTGCATCGCAATGAAGAGTAGCCCCCGTTTGCTGCAACTAGAGAAAGCCCGCGCGCAGCAACGAAGACCCAACGCAGCCATAAATAAATAAATTAATTAATTAATTAATTAAAATGTTGTGAATATTAAAAAAAGACCTGAAACTATAAGACTCCTAGAAGAAAATATCTGCAAATCATATATCTGATGAGGTTAATATTTGGAATATATGAAGAACTCCTACAAACTCAACAATAAAAAATTAAATAATCCACTTAAAAATGGCCAAATGACTTGAATAGACATTTTTCCAAAGATTACATACAAATTGCCAACAAGCATATGAAAAGACATATGAAAAGATGTTCAATATCACTAATCATCAGAGAAATGCAAATCAAAACCACAATGAGCTATCACCTCGTACTCATTAGGCTGGCTACTTTTTAAGAAAAGCAGAAAATAACAAGTGTTGGTGAGGATGTGGCAAGATTAAAACCCTTGTGCACTAGTGGTGGGATTGTAAAATGGTGCAACCACCATGGAAAAAAATATGGAGATTCTTCAAAAGATTAAAAATAGAATTACCATATGATCCAGCAATCCCACTTCTGGGTACATATACAAAAGAACTGAAAGCAGAGTCTTGAAGAGATATTTGCACAGCCATGTTCATAGCAGCACTATTCACAATAGCCAAGATGTAGAAGCAACCCAAATGTCCATTGACAGATGAATAGATTAATAAAATGTGGTATATACATGCAATGGAATATTATTGAGCCTAGGAAAGGAAAGAAATCCTGTCACATGTGACAACATGGATAAACCTTGAGGTCATATACTAAGGGAAATAAACTAGTTTAAAAAGACAAATATGGTATGATTCCACTTACAGGAAGCACCTAGAGTAATCAAATACACAGAGACATAAAGTATAATGGTGGTTTCCAGGGGAGTGGAGGGGAGGGCAGAATGGGGAGTTATTGTTTAATGAGTACAGAGTTTCAGTTTTGCAAGATTAAAAGAGTTGTGGAGATGGAGAGTGGTAATGGTTGCACGTCTGTGCGAATGTACTTAATACCACTGATCTGTACACCTAAAAGTGATTAAGATGGCAAATGTGATGTAATGTGTATTTTATCACAATTTTTTAAAAAACTATTTCCATTTTATTCCTTTAGTCCTTCATCATGTTCTGTCTTCTAATTTATTTCCCTTCTTCCCCTTCCTCCTCCTCCAAAAGACAATACTCTAACTCTCTTGTTATAATCCCAATAAAAATATGCTTGGTTGGCGCGCGCACGCACACGCACGCACGCACACACACACACACACACACACACACACACACGCTGGTCCCACATCTGGGACAGAAACAATCATTTCGAACAATCTGCTGGTTCAGAGTAAAAGAAGTGGACCTTTTCTGGTAGAATGTCCAACCATTGTTAGCCCTCAAAGTTAAAGAACTAAGGTCTTGGGAACTCGAAGAATCCCAAAGCAGCTAAGTCCAAGAGCAGAAATGGTCATGAGGCTGCCTTGGGCAAGAGCTACTTCTGCTTCAGCTTTTTTCTAAACTGCTCACCTTTTAGGTGACAAATAAACACAGAAGATTAATTAATGTCTGCCCTGAAATGCCATCTTTTAAACTCAGGTATAATTTATAAAATTATAGGTATTTTGAAAAAAGGCTGTAATTACAGATGTGTGGGGTTCTGCAAGTCTTCATCTAGATCTCAAGCAAATGAGACAGCCACCTCTGACTGTTATTTCTGCCTAGCCATTTAGCCTTCCACCTCCCACCCTGCCATTCTCTCTTTTCCAGCAGAAGCCTGCCAGTGGTGGGACATGTGGACCAAAATGACATCTGCTGTGGAGTACAGCCATGCCCACCAGCTGGAAGCAGGGCTTGAGATCTCCACGATAGGGAGACCTCAACCCACCACGCAAATCAGGCCCTCTGGGGTGTGTCACTATCAGTTCAACCATAGTTAGGGTGTCCAGTCAGGGCCATGGTTGTCTAGCTAGTAAACCCATTTCTAAGACTCTATTCTAAGAAAATAATGATTTTTTAAAGTAGTTTTATACCAAAAGATGCTTGTTGCAATGCTATTTATAGTAGTAAAATACGAGAGTAGTTAAGTAAATGATGGTATAGTCACCTGATGAAATATTGTATAGGCATCAAAATGGGCTCCTGTTAAGCCTACATAAGGACAAAGAAGACCACTTAAAACTAGACATAAAATTTGTATGTGTGCTGTTTATTACAAATGTAAGTTTAAAAGACCTTTAAAGACAATTGTAAGTGTACATATACAAAAATGAAACTGACTCTGCCAGCATTTGTGTTGGGGATCTGGGATTATGGGTGACTTTTTCTTCTCTCCACAGCTAAAATCTGAGGTAATCATAATTCTTTTAGGTTTATTTGCTTAAAAAAATAGGACAAATGCATGCAGGACAAACACTTACTCAGCACTCTCAGTATCTATGTTAATGCTGTCCTTCCCACGAGTCATGGCCATGAACACGCAGTTGATGATGACGGTGCAGATGATGAACATGCTGAACAATGTGACCAGGGCCGTTAAGGCAGCTACACTGCAGGATGGCATGTGTCATTAGTTATTGTAGTTGAGGCTGCGGGGGTCCCTGCAGGGCCCCTTTTCTGCAGGAGCATCTGTCCTCTAACTGTGAGCGTTGGCTGAGAACAACCCACAGCTGTCCCCTCCCTTGAAGAACTGTCCTCAGCCTGAATGGCAGCCTCCTCACCTTAGAGGGCTACACTCCCTTTCCACATGTCTGACCGACAGATTTACAAAAACCCGGCCTCTGGCTTTCAGGCGGGGCAGCTCTGCGATAGATTCATGCTCTGGAGAGCCCCGTGGCTCCGGCTGATGCCTGATGTGGGCTCAGCTGAGACCCTGTCCTTGCTTGGCTCCTCCTTTTGCTCCATGCTGTTTCCCTTTTTCCTTTTCCAGAGAGCACTCCCCCACTAAATCACTTAAATAAGAATCCCATCACAGGTTCTGCTTCTAGGGAACCCAACTTAAATAGATATTCCTTCCCGTTTTCCTGAGTACTTCCGTCTACCAACCCACGTCTTTTTCACACCCCCCTTCCCCCCATCTAAAACTGCCTGGTGTCTCCTCACCCCCTGAAAATCTGGACTTTTAACACTAGAAAGTGTTTCTAAAAAAGCTTTAAACACTGTAGTTCTAGCACAACTCACTTATCAGCTAAACACAGTGCACAGGTTGCCAGTTTACCCTTTATTTGGGTCTCAACTTAGATGTTCCTTTCTTCAGGAGGCCATTCTTGATGCCTCCAAAGCACAACAGAGCCTCTCCACACTCCCACTTCCAGACTGCCCATCTCACTAAGAAATTGCCTGCCTTTTGACCTGTCTCCTCTGAGGCCACAGGATCCCAGACAGGTGCCAGTCCCAGCACAGCCCTGCCATACAGCAGGGCCACTCACCCAGTATTTGTTAAAAGAATGAGCTATTTCCACTCAACAAACATGTGAACCCCTAGGGCTTGTGCACACTTCACATGACCTGGACTTGGTAAAAGAAGCAACAAAAGGATATGAATGGACTGAAATTCTAATGGCTAAACTTCTGATTGAATTGAAAGGCCCAAAAATGAACAAGGCACGTTTGGCACTGAAGCGGTAGATTGTTCTCTTTTTGTTCAACACCATAAATGTCTGCAAAAAAAAACCAAACACAATAGAATTACATGCAGTGACCAAACAATATTTATCATGAGTTCATTCAGAGAAAATTCGGTGGAACCACAGGTTGAGGCATGGCTTGTCTTATTATGGTGACTGTAGCTTCTGATTGGAGACCTGTCTTCTGAAGCCAGAGGTACTTTCTGACCAGCCTACACTGTCACTCTGGAAGCCAAGAGATCTCCCCATGTGGCTTGGGTCTCACTCAGAGTCCCAAGACTCTGATCTATTGAAAGTCAGCCCTCACTCCCAAAATAACTGTTGAGCTGTGGACTGTTCACCCAGTGAAATACTCTGGAAGCCCCAGAAATGAAGCGCATGGGCCCTGCAAATAAAGAAAACAGGGGTGAAGAGTAATAACTGGGTCAAACAAAACCCTCTGTATTGTACTCCATGGTATATATTTATGGAGACAAGAACTAGAAGAGAACTTGAAGAGACAGAAATAGAATTGAGCATTCACACTCGGCAGATTATTTTAAATTATTTTGATTACTAATGAAAACTTTGTTGGCACAATATTGTAAATCCACTATACTTCAATAAAAGATAATATTAAATAAAAAAAAAACTTTGTAATGAATCTTAGAATAGTTAGGTACCTAGAGAGTTTATATTGTTATGCCTGAGCTGTCTTACATGAAATAGTCTGCCACTCACTTCTAACCTTGAGGATTTTCAATAAAAAATCATCACGGTTCCCAGACTTGCTCTCCCATTCCCCCCCACTCCCTGGACATAGGCAAATCTGCCTGAGGTTCTCGACTGGCAGGGGAGGCCCTACAGAAGGCAATGGAAATGTGTGTGGGTGTTTTTGGTTATCTGTCACAATCACTGGAGGCTCTACTGGCCTGTAGTGGGTACGTCCTGGGATGCCAAATCCAGGACAGACACACCAAATGGTGCACTGTTCAGTTGGGCCCCACTGAAAAACACCAAACCTGCACCCGTTTCCTCCTTGCATGTCTTCCTGGGCTCTGGGCCTGAAGCTGTACCTGAACAACAACCAATGACTCACAGGCTTCTAACATCAACCCTCAGACCTCCCCCTTTCCATTTAACTGTCATCTGGCTGTCCCTTTATGTGTCCTGAAGGCTGTTATAAAAGCCTTCATAGAACTAGGGTCATTCCTGTCTCCTGTGTCATTGCTCCTTTCAGATTTGCAGAAAAATACTACTTGACATGTAATCCAGCATATTCTCAAACAGGAAAGACAGGTCTTGTCACCCAGGCCCAGAAACAGTGGGGTAGCTGCCGCCTTGGTTGAGATACCAGAATTTCAGCCACTGCCAAACATCAACTTCCTTCACTGAGTTGCTGGAACTTACTTGTCTGCTGGCCATCTGGCTGCAGGGAAAATGTGGACTAGGATATTTTCTGTTTCCTCCATAACAAAATGAAATGGGCCACAGGGTTCTTTAAAAGCTATGAGCTCGGGCTTCCCTGCTGGCGCAGTGGTTGAGAATCCGCCTGCCAATGCAGGGGACACGGGTTCGAGCCCTGGTCTGGGAAGATCCCACATGCCGCGGAGCAGCTAGGCCCGTGAGCCACAAGTACTGAGCCTGCGCGCCTGGAGCCTGTGCTCCGCAACAAGAGAGGCCGCGATAATGAGAGGCCCGCGCGCTGCGATGAAGAGTGGCCCCCACTTGCCGCAACTAGAGAAAGCCCTCGCACAGAAACTAAGACCCAGCACAGCCATAAATAAATAAATAAATAAAATTAAAAAAAAAAAAAAAAAAAAAGCTATGAGCCCAGGGGTCCCACTTTGGGGATTCTGTGCCCTTTCTTTGGACAGAAAGACGATTTTAGGGCAGAGAGCAAACCTCTTCCTAAGGTGGGTCACCCAGATTAATAGGTGGCATGATATGGCTCTACTTCTATGCCCTTTGATTTTTTTTTTGAATTTTATTTAATTTATTATTTTATATAGCAGGTTCTTATTAGTTATCCATTTTATGCCCTTTGATTTTGATATTTTATTAATGCCTCCTCTGACTGCTTTACATATTTCAACTAATGGTGTATTTAACTACACTCGCCAGGGTTTTAATGATTTAAAGCTGTCTGCTTGCTGACACATCTCCACCCTTTTCCCTGTAGCTCTTCAAAAATGGAAGCTTTGAAAGAGAGGAAGTGACCTGCGACTACAGAAAGAGCCCTTGGGTTTGAGTCCCAGCTCCACCACTAACTGGCTGTTTGACCTGGTGTAAGCCACTTCCCCATCAAGGTTTTGTCTCCTTATCTGTAAGGTGAAGTGCTAATGACACCACACATAGCTCACGTGACTGCTGAGAGCACTGACGTGTTAGGTCATGGGTGTGCAGAGCTCTGAACAAGTATCATGTCTCTTGATTTAAAGGGAGGACCCAGGCTGAGAAGAGATGGTCCGAGAACATCCACCCCAGCTGGATCAGAGCCTGTCCTCCCAGGACTGTCCGCAAAACACCAAGCTGCTGCCTACCTCCTGGATCTCCTACCCAGCCTAGAGGCAGAAGGAGGCCTCCAGGAGTTATCTCACCTCCAACTACTCTGCCTCCAAGAAGCCCCTGGAATTCTGGGGCATTAGGAGAAGGAGAAATATTGGAGTGTTTTTGCTCCTTCACCTCTTTTCCCCTTTTTTGTCCTTCCCACTCATACCCAGCTTTCTTCCATCACACAGTCCCCATTCGGCCTGGTAACCCCAAGTCTGTCCAATTCAAGGACATACAAACCAGGCAATCTTTCTTTGGAGAGGTCAGTTTCTCATGGGTGCCAGAAAAGGATGCTCTCAGCATCCCATATTTTCCAGGACTTTCCCCAAACTCCCCAGCCTCCTTCCTCCCTGTCTTCAGTCTGGCAAAGTGGGTTTTCCATTCTCTGCTGGATCACACAGTGAGATGATGATGGCCAGGTCTTCTGAGTCTTTCCTGAAAGGGGATGGTCTGTAGAGGACTTTCCTCACTGCCCCAGGCTTTCAAACAGCCATCAGAAGAGCCTGAGCTCACGTTTCCTCATCTAGGAACCCCTTTGAGGAACTTTTACTAGAATTTCCCTACATCTAGGTAGATAAAACAGCAAGCCTATCACATATTGGCATGGAGTTTACATGTAATCTGCATGTGCCTACTTGATTACAATATTCTTAAACTTCATTTATTGAGCTCCTCTTATGTGCCAAGTATTGGTCTAGGGCTTTGACCTTCATAAATCTCATTTAATAGCCTGAAAAGCCTATTGCCTAAGAGTTTTTCAAGGTAAACTCTAGTTGCTGAAACGGACATTCACGGACAGTGATATTAATTCTTCATATCAGTATAATGCCTTACAGTTTATAATGTTTTACAGTTTATAAAGGCTCCATAGCATGCCTATGTTGTAATGTAGGGAGAGCAGGCATTATTCCCGCTTTACTGATTAGAAAAGTGAGAATTAGTGAAGTGATTTACCCAAAGTTATAAATCCAATTACTTGAAATGGCCTATACCCAACTTTTCTGACTGCTAGTCCAGTCCTCTTTCCTGACACCATTTTATGTTTTCTCTGCTCTCCTTTTACCCTTCTGCTGCTCCTCGTCTTCATTCATCTTCTTTTCCAAGACATGCATTATTACAGAGAGAAAATTAGTACTGAAAGCCATTCTCAGGACTGTGAAAGCAATGACAGGGGATGACAGCAAAGGAGAAGTGGGGTCTGGCCTCTTTATACCCCAAGATCAATATTTGGCGATCCATGCAATGCCAATTACACCTGGTGGTTAGAACATGGTTAGAACACCCCAGCCTCCCCACAGAGGGTACCTTATGATTTCTGTAGAATGGGTCCAAGTCTTCCAGGGGCTTCCCTATCAGCTCATGGGGAATGTCACCATAGAGCATGGGCAACTTTCTGGACATCTTTAGGTCAAGCTGAGGTCGAGGCTGGGGTTCTGCTGCTGTCTGGTCTTTGGACTTTTTTTTCTCCTTTTGGATGGCGATCCGCTTCTTGATTGCAGCCAAAGAGTCAGGAGTGAAGGGGCGGAAATTCCTCGCATCTGGGAAGATCACCGGGTAGCACCTGTCATCCATCTTCACCCTCGGGGCAGAGACAAGCAGCAGATCCTCAGAGAGCTCTGTGAGGTAGAAAATTACACTGTCTGCCCTGAGATTCCACTCTCCAAGGACCATATCATGGTGTCTACAAGAGTTGAGACTGAGGTGAGGGGGTTTGGGAACTCATTAGCTGTGAAGAAGGTCAGAAGAGGTGACCGCTATTGTGGATATAAAAAGAATTTTGGGCATAGGCGAGACCAAAGCAGGTCATCATTCCTGGAGGACCTGGAAATAGGTGGGAAGCTGAGTTCAAGATCAATAAGCAGAAGAAGCTCAGTCTCTAAAAATGAGACCCAAGCATCAAGGAAGACAGTAAGACTGAACCAGCTGAACTACTGAAATGGGACCTGCAGATGGTAGACAAGTGGCCACAGTGTGAACAGGAGAGGAAGGAATAGGGAATCAAATGGGCCATAGTTGGGGGTTGTAAAATCAAAACTATGAGTGCATGAGTCTTTCTTCACCTTTGGTTGGCAAAGTTCTTGAAATGTGACGGGATGGAAACAAAAGAGTCATAAACACAGGCATGAACATTTACACTAACATCTATGATCCTTTGCCAGCTCTCTAACTTCTGAGACCCAGACCTGGCAGAAGTGAGACCCCAAGAAAGCAAAAAGGATTTGCCAAAACTAATAGGTCACTCTATCATGGGATAATAGCTCTCCCAGCCCCTATCCCTGACAGCCCTTTCTACAAGGACTTTCTCTACAGCCTCAGGCTTAAAACTAGACTCTGAGAAAAAGCAGTAGTGGTTAAGTTAAATGCATTTATTCCCCATGCCAGGCATCTTCTTCCTTTCTAATTTACTGAATGCCAATCTAGGATTGACTCCCACACCACTCCAAGGAATTACAATGGGGAACTCAACATAGGACTGGTTTATTCATTCAACAACCATGTGCTCAGAGCCTGTTCCGGGCACAGTGCTAGGCACTAATGGTGAAAAAACCTCAGTCTCTCCTCCAGGCCCTACAGTTACACTGCCTGCTGTAGTGGAGAAGACAGATAAAAGACATGAAACTACAGTAGAGTAAGACAAATGCTACTATAGGAAAGAAATAGAGGGTGCTATGTCTGTTCATAGGATAAGCATCTAAGCAGTTTTGCAGAATCAGGGATGGCTTACCGAAGCTTTAATGTCTCAGCTGAGACCTGAAGGAGATGTAAGTCTCAGAGAAGAAAAAAAGGGACATTAGAGTGTTGCAGGGGGAGGAAAGAGCATGTACGAGGACACTTGGTTGAAAAAGAACATGGTGTCCATCAACAGGTTTTGTTTGCCCAGAATGGAGATTGTGTGGAGTGGAATGGTCAGTCAGCACTGGAGAGCATGTGGGGGCCTGTAATCCTTAGTAAAGATCATGGACTTCACTCTGAGGGTAGCGGAGTGTTACTAAAGGGTGGGTTATTACTATTATTATTATTTCAGAGGAGTAACACTATCATTTTTTTAATATCCCTCTTACTGGTGAGAATGGATAGGCTTGGGATAGGGGAATGAAGGAGTTGGGAAGGCCAGAATAGGAGAAATGAGCTTGGAAACTGTTGCAACAGGTCATAACCACTGAGGATGACCTAATGGAGTGGATGGATTTGAGAGTCACTTAAAAAATAGCCTTGACAAGTGATTCATGGGAAGAGAGGGATTTAAGGGCAAGGAAGGAGTCAAGGCTCCTGGCTTCAGCAAGTGAGTCAACAGTGCCAGTCGCTCAGATAGAGAGCACTAGGGAAGGAGAAAGCTTTGGGGGAACAGATTCAGATTAAAACACATGGAGGTGAAGCCACTGATGGGACCTGCAAGTGGAGAGAACCGGGAAGCACTGGAATACAGAGAAATCACAGCTTACACGTGTTAGCCTCTGAAAAAAAGCACATAAGAAAAAAACAAAAACAAAAAACACAGTCAAAACTTCCTTTGCAAATCCCTTAGGGAGGTACCATGTTGAAGAGGCATCCCAACTCACTGGTCAACAAATTCAATAGAACCTCTTTCTTCAGTGAAGAAAGTAGTTGGATTCTGTTTAAAGGTCATGATAAGGGCAACATATGTGTCTTTAAACACATTAAGGGTAATGCAGTACTCACAAAGTGTGAGCCATATGTCAACAGAAACCAAATATGGGACCCTAGATTCAGTGCATTCTGTCCTGCATTCATTCAGGGTCAAGCTCTTTATGGACGCTCCTGGATAATGGAATTGGCCGTACTATTTAAATTACTCTCTCTCCTCTCCTCTCCCCTCCGTTCCTCTTCCCTTCTATTTCTTCCCTCACCTCTCTCTCATAAACATATGTAACTGAATTTGTATAAATGAAGTGAGCATATAATGAGACTCTGCTGAATTTGGCTCTAGAGCTCATAAAAGACATTTAAGACAAGCATGAAGTCTTTTGCAGTAAACAGCATATGAATGCTAGTTGATCCTACAAAATGGATGAGCCAGGAAAGACCCTGGATGGCAAAAACTGGACCTTATGCTAAGTTGCAGCAAGAAATCCAGTGGAGGGCTGCTGCCGTAATAATGAGACTATTAAAGAAGAAACTGGACATTCTGGCCCTGCTGTTCTGAACCTGGGTTATTTTGACTGGGTCCTTGAGGAAAAGAGACTTAATAAAAATAAATAACACAAAATAAAACTGACAACCCCTGAAACCGCACACGTCAAAATTTGTTATAGATGGGGACTTCCCTGGTGGTCCAGTGGTTAAGAATCTGCCTTCCAATGCAGGGGACACGGGTTTGATCCCTGGTCGGGGAACTAAGCCGCGGGGCACCTAAGCCTGCACACTGCAACTACTGAGCCCGTGAGCTCTGGAGCCTGAGTGCCACAACTAGAGAGAAGCCCATGTGGCCGCAACGAAGAGCCCGCATGCTGCAAAGAAAGATCCCGCATGCTACAACTAAGACCCGACACAGCCAAAAAAATTAAAATAAAATAAAAACTGGTTTATTAATAGGTAAAAAAGAAAGGTAATTAGAAATTCCATGGAAACAAAATGTTCTTCAGAAAGTCACATTTTACATATGAAGCCAACTAAATGATCTGAGCAGCCGACAGAATATAAGAACAGGAAAAAAAGAGAGTCCACTTGACCTTGACACTTAGAACGTTCTCCTTCATGCAGCAGAAGGTCAGTGACATCAGAGTCCATCCCCTTCTTTAGGGGTCCAAATATAGTACTTGGTTTTAGAGACTAGTAGCTACAAAATCTTTATATCATAAAGGTTATATATTAGTTTTTGATTTTTAACAATCTGATACATAAAGCAAAATTAATTATAATTACGGAAAAGACTTCAAATGTTATCAATGTTATAAAATTTTGTTGCAAGCTGGAGTTGGAGAGAAAAGGTGAGGGGAAGCTCAGAGGCACCAATTTCCTCATCCTAAACACGTGGAGAATTAAGACGTTCTATGGAAGGTCAACGGATCAAGCAATACAAGTATAAATATATCCCTTAAAATTACACAAGTAATCAAGTGCAAAACCAAATTAGAAATATAAGGAACAAAAACTGGAAGAAATCATGAGAAAGGCAGAAGGATTACTGTCAATAAGCTAAATCCCTCATCGCACATAGGGGCAATTCAATAATTTTTACTTAAACTTGATAAATCAAGAAATAGGAGAATAAGAGAATTATTTAGAGTTAAGTGAGACAATGACCAGAAGACTGAAAAACTGAAATGGTTAACAGTGCGATTGGATATACAGGTGAAGGTGGAGACATTTTATTTTTCATGTTATATCCTTCCCAACATTTTTTCTTCCTGAGATATTTGAATCATATGCATGTATGTTACTCCCATAGGATTGTGAAAGGATTGTAAAAATCCTTCAAGGGCTCAAAACATCCTCTAATTCAAAATAGAGAGTCAAAATAGAGAATCAAAATAGAGAGTCAATATCAGGTATGAAGACAGGCTCTAAATCTCCTTGAGTCAGAAAGGAAGCAAGCTTAATCTCAATTTGCAGTCCTAAACCAGGAGGCCAGCAACATGTGAATTATGACTTGACACAGGGCAATCATGAGAGACAGGGAGGCCTGTGAGGAGGCTCTGCCAGACCTCCATCAGGTGATGGGCTAGACTGGCAAGGAAGGTGGGAAGCCATCTGTCAGGGCCTCTGAGGACCAGCCTGTGTTCAGCAGGCTCACGGGCCCACTCCCACTAAATAGAAAGTAAACAAACTCTCATCTAGGAAAGAGAGCCAAAGCCTCACTTCCTTAAGCAGAGGCCCTAAATTCTTTGGGAATTCACTCTCTGTTAAGATTAGGTAGCTCTGGACCTTAATTCAAATCTATAGCTTTATAGAGGTATTTAGATCTGAACTCCAATCATTCATTCACTCATGTGCTGGGTGCTAGAAATGCAAAGTGATATAAAACACCATCCCAGCCTCAAGGGTCTTACAATGGTGTGGGGAATCAGGTAAGTTAAGGACAAAGGATGAAACCACACACTGAGTGCGGCTACACTAGAGGAAGCACCGGGTGCTGTGGGAGCCCAGAGGAGGGCATGGTTACAAAGACTGGAAGTCATGGAGCTGAAAGGAAAGAGGGAAGAGTATGCACATGTGAAAGCACTGAGGGTGGCAAAGGGCTTTTGTTTCTTATTTATGACTTTACCTATAATTACAAAAGCTACATAACCTTACTGTGCTGGCCATCTTCAGTTTGCCCTACAGGTCTCTCCCCATCCTTCCCCACCCTGCTCAGTGCCCATGAAGCTGATCCACATGGACCCCTCACTGGGGTCCCTTGAAATCTGGCTTCTGGTTGAGTTTGGCCAATGGGAGGCACCAGCAAGAGACCCAGAAAATAGGGGAGAATGAGGTTGGAGACTTCTTTCCCAACTCTCTCCCTGATGGCAGCACGCACCACAGCTCCTATCAGATGGCCCATCCACACAGCTTCTCCTCCAGTTCTACAGCACCTCCCCCTGCCCCCTCAGATGCAGGGTGTAATGGCTCCCCACTCTCAGCACACCTGAGAACGGCACTGTCACTTGTTTCTGTTACTGTAACTCTGCCTGAACTTTTGTAAAATGTCCCTTCAATAAAACATCCTCAAAATGCCCAGTTTGAATGTGCCATCTGTTTCCTGCCAGGGCTTGGGCTGATAGAATCATCCATTAAATAAAATTTAGAAAACAAGACAAGGAAATGATCACTCACCAAAGCCACCTAACACATGCAAATTTTAACATTTTGGTGTATTTCTTTTCCGCAGTCTTTCTGTGAATATACTTACATAGCTGTCATTATGATGGGTATGCAATTTTACCCTATGAACTTTTCAATTAACATGATATCACAAACATTTTCACAATGATAGATGGCATTTAAGGATGTCTACCTTGTTCCAGGCAAAATTATTATCTCATTTTATCCTCAGAGCAACCTCATGAGATAAATATTATCCTTGGGGGATTTCTAAAAGGAAATATTCATCTGCAATTAAGGTGAATTCTTCTCCTAAGAGGCAGAGATTTTAACCTTACATCTTCCTTTGACTAGTGTTTCTCTCTAATTTTCTCTCCAGGTAAGGAGTCAAACTGGACAACCTGACCCTCACACTTTACCCTAACCAGTAAGGGGAAGTCACAAAAGGATTGCAGCTGCACAACCAGAACCTTTTGGCGTGGATCTGGTCCACACAACCTAAAATGCCAAAGGTCCACACTGAGGTTAATAAGAGTTCTGAGCCATAGGCTAAGCACTGTCAAACACTTTAAATGGATTATCTCTCATAATTTCCCAAGAGAGCTACAGGGTAGATATTATTATATCGTCCACATTTTACAGAAGAAAACATTAGGGCTTAGAGAAATGGAGACACTTGCCTATGATCCCGTAAGTGCTGGAGAATCTCAGTCCCAAACAGTCACCACCATGCAATTCCACCTACGTGCCTAGTTCTTCATACTCAAACTAAGACACCCCTTCCTGAGAAAAGGGAGTCAGGAGGAGAAAGCCACACAGCTTCCAGCTGGGCTGCACTGGGTCGACGGCACCCTCACTGTGTGTGACATTCTTCCCTGGACATCAGCCTCACCACCACCGCCCCATTCACGTCACTCCCACAGGCATTCCACTGGCCCCACCATGACACCCTCCCACTCATCCAAGCCAGACAACCCAATGGTGGATATATCCTACAGGATGCCCCTTCATCCATTTTGGGTGGTGGTCTGCATAACAAGTTCCTAACTTTGGTGATTCATAAGCTATGTACGTTAATGTGGATTACAAGAATATATATACATACTCTTCCTCCTTCATAAATCCCATAAGAAAATCAGAAAGAAAGCGAACTTGAACGGACTTTAACACAATTTGATCTCAGTCCAAAGCCAATCCCAAGATTAAGTTGCTAGCTCTTCAGCAAAAAACAAAAACAAAACAAAAAAACAAACAAACAAAACCCCTCATGTACATCAATTTCTGATTAAGTTAATTGGCCACAGGGAATTCAGAAAATATTTGGAGGATTTGCACCATAGCCTCAGATGGAGACAAGACTTGAGCACATCATTTCTAGAAAAGTCTAATTCCTGACACAAAGTCCAGGGTTGCAAGCACCTACCAGGCCAGCCAGCCAGCCATCTCCTGTCCCCATGCCCTCATGCCCTCTCAGAGCATTTGAAAGGAGGAGAACCACCTGATGGACCCCATCACCTGAGCCATGTATCCTTTACCTGGTCTCTGCCTCTGTTTTGAGCAGGAAAAGGTTACAAAAGGTCTGTACTCTGTCCTGATGAAAAAAACAGAGCAAGTTCCATAGTGGCAGGTCCAGCCCTGAAAGGACAGAAGAACAGGGCTGCCCCCAGCCCAGAGGACTTACCTGCCTCCTGGTAAGGTGGCTCCAGGCAGCAGCCCCTGTGGTACCTCTTGAAGCTTTCCGCAGAGCAAGTCTCTCGCAGAGTCCAAGCTTCTGCTCCTGGCAATTGAAGCCCTTCTGGGAGGGGCAGCTCCAAAGCTGGGTGGAGAGCATAGAGGAAGGGAAATGGGAAGAGAGCCAAAGTGATTTTAAAGAATCGTGTAGGAAACCCTGTAACCGGAGAGTGACTGAGATGGTACTTACATTTATACTTTGGAAGCATCTGCCTTTAATCAGTGCTTAATCTAACTCTGAAGAAAGCATCATTAATAAAGAAACAGGTTGTTTTTTTCTTTGGCCTCATCCAAGTGGGTGAGAAAATACAGACAAGTCTATCTGAAAAGCCATGCTGTTTCTGCATTCAGCTTAGCCTGCAGGCCAACTAACTTGGGGGCTCTAAGGTCTCATCCCCCAGGACCTACCAAGGTCCACAACGTGAAACTGTTCACAAGACACCCATTCAGCTCCTCCTTCTTTCTCTTCTCTTGTGCCATCAACACTGGGGTTCAGACCTATGAAAATACATGCTTGCTTATATGTTTGTCATAAGGGACACCAAGAAGACCCCTTGGCCACCAAAGCAACCCCACAATGGACCTGTCACCAAACCCAAACTCTCCCATGTAGGCTTCTGTTTTGTTAATTCTTGGGGAAAAATGAAATCTTGCTGGGCAGTGTCATACCATAAGCTATTTTCAGCCATTGTCACCTTACAGAGGCCGGCTGACAGCCAACTGAGGTAAAGGATACAAGATGTGTGTTTATAAGGAAGCATGAAGTAGGAAGTAGGTGTTGAAAGGAGTGCTGGATTGGAATCACAGGCAGATTTGGGTCCTGCCAGAAGGGGCATTGAATACTGGTCGAAAGAACTGGGCTCTACCACTCTAAGCTGTGTGATATTGGATGGATCACTCCATTTCTCTGAGCCCTAATTTTCTCCCTATAAAATGGGATAATCTTCCAAATCTCCTTAGTCTTAGGAAGCAAATGTGATAATAGCTGTGAAAACACTTTGCAAACACTAGATTAAGTATCTTAATTTAAGAGAGAAAAGGTCTGGTTGCTTTTCTACCTCTACTGACTCAACACCTAGACCCCATGGAGAGGATGAAATCACAGACATGGGATGGGATTAGTACCAGGCCTGGCACAGTGTATATGATCCAACGTTTTAAGGCAGTGATCAGAAATTCTAAACCCTTGTCTGATTTTAGGGTGACTCTCAGAATAAGAGAAGATCAAAGAATAAGAGAAGTGCTTAGAGTTAATTAGCATTTTTTACGTGGATAAAAACGTGTACGTTTGAAGAGGTAAAGGAGGCCTCAAAATCCATTATTTTAAGAGGCCCTGGCCTTTTTTAATATAAACTCTTTGCAAATATTATTTTCCTAAGCTATTAAGTCAGATTCAGACTTCCCACTCTGAAGTTTCAAAGAATCTTTCTAGCTCCATCTTCAAGGAAGTAAAAATGATTCCAAATGTAAAGACTTAAGTGACTAAGAGTAACACAAACACAGGCCGCCTGAGCACTATGGGGCTTGCATTCAGGACTTCCCCCAGATTCACGTCTCCTGTGGAGAACTTAGGGAAGGCAAACATGCGTTTGAAAAATGGAGCAGAGCACCTGTGCTGGGACTTCATAATATAAGATGCCAATGCCAGAGCACCCGCATTTGCATCCCTCGAGCCATATAGCATCATCACCTCCCTCAAGTGCTAGCAGGCAGCAAGACGTTGCCAGTCTCAGTCCCACCATCTGATAAGCTGATCAGTTTCAGCATCAGTGGTCAAGGTGGTGCAGCAGCCATGCCTTCCATCTGTTGATTTAGCAAAGATGACACTGAATGTCCACTATTGCAGAGCACCTGGAAATACTAAAATAAGACCTGGGCCCTTGAGCAGCCTACAGTTTCTTATGAGAAAGAAACCTGTCCAAAGAACTATAAAACAAGAAAGGGAGCATCAAGGGGCTGCAAGCAAGATGCAAACAGAGGCCTTCACAGCATAGAGCAGAGAGCAACTCATTCCAGGAAGGCTTCCAAGAAGAGATGGGATTTGAGCTGAGGCTCAGAAAATGAGTAAGAACTCAATATGTGAGAAAGTAGGGATGGGCTTTCCAGGGATGCCAGGAAAAGCATGAGCCAGGACACACAGGCCTGGAAGGATAGGACGTGTAGAGAATCTCAAGTGATTCCATGGGGATAGAAGAGGAGGAGGCTAAGATGAAGGGATGTTTTGCATGGCCTTGTATACCACTTGGATACTGCTGAGTTTGAACTTGAACTTGTATTGAGTCACAGGCATGGCATTGGCACTGTCTTAGGCTTCTGATTATTTTATGAATAACCACCAAGTCCTGTTTCCCTAATATGCACCACTGCTGTAATCACACTGACAATAAGACATCCACGCAAATGAACAGATGTTAATGAATGATGCTGAGGGTGTGATGTACACCACAGCAGAAGGTGAGAGCAGCCAAAGGGAGCAGGACATTTTGTGGGGAACCTTGGAATGAGCAAACCAAGGAGAACTAGCTGTGACTGATTCTGAGGACACAGCTCTGAGGAAGTCCAGAATCCATTTCCTAGCATGCACTTGCCTTTAGGATCCTAAGGGAGGTTCCTAGATAGTTCCTTACAGAAAACATGCTTGTTGAGGACACAGTTTCATGATCTTGTTCACTGCTATGACCCCATGCTTGTAAGAGTACATATTTAATAAGTGTTTAATAATTATTTATGAATGAATAAAAGAACTGCTAACCTCACAGTCCTTTCTGAAACCCAGTGCAGGCTCCTCAATCCTATCTGTCTGGTTCTGGGAAGGAAGCCCTGGCATGTCCTGCTCTGTAAGATCTTGCTCTTCACTTCTATCCTTCATTTCCAGACGTACAAGCCCTTCTAACCTCTAACTGGACTGTCACAATGGCCTTCCCAATGGACAGTCTGCCCCATCCCCTTCCTGGTAGACTGTCCCATGCACTGACCACTCCTCCCCCAGCCACATCCCTCTTCTCTGTTCCCTGCCTCGCTCAGGGTATTGCTAAAGCTGCCTTCCTCTTGCCTTTCTTCTTGCTCCTTCCCCCAACCCCTCCATCTCTCAATTCCTGCTGCTTCCACGAAGGTTTCAAGACCACGCTATCCCTGTGAGTTTCCTCTACATGGTTAACCATCAGTATTCCAACAGCGCAGTACATCACATACCTTCGTGATCAGCTCCACACCATTTCAAAACTATTTTAATCTATACTCGTACTTCTCTTCATAATCAAATGAATATTTTGCCTTTTACTAAAGATTCATGTGGAGAGGGACAAGCATGACTGTTGCTTCCATTTTTTGAGGGCTTGTGGGAATAAGCAAGCCTGATATTTCTGTGTATAAAAATAGACATAGCGAGGGACTTTCCTGCTGGCCCAGTTTGTAAGGCTTGGTGCTTCCAATGCAGGAGGCCGGGGTTCATTCCCTGGTCAGGGAACTAGATCCCACGTGCACGCCGCAACTGGGAGTTCACATGCCACAACTAAGGAGCACACATGCCACAACTAAGACCCAGTGCAACCAAATAAATAAATATTAAAACAAACGAACAAATGAAATTATTTTACATACTACCTTTGTGTTTTGGTTTAGGTTCCTCCAAAAGCATTAGACAAGTACTTCAGTGAAAGAGTTTGTTTGGGAGGTAAATCACAGGAAACAGGAGTGAGGGAGAGAAGAATGGAAGGCTAAGAAGGAGGAGAAGCCAACAAAGGGTGTGCACTTCAGATGATTACAGATATGGCAGACTGGGGCTCAGCCTCTCTGGGGAGCTTCTGAGGAGCTATTCAGAATTTATTTGAGAATTAGGAGGCTGGACATTTGTCCTCTGGCTTACATCCCCTATTGGCTGAGGGTTGTCCACAGGAGCATTATGGTAATCAGCCTCTAAAATAGCCCCAGTGACCCTTACCTCTGATAACAGTATTCATGTTCTTGTGTGGTCCTATCCCAAATTGAACAGGTAAAACCAACACGATATTGCAGAAGTGACAGTGTGTAATTTCTGAGGCTTGGTCACAAAAGGCAACGTGGCTTCTCCCTGCTCTCTTGGATTGCCCCTCTGGAGGGAGCTAGCCACCATGCTGTGAGGACACTCAATCAGCCCTGTGGAGATTCCACGTGGGGAGGAACGGAGGCCTCTTGCCAAGAGCTGGCACCAACTTATCAGCCATGAGAGTAAGCCATCTTGGAAGCAGATCCTCCAGTCTCAGTTGGGGTTAACTTCTCTCCAACCTCCAGATCTCTGGGCTATGCTTGCTCATGGGCTGAGAGAGCTCCCATGGCTTTGGAGAAAGCACTGAGACAGAAAAGCCAAGAGAAGCAAGACAGACCCTTGAGGTGGGATGCTGTTAGTACACAAGAGCTGTCCACCACAGCTTTAGCTGAAATCAGAGGTAGTCTGACGGAATGTGGCAGGAGTACCGAAAGCACCTGCTATGCTCAGAAATTTCCTAAAAGATGGTTCCTGTGTATTTTTCTTTCCCCTCCACAGGGTTTGCCAAATGGTTACATACATGTAGGTTGTGAGCAAGGCTTCAAAGCCCAGCTCATGAGATCTCCTGTAACACAACAGCAAAAACTGCTCCATCCTCTAACTCCTATCATTCACTTCTTGTACCTATATTTAGCGCTTAGTTCACTGCTTCCATTTTCTGATATGTATTTTTCAGGATTCTTTTGGTTGCAAGTAAGAAAATCCTAACCCTAGTATACAGTATAAGCAAAAAAGATTTTATTGGCAGGGAACAGGAGTGTCATACAGAATCCAAGGGAAGAGAAGCTGCTGACTCTCATGGAACAGAACCAAAGATTGAAGACCTGCAGGACATTCAGGAAGTTCTGCCTCTCCTCATCTCTTGGTTCTGTTGCTGTTCCCCAGCCTCTTTGTTCTCCTGTCTTACTGTATACTGGCTTTCTCTGGTCCTAGCTGACCTGACAGAAAATGGCCACTCTCAACCACTGCGTTTACATGCTGACCTTTTTCATTCTCAAAATTCCCAGGGAAGGGGCTGAGTGACCTCACCTGGCTCGGGGGCTGACTCTAAACCAATAAACAGAGGGTCAGGAAGCTAGAGGTCAGGCAGCTCCCAATGCCAACCTGGGGGTGGATCCGGGAGGAGAACTCCTAAAGAACCCCCAAATGGGGACAGCACCAACATCATAATGTTTTAATGATTACATAAGGCAATATGAATGAACTTCCTTTTGTACTCTTAAATGTTATACAAAGGTACAACTCTATTGTTATTTGAGAACCAGTGTAGTGTAGAGAGGAAACACATACACACACACACACACACACAACTTTGAATTGAACACCTGGTCTTGAATCCCATCTTGTTCTGCCACCTAATAGCTGTGCAATCAATCTCTTTGTAAAATTTCTCTGAGCCTCAGTTTCTTCATCCATAAACACCTGGATGTACAGTGATAACACCTACTTGTACAAAGGATTCATGAGATTTAAATGACCAGGGGGTAACACTTTGTAAGGTACAAGCTAAAATAAATGTTTGTGGCTGAGGTAAGAGAAAGCGTTTATATACGTGATCTTCCACTATCTACCATGTCCCTGCCCCTCACAGGGATACAAATACACACACACTTCAAATTCTTTATACCCACTCCAGCCCTGACCACATTTAAGCTCCAGGAGGTAGTAGCTATAGAGGATTGCTGACTTAATTGTGCAGGAGGGAGGGGGGAAGAGGTGGTGGGAAGGAGGGAGGGAAGGAACAAGGCAGACAGATAGGCATGCTGCCAGCCTGAGGCTGGGATAGGTGGCCAAGTCTATATGGAAGCCCAGTGAGGGACTGGCTGGAAGTCAAAAAGGATATAATTAACTTAAGAATTGCAATAAACTTGTAGCCACATTTAATAGGTTTCAAATATTTTCTCAATTTACCCTGGTTTCATTCTTCTCCGTTTGGTCTTGGGCTTCTTAGGGAGGAAGGGAAGAGGTAAAGCCAAGGAAAGTCTTAAAGGGGCAGCACCACCAAGCTTGTAAAAGGGAAGAACAGGTCTAGGCTTTCAGCAAAAGCTCAGTGGCCTGTGTGACATCAGATATCTGCACAGTCAGTCCTTGGGGAATACAGAGGAAGGGAGTTGAGCTGCAGCAACAGGAAGAAACACATCTGACCTGACTGTGAAGCTGCCTTCCTGACCACCCCCCCTTCCTATCCTTCCTTCCCGCCCCCCGCCCCCCACCCCCTTCCCACCATCCCTAGGAGGCTGAAGGTAGTCCAGCGGCTGCAGTCAGTGTTCGAGATGACATTTCAGCTTTCTTTTTCTGCTCTTTCCTGACTAGGCAGAAAGAGGATGTTGGTATTTCTAGAGCAAATTTAAAGGCATCTGGAAATGAATGTACATAGAAGAGAGACAATATCTGCTAACTGAGGTTTAAGTTCAGAAATAGAATGACTGAGTGTCACAGGAGAAATCGGAAGACCTTCCTCCTCAGTTCACCACGTGGCCTTGGGTTAATTGTTTCATGTCAAAATCTAAACTGGATGAGACTCGGTTCTCTCTCTAAAATCCTGAGCACAGAACCTCCCCGGTTACTTCTGTATAAGGTGGCCCAACCAAAACCCCCAGGCATGCTTGACCCTGTGGCCATCTGTTGCCATTAAAAGAATGTGTCCTTTTATTGTCACACAGATGTTAGCTGCCTGTCCCTCTGCTGTCACCTGTATCCAATCCTGCTGCCCCTCACTTCTGGCCTGGAGGATCTCTCTTGGCTTTCCCCAACCCCACTGGACCCTCAGTTCTTTCTATTCACCTAAATTTCCTACCAACTTTCCTCTCAGGAATGAGGCAAATTTCTTTTGATGCCTTGAGCATAACAGTTTCAAAGATGCCCCCTCTATTTTTTTACATGCATGCCCCTGGGGTCTTACCCTCCATCTCAAGCAATTTCTCTGAGTATTTCTTTCAAATAAATAATATGCTCTTCCCAAAAGACATCTGAGTAAAGAAGTAGGTCTCCACATCATTGGATTGCCATAATTTGGAATTAAAGGTAATGTTGTCTTATTTTGCTTGCTCTCAACTTATATTTAATTTCAGAAATTAAAATGAAATCTTAGTTAATGGGTTTTTTTTCCCCTGAGGCCTCATTTTTAAGACATTTTAGCCAAGAGACACCCTGAAGTGAGCACATGAATACAGGCTCCTAGATGCCTGGAGAGTCAGACCATGGGGTCCCTGCACATTGTCTCCCTCCTCAGCTCACTCTCCGGGATGATCTGTGCCCTGGGCAGTCCAGTCTGTTAGCACCTTGGCTCCTTGGAAGGCCAGTGAGACCCCCTCCCCCAGCATGGTGTTTCCTTCTGAGAAGGGAACAGTGCACTGGGCTGTGGGCACACCCTGACTATGGGCCCCTCAATGTGCCGCCAGAGCCCCGGGACCTTGCTCGAGAGGACGGACCTGTGTGGGCGCTCCTTCAGCTCCTCCGAAGGTCCAGGCTTCCCTGTCTCCCCATGCTTAGGCCCATCCTCCACCATCAGGGAGCCCAAGAGGCCTGAGGTAGGGACAGATCTGCTATCAGGGCCTCTTCAGGGGCCCAGGGTCTCATAGCCTCAGTGACTCAAAGCTATGGCCCCTGCTGCCCCAGTTCAGTTATTACCACCCCAGCACCAAATCCAGAAACATAACTGTCTGATGAGAGTCCCTGAGAGCCAAGGTGTGCATTCACACATACCTGATCACACACACACACACACACATACACACACACACACACACACACACACAGAGCCCACCAGAATACAGCTGTGAAAGTAAATAAACTAAGAAAACCTAAAACTGCACTGGGGCCACTGCCTGACTTCCTCTTTACGTAAGGTCGGGCTCTCCACACCCCAGAAACCATGGGGTTAAGAAAAGGAGGCTCATAGGCCAGCTGATCCCATAGATGAGACAAACTAGCAAGCAGGCAGACAAAAGGCTCCCTTAATCAGCAATAGCCTGGTTAAGGTTCACTTCCTTGACTTTACCTCACCTGCCCTCACGCCAGATTTGCCCAAATCCACACTTGTGCTCCCACTAGGCCCCTGCGTGGGCTGCCCTCTCCTCTACTTCCTCCCCAAATCCACACCAACATTCAGAACTGGTTTCAGTCCTTTCCTCCAGGGAGCTTTCCTCACAGCAAGGCCGAACTTTTCTGACACTGACAAATACTGTCCCCTCCTTCCTCTGACCGCTTCATGTTGGATGAGCCTCATCCCCCCAGTTAGGTTGAAAGCTGGTCCAGAGCAAAGACTGTATCCTTTTCCCTTGCATTTCTCAGCACGCAGCCGGGAGTTCATGCTCATAAACTGACACTCAAGTTCCCTATTAAATGGGACAAGGATGCTAGATGAGAGGTGGCTCAGCTGCTTCTAGAAAGACACTAGTGCTTCAAAGCTCAAGGAAGGCAGGAGAAGGGAGGGAGGGAGGGAGGGAGGGAAGGCATGCATTAAAAGCTTATGGAATACACAAAAGAGCTGAGCATCAGAACAAAGACTCATTTAAAAGGGCAAAGGAAACACTAGATGGCTGTTAATGGTGAACTGAATATGATAAATTATTACTTAAATCACTTGGTTTCACTCCTTGTTGTTATGCACAGTTAATTGGAGGGAACAAAATGCTGGGCCTCCCTGAATGGGGAGGGGAGGTGGGAGCAGTCTCAGGCTTGTAGCTTCCCCAGGACCACAGAGCCATCATGCAGAGATGACAAGTACTGGGCCAACCTCCCTCCCCAGCCACCCGTGGTGGCTGGGTCCCATTACCCACACTCTGGTGCTCCTTTAGCTGGAGCTGTTGGCAGCCAGGTAGCCTAAGAGAGACAGAATCAGAGGGCTGGGTTGAGTAGCAGGTTCTGAACACCAACCCTGCCCCTGCTGGGCCCCACTCAGACGTCTCGCACCCTGAATAAAGCCAGGTGGCCTCAATAGCAGATTAACTGCTATTTAAAAACTTGGATTTTGACGCTTTTTTTTCTTCTTATGTTTCTATTCTATTCATTATATTCCTGAGTTCCTACTAAATTATAAACCACTTAGACACAGAAATGAGTAAGACACAGCTTCTACCTTCACTCAGTTGGGAGTGCAGATACAAGCATATTGAACTCATTGTGGGCTGCATAGAAAAAAAATCTTTCTAACACTTAAGACAAAGAATGTGTTAGAGTCTGGGAATAAATTAATAATTCCATGGTGAAAGGGAGAAGAGGCAGGCAAAGTGAGCCTGATAACACCATCATCAAAAAGAGAAATTTAGAAACATATAGATCTGTTATAGACCAGGATTTCACAAGTAATGCTTGTATGACAATTATTAGCAAGGCCTAGAGAGTTATAGTTACAGGATAATGGCAGACAACATTCAAATGTGGAAATCCACATGTCTACAGGACAATTTAACAAACATTAGCAAAAGATATTCTTATTATACAGACATAGAAAAACAGAGTTATAAGATATAGCACAGGGCTTCCCTCGTGGCGCAGCGGTTGAGAATCTGCCTACCAATGCAGGGGACACGGGTTCGAGCCCTGGTCTGGGAAGATTCCACATGCCGCGGAGCAACTAAGCCCGTGAGCCACAACTACTGAGCCTGCACCTCTGGAGCCTGTGCTCTGCAACAAGAGAGGCCCGCGCACCACGATGAAGAGTGGCCCCCGCTTGCCACAACTAGAGAAAGCCCTCGCACAGAAACGAAGACCCAACACAGCCAAAAAAATTAATTAATTAATTAATTAATTAATTTTTTTAAAAAAAGCACTAAGTCAGGAGTGGTGCATAATCTAACACAGTCCTCGATCTTAAAGATGCCGTCTTAAAAAAAAAAAAAAGATATAGCACAATAAGTTTGAAGACCATGTTCCTTTTCCTAATTTAAATTTATATTTAATTTTATTTTTAAACACTATTCTCAACCTTCAGTTTTATCACAAGAAAAAATTAATTGCTATACTCCTCTCCATGAAACTTTTGTATAAATAAATGTAATCTCAGGAGAAAAAAATGTTTTCACAAGCCTGTTAATTAGAGGCTCAAAGGTTCTACTTGAAGTCAGGAGTCAGAACTGAAGCTATATATATATATATATATATATTTATTTATTTATTTATTTATTTATTTTTACACACACACACACACACACACACACACACACACACACATATACACATATCGGAAAATCAAAACAGTAACAAAGAAAGGAATATAGATAATGGTTTTTATATAAAGAAAATGTGAAGCTTAAAGAGGACCCTGGACTGACATGGAGAGCTAAATACCCTAAATAATTTTACAATTGAAACAATTAAAATACTGGATAAAATATTAAAAGATGAAAAATTAAAATATTTAAAAAGCTCTGAGGACTCTAGAGATAAAGAGAAAACAGAAACCCTTGGATGAAAGAGAGTGTTGGAACTATCTTTTACCTAAAGGACCTCTGCCATGCCCTCAAGACCTTATGCTGCTGTTTAGATGGCTACACAGAGTATGGAGCAGGAGAGAAAGTCTGGGGGCCCCTAAAGTGGAATATGTAAGAGGAGTCCACTGTGTAAAACTGGAGCATCTAAGGGCTACACCCACAAAGTAAAGTGAACAAGAAATAACACTGCCTCTAGAAGGAGGATAGCAGAAACAAATATAAATCTTTCTGGAGAAATTCCACTCTGATTCAGGCTTCAAGCAATTCCCACAAGTAAGGTTTTAACAAAAATTAGCAGTTCACAATCAAAATCACAAAACATAGAAATAAGTCACCGTCAGTGAGAGCCAGTCAAAGGAATGGACAACACAAAGATTTTAGGTACTAGAATTATCAGACAGAAAATTTAAGAACTAACAGAAAAAATGTGAGGAAACAAGAAACTATAAAGAATGATCTTGGCAAATTTTAAAATGAAACAAATAGAATGTCCACAAACTAAAATATTTAGCAACTGCAAGTAGAAATGTAGTATGCAAGTTATACAGCAGAGCAGACACACAGGCAGAGAAAATTTTAAAACTGGAGGATAAATATAAAGAAATTAAACCAAAGTGTAGGAAAAGAACACAAAATGAGGCAAAACAAGTAAGCGGGGTTAAGAGACATGGAGGATAGATTAAGAAAGCCTATTGTAAGTCCAATTAAATGGGCATTTAGGTTATTTCCATACCTTGGTTATTGTAAATAAAAATGTACCATCTTTTAAGCATACAGTTCAATACTGTTAAGTGTTCACATTGTTGTGAGACCAATCTCCAGAACTCTTTTCATCGTGCAAAACTGAAATTCTGCACCCATTAACTCGCTATTCTACCCTTCCCCCGGCCCCTGGCAACCACCATTCCACTTTCTCTCTCTGAATTCACTACTCATAGGTATCTCATATAAATGGAATCATAAAGTATTTGTCTTTTTGTGACTGGCTTATTTCACTTTGCATAGTGTCCAACAATCTCCATTCTTTACTTGTTTTCTTTTATATATATATATATACACACACACACACAATGGAATATTTCTCAGCCATAAAAAAAGAATGAGATCCTGCCATTTGCGACAACATGAAAGGACCTTGAAGGTATGATGCTAAGTGAAATAAGTCAGATGGAGAAAGACAAATACCATATGATTTCATTCACACGTGGAATCTAAAAAAAAAAACCCAAAAAAACAAAAACAAAACAAAACAAACAGGGCTTCCCTGGTGGCGCAGTGGTTGAGAATCTGCCTGCCACTGCAGGGGACACAGGTTCAGGCCCTGGTCCGGCAAGATCCCACATGCCACGGAGCAACTAAGCCCGTGTGCCACAACTACTGAGCCTGCGCGTCTGGAGCCTGTTCTCCGCAACAAGAGAGGCCGCTACAGTGAGAGGCCCGCGCACCGCGATGAAGAGTGGCCCTCGCTCGCCGCAACTAGAGAAAGCCCTCGCACAGAAACGAAGACCCAACACAGCCAAAAATAAATAAATAAAATTAAAAAAAAAAAAACAAAACAAAACAAACAAACAAAATAAAACAAAACAAAACTCATAGATATAGAGAACAGATTAATGGTTACCTGAGAGGAAGGGGTATAATAAGTGAAAGGGGTCAATTGTATGGTGATGGATGGTAACTAGATTTGTGATCAGCACCCACACTCCTTCCATGAGAGTTGACTCCACATCATGTTTGCAATTCTTGACAGTTCTGCTTACCACCTGTATGACTATTACTATTTTTATTTAAATCAAGTCAATTTTTAATCTTAAATATATTTTTATAAAAAAATCTATAAGTCACTATGACACATTAAAAATTAATAATACTTGCTGTAAATAGAAAGTAATCCTAAAAAAGCAATATAGCGAAGACAACATGATGTGATTAGACTTTAAACATGATAAGCAATGATAAAGACAAGCCCCTTACCGTGGCTCACAGACCCGGCATGGTCTGGCCTTGCCCCCTCCAGCCTCCTGTCCCTTCTTTCTTCCCCTGGCCACAACAGCTTTCTTTCCTGTCCTTAGTGCTCTCCATGCCTCCTGAAGCCACAGGGTATTTGCACATGCTGTACCCCCGCACCCCAGAACCCTCTTCCCCACCACCCTCTTAGCGCACTTAAACTCCTTCCAGCCTTTCAAATATCAGTGTAAGATATTTCCTTGGGAATACTTCACAGATGTCCCTGATTGTGCCAAATCCTCCCACTCTCAGGCCTCAGAGCACCGCAAGTCTCTCCTTAGCACTTATCCCAGGGGCAGTTTTCCATTTGTTTATGAGATTGATTAACATCTGTCTTTTCCTCTGGGTTCTGTAAATTCCACCAGGGCTATGACCACTCCTGGTTTTGCTCACCATTAAATTTCCAGTATGGTGCCTGATACATTATAGGCACTCAATGGTATCTGCTGAGTGAATGAGTGGATGAATGAATGAGTGGATGAATGGATGAGTGAATGAATGATTCTTAGATTGTTGAGACATAAAGTAGTAAAGTCCGGCAATTCCTTGTGGGTGTAACTTTTCTCTTCCTTACTCAACTTCTGTGTTTCCAGTTTGATAATGAGGCATGGGAGACACTACAAGCTTTCTCCAGTGGGGTCAGAACTTCTTCCTGGGACCATGAAGGCATAGCAGGGCATATTGCTCACAGATTTTGAGAAGCAGAGCTTTCTGAACCTTATGAATCCTCCAGACACTGCCATTTCCATGCTCATTTTCTGCAGACCTCTGCCATGTCATTCACATGAGACCATGGCAGGCAGGGACTTCAACACGTAAAAATAAACATATAACTAACAAAGTTTTAAATGGCCTTCCATAAACCTTTTAAACTTCACCCTTCATAAAACACTTCTTTGCCAATTCTGCATAGCGTTCCTCCAAAATCTGTTCTAACTTTGTTTCTCCATCTCCACTGCTAATCCCACTCTTATCCTCTGGCATCTGGACCATTATAATAGACCCCTCCAGCCCTGGTCTTCTCTAATCAATTCTCTACACAGTCAAAAATTCATATATGGGCAGGTTGCCTCTTAGCTGAAAAAGCTGAAGTCTCCCAATTCCCTACAAAATTCTTCAAGAATTTCCCAGCAAACATTTAAGATCCTCCTCAGCGTGGTCTAACCTCACCACTCAGCCTCTTTCCTTAACGAGAAGGCTATACTGAGATTTAACCCAGGCCTGCAGCATGCCAACAGCCCAATTCCAGAAGCAAAGTGGTTTTTAAAACATCTTTCCAGGAAGGGAAGTTAATGGGTGAGAAGTGCAGCAAAATACCCAGAACCAGTGCAGGCAACTGTGTACTGTGGTCTCAGTCATTAACGGGAGTTAGGAGTCGCAGCTGCTACATGCACCCACTGCAGGAGCCCAGGCAGGTCACTTCCCTCTCCAAGTCTGCAGTATGGAGACTACAAACTGAACACCATGGGAAAGGCAGGAGGACAAGGAGAGACATGTGAGAGGCTTCAGGGGTCTCTGAACCCAGGAGAGATTTGGGAGCTTTTCAAGTTTCCAGTAGGTGGTTGTGTCTAGCAGGGAGGAGCTCATGGATGGATCTAGTCAGACCCAGAATCTTGTCCTCAGCTTTGATCGGTCAGAAATATCTCATCTATTTAACAAAATAGTCATGACTACTATCCCAGGCAGCCTCTTCCCAACATCAGAATTTCAGGAAAGCCAGGGACTTCCCTGGTGGTCCAGTGGTAAAGAATCCGCCTTCCAATGCAGTGGACGCGGGTTTGATCCCTGGTCAGGGAACTAAGATCTCACATGCCGCGGGGCAACTAAGCCCGCATGCCACAACTACTGAGCTTGCGCGCCTCAACTAGAGGGCCCACGCGCCGCAACTACAGAGCCCACGCACTCTGGAGCCCGTGCACCACAACTAGAGAAGAGAAAACCTGCTGCCACAACTAGAGAGACGCCTGCATGCCGCAACGAAAGATCCCACATGCCTCGACAAAGATCCCGGTGCCACAACTAAGACCCAAGGCAGCCAAAAAAAATAAATTAAAAAAAGAATTTCAGGGAAGCCAAATTATTAACCAGAAGTTTACTCACTAGGGGTGGAAGTAAGCCAAAGGGAATCAGGTAATTGCAGACACATTTTTTCTTTTAATAACCAAAACCTATATAGAGCCTGAAATTTCTGATGCAGTGGAGAACTGGTTTGCCTAAAACCCAGGATGAGATACACCAGAACTCCAGACACAGTGCCTTACTCCCTTGGCTGCAGCTGAACAAACCTTGACATTGGTTTATCGCTGGTCTTCCTTTGTCTAGCCTCTCTGTAGACTTCCATCCATCTGCTTACATCTGTCTGTACACATCACAGTTTCCAAGGTCACAGTTTATTTTATGTGGCTCCTTATCATCCTCATTTGGAAAAACCTTAATTTCATCAACCACAAGCCTTCTCTGGGGTTGGACTTTCCATCTATTATGGAAATTCTTATTATCCAGGAATGTCACTTCCTGACCTGATGGCAAATGCAAAGAGTGCAGCTGTCTCCCCTTGCACCTTAATTACATTTCCAAGAAGGAGTTCAGAAAAACAGACCTGGAAAATGGCTTAAAGTTGGCTCCAACAGGAGGTAGAGCTCTGTCAGCTGAGAAGGACTGAAAAAGTAGTAACATTGAAAACTAGGGGGAGCCAGTACCTCCTGTGTGCAGCCCGGTGGCTGTGTCCTTAGAGATCGGTCTTCAGTTTCTCATTTTGCCCTCTTCATCTGTGGCCTCTGGAAAGGGCAGCAGGCTGTCTGACTTTGACAGATTTTTGAGGTCAAGTGTCATGGTGGCCATCCCAAGACAAAGAAGGAGGCAACATGGCAATCCACAGGGAGAATTCCAGTTCAAAAACAGGGAGGGACAGAGAGTGGCCCCATTCAACCTCAGACTTTCTAGTGAGGGGGATTAATCTGACAGGGAAAGTGAGTTGGCATTAACTCAGAACCACGGGAACAAGCATAAGTCAAAAGTAGAGACTGAGGCCAACACCAAGCCCTGTTTGGAGCTGTTAGGGCTCAAAAGCCAAGTGCTCAGGAGGAAATGGTAGTCCTGTTGCCTGCTCTTTGGGGACCCCACCTGGATCAGCTCAGGGTGCAGAATTCCTGGAACTTTTAATGAGAGTAAACAACATTTTCCACAAAGCAAGAGGAAATTAGCTTCACTCTCAACAAAGTGCACAAATTGTCCTGGCCCACGAAACATCATTTCTCTTAATGGTTTAATGGCCCTGGGTAAATAGTAGGTGAGCCCCTGACTTAAAGGGAAAAGTCTGAGTTTGTATAATACAGGCCCTTGGAGTTAATAAAAGAGGGCGGGGAGCTGCTTCAAAGCTGCTACTCCTATGTGAACCTAAAGGCAGATGAAAGAACCTTGCAGATTGTTTTGCTGGAACAAACTTAAAGAAAGGTTTCGTTTATCAAGGGGAGGAGATTTCCTTAAAAGTAGGGAATCAGCAGAAATACTGTGGCAAGGCATTATGCGGTTACCTAAAATGTGTCATGCTACACAGTGAAGATGGTGGATGGCCCAGGAAAGGGTTGGGGCAGGAGAGGGAAACCGGGTCAGGAGCGTGGGACAGCCTGTAACATGGCTGTGATCTTGGGGAGCCCCTTCCGGGCCGTGGTTTCCACATCTGTGAAATGCTATAATGACAGCGACCAGCACTTACCGAGAGCTTCCTCCAGTGCCACATGCATGTTCTAAGCATCTTAGGTGAGTTACTTCTTTTAACTGTTACAATAATCTCATGAGGTAGGAGAAAAGAAATGCCTAGCTTCTCTTAAAAAATCAGAAAATCTGACAATGTTGGGCACCAGTCCAACGTAGCAGAATAAGCCAGAGCTGAGTAGAAGCCAGGCTGTTCTAAGATGGAGCCATCAGCCGCAGCCCTCACACTCTTCTTGTCGCACTTATTTTGTTCGTGGTGCCTGAGTGGCTCTTGCAGCCTGTGGGTCTGTGACCCCTGGATTAGATGGTCTCAGTGATTTCTCCTCTACCCTGAGAGTTGATGTTCTTTGCTCCATGTCACCCTGTCCAGAGTGGTCAGGTCACTCATCAATATTCAGGCCTCAGACAAAGGGTATAGGACATTGGGCTCCCCCAGTTGAGGACTCCTAAGAAGCAGGAATATTGGGGACTGAGGAAGGGCACTTCTGTGCCCTATGACATAGAGTTTCAGTGGACACCAGGCCCTCTGCAGCCTGCCCTCCCCTGTGCCAGGAGCTTGAGTCTCACTTGAATGGAGAAAGGAAGTAATGGAGGAATGAACAAGGACATTCTGAAACCCCCAAGGACTGTATCAGGACGAATGAGGACACGCCCATCCTAGGAGCAAGACAAGGTAATTACTTAACCTCTCTGTGCCTCAGTTTCCTCACCTATGAGTTAATAATAGTGCCTACCTCACAGGGAGGTTGTGAGAAACAGAGTAAGAACCCCTTTGAGTTGCTAAGGACTCTAAAGTTTCTGATTCTAGTCCTTTGGCCATCATGACTCACCAGTGGTTTCTTGAAAGAGGGAAGAGATATGGGAACTTATGTATATGTATAACTGATCCACTTTGTTATAAAGCAGAAACTAACACACCATTGTAAAGTAATTATACTCCAATAAAGATGTCAAAAGAAAAAAAAAAGAAAAAAAAAGAAATGCAGAAAAAAAACCCCAAAAAATACAAAACCACTTTCGGCTTAAGCTAAGCTTGTCTTGTGTTTTACCCATCACGAAGTTAAGAGACAGAAATTACTTAGAGATAAACTTACAGATTACAAGTCCTTCAGTTCTATGTGCTTTTTCAATGTTCTCTTTCTAAATGGGCCTCTGGTGAAGATAATGATCAGTTCACTGATTTGTTCCCAGGAGAATGGGGTAAAATGAAGTCCTGTTCATCACATTTTTAATTCTTTTTTGTCCAATTAGTTTGGAAAGGTTTCTACACCAGTTATCCTTCTCCAAGCTCTCCCTCTCTCCCCCGACCTGCGACGCCTCCTCAACTGCCAGGCCATAGGAGGAATCACAGAGCAGTCTTGCTCTATGACCAGCAGGTCCTTTTCAATAAGAGCTCTCTCAGACCATATTCTCCAAGTTGGGTTTACTCATTCTTCAACTGAGGTCCCTCCAGAGGGGCAGATGCTATGTCCAGCTGGAGACCAGTATGTTCACAGCTGCCTGTTATCTGCCTCTTCTTGGCTCTTCAACATTGTCTTCAATCAAATGAACCCACCCCCACCTCTGTCTTCCATAATTGCTATTTTATTTTATTTTATTTTTTAACAATTCATACATTTGTTTTTACAAAAATATTTAATGAATACCTACTATGTTCCAGAAACTGTTCTAGGCATTGAGGATGGTACAATAGCAAGAGAGACTAATTTTCTTTCCTAATGGAGCTTGCAATTTTGCAGTAAGAATATGGTAAATAGGAAAATGAATGGCTAATTAAGAAAACTACAGATTGTGATTTGTATGTCATCAACTATTGGTTTATATATTGACATTTACATGTATGTATATGTAGATATTGATATATACATGTATATACCTATATATCTATATTGATGTATATATGTGTATCTCTATCTATCTATCTATCTATCCATCTATGTAAAATCACACTGAATTATCACACTAGCTTGTTAAGCACTGTTCACTCCTTTTACAGATGAGGCTCAGAGAGGTTAAAGATCTTTGTCAAGGTCATACAGATAATAAAGATCAAAGCCAAGATTTGAACCCAGACACTATGACCCCAGGGCAGTGCTCCTTCTATGATTTCACCAAGCTGTACTACTGAGCTCTCTGGCAGGATGGAGAAGTGGGAAATAAGAGGGAAAGGGATTGGTTGGTAATGATGAGAGTGAACCAGAAATGACTGACAAGAGGAGCAAAAGGCTATGAAGTCCAAAAGGGGAAGGAGGTCCTAACTTGGAAAATAGCAGGAGGGTTTTCAATTTTCCTGGAGGATTTCCAGAATATCAAGACAGGGAAGGCAATGTGGGCAGACAGTAGGCTCTGGTCGAGTTCTTACCAGTATTCTACTGGGAAAGTATAGTTTAGCTTTCCCTTGTAAGCTTCTATTTTAAGATGGTGTTGGTCTTGATGATAACTATTCTCTTATTCCTAATTAAGTTTCTGGGTCCCTCACAGAGGGACATAGTAAGTTTTCCATTAATTGTTACCATAATTGCTATTTTAAATAGGAAAAGTTGGTTTCTGTTGCTTGCAACCCAAGAACCCTAGCTCCAATACGGTACCTCAGTGCTGAGAATAAGGGAATAGATGATAAAACAGAAGTGTTTATATCTGTATTTCAAAATGGTGACAGCAGAGCATTAAACCAAGCTTGATCCCTCCTAGGTGCAGGGCCCTGTGTGACTTCATGGGTTGCACACACGTGAAGCCAGCACTGCCTACCTGTTACTTCCCCTGACTGCACAGCCCCAATGCCTGCCATTGACATTCATGCAGCCAGTCTCCCTACATGTCCCCTCCAGCCCTGGGCAGAGCCACACAGGACTCTGAAGGAACAATACTCTTCCTTGTCTTACTGTCTCTCACTCTCTGAGCCTAGGAAATTTCATCTTCCCACCACCACCACCACCCTCCTCACCGCCATTCAGGAACATGTCCTGTGGTCTCCATCATCAACGTTTCTGGCCTAACCCATCCCTCCTTCTTAGAGTTCTCTTCTTGTCTTGGGCAGCAGTGGTATCCCCGCAGCTCATACCTGACCTCTTGGATCACCTTCCAGTACCTTCCTGTCTCGGGTGGTCCTCACACACTCCTCTCACCTCAGCCCAGCCCTTCTCCATCTCCCACCATCATTCTCAAGGCCCTTTCCCATTTCTCCCTCCGTGGTCACCAAGCTTCCGTCCCACAAAAGAGTTCTGCCTGCAGCTTGGTAATATTCCAATACCTTATCATAATCCTGCTCAGAGTTGTATAGGACAGCTACATTTTAAAGATATTTTGTACAAAAAGATACATGCACCCCTATGTTCATAGCAGCACTATTCACAATAGCCAAGACATGGAAACAACCTAAATGTCCAGTGACAGATGAATGGATAAAGAAGATGTGGTACATATATTCAATGGAATATTACTCAGCCATAAAAAAATAATGAAATAATGCCATTTGCAGCAAGATGGATGGACCTAGAGATTATCATACTGAGTGAAGTAAGTCAGAAAGAGAAAAACAAATACCATATGATATCATTTATATATGGAATCTAAAATATTTGCACAAACAAATCTATCTACTAAACAGAAACAGACACACAAACATAGAGAACAGACTTGTGGTTGCCAAGGGAGGGGGTAGGGGAGGAATGGACTGGGAATTTGGGATTAGTAGATGCAAACTATTACATATATTGATAGAATGGATAAACAACAAGGTCCTACTGCATAGCACAGGGAAATATATTTAATATCCTGGGATAAACAATAATGGAAAAGAATATAAAAAAGAATTATATATGTGAGTCACTGAGTCACTTTGCTGTAGAGCAGAAATTAACACAACATTGTAAATCAACTATACTTCAATAAAAAATTTTTTTAATATATTTTATATGTGACAAAAGACATCTAAAAGTTTATTTATTTGGTAATAAATACTTTTATCAATGAGAAAACAGAAATTTGGATGGGTGAGGTAACTTTTCTAAGGTCACACAGCTAGTTAGTGGCAAAGCCAAGGCAGGATTCCAGCACCTGCTGACTTCAACTACAACTCCTATGTAATTAGGGATTAATGGGGTCATAAAGGAATGAGGACATAAAGAAATAAGATAGCACTGTGGTTTTTAAAAACAATGGCTATATATTCTTCAGCATTAGTGGGAGGTGGGGTCTGTGTTCCTTCCCTTGAGTCTGGGCAGGCTTGTGACTACTTTGACCAATAGACTGGAGTGGAAGAGATACTAGGTCATAAAAGGTCTGCCTGGTTCTCTTGGGAGGCTCACTCTGAGGAAAGCCAGCCTCCACAGAAGAGTACCAAATACCCTGAGACTGTCATGCTAGAGAAGACACATGTGGTGCTCTGGTCAACAGCCCCAGCTTAGCTCCCAGATGACAGCCAACATCAGCTGCCAGCCATGTGGTGAGCAATCCTGGATGTCCAGCCAACTGGACCCTTAGAAGATTCCAGCCTCCAGCTGTCAAGTGACTCCCTGTTACATGTCTTCCCAGCTGAGGCCCCAGACATGATGGAGTAGACAAGCCATCCTCATTGTTGCCCTGCCTGAATTCCTGACCCACAAGATCTGTGAATATAATAAAATGGTTTTTGGAAGACAGTCAGTTTTGGGATGACTTGTTATGCAGCAGTAAATGGAACAGACACATACAACCCGTGCATCTGTCCACTAATATTTAAGTCATAAATTTCACGTGACTTCTTCTAACAGCTTTTCAGAATTCTCTTAGCAGGCACTGAGAAGGTGCCACTTTCGGAGAATGTGCTTAGAGAGAGCAGGGCTCCTCCACCTCCTCATCCACACTCCTCACTTCAGCGAGGTCTACTTTCTGAAAGTAGAGAGGCTGTGGTGTTAACTCCAGTGCCATGTTAACCCCTCTGAAGTTCCATTCCTCCTCTCTAAAATGATGGAGAGTAATTCTTCTCACTTCATGGATCTGATGGATGACCCAGGAAAGCGAAGCTGTAAATTTGCTCTGGGAATGCTTCAGCACACTCTAAAGATAATCATGAAGGCCACCTATAGCCTGTTTCCCCCTCTGCCCACTCCACAGCCCCTTTCCTTGCCTTCATGCCTGATAGATATGGTCTGACTCTGTCAAAATAACTTTCCCAGCCTAAGCCATTAGCTCTACAGAGCCTCACACAGCTGCCATCCTTCCCCTCTTGTTTGTACCTTTCCAATAAAAGCACTGCCTCTTTTGATTACAGGAGAATTCTCCACTCTAATTGACTTCCAGGCATTAAAGTTTTACTGAGATGATCTCAGAGGCTCTCTGGGGAGAGGAGAAGTGCCGAGCATTGCCACCCTTAAGGCCCTGGTGCTAGCTAACAGTTTCTAAAACTGTTTGCTCTAAATTTTGGCAAGGCACCTTCTGGGTAATATAAAGAGCAGCTCAAAGCAAGAGAAGCAGCTCAAAGCAAGGGCAGCTGGGTCCCAAGCTCCCTGACCTCTCACTGACCTCTGAGACAGCCGGCAGAGCAGGACACAGACCCATAGGTCCTCGCAACTGCATCCCTGCCCATCTCTGTTCATGTGATGCCTCTGCAAAGACAAAAAGAAGTGAGAGGCATGGCACCTGCCCTAGACAGGTCAGCAATGCACAGGCACACATGACCCCGGTTGAGACAATGTGAGGCCATATAATTAGGTGCCAAATTCGGTGGCATAATTAGCACTAAAACAGGTAAGGCAGAGGAGGAGAGAGAGAAGCAGGAATTAGGGATGACTGAGGAAGGTTTCCTAGTATTGACAGAAAGGAAACAAATGCTAGACCTTTGAGAACAATGATAATAGTAAACACCTCTATAGCACTTGCTTGGTGACAAATCCTGCCCCACGCCCTTCATATACTTAAACACGTTTATTTCTCATAACAACTTTTTGAGACAGATTCTACTTTTAATGCCCTTTTTATAGATGAGAAAATCGTGGCAAGAAAAGGCTGAGTAACTCAGCTAGAGTCAGAGCTAGTAAACAGGAGAGCCAGGCTGGGAGCCAGAAAGTCTGACTGGGGGTCTGCACTCTTCTGCACTGTGCTGCCTTTCAAGGCATTCACACCAGGAGAGGAGGAGGAAAATAAAGGTCTCCCAAGTGGGAAACGCTATAGACACAAAGGCACAGACCTGGAACTGTGCTCCCTGTTCAATGGCCAATCATCCTTCCTCTGTCTCTTGGAGAAAAAAAAAAGAAATCACATATATGGTTTTATACGCTTAGAAAACTTCTGGAATAACAGACATGTTATCAGTGATTATCTCTTGGAAATAGAAATAGAGAGGAGGGGAGAAATGGAAAGAGAGCTCTTACTTTTTATTTTATAATTCTCCAAATTTTAGAAAATTTTGCCTCCAATCACTTTGACAATTCCATATTGCTCCGTAAAAAAATGAACATCTCCTCTATGTCCCCACCATTCTCCTAGGGAAATAGCTGATAAGAGGGCAAGTGGACCAAGTCAGAGCCAGTCCTTGGGCTACAGGAGTGTGCTGGGAAGATGAGCCTCTGCATCCTGACCTCCACCCAGAGGGAGCTGGGGACCTGCCCTCCTCCCAGTGAAAGGGTCCATCCCTCAGGCCACAGATGCCAGGCTCACCCTCACCCTCTTCTCCCTTCTCTGAGCGTCCCCAGCTTTCCACTCATCACCACGTGTTTGCAGAGATCACAAAGAAAGCTGCAGACCCGTGTTTTGACATTTTATTAATATTGAGAACTTTTAAAAATTGAGAAATTCCCTATAAACATCTAGATTTCTTTTTTCCTTTGACAAAACCAGAAGATCTGGCAATTCTAGGCCCAATTCTCAGTGGGCAACTGGGAAGCTGAGTTGAGGCTGCTGCCCCTTTTGACATGACACAAGCTCTGTTTGCCTCTGTCTTTACCACTGCCTATATTCTCACATTAAGGTCCAATGTCATTTATATACATCCATGCAATTGCTTTCTTATAACTGGCATACTTCCTCAGGTACATCGCCTGCTGGGTCCTGGTAAGAGGCTGGATTTGCAGTCTGTGGCTTAGATTACAAAATAATCTCCAGTTGTTTAACAGTTCTGTTCTCCCCAAGATCCTTGAGTGTAGGAACCAAGTCCAACACAGCCTTTCCATTCACACATCCTCTCACAGTGAAGCTTTTTATTGACAGCCTGATGAACTGATTCATCATAGTTAAGATACAGAGTAAAGACCTGGATTTCAATCCATCCAGAACTGGCTGTGGCCGAATCATTCATGTAGCTCAACTCTCAATCCTCCTCAAGAATGCACTGTGCTTTTATGCCTGGAAAAATGGATAGAAACACACTACTCTCCCTTCAGCCTATGGTTTTACTAAATATAACTGCTGGCTTCTGTTATCTGTTTTTACAGACAATCTACATTCCTCTGGCTGATCTTCCCACCTTGACAATCAACTTCCCATCACATCGCTCTCCTGCTCATACATAACACATGAATGATTCAACCAAAAAAGGAATCCCTTTACCTTCTACCTGATACATTTTAAATAGTAAAAAAAATACCTTTCCAGTCATTGTGTCATACTAAAATTCTTTCATAGCTTTAATCTCACTTAATCCTTACAAAAACCATAAAAGGGGGATTCTCTGCTTTTAAAAATGGGCTTCCCGGGCTTCCCTGGTGGCGCAGTGGTTGAGAATCTGCCTGCCAATGCAGGGGACACGGGTTCGAGCCCTGGTCTGGGAAGATCCCACATGCCACGGAGCAACTAGGCCCGTGAGCCACAATTACTGAGCCTGCGCGTCTGGAGCCTGTGCTCCGCAACAAGAGAGGCCGCGATATTGAGAGGCCCGCGCACTGCGATGAAGAGTGGCCCCCACTTGCCGCAACTGGAGAAAGCCCTCGCACAGAAACGAAGACCCAACACAGCCATAAATAAATTAATTAATTAAATAAAATTTAAAAAAAAAAAAAAAAATGGGCTTCCCCACTCTATGACATAAATCACAGCAAGATCCTTTTTGACCCACCTCCTAGAGAAATGGAAATAAAAACAAAAATAAACAAATGGGACCTAATGAAACTTCAAAGCTTTTGCACAGCAAAGGAAACCATAAAAAAGACAAAAAGACAACCCTCAGAATGGGAGAAAATATTTGCAACTGACAAAGGATTAATCTCCAAAATATACAAGCAGCTCATGCAGCTCAATATCAAAAAAACAAACAACCCAATCCAAAAATGGGCAGAAGACCTAAATAGACATTTCCGCAAAGAAGACATACAGATGGCCAAGAGGCACATGAAAAGCTGCTCAACATCACTAATCATTAGAGAAATGCAAATCAAAACACTGTAAAGCAATTATACTCCAATAAAGATGTTAAAAAAAAGGGCTTCCCTTAGCATTGATTCACTTTATAAATTGTTTATTTACATGAATTGCTTTTTTTTTTGCATTTGTCCAGTTATTTTTTTTAACATCTTTATTGGAGTATAATTGCTTTACAATGGTGTGTCAGTTTCTGCTGTATAACAAAGTGAATCAGCTATACATATACATATATCCTCATATCTCCTCCCTCTTGCATCTCCCTCCCACCCTCCCTATCCCACCCCTCTAGGTGGTCACAAAGCACTGAGCTGATCTCCCTGTGCTATGCGGCTGCTTCCCACTAGCTATCTATTTTACATTTGGTAGTGTATATATGTCCATGCCACTCTCTCACTTTGTCCCAGCTTACCCTTCCCCCCTCCCCGTGTCCTCAAGTTCATTCTCTACGTCTATTTCTTTATTCCTGTCCTGCCCTTAGGTTCATCAGAACCATTTTTTTTTAGATTCCACATATATGTGTTAGCATATGGTATTTGTTTAATGTGGCTGCTGCGTTATAAAGGAAGGACGAACAGTCAGTTATATCAGCAGCTGAATTTCTCATGAACCCCAGAGAGCAGCTTTTATAAGCCAGTCCACCACTTCCATGACTCAAGCCTGGAACAAGCAGATGCAGCTATCATGGGGGAAACCTCACTCCTCTTGCGGGAAGGAACTGGGCCAGCGATCTGCAGCCAGGTTTGCAATCTTCGCTAACCAAACACACAACACATCTAAAATGTCTTCATGCCTAGTGCGCCCTATAAGCTCTTACAGGGTAGAATTAAGGAGTCCTCAGAAAAAAAGTTTCTGAGAATAATTAGTCCTGGGGAAAGGTCACTTCAAGTGAATTCACTTAAATGGGAAGCAACATTTTACAGCAAATAGTGTGTGTGGGTGGGTGGGGGTGTGTGTGTGGATTGGAGCTTTATCTTAAAAAGAACTAAAAATTATGATAGTAAATTTATTTTATTTTATATTTAATCACATTTTGATTATAACTGCAAAAAATGGACTAATTCTTAGAACAGAAAAATGAATCAAGACTTCTTTGGGGCATCTTTATTCTGAAAAAAAAATTTCTAAGACAGCAAAATATGAAGTCAATCACTTCTTATTTGACCTTCACAAAAAGGTTTTAAGAAAGGTAAATTTTGCAAAATAGTCAAGGGCTTCATCACTTTTCCCCAGAACCTCTCCAAATCCTTTGCATTTCCAATCATTCCCTTCTGAAGCCTTTATTATATCATCATCTTTGTTGATCTTCTCTTTTTCAGTTGTAACCAGACAAACTCTGCCAGACTCATTTCTTGGAGGTTTTCTAACAATTACTGAATCAGTCCTCAATCATCACTTTCATTACCTTAGTGAAACCCTGCATCTTTTGCAAGATTGGCAATTTCACTCTGTAACTGGTAGGCACAGTAATCACAGTGACAACATCTGACACTAATGTTGTGGGGGGAGGGGTAGATGCCATGTTAAGCCAGAAGGAGGTGTGAACAGGGGCTAGCTTTGTAAGGATCGATTTGTTAGTGAACATTTCATGTTGGGATGACCCTACGTCACAACTTGTAATTATTGGTACTCCAATAGTAAGTACTCTGATAATGAAGTTCCCTTGCTCCTAAAAATAGGAAGTAGCATTGCGGGTTCAGGTGAAAGGACTCCACTGGGAGAACTGTGATGAGTCCACCACTGGTGAAGGTGGCCAACTGTAAACCGTGTGATGCTGGCTGAAGGACTGACTAAGGTCCCTCCAGGCTCTGGCTTCCAAACCCAGTGTGTTTAAGCCCCAAAGCTGGTCAACACCTAAAGCTAAAATAACTGAAAAGAAACAAAAATATCTGCTTTGTGACTACTGCCACCTACTGAAATTAAGCTTCACTTCCAATTTTACTGTTATCAACACTATAACTGACTCTAGGGGGCAATGCATGGCAGTCTATCACTTGGATAGGTTAGCTTAGCTCTAAACAGGTCAGAGGAGCTTTGCAAGGTCTGGCAAGGCTTAAAGTCCCTCCTTCCTTTTGGGAGTCTGTTGGGAGATTCTGGATTTGTGTCTGGTTTGGTCTGGACTGGGAGAAGTTTGGCTCTACAAGTCTTCAAGGCTTGCACAGTAATTGGGAAATTCATTCTTGGGGTAGGGTGCGTTCTTTCATGTCTGACTTTGCACATGTTCTTTATACTGCTGGCCCACCTCTCCTCCACTGGGCAAACTGTTCTCCTTCAAAATCAAGTTCAAATGTCCCCTCTATAAAGGCTGTCTCCACCTCCCCAAAGTTGTTCTCCCTTTCCTCTGTGTAACATAAGTTTTACTCGGTTCTGTTACAACACTTACCACATGTAACTTAATCCTTTAGTAGTCCATTTCTTCCTCTAGACTAAAGTTTTTGGGTACAACTGTCATGATTTAATCTTGTTAGTACATGTTTCACTACCTAGCACATTGAAGATACTCAATAAACCTTTATTAGTCAGGAGCAAGAAGAACTACAATCCTGCAGCATGTGGAAAAAAACAACATTCACAGAAAGATAGACAAGATGAAAAGGCAGAGGGCTATGTACCAGATGAAGGAACAAGATAAAACCCCAGAAAAACAACTAAATGAAGTGGAGATGGGCAACCTTCCAGAAAAAGAATTCGGAATAATGATAGTGAAGATGATCCAGGACCTTGGAAAAAGAATGGAGGCAAAGATGGAGAAGATGCAAGAAATGTTTAACAAAGACCTAGAAGAATTAAAGAACAAACAAACAGAGATGAACAATACAATAGCTGAAATGAAAACTACACTAGAAGGAATCAATAGCAGAATAACTGAGGCAGAAGAACGGATAAGTGACCTGGAAGACACAACGGTGGAATTCACTGCTGTGAAACAGAATAAAGAAAAAAGAATGAAAAGAAATGAAGACAGCCTAAGAGACCACTAGGACATATTAAGTGCAACAACATTCGCATTATAGGGGTCCCAGAAGGAGAAGAGAGAGAGAAAGGACCCGAGAAAATATCTGAAGAGATTATAGTCGAAAACCTCCCTAACATGGGAAAGGAAATAGCCACCCAAGTCCAGGAAGCACAGAGAGTCCCATACAGGATAAACCCAAGGAGAAACATGCCAAGACACATAGTAATCAAACTGGCAAAAATTAAAGACAAAGAAATATTATTGAAAGCAGCAAGGGAAAAGCGACAAATAACATACAAGGGAACTCCCATAAGGTTAACAGCTGATTTCTCAGCAGAAACTCTACAAGCCAGAAGGGAGTGGCATGATATACTTAAAGTGATGAAAGGGAAGGACCTACAACCAACATTACTCTAGCCGGCAAGGATCTCATTCAGATTCGATGGAGAAATCAAAAGCTTTACAGACAAGCAAAAGCTAAGAGAATTCAGCACCACCAAACTAGCTCTACAACAAATGCTAAAGGAACTTCTCTAAGTGGGAAACACAAGAGAAGAAAAGGACCTACAAAAACAAACCCAAAACAATTAAGAAAATGGTCATAGAAACATACATATCGATAATTACCTTAAACGTGAATGGATTAAATGCTCAAACCAAAAGACACAGGCTTGCCGAATGGATACAAAAACAAGACCCATATATATGCTGTCTACAAGAGACTCACTTCAGACCTAGGGACACATACAGACTGAAAGTGAGGGGATGGAAAAAGGTATTCCATGCCAATGGAAATCAAAAGAAAGCGGGAGTAGCAATACTCATATCAGATAAAATAAGACTTTAAAATAAAGAATGTTACAAGAGACATGGAAGGACACTACATAATGATCAAGGAATCAATCCAAGAAGAAGATATAACAATTATAAATGTATATGCACCCAACATAGGAGCACCTCAATACATAAGGCAACTGCTAATAGCTATAAAACAGGAAATCGACAGTAACACAATAATAGTGGGGGACTTTAACTCACTTACACCAATGGACAGATCATCCAAAGTGAAAATAAATAAGGAAACAGAAGCTTTAAATGACACAACAGACCAGAGATATTTAATTGATATTTATAGGACATTCCACCCAGAAACAGCAGATTACACTTTCTTCTCAAGTGCGCACAGAACATTCTCCAGGATAAATCACATCTTGGGTCACAAATCAAGCCTCAGTAAATTTAAGAAAACTGAAATCATACCATGCATCTTTTCTGACCACAATGCTATGAAATTAGAAATCAATTACAGGGAACAAAACGTAAAAAACACAAACACATGGAGGCTAAACAATACGCTACTAAATAACCAAGAGATCACTGAAGAAATCAAAGAGGAAATCAAAAAATACCTAGAGACAAATGACAATGAAAACACAATGATCCAAAACCTATGGGATGCAGCAAAAGCAGTTCTAAGAGGGAAGTTTATAGCTATACAAGCCTACCTGAAGAAACAAGAAAAATCTCAAATAAACAATCTAACCTTACACCTAAAGGAACTAGAGAAAGAAGAACAAACAAAACCCAAAGTTAGCAGAAGGAAAGAAATCATAAAGATCAGAGTAGAAATACATGAAATAGAAACAAAGAAAACAATAGCAAGGATCAATAAAACTAAAAGCTGGTTCTTTGAGAAGATAAACAAAATTGATAAACCATTAGCCAGACTCATCAAAAAAAAAAGAGGGAGAGGACTCAAATCAATAAAATTAGAAATGAAAAAGGAGAAGTTACAACAGACACCGCAGAAATACAAAGCATCCTAAGAGACTACTACAAGTAACTCTATGCCAATAAAATGGACAACCTGGAAGAAATGGACAAATTCTTAGAAAGGTATAACCTTCCAAGACTGAACCAGGAAGAAATAGAAAATATGAACCGACCAATCACAAGTAATGAAATTGAAACTGTAATTAAAAATCTTCCAACAAACAAAAGTCCAGGACCAGATGGCTTCACAGGTGAATTCTATCAAATATTTAGAGAAGAGCTAACACCCATCCTTCTCAAAGTCTTCCAAAAAATTGCGGAGGAAGGAACACTCCCAAACTCATTCTATGAGGCCACTATCACCCTGATACCAAAACCAGACAAAGATACTACAAAAAAAGAAAATTACAGACCAATATCACTGATGAATATAGATGTAAAAATCCTCAACAAAATACTAGCAAACAAAATCCAACAGCACATTAAAAGGATCACACACCATGATCAAGTGGGGTTTATTCCAGGAATGCAAGGATTCTTCAATATACGCAAATCAATCTACGTGATACATCATATTAACAAATTGAAGGAGAAAAACCATATGATCATCTCAATAGATGCAGAGAAAGCTTTTGACAAAATTCAACACCCATTTATGATAAAAGCCCTGCAGAAAGTAGTCATAGAGGGAACTTTCCTCAACATACTAAAGGCCATATATGACAAACCCACAGCCAACATTGTCCTCAATGGTGAAAAACTGAAACCATTTCCACTAAGATCAGGAACAAGACAAGGTTGCCCACTCTCACCACTATTATTCAACATAGTTTTGGAAGTGTTAGCCACAGCAATCAGAGAAGAAAAAGAAAAGGAATCCAAATCAGAAAAGAAGAAGTAAAGCTGTCACTGTCTGCAGATGACATGATACTATACATAGAGAATCCTAAAGATGCTACCAGAAAACTGTTAGAGCTAATCAATGAATTTGGTAAAGTAGCAGGATACAAAATTAATGCACAGAAATCTCTTGCATTCCTATACACTAATGATGAAAAATCTGAAAGTGAAATTGAAAAAACACTCCCGTTTACCACTGCAACAAAAAGAATAAAATATCTAGGAATAAACCTACCTAAGGAGACAAAAGACCTGTATGCAGAAAATTATAAGACACTGATGAAAGAAATTAAAGATGATACAAATAGATGGAGAGATATACCATGTTCCTGGATTGGAAGAATCAACATTGTGAAAATGACTCTACTACCCAAAGCAATCTACAGATTCAATGCAATCCCTATCAAACTACCAATGGCATTTTTCACAGAACTAGAATAAAAAATTTCACAATTTGTATGGAAACACAAAAGACCTCGAATAGCCAAAGCAATCTTGAGAAAGAAAAATGGAGCTGGAGGAATCAGGCTCCCTGACTTCAGACTATATTACAAAGCTACAGTAATCAAGACAGTTTGGTACTGGCACAAAAACAGAAACATAGATAAATAGAACAGGATAGAAAGCCCAAAGATAAACCCATGCACATATGGTCACCTTAGCTTTGATAAAGGAGGCAAGAATATACAGTGGAGAAAAGACAGCCTCTTCAATAAGTGGTGCTGGGAAAATTGGACAGGTACATGTAAAAGTATGAAATTAGAACACTCCCTGACACCATACACAAAAATAAACTCAAAATGGATTAAAGACCTAATTGTAAGGCCAGACACTATCAAACTCTTAGAGCAAAACATAGGCAGAACACTCTATGACATAAATCACAGCAAGATCCTTTTTGACCCAGCTCCTAGAGAAATGGAAATAAAAACACAAATAAACAAATGGGACCTAATGAAACTTAAAAGCTTTTGCACAGCAAAGGAAACCATAAACAAGACCAAAAGACAACACTCAGAATGGGAGAAAATATTTGCAAATGAAACAACTGACAAAGGATTAATCTCCAAGATTTACAAGCAGCTCATGCAGCTCAATAACAGAAAAACAAACAACCCAATCCAAAAATGGGCAGAAGACCTAAATAGACATTTCTCCAAAGAAGATATACAGATTGCCAACAGACACATGAAAGAATGCTCAACATCATTAATCATTAGAGAAATGCAAATCAAAACTACAATGAGATATCATCTCACACCGGTCAGAATGGCCATCATCAAAAAATCTAGAAACAATAAATGCTGGAGAGGGTGTGGAGAAAAGGGAACACTCTTGCACTGTAGGTGGGAATGTAAATTGATACAGCCACTATGGAGAACAGTATGGAGGTTCCTTAAAAAACTAAAAATAGAACTACCATATGACCCAGCAATCCCACTACTGGGCATATATCCTGAGAAAACCATAATTCAAAAAGAGTCATGTACCAAAATGTTCACTGCAGCTCTATTTACAATAGCCAGGACGTGGAAGCAACCTAAGTGTCCATCATCAGATGAATGGATAAAGAAGATGTGGCACATATATACAATGGAATATTACTCAGCCATAAAAAGAAATGAAATGGAGGTATTTGTAGTGAGGTGGATGGAGTTAGAGTCTGTCATACAGAGTGAAGTAAGTCAGAAAGAGAAAAACAAATACAGTATGCTAACACATATAAATGGAATGTAAGGAAAAAAAAAAAGGTCATGAAGAACCTAGTGGCAAGATGGTAACAAAGACACAGACCTACTAGAGAACGGACTTGAGGATATGGGGAGGGGGAGGGGGAGGGGTAAGATGTGACAGGGTGAGAGAGTGGCATGGACATATATACACTACCAAACGTAAAATAGATAGCTAGTGGGAAGCAGCCGCATAGCACAGGGAGATCAGCTTGGTGCTTTGTGACCACCTAGAGGGGTGGCATAGGGAGGGTGGGAGGGAGGGAGACGCAAGAGGGAAGAGATATGGGAACATATGTATATGTATAACTGATTCACTTTGTTATAAAGCAGAAACTAACACACCATTGTAAAGCAATTATACTCCAATAAAGATGTTTAAAAAAAAAAAACCATATGATCATCTCTATAGATGCAGAAAAAGCTTTTGACAAAATTCAACACCCATTTATGATAAAAACGCTCCAGAAAGTGGGCATAGAGGGAAACTACCTCAACATAATAAAGGCCATATATTACAAGCCCACAGCAAACATCATTCTCAATGGTGAAAAACTGAAAGCATTTCCTCTAAGATCAGGAACAAGAAAAGGATGTCCACTCTCACCACTATTATTCAACATAGTTTTGGAAGTCCTAGCCACGGCAATCAGAGAAGAAAAAGAAATAAAAGGAATACAAATTGGAAAAGAAGAAGTAAAACTGTCACTGTTTGCAGATGACATGATACTATACATACAGAATCCTAAAGATGCCACCAGAAAACTACTAGAGCTAATCAATGAATTTGGTAAAGTTGCAGGATACAAAATTAATGCACAGAAATCTCTTGCATTCCTATACACTAATGATGAAAAACCTGAAAGAGAAATTAAGGAAACACTCCCATTTACCACTGCAACAAAAAGAATAAAATACCTAGGAATAAACCTACCTAGGGAGACAAAAGACCTGTATGCAGAAAACTATAAGACACTGATGAAAGAAATTAAAGATGATACCAACAGGTGGAGAGATATACCATGTTCTTAGATTGGAAGAATCAACATTGTGAAAATGAGTATACTACCCAAAGCAATCTACAGATTCAATGCAATCCCTATCAAATTACCAACGGCATTTTTTACGGAACTAGAACAAAAAATCTTAAAATTTGTTTGGAGACACAAAAGACCCCGAATAGCCAAAGCAGTCTTGAGGGAAAAAAACAGAGCTGGAGGAATCAGACTCCCTGACTTCAGACTAGACTACAAAGCGACAGTAATCAAGACAATATGGTACTGGCACAAAAACAGAAACACAGATCAACAGAACAAGATAGAAAGCCCAGAGATAAACCCATGCACCTATGGTCAACTAATCTATGACAAAGGAGGCAAGGATATACAATTCAGAAAAGACAGTATCTTCAATAAGTGGTGCTGGGAAAACTGGACAGCTACATGTAAAAGAATGAAATTAGAACACTCCCTAACACCATACCCAAAAATAAACTCAAAATGGATTCGAGACCGAAATGTAAGACCGGACACTATAAAACTCTTAGAGGAAAACATAGGAAGAACACTCTTTGACATAAATCACAGCAACATCTTTTTTGATCCACCTCCTAGAGTAATGGAAATAAAAACACAAATAAACAAATGGGACCTAATGAAACTTAAAAGCTTTTGCACAGCAAGGAAACCATAAACAAGACGAAAAGACAACCCTCAGAATGGGAGAAAATATTTGCAAATGAATCAACAGACAGAGGATTAATCTCCAAAATATATAAACAGCTCATGCAGCTCAATATTAAAAAAACAAACAACCCAATCCAAAACTGGGCAGAAGACCTAAATAGACATTTCGCCAAAGAAGACATACAGATGGCCAGGGAGCACGTGAAAAGCTGCTCAGCATCACTAATTATTAGAGAAATGCAAATCAAAACTACAATGAGGTATCACCTCACACCAGTTAGAATGGGCATCATCAGAAAATCTACAAACAACAAATGCTGGAGAGGGTGTGGAGAAAAGGGAACCCTCTTGCACTGTTGGTGGGAATGTAAATTGATACAGCCACTATGGAGAACAGTATGGAGGTTCCTTAAAGAACTAAAAATAGAATTACCATATGACCCAGCAATCCCACTACTGGGCATATACCCAGAGAAAACCATAATTCAATAAGACACATGCACCCCAATGTTCATTGCAGCACTATTTACAATAGCCAGGTCATGGAAGCAACCTAAATGCCCATCAACAGACGAATGGATAAAGAAGTTGTGGTACATATATCCAATGGAATATTACTCAGCCATAAAAAGGAATGAAATTGGGTCATTTCTAGAGACGTGGATGGATCTAGAGACTGTCATACAGAGTGAAGTCAGAAAGAGAAAACAAATATTATATGTTAGCGCATATATGTGGAACCTAGAAAAAAGGTACAGATGAACCAGTTTGCAGGGCAGAAATTAAGACACAGATGTAGAGAATAAACGTATGGACACCAAGGGGGGAAAGCGGTGGTGGGGTGGGGGTGGTGGTGTGATGAATTGGGCGATTGGGATTGACATGTGTACACTGATGTGTATAAAACTGATGACTAATAAGGACCTGCTGTATAAAAAAATAAATTAAATTTAAAAGTTAAAAAAAAAAACCTTTATTAAATGAATGAATAAATACCATGATCATGCCAAATGGTCCAAATTATATCAGCCTCCTGAATTTAGGGTTTTTTTGTTTGTTCTCATTGAAGTATAGTTGATTTACAATGTTGTGTTAATTTCTGCTGTACAGCAAAGTGATTCAGTTATACATATATATATATATTCTTTTTCATATTATTTTCCATTGTGGTTTATTACAGGATACTGAATATAGTTCCCTGTGCTATACAGTAGGACCCTGTTGTTTTGGTAGAGCTATTTGACTCTTTGAACTCTAATCATGTATAGTTTTGTTAAAGGTAAAAACTGAAAATAGAAAAAAGATAATACAAGTAGAAATTTTAGTATTTTTTTCTTGACCTCCACTTTGAAAACCCTAACAATAAGCTCCAGCATTAACAGCAGGAGCTGTGCCCCTGGAGCCCATCACAGAGTCTGGGGTGTGAACATAAACCTTTAGGAAGCAAATGAATGAAGAGGAACAGACAAAAACAAATTTTCTTAAGATCTTTCAAGTCATCTTATTATTTAGCCCCTATCATACAGATATGATCTAATTTGTTTAAGATTGACATGGAGATAGACAAGTTATTTCCATACCTTGCACATCGATTTTTCCGTGGAAAAACAAGTAGACTCTGGAAAATGGGATTGATTTGTTCATAAGAGATAGCAGCTTAATCTTACACATCAGAGACCACCATCATAGTTAATTTGGGATTCTACATTTTGATTTGAGAAGTGGAATATTATAAAATGCTGGCTTTCAACTGGGGAAAGGGAACACAAGAGAATCACAAGGGCGGGAATGCTGAGGAAGGGTACCTGTAGTTTGAAGAAAAAGCACTGTTCATTTAAGAACCACTGGTATTTATGTGAAGCAGAGAAAGTAGAGTCAAGAGGGTGGTTTGTGGTCTGGCTTTGCATTACCTAACCAAGTAACTTGGTCTCAATTTCATGTTAAATGCAGAGGGCTGCACTTGATGGTCTCTAAGATTATAATTAAGTCTAAAAATTGTTGTATGTTCCACCAATATTCTGAATGGCAAAGGCAGGTCAGACTGATCTAGACAAGGAAACTCTTTCATCTTTAAAATTGAAATAAAAACATTTTGGAAAAGAAAATAATATTTGATTTGGGCTTTGAGATTTACCAATTAAATAATATATAATTCAATTTGTTGAGTAAAATCAGTGTACTGGATACAGTTTTCTTTACATGAAAATGCCATGGTGTTTTTATTTAGGCTCCTTGCCAACAGCCTCCCTGATTCATAAATTCTATTTTAGATGCTATTTTCTCTTCCTGATCTCTATGTGGCTAGAAAAAAAAGGATGTATGCTTAGGTGATAAATGATGATACTCGTCTCTTACTTTTTCTCATGTTCATTTCTATGGTCTACTGCAATTATGTTTCTTTACTGAGGATGGTTAAAAATGTACCTGCAGCAACAGCTTGTAAATGCAAGGTAAATGCTTGATTAGCTGTAATTAGGGGCTCATGAAAATAAATACCAAGTGATAGTTTGCACTATTCATCAAAGAGCATTAATGGAGGTGAGGGAGAGCATAACTTTTTTTCCTTTTAAAAAAATAACCAAATGAGGAAAAGTCATCAATAATGCTACCACTTACAGAAAGCCACCTTTAATAGACTGCATCATTAATAGTGTCTTCCTAATCCTTTTCCTGGAGCTATAGCAAACATAGTGGTCCAGAGACACATTTCAAAGGCTTAGCACACACACAATCTTTCACGTACATAAAAGTCTGTATGTGCCACAGCTGATCTAGGGAGGAGACACAGCCCCTGCCAGAGATGGTGCCCACAGCAGAGAGGAAGAAATTCTTTGGCTTCTTCCTTTCTTTTTTCTTCGGATTCCTAGTAGTGCTGACCCCAGCCAGAAGCCAGCTGACATGAGAGTCTGGAAAATGCTGGTTGCAGAGGGGAATCCCAGTCAACCAGAGTGAGGCATAAACAAGCACAGGATCAGCACAGTACCCCTATGCTACTCAGCATTCATTCCCATCCTTCTACCCATCCTTAACTCTCTGAAACGACTTCCTGCTTGTACCTAACACAGAATGGTAGTGTAAGTGCCTGACATTAGGCTTTTGATTGTTGAGGCATCCATTTCAAAAGATATATATCTTGAATAGCATATTACCAGTTGTCTGACACAGCTATTGGCAAAACAACCAGATAAGGAATTAGGCTATCACCACCAATGAAGTTCCCTCTTTCAGCAAGACCTGGGTAATCTAGATAACTGACCACTTGAGTGACCCCACTTCTCCCTTCCTGCATCCCAATTCTCATTCTTATACTTGAAATTAGCCAATGAAAAGTGAACCCATGAAACCCTAGACACCCCACTCTGGGATCCTAATAAATGAATAATACAAGCAGAAGTTTTAGTATTTTTTCTTGACCTCCACTTTGAAAACCTTAACAATAAGCTCCAGCATTAATAGCCCAGAGTACTGGGCACTGTTATCTCTTATCCTTTTGCATACTTGTTTCCCTGGCCCCAGCTATTTCCTCACACCTGATCAGTATTCTCCCAAATACTTAAGGAGAACCCACAAGTCTCTGGGTTTCTCTCTGAGTGCAATTCTCTCCTCTTTGGAAGCCTGTCCTGAGAACTCTTGCCTGAACTGGAAGTCCTCTCTGTTATCATTTGTATTAATTTCTTACTTCCATTGCCCAAGGTTAATTTGTTCTTTTTCTAACCTTTTGAATAGAACGTTTAATTCATGTAACATCACTCTTTCTTATTTATAATATTCTTTTTATCACAGCTTTAACCATAACTCGTAAATTTTGCCATATAGGATTTTTCTTATCATTGCTTTCATTTTCTCTGTAGAAAAATGTTTTAAATCCCCAAAGGGTTGGGGTATTATTGTTGGATCATTTACACCATTGTTATTATTAACAGGTGGTTTCCCACATTATGACTAAAGGCTGTGGGAAAGCATATCCCACAGTAGTTAACAGCTTTCATTCTTGAGTCAGAAGGCTGGAGTTTAAATTCCTGCTCTTTTTCTGGCTATATGACATTGGGCAGAGTATTTAATCTAAGGCTCAATTTCTTCACTTGTAAAATTGAGATAATAATAATACCTATCTCAGATGGTTGTCCTGAGAATTAAATTACGATAATTCATGTAAAACCTTTAGCACATAGTAAGTATTCAACAAATCTTAGTTAATTTATATTTGGGGGAATTTATAGACGGTCCTTTGTGGTCACCTTTTGCTGTTCAAGTGGCACTTGCAAGAATTAAATAAAGATGTTCTCTGTGGGCATAAAATTCAATATGGCAGCACATGCTCTTGATCCTAGCTCCATAACCCCTTGGCCCGCTCTGAATTTGCCTGCAGCTGTAGGTGACAGTGTGCTGACAGTCTCTTCAAGGACCTATACATCCCTGCTTCTCTACGTGAAGGTACCCAGCAGGGTTTGCGACTTAAAACCCTCAGAGGTAATTCTTAACCAGTTAGGGATGGGAGAAATTGGATAAACACCCTGTCTTTTCTGTCCCTGGAGAGAACAAATCTAAGGTGCATTTCACATGTTCCTCAGAGAATCCTCAGAGGAACTGAGCTTCAGTTACCCACGGGGAAACCTGCTCTCTTATGAATCCTGATGGGGTTTTCCTCCTTCTGTCTCACCGTCCCTGCTCTCTTTCTTGTGCTTCCTGATACGACCTCCTAAATAAACCAGCTGCACCAAGACCTTGCACAGAATCTGCCTTTTGGAGGAACACAGACTAACACAGATACATATGTATTAAATTATCCTAGTAATTGTATTGTTCACATCTTCTAAGGAGTGCTTCTTAAATCTCATTTCATATTATATTCAACTGGAGAAAAATATATTTCTGGAGATTGTCAGGTAAAAAAACAAATCCAGATTTAGTAAGGAGAGATTTTATTCAAAAGGATTACTGCAAAGAGGGGCAGCATGGACCTTTGCACTAAGGGGAGGAGAGCTATTGCCAATAGGGAGAGGCTCTGACCATAAGACCTCAAAGATTAGGCAAAAAGTTTTTCTTTTATACAGAGGAGTAAATAAGACTAGAAAGAACCAGGTGTGGAGGAGTGGGGTAAAAGAGTGATGTTGGGGAGAGGGAATTTCCCCCTCTACCCTTCTTGAGTTCCTGTGTCTGGACTAATAATAAAGTTGACACAAAGATTAACAGGAAAAAAAGAAACCAATTTTAATTTGTGCACACCAAGGTTTCATAGAAATGGGACCTAAGAAGTGGCCAAAGCAGGCAGTTTTTAAATTTTTTAAACAAAGAAACAATAAATTTGTGAGGAATTGACAGAACAAAGAAACTTAGGCTTTGGGTGCTTAATGAGTAAGGAATTTAAGCATAGTTTGGGTTTGGGTAGTAAATTAGTAAAGAAGTAACAAAGTTTTCTTATATAGGCTTCTCAGTCCTGAATTCCCTATCTCTGGTGATAAGAATTACCTTTCTACAGGGAGGGGAAACTTTCATAGGGATATTTATTTCCTGTTTTCAGGGGACAGAGAGAAAGGTCAAAGTGTCCCTTTTGCATGGGTCATTTCTTAAGTAACTTTAATTCAAAAATAATCAACATGCCATTGTGGTGTATTTTGGGGTGGTCTGCCCTGGGCCCCAACAGTGACCTGATGGGAGTAGATCAGAAAATGTTTTACCCTGAGGCCAGCCTTTTCTCAGGAGAGGTTGTTAAGGATGTTGACTTAAAGAAAAATGCACAACATGAGAGTTGTGAGTTTAAGTTTTTTTCAGGGTCTTACTGAGGACTATAGCCTGGGAGCCAGCCATTCAGTAGCTCTGAGTAAACTGCTCCAAAGAGGTAGGAGAGGAGCCAGTATTTTTATGAATTTTTTGGCTAAGACATATACACAACTCAAGCATACATCTTGGCAAAAGATTAACACAAAAAAATTTTAAAAAGATTAATGTTAATCGCAAACAAAATCAAGTTAATTATTTTAATGCTTTTCCATGTACGGGAAGATGCAAGAAGCTGGGGTCATTGGAATTCTTCCTGAGATATGCATCTTAGCTATCTAGGGGCCCATTGATTCAAAGAACAGAGTGCCTCATTTTGTTTTTTCATCCTGAATTCCCCTCAAGGCCCATTGTGCACTGTCAGTGGGTGACTGCAGTGGGTTGTGACCTCACCCTTGTAGAACCGGATGGTGAGTTACACTCTTCATTCTTTTTTTGCTCACAAGGAGGACTGTGTGCTGGCTCAGATTGAGTGTGGGCTAAAGCTTAGGGACCTTGGAGAAAAGAATCTTAACCGAAGTTTAACAAGCATTTTGTTCTGATTGGTCAATGGGGACAAGCAGTTCTGTTAATCATTTATGAGGCCAAGAATGGGAACTTAGAGGGTCTGTGTCTAGTCTTGTCATAGGTAAACAAGGGGGCACACGTGAGTCTTACCTAAGTCATATGGAAGAGGATGGTTCTTTGTAGTCTTTTCCAGAACACAAAAGAGGCTCTGTGTGTACGCGCACATGTGTGTGTGTGTGTGTGTGTGTGTGTGTGTGTCTTTCTTTAACTGTCCCTGTTTTCCAGGAGCACATGGCTCAGGTAAAATTCAACATTGTCAGGATGAAGACTGGACTACAATATTTTCTAGAAGCTCCCCAGGTAATGTATAGATTACAATAAAAGAATTGAGAGACACATCAACTAATCAAAACGTGTGGACCTTATTCAAATCCTAATTCAAACAAAACTATTTGTAAAAATGACCTTTATAAAACAGTTGGGAATTTTAATACTGAATCTTTGATGAAGTTAAGGAATTACTGCTATTTTTTAGGTGGGATAATGATATTGTACCTATGAATTTTTAATTTTTTAAAAAAGTGATAATGGTATTGTCAATGCAATCCCTATCAAACTACCAATGGCATTTTCCACAGAACTAGAACAAAAAATTTCACAATTTGTGTGGAAACACAAAAGACCCCAAATAGCCAAAGTAATCTTGAGAAAGAAAAATGGAGCTGGAAGAATCAGGCTCCTGGACTTCAGACTATACTGCAAAGCTACAGTAATCAAGACAGTATGGTACTGGCACAAAAACAGAAATATAGACCAATGGAACAGGATAGAAACCCAGAGATAATCCCACGGACATATGGTCACCTTTTCTTTGATAAAGGAGGCAAGAGTATACAGTGGAGCAAAGACAGCCTCTTCAATAAGTGGTGCTGGGAAAACTGGACAGCTACATGTAGAAGAATGAAATTAAAACACTCCCTAACACCATACACAAAAATAAACTCAAAGTGGATTAAAGACCTAAATGTAAGGCCAGACACTATAAAACTCTTAGAGCAAAACATAGGAAGAACACTCCATGACATAAATCACAGCAAGATCCTTTTTGACCCACCTCCTAAAGAAATGGAAATAAAAACAAAAATAAACAAATGAGACCTAATGAAACTTAAAAGCTTTTGCACAGCAAAGGGAACCATAAACAAGACATAAGATAACCCTCAGAAAGGGAGAAAATATTTGCAAATGAAACAACTGACAAAGGATTAATCTCCAAAATATACAGGCAGCTCATGCAGCTCAATATCAAAAAAACAAACAACCCAATCCAAAACTGGACAGGAGATCTAAATAGACATTTCTCCAAAGAAGATATACTGATTGCCAACAGACACATGAAAGAATGCTCAACATCATTAATCATTAGAGAAATGCAAATCAAAACTACAATGAGATATCATCTCACACCGGTCAGAATGGCCATCATCAAAAAATCTACAAACGATAAATGCTGGAGAGGGTGTGGAGAAAAGGGAACCCCCTTGCACTGTTGGTGGGAATGTAAATTGATACAGCCACTATGGAGAACACTATGGAAGTTCCTTAAAAAACTAAAAACAGAACTACCATATGACCTAGCAATCCTGCTACTGGGCATATACCCTGAGAAAACCATAACTCAAAAGGAGCCATGCACCACAATGTTCATTGCAGCACTATTTACAATAGCCAGGACATGGAAGCAACCTAAGTGTCCATCGACAGATGAATGGATAAAGAAGATGTGGCACATATATACAATGGAATATTACTCAGCCGTAAAAAGAAAAGAAATTGAGTTATTTGTAGTGAGGTGGATGGACCTAGAGTCTGTCATACAGAGTGAAGTAAGTCAGAAAGAGAAAAACAAATACCATATGCTAGCACATATATATGGAATCTAAAAAAAAAAAAAGGTTCTGATGAACTTAGGGGCAGGACAGGAATAAAGATGCAGATGTAGAGAATGGACTTGAGGACACGGGGAGGGGGTAGGATAAGCTAGGATGAAGTGAGAGAGTAGCATTGACATATATACACTACCAAATGTAAAATAGATAGCTAGTAGGAAGCAGCTACATAACACAGGGAGATCAGCTTGGGGCTTTGTGACCACCTAGAGGGGTGAGATAGCGAGGGTGGGAAGGAGACACAAGAGGGAGGAGATATGGTGATATATGTATGCATATAGCAGATTCACTTTGTTATACAGCAGAAACTAACCCAACATTGTAAAGCAATTATACTCCAATAAAGATGTAAAAAAAATAAAACTTACTGAGACTTGTTCGTAGCGTATTAAAAATAAAAAAAGTGACAATGGTATTGTCATTATATTTTTTAAAAAGAATCCTTATATTTTAGAGATACTCATTGGAGGAAATGTGTGTAGGTTAAATGATATGATTTCTGGGATTTGCTTCAGTATCATATAGAAGGGGAAAAAGTGGGTGGGGAAAGTTGGCCGTGAATTGGTAACTGTCGAAGTTGGGTGGTGTGGGTCATGTGGGTTCATTAGATTAGTCTGTCTACTCTTGCATATGTTTGAAATAAAAAAGCTTTTCTAAGGAAGCTCCCTAATTGTTCTTAATAGGCAGCCCATGTTGAAAACTGCTTTTTATATCCTTACTTATTTTTAGTCTGCTCAATTGCCAAGACCTGAAAGAGGTCTGTTAAGGGTTCCCCTTCCATGGCTATTGCATTTCTATCCATTTCCCCTTGTATTTTCTGCAATGCTTCATTTCTATAATTCATTGCTTTATTGTTTGTCACATTAAGGTTTATGAAAGATTTCCTTTTCCTTGCCATGAAAAAAATGTTCATGGCAAAAGTAAAGAAAAAAAATCAAGTAGTATAAAAAGGTATACAGTGAAAAATAGATTTCCCTTTCAACTCAGATTCCCAACTTTCAGTCCCTCTGCCGAGTGTCAGACACAATTATCAATTTCCTCTGTCTCCATCAAGAAATAGTCAATGTGTATGTGAACACATATATGTACATATGTACACATACTTGGAAGGCAGCTATGCTCACCACTATACCACCAATGCCATATTCAGGTACATATACTTGAATGTCATACACACACACACATACACACAATTGGGACCAAAGGATTTTACATTCTGTTAGACTTCTTGCATTTATCACTTAAATCTTGTACAGAAAATGGAAAACTATATACTGTGGTCAACCCTGCAGCATTACTGATTCTGTTTCTCTGAGAGCTATTTTACAACTCTGTAAATTATAGATAACTGATAACAAGGCAGAATAACTCCTATCTACAGACATATCAATTCCGTCAGGTACAGGGACAACCTCCCCCACCGGTAGTAAACCAGTGTGGCCCTCATTTGCACATCCATTTCAACCTTCCTTTATTGCACATGAATCTGTGTTTCTTGACTTCTCCTTTGAGCCAGTTATGACATCTGACTAGCCCTCCTCAGTATAAAAGTCCTTCCATGTCCCTGTTTCTTGATTGTGGGGAAAAGGCTTCAGTCTCACAGGCCTTCCCCACGTTCCAGAAAGCTGGCTCAAGCAGTTAATGATTAGGAAAAGAGAGTCACAGGACTCCTGGTTCCTCCTGAAGGAATATAGATAACAATCTGATCCATATCTTTGAGTTATTCTGCAGAAACTGAGACCCTCACCCAGGTGGAGGATGGTGACTACATGCTGACCACAAGCACTAGACCCCAGACTGGTTGGAACCAGAAGGCTGAGATTCCTAACACATCACCCTGTTACCTCACCACCAACCAATCAGAAGAAGGTTCAGGAGCTGATCAGGCATCCCACGACCCTATCCCCTAACAATATCTTTTAAAACCCTTGCCTGGAAGCCATTGGGGAGTTCGGGTCTTTTGAGCACAAGCAGCCCATTCTCCTTGCTTGGCCCTTGCAATAAACCTTTCCTGTTCCAAAAGCCGACGTTTTCGTTTGTTTGGCCTCACTGTGCGTTGGGCACACAAACTTAGGTTTGACAACAGTCCTTCATTGTGAGCAAAATGAAATCTTTAACACTTGTTCATTTTATATCTGCATGAGAGTCATGATTTTACTTTTTTTTTTTTTAAGAATTATCCTTTAACAGCATTTCACATATAGGCTGAACATACAACTCTGGGATTTAAGGAAAACACAACTTTACTTCTGTCCCTCATTGTCCAGTGTGAATAACTGTCTGGATGTATCAACTCATTTAATCGGTCCCAGTCATTTGCTTCAACAATGCATCAATAAATATTCTTTTACTTGTATTTTTAAGTTAAATGTAATTGCACTTGTAGGATGAATTTCTAGAAGAGAAACTGCTAAATCACCCTCCAAGGAGATTATACCAATTTACCCTCCCACGAAGAGTCTCTAAAATGATGGGTTTTCCACATTCTCTGAACACAGTATATTATCAAACTTTTAGATCTTTTCCAATCTGGTAGGTGAAAAATGGAATCTTATTTAAATATGTATTTCCTTCATTATGAATGAGATTAAACACATTTTCATACAATGTAAGCCATTAATTTTCTTTTTCTATAAGCTGCCTATTTATGTCCTTTGCTCATTTTTTTCCATAGTGTTTTGGTATTGTTCATATTAACTTGTATGCTCTCTTGGTATATTAAGGAAATTGGCCTTTTGTCATGTGTGTTGCAAATATATTTTCCCATTGTGGTGCTGGGGTACCATGAAGAGATGGGGCAAGACAAGCGTAGTACAACTCAGTGGACTGAGAATATAGCTGCATCTAGAAAGGCTGCAACTCTCCAGCCCTCTAGATGTGACTGAGCTGTTACCTTCTCATTCACAACCGCTCAGCTATGAAGATCTAATTGAAGTGCAAGAAAAAGAGTGCACTGAAAAGTTACCATGGAAACTACCCCTCCCACAGCATTTAGCATTCAAAGGCTTCTGCAGGCATTCATGTACAACAGATTAGCAAAGAAAGATTTCCAGACTCACAACCCTAATTTTGAATGCAGTTTAAAGGTGTTTGGAGGCATAAAGAATACCTGTGGTTTCTATAGGGAGATTACCAGGAAAATAATTGTCTTGGGTTCTAGCTTCTGTGGAGGATAATTTGTTGAGACATTAGAGGGTACTTTATTTTTGCAGCAGTCTTCCCTCCTTCCCCCATCTTCTGCTGATGGTTGCCAGTCCATAGTGCTTGCTGATCTCAGGAGTGGTTTGTAATAGCGGTCCTGAAGCTTAAAGACTACCTCTTGTCTTGCCTTTAATGAAAGCCCAAGCTCACTGAAGAGCTTAAGCTGCAAATCTAGGTGGGAAAGGGTGTACAGGGGGAAAAATCCATACTCTTTGTAGGGCAGAGAGGTCAGTGAAAGCAGGAAGAGAGGTTCTACAAAGAGTAAAGACCTGTGACCACTGTTGAAAGCATCCCGGTTGGTGACAGACCCTGGTCAATGATGGCTGCATATCTTAGAAGGGTGGGGCCCTAGGCACTAGGATTTCCAGCTATAACAAAAAACCCCAGTCCCAGTGGAGGAAAAGAACAGAGGCCTGGCCACTTTCAAAGGACACTGGGCACCTCAGAACTAACCATTGTGGCCTGAGGATTGTTGGTGCCTCCCCGTATGACTCCTGGTCATTCGTCAGTGACCTAACGGTGGATCAAGGTAGTCAGGGGAGTCTTAACAATAACTGAGGTTGACTTTTCCATCATTTTGGCTGTCTGGGAGCTCAGAATTATAAATAATTTCAATAAGCTAATATGATATACTTATATGTCAAAGTTTTGGAGTAAGATTCACATACACTGTACTTTTTTGGACTAGTATTTTAGGAAGTCTCAGGCAGTTCAGCTCCTGTACAAAAATTCCACCACAAAAAAGTACATTTGTGGGACTTCCCTGGTGGTCCAGTGGCAAAGAATCCGCTTTCCAATGCAGGGGACGCAGGTTCGATCCCTGGTCTCGGAACTAAGATTCCACATGCCGCAGAGGAACTAAGCCCGCACACTACAACGAAGAGCCCCCGCAGCGCAACAAAAGATCCCGCATGCCGCAACAAAGACCCGACGCAGCCAAAAATAATAAATAAATTAATAAATAAATAAAAATTTTTTAAAAGTACATTTGTGATGTAGGTTTAATTTTTTTTGTCCACTTAGTAAATACTTATAAATGCATTCATTTTGCTTTATTTTCTTTTATTCCCACAATCAATTATGGTTTTTTCTGGGAGTGAACAGGCTTTCTAAAAACGTACTTTGATTATGACATTTTCTCAGTAGGAAATAAGTACCAAGGATTTTAAGGTCTGACTTGTCACACATTAGAGCCAGTGAGGTGCAAAATCAGGGATGGCTTGGATAGTTCTCTACTGCCCTCCAGTGGGAAAGCTAGACAAGGTCAAAACATTTTTGGAACGGAAGAAACTGATTTCTATTTCTAATATTGGCGTGCAAAAATATAGACAGAAAGAAGTAAAAAGAACTAAAGGATACTTTTTTCCCAGTGTGTTCAGAAATAAGTTAACGTTGAATAAGGAGTCACTCAGTAAAGCCTTCTAAGACTGTATTTAAACCTGAGGATTTGCTGACAAGACATAAACTAGCATACAACTTTTGACATAAACATCTTAAGCATTCTGAGTCTCTAGGTTTACTTATATAATATTGTTTCACTTACGCATGTTTATTTAATTATGATCTTAGAGTCTATTATATATCATAACACCCTATTTCTTTAAGGAAGCATTGTTTTAGAGAATCATTAAAGAATTATAAGGACATAATGCAGCCTCTCAATTTCTCCATGAAGCTGGTTGATAGCATGACAGGCTTGCATTACAAAGTTTATTTAGCACTTCCACATTACCTGCATGAGGCTTAAAATTTTATTCTTTTTAAAATTCATCTTTAAAATATCCAAATTAATGCATTAAGCACTAGCAGACAGTAGTAGCTGCGAACCAAGGCGCTACGACTGTGTGCTTTTAAACAAATTTTCAAAACATATTAATTCCTCTTAAACAAATAAAACAAAAAACATGAAAACATTCATGTCTCCCCCCAATGGGGGTTTGGTTCAAAGACATACCTGGTCACCTTCACTTCCTTCAGTAAATGGATTGATCATGGAGCCAGAGAACATGTATTTAAACATGTGGACAAATCTGTTAAAAGGCCTTATCATTTCATGAATCTTTTTCCAGGCTGTTGAAAACAAGAAAGTAGGCAAGAACAAAAGATGAAATTTCAAGCTGGTTTGAAAACTTTAAAAAGTGATAGAGCCTACATTATCTAAAACAGGAGAAAATCTATCCTGGGAAATTACAACATTTTGGTAATGTTATTATAACATTCTGGCAATGTTTCCTGAGCAAGGTGATGATTAAAAATAATACCTAAAGTATACCGAATATCTCCTACCTACCAGGTACTGTGGTAAGGTTATTTCATAAGAACCATATGAAATAGGTACTGTTGTGATTCCATTTTATAGATTTAAAAAACTGAAGATGTAAGAAGTTAATTGAAAGGTAACTGACAGAGGGAAGGGTCAACCTCCAGAGTAAGATTTAACAAGAACCAGTCTGAATTATTTGGAAGTAGAAGCCTTCTAGAACTCTTATTTACTTTTAAAATCGATTGTATTTTTATTTAATACGTATGTGGATTTTTTTTCAGGATGTTAAAGTTTTCATGTTGCCTAGGACTTTAAACAGAGGTCTCAAAAACTGAGAAAAATACAGTAGGTGTCGAGGCTTCTTACATTTTGAATAAAGGTACCAATCTTCCTATGGAGAAAATTCTAAGAGACTGATGAAGGAATTCTGCCAGGATAAGCCTCCTGACAGTTACACAAGAAAAGACAAAGAATTAAATGGAGATTGAAGAAGCTGATGATGAGACTATCTTTGTAAAGTTGTGAAAGTGCTGTGACATTTCCCCTCCTCATGGAGAAGGGAGGGTGCATTAGTTATTTATTGCTGCATAATAAATTATCCCACAACAACAAACATTTATTATCTCACACAGTTTCTGCAGTGGCATGAATTTGGGAGCAGTTTAGCTGAATAGTGCTGCCTCAGAGTTTCTCACCAAGTTGCAGTCAAGATGTCATCGGATTAATCAAGCTGAGGTCACATGCATACACTCTTGCTATAAGAAGGCTAGAAAAACTTAGTAACTGTCTTTCTCACTTTCTGTAAGCAGTGCTCACCACCACCAAGACACATAGTGGGGAATTCCCCAAACACAGAAAGAGAACTCAAATGATGGACAGCAGAAAATAAAGCCACAAAAATAGCAAATGTAAAGTCATCCCTTTGGCTGCCCAACACCAATATAACCACTGCTTTCAATGCTTATACTTCAAAAAAAGTTGTCACTTAAAACAGTGCAACTATCCTTTACACAGTCAAAGATGCACTCACTCTGTCACCCTCCAAAAGAGTCAACCCAATGTTTCATCAATTACCACATCCATCATCCATTTCTAAGTCTACAACCTCTAGTTGCTATCTTTTCCTCTGCAACCTACTAAATAATGAAGTTTACCAACAATAGCACACCCCACATATAATAGTGAAGTAAAGGGTAAAGAAAGAAAATAAGTTAAAACACTTAAAAGTATACATGATACATCAAGAAAGGAAAGGAAACATGACTGCTCTCATTTCTTCCCCTGATCATGAGAATTTCACTTCCCTTTATGACTTCCTTTTTCCACCAGCTATTCTGTTGTCCCTTTACCTTCAACCAATACCTTCATTTCTAAGGGATCTGAGTGTTTGATGGACCTATCTGTTTAAAGCTATATCAGCAAACCTATTTCTGCTTCATGATCAGGGTTAATTACTTCCACCAAAACCATAACCTTGCTCTTCTCCTTCTCTTGCCTATTCAGTGACACAAGACATGTAAAATGGTTAGGTGGCAGTCCCAGCTCCAAATCAGTAGAACCATTGTTCAGCCTTGTTGGAGGAATTCCTTTCTTTGGTAACAAAACCTCTAAACCAGCAAAGTCCAGAATCTCAGAGAATGGCAGTTTAAAAAATTGTAATTGGGGGACATTAGGTATAATATCTCTTTGTTCCTAAATCCACTAATTTTACCTTTGGAAATGCAGTGGTTTTAAAACATATCCACAAATTCTTTGACATTTCTCTCATTTTAAAAAAAGGAGTCTCCTTAGATATCAGCAGCCTTAGTGACTAAGTTCTATGAACTGAATGTGGTTTGAAGTGACACTGCAGGACTTCCACTGTTAGTTTAGAAAAGGCATTACAGTTCCCACCTGGATTTCTCTCTCCTGGCATGCTTGCCCTTGGAACCCAGCTACTATGTTGTGAGGAGCCAAACAGCACTGTGAAAAGGCCATGAGTAGGTGTTCTGCCCACAGATTCAGCATCAGTCACCAGACATGTAAAGGAGTGGGCCTTTAGATGATTCCAGCTGCCAACTTTTTAGCTGCCCCAACTGGCATCAAGTGGAAAGTGGAACAGAGATAAGCTGTCCCCACTGAGCCCTGCATAAATTACAGATTTGTAGGCAAAGTAAATGTTGAAGTTGCTTTAAACGACCAAGTTTTGGGGTGGTTATACAGCAATAGATAACAGGAACAGGAAGAAAGAGTGCCAAATATTGGACACTAGTTCAAGGCATATACTGCATCCTATAAAACAGCATCAAAAAGGGTTATTTTCCAGAAAGCACCATAAGTAAGACTTCAATAAGACCAGGTGCTTCTTGGTGATAGACTATACAATTAGACCAATGAATTCTATGGGCAACAGCCCACTGCATTGCTTCTTTCATTACAGAGTGAATTTCTTGATCAGAAGCAATATGGTGTCAGACACAATGACAGTGCATAAAGCATTCAGGAAGTTCCCAGATGGTGGTGCTGACAGAGCACAGCAATCAAGGAAAGCAAATTTAAACTTAGTGTATTTCAGAGAGGACAAATAACTACCACTTCCTCGATGACGGGGAGGGCCAATGGAATCCGCTTGCCTCCAAGTGGTTGGCTGGTCTTCCTGGAGCATGAGGCATATCACCAGCTCAGGACTGCTCACTGCTGCTAGCAGCCTGAACGCTCAGCAGTGGCTTGGTGATCCCATGCACAGCTCCAACCTTGTTATCATCACCATTTCATTCATGAGTCCACTGAGCCTGGAAAAGGAGGCTGAGTTTAATCCACAAAGCTGTTCATTTCATCCATATGACTCTTAAGATTCATTCTGCAAAGTCCATCACCATATCCCTTCCCAAGGCTTCCTTGTCACCAGTTCTCCAATCGTGCTCTTTCCATGTCCTTGACCAACTGGCCAAATAATTAGCCTTGGACCATCAAGACTTATAATTAGTGTCAGGAAAATTTCCTCAGGTCAAACCTTCATCCAGAAAGGTCTAACTGTCCCAGTATAAGAGATGATTTAAACCAGATACTAGAGTGAGCCCCAACTCCTTCAGGATTTGGGATTTAGTTGTCTCTGTCAACATTTTTTTTTTTTTTTTTTTGCCGTGGGTCATGCGGGATCTTATTTCCCCCCGACAAGGGATCAAAACCATGCCCCCTGCAGTGGAAGCTCAAAGTCTTAACCACTGGATCACCAGGTAAGTCCGGCTGTAAACAATTTTAACTAGTGTGTATTTTTTGCCTTCTTATAACATCAATTTTTTTTTTGGCCCCTGAGTCCTAACCAGGACCGCCAGGGAATTCCCCATCTCTTATTTAAACGAATACTGTGCGCCTCCTTAAGATGGGGCCACCTCCTTTGCAAACCTTTCTATTTCTCCTCCCCAGGCCAGTTTATAATTCTCCGCCTTTTTTAGGTACTTCATGGCAAATATGCCGGTTCCCTTGGCTGCTCACGAATGTTTGAGGGAGTGGAGGTGGAGTCCAAGGCGCCCATCTCCAGCAGTAATTCTTTCAGGGCTTTTCTTATGTCTACTTCGGCCTCTGAGGAGAACAGCGCAAGCCAGGGTCCAGGCCCACACAGAGCTGGATACAGATTGCTCCCTTGCGTCACAAAGTGGCTCTCTCTCCGCCAGCATTATACGCACGCAACGGTTTTTAAGTGCTTCTGCCGCACCACAGGGTCACCGGCCACAGCAAGAAAGATTCCCTGAGGAAAACTCCACCAGGCCTCGGCCAAAGGGGAAGAGGCGGTACATCCGCCCGGTCCAAGCCACTGCCGGAAATGACGTACGAGTGTCAACATGCAAGATGGCGGCCCATCACCGGCAGAACACGGCAGGGCGGAGGAAAGTGCAGGTAGGGGACCCCGGCTCCTCGACCTCCCGGGCGTGGCTGGCATCCCCGGGCCCACCTCCAGCGAGCAGATACCTCGGGCCGCGGTCGGCCGAGGTAGCGGCTTGGGGCGAGCGGGACGGGGCGCGGCCGGCGGCTAGGGGTGGGGCTGCGGCTCTAACGGCTTGAGGAAGGGGCGGGGGGCGGCAGACTGGACCCGCCGGGGTCCCGTCCCGGGACCCTTGGGCGCGCGGTTGGGAGCCTGGGGTTGCCGGTCGTCCACTGTTTCGTAGGCTTGGGCTTGCGTGGTCGGGCTGGGCTCGTTCCCCGCCCATCTGCCTCCCTTCCCTGTCTCCCAAGCGCTGTGCCCAGCGGCGTCGGAGCGGAGGCCTGCGGGAGCTTCCCCGCGGGGCGGGCAGCGGAGTGAGTGGCCCCGTGCGGGGGCGTGGCGGGGCTGCGGCGGGGCTGCGGAGCCCTGCCGGGTTTTTGAGCAGGGGTCTTGCATGTGGGAGCCCCCTGCCTCCTTTTATGCGGGAGCTTCCCCCCACCCCCAAGGTGGAAATGACGTGGGTGTATGCTGGTGTTAGTGGGGGAATTATAATTTTCAATGTTTTGGAATTTAATTTCGTCTTCACCATTTCTTCTTCAGAGTGCATCCTTGAATCTTTCTTTCTGTTTCTCTAATGTATTATTCAAGGGTAAAGAGTTACCTAACCCGCCCGTGTGTGCTTTATGCCTTCGTGAATCCAGTTTTGTTTTGGGTACGTTTAAGCGTTATTGCTATTATTTTCAACGATCTAAGGAGTAAAAGCCCTATTACAGGTGTTTACCTGCAGGTATGTTGTATGTAGTGGTGACAGTACGGTGCACTTATTAAACATTTACTGAGCACTTAGTTTAGGCCCCAAAATGTGCAAAGAATTGAGAGAGTACAGGAATAAGTAACACCCAAGCTTTCTTTATAAAACACAGCATTATATGTAGTTCTACAGGTTGAAATCAGTGAGTGTTTAATAGGTAGTCCGGACAAGGGGTTCCTTCATTGAGGAAATGGCTGTAGGCCATAAAGTCTTCTGGCCAGTTCACTTCTTTGTTTTATTGATCTCATTGATCAGTACAGTGTCCTAGGCACTCACTAGATGTTTGTTGAATTGAGTGACATTAATAAGAATCTAAAATAGCATACCTTGTTGGTGATTTTTAAGTGCATCAGTGATGGGATTTAAGTAACCCCAGCATCCAAGTCAGGTGGTGAGAATGTCTGTTCCTGACTAAAATGTAACTCAAAATTGTAACTTGATTGTATTCTAGACACTAGAGTGGTAGGTACATTCCTTAGGGTAGTAAGGAGAGTTAATCAAGTGTCTTAGTTTCTTGCATTTAGACTTAAAAGGCAATATAAAAGTCCTGGATGGGGAAAATGTAAATTAGCTGCAGCATGTGTGGAAAAACTGAGTGTTTTAATAAGCTGAATATGAGCCATTGTATGCAGAATGAAAAAGATGATCATTTGACTCTTCACTGATCAGAGTACAAAACTAGAGTTTGGGGATCAGCACTTAGTACCTTGTTCTTAATAGGTATAGCAATCAGATTGGTGAAGTGACTTGAAGCTATTTCCTAGGAATAGCATTGAGAAGAACCATCTAAGATCAGTCTGCTGAAGAGAAGATTCAATGAGTCTTGTTAGCTGCTTTCAGAATTTGTCTTTAAGGTGTAGAACCAATATGAGAAGCCACAGAGATTGATTTTATTTCAACACAAGGGAGAACTTTTGTTTATGGAAGTGTTTTTTAAACTAGTGCATGTTCATTGCAAAAAAAAAAAAAACCCACAAACAAAAGTGTAAATGATAATTGTCTTCCACTCTTCAAAGAAAACTGCTTTGAAGACTATGAGATATAATCCTAGCTAAGGGTTTTTCACTGAGAGCCCTATTGACATCTTGGGCTGGATAATTCTTAATTGTGGGAGGACTGTTGTTTTCCATCATCCTGCCTTCCCACTAGACACTGGCACCTTCCCAGTTGTGACAACGAAAATTGACTCTAGACATTTTCAGATGTCCCCTGGAGGTCACAGTTGTTGCTGGTTGAAAACTAATGTTCTATACTGTTTCGTGTGTGTGTGTACCCGACTTAGGTGATTTTTTTACTCGAAGTGGAGTCATGGTATTCATGTTTCGTGTCTTCCTGTTTGTCAGATTTTTAAATACACATTTCCTTTGACCCAGCAATTCCTTGTCTAAAAAATTGTTTTACAGAAGTACATATGCATATATCTTTCTCTCGTTATGCAAGGGTGTTTATTATAGGAATGCTGTCATTGTGAAAAACAAAAATCTAAATGTTTATCAGTAGTCAATTGGCAGATAAGTTAGGTACATTCATATAGTAGATTAGTTTGCAATTAAAAGATAAGCTAGATTTATATTATTAAAAAGGAAACGTGTCCAGAAGTCAAAATAGGAAATCAACATAGCATGGTCCCATTTCCACAAAGGAAATAAGGCATTTTCAAAGTCTGGAAGGATATCAACAGTGATTATCTCTGGAGTATTACATTATGTGATTATTGGTAAGGTGGGAAACAGAATATCTTTTACTTTAAAATATATGAATCTTTATATTTTTTAACTTTTTACAACATTCTTTGCTCTTATAAATTAAAAAAAAAATCTTTCCATTTTGGAAAAAATATAAATGGCTACAGAAATTTATTTTGCCTCTTGGCTGTCTGTTTCTTGTACCAAGAGGCAGTAGCCCTGAGCTCCGTTATCAAATAGTAGGCCAGAAAGAACCGTTGAGACTTATAATATTGATAAATAACCAGTGGAGAAGGGTCCAAGCATACTACTTATTAATTATAGACATAATGAAGAATGAGCACATGTCCTACCATCTTCAACTTCTAAGGAGACTGGAGGTGAGTATGAGGAGGAGGGGTGGATTTGTGATTGTCCGAAACATGATCAGACAAATGTGTGAATTTAGATATATGATGCAGCTCTCTCCTGGTAATCAGGATATCAAAGCAAGTCTTTTCAGTCCCTGGCAATCCCTTTAATGTTATGATTTTCCAACAATGTGGGTCTGTTGGTTGGCTGTCTGTCTCCATCTTTCCTTCAGCTGTGGCCTCTTTTCCTTACTTGCTTCAGAACTCTTGGAATGAGGTTGGACAAAAGTCACTAGTGTTCCTGGTTTAGGAGCAATAACCATGCCCTAGTACTCAGTGTTGTTTCAAGAGTGTAAATACTTGGTCTTTCATAACAAGATGATTCTTTTGGTTGGAAATGACCCCAAATTCAACATAACCAGGTTCACACAATAAACATATGTATTGGCTCATATAAATGATAACTCAAGAGGTGGTGCTAGCTTCATGCAAATCTTGAACCAGCAGATTCACTGTGACTCTGTACCCTGAGGAGTGATGTAAAGTCACCTTTACTATTGGGCTGCCTCCAGGTTGTCCTCTCCTATTCCCAAACTCCTAGATCTAGGTCTTCCCTCTTGGTGGCATGGTGGCTGCACCTGTTCTAGATCTCAAATCCTTTCCCCATACTATCCATGGTAACAGTCTCTTAAATAGTCCCTACACAATTTCTTCTGGCATTTGCTTGCCTTGAGGAAGATATTGGGGAGCAGTGGGGAGTATAGAGGCAACCAACAAATGTCTATTCTACCAGTACTAATCCCCTTTGCCTGCCAAATATTTAGTTATTCTAGACCTAGTCAGAGCTCAGCGTGGTCTTTACTCCTCATTCTGAGCCCCAATACTGGGTTGTTTAATCTTCAGGACTTTCTTAAGGTAGCAGTAGGATGATGCCAAATCCTGGTTTCTCAAGGAAAGACCCTTATAAATTAGCCATATGTCCAAGGTGAGTTACTTTTTATATAGGATGGGTAATAAAAAATTCGGTGCCAATATGATATCCAGTAGAACAGGGGTCAGTAAACTTTTTCTCTAAAGGGCCAGGTGTTAATATTTTAGGCTTTGCAGGCCATTCTCCTGTTTCGTAACCACTCAACTCCGCCGTTATAACGTGGAACCAGCAATAGGACAGTACCCAAATGAATAGGTGTGGCTGTGTTCCAGTAAAACTTTGTTTACAAAACAGACTTTGGCCTGGATTTGGCCCTTGGGTGGTTTTTTACTAACCTCTGTAGAAGTTTTTTACTAACCCCTGACTAAGAGAAGTCAGGCTAGAAAGTGTCCTATTTTTATTTGCAAGACTGCTTTTTAGAATACTTTTTAAAATCAGCACTCTCGAAACATAGGTACAAGCAGAAAGTCATGGTCCACGGGATTGAACAGGAAAAACACATGTAAGAATTATTCATATTTGGCCAATTTTTCTTGGCCAAATTTAGCCTGATGTAACCTGAGAGCTAGAAGTAGCCTTACAGAAAAGAGCTGTGTGGTTCCCTTTATAAGGTGTTACAGAACAGGCAAAATTAATCTGTGGTGAAAAGGGTCAGTTCTAGATTGTCCGGGGGTGGGGTGTAGAGGTTGGGAAGAGGATGAGGGAACTTTCTAGGGTGGTGATGTATATATCTTGGTAGAATTTTGTATTACACAGGTGTATTAATTTGTCAGACGTATCTATGTATACTTAAGACATGTACATTTCACTGAATGTAAATCTTACCTTTGAAAAAGGAGCCATAAATAAATAATGAACTCTGGTCAATGATATACATGCTGAAGTACTTAGGAGGAAATATTATTAATGATGCGCAACTTAATTTGAAAGCCATTGAAAAATGATGTGGATCAAATGGATGGGTATGTTCAAATGGATAGAAAATGTTCATTGTAGAATATATCCATATGGACATATGGATGTTGCTGTGTAATTCTTCCAACGTTTATATGTTCTCTGAATTTTTCATGATACGATGTTGGGGGAAAAATAACCTTTAAATGTCAAAAAATGATTAATGATAAGCAGCAGAGGAGGGAAAGTGAAATTTTTTTTGTGGTGGTCAGAGAAAGCCTTGCTCAGAAGCTGACTTTTGAGTAAGAATCTAAGAGAAATGAGATTGCTACTTGGGGGAAGAGCATTCCAGTGAGAATATCAAACACAAAGGTCCTGAGGTGGGAATGTACGTGGCCTATTTGTGGAATAATAAAGTTGCCATTGTGGTTGCCATGGAGTGAGTGAGGGGAAGGGAGTAGGAGCTGAAATCAGAGAGGTAACTGCAGGCCAAATCATGTAGAGCAGTACAGGCCATAGTAGGGCTTTGGCTTTTACTCCTGAGTGAGGTAGGAAGCATTTGGTGGATTTTGTGCAGAAGAAATGTGTTTTCTCAGGATCACCTGACTGCAGGTGAGCAAGGGCAGAGCAGAGAGACCAGTAGCTATTTAAGAAATCCAGGTGCTATGTGGTAGTGGCTCCACCCAAGGTGGTGAAAATTGGTTGAATTCTGGATGACAGAACTTGCTGACAGGATGTGAGATGAGAGAAGTTGAAGTAAGGCTGGCACTAAGGTTTTGGGCCTGAGCAACTGGAAGAATGGAGTTGCCATTAACATCATCAATGAGGAAGACAGGAAAAGCTCATTTGGAGAGGACTGTCAGGAGCTCAGTTTGGGACATGCCGTGATTAAGATGTCTATTAGACATCCAAGTGGAAATGAGTTAATGCACACCTCAGGGAAGCCTGGGGGAATAGCCCAGAGTGTCCTCTTTGTGAGCCTGAAATGCTTTTAAGTCTCCTTTCTTTTCTTAAAAATATTGTGATTTTGTACTCATTCTGTAATATATCCATATTTGTTTTCATACAAAAAATTGTTACTGTGGTAGGCAGAATGCCCGCCCCCCCCACTGCCAAATGTCCATGCCCTAATCCCTGGAATTTATGCATATTTTGTGGTTATATGATAAAAAGGATTTTGCAGATATAATTAACGTTACAGACCTTAAAATAGGAGGATTATCCTGGATTATCCCAGTGGGCCCAATCTAATCATGTGAGCCCTTAAAAAGCAGAGAACTTTCTCCGCTGGAGGACAAAGTCAGAAAAATGTGAGACGTGAGGGGGGCCCTCCTGTTGCAGGAGAAGGCACATAGAAAGCATGAGGATTTCAGGCAGCCTCCAGGAGCAAGGATGAAGCCCTGGCTGAAAGCCAGCAAGGAAACAGGGCCCTCGGGCCTACAACTACAGGGAGCTGAATTCAGCCACCAACCTGAATGAGCTTGGGAGCAGGCTTTCCTAGCATAACCTAACTGGATATTGCTGCTGGGGGAATACCCTGTCATTTTTCTCCCTGTCAGAGTCCCTTTAATTGTCTCTTCCAAATGCATACTTCCTACTGAAGGTCTGGCTTCTGGCTTCCCATCCCTTGCAGAGTCCTTATAGTACCTTCTCTTCCTCCCCCCCCCCTTTTTTTTTAAGCAAATCAAGGCAGAGATGAGTCCTCATCTTCTCTGCCTTTGCCTGTACTCTTGACTTTGCCTAAATGAAGTTTTTCCAGGACTTTGTTCACTCATTTATTGCTTCTGTGTCCAGCACCTCCTACTCTTCTTTTTACTTCCATCTCTTCTGCCTGCAAAGCTTGCCTATATCTTGAGAAAAAAAACTTCACTTACTGTCTTTCCCCCACTAGAATGAAAGCTCCAGGAGGGCTTCTGTGCTCACTACTGTATCCTCAGCATTTAGAATAGAGCCTGGCAACTGGTGGATGCTTAATCAGTGTTTGTTGAAAGACTTGAATCCTATTTTTCTTCTGTCTACAGCCAATTTTTGTTTCTTTAACAAGTTTTTAATGTGATATGTCTTGGAATATATCATTGTATGTAATTTATTCTTTAATGACTACATAGAATGGATGGACCATAATTGACCTAGCCATTTTCTTATTGGAGTTATTGTTCCTATTTTGTCCATCATACTAAAATTTACAAAAAAAATTAATAGAGTTATGAAATAATAAAGGAAGTCTTACAAAAGTAAGCAAAAAGAGATAGATAGTATAGAATGCATAAAAGATGAAGGATCAGTTTGAAAGTTCCAACATCTGACTGATGAGAGTTTAAGAAGGAGCAAAGAAAACAGAGATAGTTATTAATGAAGTGATGTAAGATTTCCCAGAGCTGAAAGTTTCTAGATTGAAAGGGCTTTCAAAGTGCACAGCAAAATTAATGATAAAATGACCAAAAATTGGGCTTCCCTGGTGGCGCAGTGGTTGAGAATCTGCCTGCTAATGCAGGGGACACGGGTTCGAGCCCTGGTCTGGGAAGATCCCACATGCCACGGAGCAACTGGGCCTGTGAGCCACAACTGCTGAGCCTGTGCGTCTGGAGCCTGTGCCCTGCAACGGGAGGGGCCGCGATAGTGAGAGGCCCGCGCACCGCGATGAAGAGTGGCCCCCGCTTGCCGCAACTAGAGAAAGCCCTCGCACGAAACGAAGACCCAACACAGCTAAAAATAAATAAATAAATAAATAAATAAAGTAGCTATTAATTAAAAAAAAATGACCAAAAATTATCATGATAAAGAACCCCCTCAAAAAATACCCCACCAAGTAAAAAGAGAAGATCCTAAAATCTTGGGCTGTATAGGTTGTGGTGCAGGAGAGAATGAAAATGGGATCACCTTAAAGTTGAGTGAAACAGAATTGGCATTGAATTCAGTGGCAGCACTGGATACTAGAGAAAGTTAGAGTAGTGCTTTCAAAAGCTGAGTTTTTTTCTACGTGGACTTCTTTATCCTGCCAAATCAAGTGTAAAGGTAATGACCTTTTCAGACATGCAACAGCTAAGTCACCTCCCGTGTACCTTTTTCTATGTTAGTTTCTTAAGGTCCTGGGGATGTACTTCTGCCAAACTGGGAAGTGAACAAGGAAAAGAGACATTGGAATTCAGGAAACAGTGGCTCTAACCCAGAAAAGCAGTAAAGGGAAGCACCGAAGGTGACAACTGTGCCAGCAGACTGAGAGGGCAGCCAGCCCAGATTAGAGTGAGAATGTGGGGGATTCTGAGGGGGAAGCCTTGTGGGAAAGTGGGGGTTGGAGGTGGGTTCTTGCTGGACTATCTAATATGCTGCAGTAATTCAAGAAAATCGGAGTTAAAGTAGAGGGAGCCATTGAAGGAAAGAAGGAACTCTAGGGAAAATGAAGAGCTCTCTGAGGAAGGAAATGTATTCATAATATAGTACTTGGCTAGTCAGTAGATAGCAATTACAGTCCAACAGTGTAGCACTGATTATTTAATCAACCAAAAACAGTGATAGATCTATCGATATCAGAAGAGTAGAGGGAAGAATTACTGAGGGAAGTTTCAGAGCTACATCCTAACCTACCATAGCTTGAGTAAATAGGCAATGTCTAAAATGGATAAGGATAAGCACAATATTTCGAGAAATGCAGTAGCTATCTAATAGAAACAACCGAGAGTTGAAATTAATTACCTCTAAGGATTAAGACTGGGTATGGGGAGTCTTAACCAGACAGTAGGGAGATGGTTTTTCATTATTGTCTTTCAGTACTATTTGATTTTCTGAATACAGGCAAGAATTAGTTGGATAAGAATTAAATTATAAATTCAAAAAACTAAGTAATATATGCCTATTATAAAACATTCATACTGTATTAAAAAGGCATGAGTGAGTGACAGTCACCATAATTCCATCACTCAGGAATAACTACTGGTAGTTTTATACATGTATATCCTTCTAAATTTGTGTGTTTATTTTTAAATATATGTATATTTAATATTATGCAGCATTTTTACAGTAATGATTATTATACACTACTGTGTTAGACCATGCATACTTCACTTAAATATACCCTGGGTTTCTTCCCATATTAATCAGTCTAGAGTTACACCAACATTTTTAATGATTAAATAGTATTCTCTTTTACAGATGTGTGTGCCAAAATTTACCCAACTAGGTAGGATACTTCTAGTTATTTGCTGTTTTTAATCACACATCTGTAATAGATGCCCTTAAAGAGATTGGTCCAAACTTGTTTTGCTGAGAATTCCTTGCCACCTGGAATGAGGACTGACAATCATGTTGTTATTCTCTGACCCTTTCCTACTGGGCCAATCAGATCATCTCCCAGAATTTGAAAATCAAGATTCATATATGCTACCTCATCTTCGTTAAATAAGAAATGTACTGAGAAAAGCTGATAAGGAGACTTGAAGCCCCAGAGGAAGAGGCATTAAGAGAGACTGAAACTAACATTGAAGCCAGCTTGTTTCCTGATGGTTTTTCAGTATCTGATTCATGCAAAAAATATTTATGAGATGTCTTTTATATGCCAGATACTATAATAAGGATACTGTGGTGGGAGGAACAAGGCAGACAAGTTCCTTGCCCTCTTGCAGCTTTTATTCTAATGGAGACGATATAGCAAAAAAGATAAATATGCAGTGTGGTAAGAACTGTAGAAGAAATGGAGTAGGGGAGGTGATAGGGGAAGGAGATCAGGGAAGGCCTTTTAGAGGAGATTACTTTTCTGCTAAGACCTGGAGGGTGAGGGTGAGGGTTAGTCAGCCAAAATGAAAGCTGGGAGAATAGTATTCTTGTGGGGATTGGAGAGGTGAGGAATCTTCTTGGCACAGGGAAAAGTAAATCTGAAGGTCCTAGGATGGGAAAGAACTTGATGTGTTTGAGGAACAGGAAGGAGTTTAGTGCGACTGTCATCAGAGAGCATAGGGGAAGTTAGTTTGAGGTGAGTGTGAGTTTGCAGGGTAGAACCAAAGCATGTGAGGAATTTGGACTTGACTTTAAGTGCAGTGAAAAGCTTCAGTAGAGAAGTGCCATGATTTTATTTTTAAAATGTCTCTTATGAGTCATGATTGAATTTCCTGCCCTTGAGCTCTGTTAGATATCCTTGTTAAATTCTCATCTTAAATTCTCCATTTTTAAAAAAATTTAAGCTTGTTTGAGTAGATTTCAGTTACAGTTACTTGCACCGAAAGGCCGGGTTAAAACAACATCCTTGTCTTTGTGTATACAACCTTGGCCCTTTTCACATCTTTTATTATTTATGTGTTTGTTGGCCATTTTCTTTTCTTTTAAAAAAATTTCCTCTTCGTGATCTCTGTTCCTCTTTCTGTTGGAGAGGTTGACTTTTTCTTATTGTTATCTAAGGAATCTTTGTATGTTGTCAAGAGTAAACTTTTGTCTTTTGTATTCATTTTTTCCCCAGTTAGGTGTTTGCCTTGTAACCTTGCTCATGTTATTTTTTTGACATTCAGAAGTTTGCTTTGTTTTAAATAACAGCTTTAATGAGATAAAATTCACATAAATTTACCTTTTTAAAGTATACAACTCAGTGATTCTTAATATATTCGCAAAGTGCATTGACCACCTAATTCCAGAACATCTTCATCACCCCCAAAAAGAAATCCTGTACACCATAGTAGTCATTCCCCATTCTCCTCTTCCCCAAGTCCCTGGAAACCATTAATCTACTGTCTGCGGATTTTTCAGTTGATGGACATTTGAGTTGTTTCCATTTTTTGGCTATTGTGAATAATGCTGCTGTGAACATTTGTGTATGTGTAGAAAGTTTTGGCTTGTGTTTGGTCAGATCAGCATTGCCCTTTTCTTTTGCAAAGATTGTGGTCTTTCTTGTCACGTTACCAGAGCCTTCTCTATGTAGAGACTGTGTAAATACTTGCAAGTATTTTCATGATTAGTTTATTAAATTTCAATCTTTAGTCCATATGAAAATTCACTTTGGTTTAAGATTTGGAGAGAGGATATTATTTTTTGCAATAGAATCACTAGATGTTCCTAGATAATTTATTAAATAATTTATCATGCCCTCATTGTTTCAAAATCTGTTTATATCAAAATAAAAAATGTATAATGGGAAAATATGTTTCTGAATTTTGTTTTGTTTCATTGATCCTTTTATATATTCCTATTGTGGTCCTCCTTTGTAATTCTGGTAGCTTTATAATACCTTTTAAGATCTTTAAAGAATATCCTTTCATTTAAAAAAGTGACTGGGTAGTCCCCTCAAAACATTGTACTATTGGTATATATTTTGTCAACTTCTAGAAAGAAATCCAGTGAGACTCTGACCACAGTTGGGTTAAAATCACAAAGTTAGGAAAAAATTGTTTATTTTGAATCTTCCTGTACTACCTTCCTGTACTACTTCCTGTACTAATATGGTATGTCTCCTTTATTCAAGTTTTCTTTTATGTACCTTGTCCTGTTGATTATGTATCTCCTTTGCAAAATGAATTTCTAGATATTTATTTTTGTTGCTATTGTAAATAGGGTCCCCCTCCCCCCATTATATCTTAACTGGTTATTTCATTAGAACAGAAAAGTTTTGCTTTTGGCTGCCAGCCAGCTTGTTGAGTTTTTCTTAATTGTAATTGCTTTTGGTTGATTCTCTTGAGTTTTCTCATGGAGCAGACAGAAGTTACCAACCATAACAGAGTAGGGAAAAGTTCTCTGAAAGAAAAGTTTAGTGTGTTATTGGAGGGCAAAACCTCATTTTACTTAGCAGGTCAGAGAAGGTCTTTTTGAGGAAACATCATTTCAACAGAAATCTAAAGACTGCAGTAGGAGTTAGCCAGACAGAGTGGGAGGAAGAGCTTCTAGAGAGAGGGGACCAGCACATGTGCCCGTCTGGAGGCACAGTGTGTGCAAGGAGTGGGAGCAGTGAGCAAGGATGAGGGGCAGGAGAGGCGCTTGAGGAGTCCAGATCCAATCCTGAGTCTAGTGGAGTAAGCAGCCAGAGGGGTTTTTGAACAGGGAGCAATATTCCTATTTACGTTTTTAAAAGATATTTCTATTTATGTTTTAAAGATTCATCCAGCTGCTTTGTGAATAATGGATTAAAGACAAACAAGGGTAGGAGAGAAAGTCCAGTTAGGAGATATTTGCAGTGGTTTAGCCTCAAACTTGCTTATCTTGGTCTACGCTATTATTAATGTCACTCTTCTCTCCTCAGCCCTTCAGTCTCTATAGAGTAAAATAAAGTTTTTATTGGATTGGGAAATAAGTTTTATATTAGAAAACATGGGATTTTGAATTTCAGATTGGCCACTAGAAGGCTACATTTTATTATCACATGTTTTGTAACTTCATAAACAGCCAATCTTGACATATTTGTCAGGTTTCCTATGTTATTCGAGATGAAGTGGAGAAGTACAACCGAAATGGGGTCAATGCCCTGCAGCTGGACCCAGCACTAAACAGACTTTTCACGGCAGGTCGAGACTCCATCATAAGAATATGGAGTGTCAATCAGCACAAGGTAAGTCAGGGATTGAGTTTATATTTTAAATCTATACTCAATAAGTTTTGGTCTGTCTAATATGGTGCCTTTCAAAGTTTCAGATTTAATCTCTTTGAGCACTGAGTTATTTGGTACACTCTATAAATAAAGACACTGCAACCAGAATTCAGTCAGCTTCTGAGAAAAACACCCCAGGGGAGTTTCAGAAGTGTTTTAGCTAAGGCAGGGACTCTATAAACTAGGTTTGTGATAAGAGCCCTTTACTGCAAAGGAACAAAGAGATTTGTCTGGTAGGGAGCTTCTTTTCAACAATTTATTTTTCTGTTTTAAATATGTTCCCAAAAAGCTTTCTTGCATCCCTTTTCAGTGTTACTAAAAAAAGATTGAATATGCTTTTACATTTATAATTAACCTTGAACAAGTATTTGATCTCTTCATTTAAAAGTGATTAGGGTGCCCGCAAAACCCATAGGGCCTTATTATATAGTATAAAGTTGGTGTAAAAATATGAAAACAGGAGCAGGACTTAATGATATGTGAAGATAAATCCCCAGTCAAATGGAAAGGAGCTCTTTTTGTATTTTGTTTGAATGCCTGTATTATGAATGACATAGAAAGGAGATTCAGGGAAGAAGAAGGAGCATTTCTTGAACTCCTAGCTATGTACCAGACACTTAGCACTTTCGTATCCAATATGGTTTTAATAATCCTTCAAGGCAGATATTAAGATCCATTTTCATAGATGGGAAAACGGACTCAGAGAAACCCATGGTTAAGTAGCTAGTTCATGACAGAGAGTTAGAACGCAATCTAACCCTGAAACCCTGATGTTAGACCTTGTCATTTTAAAAGTCTGTGTCTTTTAGCAAGCTCTACAAGTCTGATGTTCCATCCGAAAAGGAACCACTACTTTGCACGGTTCCTGGATAGTTTCTTTAAATGGACTTTGGTCCAGTGGGCTTTGAATTCTTTAACCAGTGGAAACAGTGGTGGCCCAATGTTAAAAACATGGAAAGTAAGAAAACTATGGCTCTGAAATGCTTTTTGGAACTTATATTTGAATTGGAATGTCACTTTCCTGGAAATTTACAGTATTTCAAACAAATTAAGGAGAAAACAAGAACTAGCCTGGAAGAATTAGAAAGCTGCCTATCCTGCCCTCAGACATCACTTTCTGGTCCTCATTTTTATGACAAGATTGAATAGCATCATTTCTCAACTAGACTTGTAGAGAGCTATTCTTTTTGCCCATGAATCATCTTGAACTTGCCTGTCTTAGGTGTAGGATATAGCCAAATACTCTTCTTTAAAAGGCCTCTCCTGGTGATTAAACCAAGTGAGAGGAATAGAAAAATCTTGAGTTACTGAATTGAAATGATGATCCTTTAGCCCTTGGCTTCCATTTCTTCTCTGAAGGACTGTAGATACTTTGACAAAATGTTTAGTCCACAGGTAAAAACAGCAGTAGGAAGCTAAGAGCAGAAGCGTGCCTCCCCCTCTGCAGTCCGGCTACGCTTCTCACCACTCTCATCAGCTTCCTTTCTGTCCCTGCTGTCTGCTTTGAGCCTTCACCACTACTGAGTCAGATCCCCCCAGCCTGCAGATTTGTTCATGTCCTGTCCTTTCTAGTGAACTCCTTCCTATTGCACTCGTGTCACACACAGTGCCTAGCCCAGATCTTGTTGCCTTCACTAACTCAGGGCATAAAAATTAAGCATTTTTCCTGGAAACCTAGACTTTCATCAGTAATAAAACTGTCCTGAAACAAAACTTCTGTTTATATCTGTCATATGGAAGCATCAGTTGTTTGATGAAATTCTGCTCTGAATTCAGTTGTCAATTTTAAGACCTTAGAGCAGTGTGTCACATTAATTGAAGAATATAAACATATCTATAATTTGTGATATATTTTATCCTCTAATATAGACTAAAGACATTTTTATGATTTTTCTTTTAATTTCAGCAAGATCCATATATAGCATCTATGGAACACCATACCGATTGGGTAAATGACATTGTACTCTGTTGTAATGGGAAAACATGTAAGTATTTCTTTGAATTATTGGGCTGCTGGAAGATTTTAATTCAATTTGATATATTTTTCTTTTTTTTATGTAAGCCTTTTTATTGAAGTATAACATACATACAGAAAAGCACACACACCTTGAGAGTACAGCTCATTAAAATTTTACAAGGTGAACATCCATATCAAGAAACAGATTACCAGAAGCCCCCTTATGCCACCCTTTCGGTCACTACCCCTTGTCCCAAGGTAACTGCTCTCATGTCTTATAAGCACTATTGATTAGTTTGCCTTCATTGTCATTGTATATAAATAGACTCATACAACACGTATTCTTCTTTTAACCTTATTAATATCTCTTTTTGTTTTCATTATGGTAAGATCCATTTCTTGGTTTTGCAATCTGTGTTAGAGAAACTTTTCATAATCAAATTAGTTGTGCCTTCAACTGAAACATTAAAAAAAGTTTGTCTTTCCTATCTAAAAAAATATTTGAGACAAAATACAATAGGTTCTAGAAAGAACTTTCAGATATATATGTATATGTGTATGTGTGTATGAATATTAAGATGTTTGAATTAATGTTAGGAATATTATAAATATTCAATATACATAAATATTCAGATATTTATGTATGAACATTTTGTATGTATGTGTGAAAGTTTGAGACAATGTTACATTGTTTTACGTTAATTCTTTAAAATGGTGTTAAGTCACATTACTAAGGGGTTTAATTCTTTGCTTCTTCTAGTAATATCTGCTTCTTCTGATACAACAGTAAAAGTATGGAATGCACATAAGGGATTTTGCATGTCAACATTAAGGACACATAAGGTAAAACAACTAACACAATTTTCAATGTCTTTAGTGTAATACTGAGATCTCAGTACTTCATGTGGCTCATTTGCTTATTGATCTACAGAGTAGATCAGAGTATGTGTATTTTGTTGCAGGATTATGTAAAAGCCTTAGCATATGCCAAGGATAAAGAACTGGTAGCATCGGCTGGGTTGGACCGACAAATATTCCTTTGGGATGTGAATACTCTAACAGCATTGACTGCCTCAAATAACACTGTCACAAGTAAGGTGTTTGAAAAAAATTTCTTTGAAAGTGATCCAAATTGACATAAATAAAGAATGGTGTATAAAACAAGTTTGATAAGTTTGCATCAAGACAGTGGTTCTACCTACAGCATTCTAGCCCCCAAGAGTATGATTAAACAACAAGGAACTAGTTCCTCACTGCAATATAAAAATGGTAACTTCTCCAGGTGTAACCTGGTTATTTTTGTACATGTGCGTGTGTTAGCTCCCTAGCTGAAGTGTAAGCTTCCACAGGGCAGAAGTGCCTGTCTTATTACTTTGTATATCCCAGCTGCACCTGGCCCAAAGCCACACTCTAGGCAGATATTATTGATGGAGGTGGTGATTACCTGGCAAAAAGTAGGCAGTTTTTGACTTTTAAAAGTGTTACTATATACTAAGAGCCTTTGAGTTAATGGCCAACTTGGAAAATACCCAAAGGAAAGAAAGGTTTTTAGTGCCAATATTGTGGGACCCTTTCAGAGCAGCCCTAAAGAATCCAGCCAACTCTTCCTGAACAGAAGAGTTCAGGAAGGCTAACCTAGCATCTAGAGGCAATTCAGAGACATTCACAGCAGGTTAGTAGCATGGATGCCTCATCAACTAAGAGATCTCAGTTACCCAGTCAGATCCAGACAGGTCTAGACTTGAAACTCAGCTCACACTTGGCCCAACCAATAAGAGTTCTCTAGGCCAGGTGTCAGTAGGGATTCCTGAGAGCACATTTACGGCTAACTAAGCCTGGCCTAGAAGGTCTGTGTTCAGGATATGGGCCTGAACTATCTAGATTCCTACATAACAGGTCCAATTTGTCATGACTGTAGAATACTCATGTTGATATAACTAACAGTTCTAATATAATCTAGTGTGTGCCAAGAAGGGTAGGTTGGGAGACTGGTGTTTATAATTTCTTAAATATTATTTTGCCCTTTTTCTCAGAAAATATGTGAAGGTCTAAACACTATTCTTCCCTTGTTTTCCGTGATTTTTCACCTGTACACAATCTCAGGGATTCAGCAGCTGGTCCCTGCTGGGGGCTGTCATAATACATCATTTAGCTCTCTCTAGATGTCAGGCCTGCCTGAAAGAGACACTAACAAGAAGGAATGAAGCAAAAAAAGCAGGATTGTCCCAAGGTCAGAGACGAGGCTTAGTGGTTATAGATTCTGCAACAGATATGTCTTGCTTAGAATTGTTTAGAGAGGATATCAAATAAGTTTTTTATAATTATGGAGATAATAAAAATAGCTAACATTTATTGAGCATTTAATACAAGCAGTTACTTTTCTAAATACTTTACATGTATTTACTCCTTTACTCACAGCATCTCAGTGTGTGTTTAAATTTATTCTTTGTTGTACAGTTGGAATCATACTGTATAGACAGTTTTATATACATACTTCAGTGGTATTGAGTTCTGAATCAAAGGGCATGAATATGATTCTTGCTACACATTGTCTAATTTCCTTCTAGAAGAGTTGTACCAAATTATCATTCCACAAGTAATGTATGAGGGTGCCATTTTAACTGTATTTTTTGAGAATTAAGTATTGCCTTGTTTTTTATCTGTTTGGTAGGTGAAAATTGTATTTTTGTTTTGATTTGTGTTTTCTTATAAATAATGAATTTAGCCATAGTTTTCATTTTTATTGGCACATGTGCATCTTTGAAAATACATTACTTATGCAGATAGTTTCTTAAATGGCAGTGCAATTCAATTTAGCAGATATTTATTGAGCACTTGTGTATGCTCAAATCCAGAAGAGATGTAAATTTTGTTAACAATATTATGATTTAGAATTATTTCCATTATAGGAATTTCTTTTCCTTAGAGTACTCATAAAGATAAGATTTTCTAAATCGAATAATTAAACTTGCAGTTTGTGCTAACTAGTTATTAAACAGCTGATGATTTTAACATATAGCTCCATTTATCCTTAATAGCTTCTTCTTTAAGTGGGAACAAAGATTCCATTTATAGCCTGGCAATGAATCAACTGGGAACAATCATTGTATCAGGGTCCACTGAGAAGGTAAGGGGAAACTTAAAGGGTATATTTTAACACTAGAAAATAAAGAAACCAAAATAATTTGATCTGTGTAATTACAAAATATATAGACAGCGGTTTTGCCTTGTGGATACTAAAATAAGGTTTTATTTGAACAAATAAGAGTATAACTGTATAATTACTGTCGTGTGTGGTAACAGAGGCGGAGGGTGGAGTGGGGGAAGCCTGTGCTTTTTTTGACATTAAAAAGACTTCCTCCTGCTTAAAAAAGTTGGGAGCCTTGGACACTGTCTGTTGGCGGAAGTAGTACTTCCTTCTCAGAATTTAATAGTTGTCATTTGATTTATAGAAGTCATCTATTATTTAAATTTGATCATTTGTATGATACTTTGTTAAAATTCACAGGTTTTAAGAGTATGGGATCCAAGAACATGTGCAAAACTAATGAAGCTTAAAGGGCACACGGATAATGTTAAAGCATTGCTGTTGAACAGAGATGGCACACAGGTATGCAGTTCACATGAACATTTACCTACTGACCTTGTCAAAATTTCATACAGCAGAAGCTCCCCCACTCTGTATATTGTTGCATAGTTGGTTTGAACCAAAAGCCACACATATTAGAAACTGTGGTCTAATTTTTAAATCCTTAAAATACTCAGTTGCACATATAATAATCCACATTTCAAAATTTCTCTGTTTGCCTAACTTTTAAATAAAGGCCAAACGAAGAATTTCCTAAGAATAATTTTAATGCAGGTGAGTATATGCAGTTATGGTATGTATAGCTGAAATAATTTAAAATGTTCCCTTGTGTAAAGCAGAAGGAAGCTTTGGTATTGAATGCTTTCTGGCAGTGTAGTAAGTGGAAAATTTCCTCACAGTGGGTCTGTTTTCCAAGCAGATCTTGTCAGTTGACTATGTAGATATGGTCTATAGATTTAGTTATCTAACATAGTACTTAGAGTCAGCATTTCAAAGAAAAACATTTTGGTAATATTTGAACATGTATTAATACTCTGTTGGCCACATAATTTGTGAATTATATATCACAATTCTGTCCTGTAGCAGTAGAAAAATGATCTTTCATCAGTGTAGATAATAAAAAACAAAAACTGAGCACCATTTTATGTTATGACATACCTCTACCGTGTACTGCTGCCATTTTTTGCATAGGGCAGGGATCATTGGAATTGATTGTGATTGGTTTAGAAGAGGGAGAGTATGAATGTGATGAGATGAGAAACACCATTGGTCTGTTACTCCTCTGGAATTACGTCATGGAAGTTGCCTCACACATGAATTAGAGAAGCCTTTGCCTCCAGAGGTGAAAGGAAGGTTTGAAAAACTAGCCAAAGGAAAGAAATCATTTTTTCAGAACCAGGCAGAGAAGCTTGAATATTACCATGGAGGTCTTTGGAGATGTGGAAGGATCTTGATATTAAAGTATTGTGTGGCCTTGAGGAGAGGAATGTACTGGTCCCTAGTTTGCTTATCTGCAAAGTGGGAGTCATAATATTTAGTTAGTGTAATTGGTGAGAAGAGTAGAAATAATAAGTATATTCTTGTCTGTAAGCCATGGCATTTTCTAGAGCTCTTGAGTTTCTTCATAGCAGCATTTTCATGTGTCTAAAAAGCCCAGTACAGGGGAATTCTGTGGCAGCCCAGTGGTTAGGACTCCATGCTTTTACTGCCGGGGCCCAGGTTCAATCCCTGGTCAGGGCACTAAGATCCCACAAGCCGTGAGGCGTGGCCAAAAAAAGCCCAGTACAGTTAGCTCCTCACTGTTGCAGTAGCTGCTAGGCTACACTTGAGATGGTTGTCCATGCCTAGTTCTGCTAGCTTTGTCCAGGATTGAACTAGATCATATGGTCTCAATGGGACTGCGCTTAACTAGAGGCTATAGACAAGATGGTTTCCAGAAATGGGCTGTGGGCCTGGCAGACTTTCGTAAATCTCCTCCCGTCTACTACACTCCATGCCTTGTTTCCTATATAGACAATTATGAATGTGCTTTTACCTAAGACGATTTAAGTAGCACATTTACTTACAAATGCACTTCACCTGTAGTCAGTTCCACTTACTGAAAGCAGAGAAGGTGATGTGGTACTACTTTAAAAGCTGCCTGTCAGCCTTAGAGTAAATAATTAAGCAGATACCATTCCTCCTCTAGTTCCTCTTTCATCCATTTTCCTTATTGGCAACGAGAGACTAAATGTAGATTTAGCCACCAACAACACGGCATCCTTACATTAGGGAATTGATCAAGAAAACATCTGTAATAACTACTCAACTGAGAAAAGAGAGGAGGAAAAAAGAAACCTTTACATACTGATTCACAAACTCTTGGCAACATGGAAGAAGTAACCATCGGGTACTAGACCAGAGTATATACTGCATCTTGCAGAGCTGCCCTGAAAGCTTCTAATGTAGGGTCTCTGCTGGCGTTGTAAGTCAGGGACTTATGATAAGATATGTATAATAGGCCAAAGAATCCCATCGATGTCAGCCTGTTGCCTCACTTCCTTCATTGTATTGATAGTAAGATACTTAGCAAATCCTACTATCTGAGGTCTGGCACCATGGCAGTTGTCCTGATTGTGCCAACATTCGTGGGCCAAGCCAGCTGACTTTTCAGTCCTTGTACTCGCTCAGGCAATTGCTTGAGGATCTGGGACAACCTGCCATCTTGCTCTGAGTCAGTCACCTCCTTGTGTGTCACTCACAGGGTTTTCCTTGGTAATACAAGTCCTGCTGAACCTAGCTCATGGGTCGGGGGTATCTCTGAGCATTAGGTCACTCCCTGCCCCTGACTTGCTCACTGGGCTGCTCTCTATTGGCAATTACAATTGTGTGTAAGCAACCATCCCAGAAACGCTTTGTGTTGGTCAACAGCAGCCTGGCCCCAATACACTGGTACCTCTCATGTCCATTGGCAGAAGCACAGAGCACCTGATCAGGCTATAGAATCTGTTCCCCTAAGTCTGACTTAGCAGAACCATTTGGGGCATTCTGTCCTAATCCCAGAGGCCACCTCATAATGAAGGGGTCTTCATTTTTATCCCGTGGAAGGGTGGAGGCAGTGGGAAATGTTTTGATGACTCCTCTAGCTCCTATAGGATATCAGGCACTAGAATTCCTATAAAATGGCCACCTCCTTCAACCATACTACCAAATACTGCAAAGATGTTCGCCTGCATAGTACTTTAAAAGTGATTGCTGTCTATTTGGGAGCCTGCTTTTTAGCAGTCTTAGAATACTGACTACCATCAAAGATTATTTTGTATTCTATGTCAGGGTTGATATAGAACTCTGATATACTCTTTGTTTCCTCATCTACTTTCACCTGTGCATTCTGGGTTTGGAACGTATCTCTTTACTGCTGTAAGTCACCCAGCCTGTGAGGACTTTCAACATATCATCTTTGCTTTCCTTTTCCTAAAGTTGTCAGACCTTATTCCTTGCAGATATATGGTCTAGAATCTGAGTGATCAAAGCTTTACTAACAGCTTTGCCACCACAGAGTAGCATCTCTTCCTGGAATGGAGAACTCCTCCCTGCCTTCTCCCCATCAGACTGCCACAGTGCTCCTACACACGTGATGAAGGTCTGCTTGCCACCTTACTCCTGACAGTTTCTTTATTGGTTAGTCTCTTGGTTCTCTTGTGAACTAGTTGGAATTGGAGACTAAAGCACTGATGCTCCTGACAGCTTATGGGGGAGTCTGTTAGTGTGATGTTTGTTTAATTAAACATGTCTGAAGGCCCCTTCAAGTCAGAGCAGGCCAGTAAATCCTTAATATTCCTGAAGGCCTCATCTGTTCAAACACTATCCAGGTCTCCAAGCCCACAACTATCTTCTGTTCTTTGAAGCTCTATGCCTGCTTAATTTCATACAGTTCCTTTCCCAGCACCAGCAGTTCCTTTCCCCTCAGGGTGATTTTTTTCCCCAAAGAAATAAGTTTTCATCCCTTTCCTCAGGTCACCACTGTAACTAGTAGAGAACACCAGGCATGCTGAATGTGAATGTGGGGTGGCTGATTCTGCCTGTTTCTGTCACACTGTCTGTGTGCTCAGCCCTGATTTGTGTACCTGCAACTTCTATGTAGTTGACACTCCTGAGCCTTTAGAAATTGTCAGAATTGCCAGTGTTAACTCTGAATGCTGAGGGTCTACATTTTGTATTAATGGATGTTGAACTTGAAGCTCATATGGGAAGTATCCAAGCTCACAGAGTGAGTGGCAAGCCTGGATTTTGCTTTTGGCTCCTGTCAGTAGAATCCAGGAGACCTGGCAGGCCATCAGGAATCCAGAGCCGTGAGGTGGGGGACAAAACAGAGGTGTGACCCAGGGCTCCAGAAGGCTTCCTTGCCTAGTGCAATGCTTGTCAAACTTGGCATACCAGAATGACCTGGAGAGCCTGTCAAAACAGGTTGCTGAGCCCCACCAGAGTTTCTGCCTCATTAGGTCTGGAATGGGAACGGGGAATTTACATGTTTAACATGTTCCCAAGGGATGGTGATGCAGCAAGCGGCCAGGTACACAGGACAGAGGAAGTTTTGCTCAGAGGGTTCCCCTGCTTGAGCCCATACTGTTGCCTTTGGTCGTTTCAGCCTGTGGTGTATGCTTGTCAGAAGTCTTTATCAGAGGCAGGAATACAGGTTGTTAGAGGTGTGTGTTTGACATTGTGGAGTCATTAGCGAAGACAAGTGTAAAGCACAAGAAAGCAGGAACTTTTTGGCAGGTTTCTAACCTTAGCTTTCTTTGTTCTCAGTGCCTTTCCGGCAGTTCTGATGGGACAATTCGCCTTTGGTCCCTTGGCCAGCAGAGATGTATAGCAACGTACCGAGTGCATGATGAAGGTGTTTGGGCTCTACAGGTCAATGACACCTTCACACATGTGTACTCTGGAGGAAGGGACAGGAAGATTTATTGTACAGACCTAAGAAACCCTGACATTCGGGTGCTAATTTGTGAAGAAAAAGCACCAGTTCTCAAGGTATGTCATATGTTTTAGTTTTATGATTAAGATTGTTACATGTGCTAGCCAAATACAGCAAAATCAATATTAAAACACAAGTCAACTGTGAGGTTGTAAAAAGATACTTGTTCGTCACCCATAGAAGAAATGGCGACTTCATGGGTACATCAGGGATGGATGGCTCTCGCACTGGCGAATCCTAGTGAGCTGGCCCCAAAGTGCTCCTGAGCTCTCCTGGCTTTCCTAACCTGTCCTTAGAGGAGGAATATGAGGAGTTCAGGTATCTGAGAGTGGACAGCAAAGCAGAAATTTGTCCACTGCCTCAGGAGGAGGATGTGGAAGAGTGCTCCTGAAGAGGAGGGGAAGCTGGTTCATATTCCAAACCATCACTGCCTCAAGATAGTCCTGGGTGGTGGGTAAAAGGGTACTTGAGAAGCCATCCATATTGACACCTGCTAAAAGTGAAGCCTAGAAAATGGCCAGTCATCATTGACAAGATGTTCAGTCTCACCGATGTTCACAGAATTGCACATTAAGACAACAGTGAGGAGATTTCCAGGTTTAAAATGGAGGCATAAAGACAGCACTCCCCCCCACCCCTTCTCAGAAATCATCTGAAAACAACAAGGAAAGCAGGAAACAGAATTGTAAATACCCATCATCTACGAAACTAAGTGACATCTGAAACCACAGTATAGGAGGAAGGACTGAAAAAGGGAATAGAGGTCAAATGAGACACTTGAGAGGATGCCTATGGTGTAAGAGCTCACATAATACTGGCCAATTACAGTTCTTTAAAACAGATGGCACAGCCTAATGGACAAAAGCAATAATCCTTTAGAGAAGCAAGAGAGTGGAGGCTAAAATACAGATACAGCATGTGTGCAGGAAGCACACTGATGGGGAGAGTCATGTGTGGAGGAGAAACTGCACTGCGAGTCCCGCAGCTGCCAGGATCTCTTGGCTGTGGAGAGAAAGACTAGAAGTGTTTAGCACAGGCATAACCATGTTGTAAGGAGCATCACTTTGAACTGAAGAGGATTCCTACTTGCTAGTGGCTCAGCCCTGTCCCCATGTCTAAAAACCTGCAATTTCCTGGTGCAGGAAGAATAGTGCAAATGTAGAGTCATTCCATTTGCATAATGTATACATGGGTATATGTGTATTTTTATATGTATGGTATTTTAAAAATATAGGAGGACACAGTAAACTGTTCACAAAGTACAGCTGTATTCCTTAAGCAAGTTGGAGGGGGGGTACATTATGTGGGTACTTTTCCTTTTGCTGTGTTGTTAGAATGGTTTTGGTTTTTGCTACAAACATTTTCCAAGAAAAAAACGTATTTCCTTGTTACTAAGAACATGAAGACAAAACACAGGAGTGACAAAACCAAAAAGTTATGGTAAGCCATCCTTTTGACTGTACCCATTTAGAACCCTTAAATTAACCACACTTAAAACTTTAAGCCACTGTTTTTGGTAAATAGTCACCCCTATTACACTTATAGGGCTACGAATTCCTTTAGCAGAGAGACTCATTCTTCTCTGCATCCCTAGCTTTTAACACACGCTGTGGTATCGTCAGCACACAGATGTTGAATGAAGGAGTTGATATTTAATAGTGTATAGCTGGTCCTGGCAGTTCAGAAGAGTCAACATTCCACAAAGCAATATTTTTGTGCTTTGTTTCAGATGGAGCTTGACAGATCAGCTGATCCCCCTCCTGCAATCTGGGTTGCAACAACGAAGTCTACAGTAAATAAATGGGTAAGTGAGCCACTGTATATCTGGCAAAGGTTTATAAACATGTGGTTTGTTATCACGGACCTCCCAGGTACCAGTAGCAAATGCTCAGTATGAGCCTGACTCTCAGCATGCTTTTGGACAGTGACAAAAATCTGAAAGCCCCTATGAATGCAGGTGTGATCCTAAGGATTGTACAAAAATTAAGGTCATAGTCAAAATGCAGCTTCTGACTTCTTTGTCAGGAGCCAAGATACACATTTTTTTAAATTTTATTTATTTATTTATTTTTGGCTGTGTTGGGTCTCCATTTCTGTGCGAGGGCTTTCTCTAGTTGCGGCGAGCGGGGGCCACTCTTCATCGCTGTGCGCGGGCCTCTCACTGTCGCGGCCTCTCTTGTTGCGGAGCACAGGCTCCAGACGCACAGGCTCAGTAGTTGTGGCTCACGGGCCCAGTTGCTCCGCGGCATGTGGGATCTTCCCAGACCAGGGCTTGAACCTGTGTCCCCTGCATTGGCAGGTGGACTCTCAACCACTGTGCCACCAGGGAAGCCCCAAGATACACATTTGATGTGCTTAGAATAAGCGCTGTTCCCTGATAAAACCAGGAAAGTACAGCTTTAAAGTAGTACAGTTTCTGACCTCTTGAAGCTGTATTTGAAAAGAGGCAGCCCAAGTACCAACACAGCAGGGAAACGCTAGGATTCTGTTTTTCTAAACGTAAGAGAAAGCAGAAAGTTGTTTTTTTCAAATTCATTTCCTTTTTCTTTATAGCACGAAGAACAGGTATAGAAATAAAGGATAAGCAGAGAGAAGTCACAAAAGTACTATTAATTCTTAAGTCGTAATTAAAGAAGATTTAAGTTTTCTTGCTTACCAGACTGTGGATAACAAAAGAGAAAGTGTTTGCGTTTATTCCTGTTTATATGTAGATCAAGTGGTCTTTCTCTGTACTTGTAAAAAAAAAATGTTATATAACTTGTTTAAATTTCATTGTGCCAATTTGAGATCAACATAGCTTTACCTGGAAGAGTGCGTAGTCTTCTCTCCAAAAAGACAACATTCCCTTCTTAATTTTTGTTTTGTATTTTTTTAATCATGGTAGGTAATTGTATTTTGTGACTAAGTATTTTTTGGTTGATGTTGTTATTGTCGGTTTTTCTCGTTTGTTCTTTGTTTTTCTTTTTTTTTTTCTTTGTTTTTCTTGCCACTTTAAACTAATTGGCATAAAATGATTAAATAATGAATTTTGTTCCTTTAGACATTGAAAGGAATTCATAATTTTAGAGCCTCTGGAGATTATGACAATGACTGTACAAATCCTATAACACCCCTTTGTACACAACCTGACCAGGTTATTAAAGGTAAGTAAGGATATTGGAAGGTATTGTCCGTTTTATTAAAGTTAATTATACTTACTAAGAAATTGACAAAAATAAAGGAGATGACCTTCCTTTAAATGTAATCCTGATGTCAACAAAAGACTAATAGTATATTGGTTTGTTTTTAATAGAAGAAAAATATTTTTTAAATGCTTTTTAGTGACTTTAAAAATTGAGCTTTCTTGAGTTAAATCTTTTTGCCCAGCATTAGAATAATCATGGTCTTGGTAAAGCCAGCAACCACTTTGTAAAAGATACAAGATTTAATGTTGTCTTTTGGCACAAGCCAGAATGGTCAGATCTGGCCCCTGAATTCTGCATGCTACAACTGAGAGTGACAGCTCTGACTTCAAGGGGATTAGAGTATTGAATGGTGTGTTTATCTATAGTTAGATGTCCATGCTGTGACCTTTAGGATAGAATGTCCATTCAGGAGAAGGAAGATAGGAAACAAAAGTTAATGAGAGATAGGACTAATTCAGAGATTTCCTGTCATCATGTGGACTTTTCCTAGTAGGTAAAAAAATTATTAAAGGGTTTGCTCTTAATAATTTTCCACTAGTAGACCCTTGAAGTGAATGGAGAGTCTTTTAATCTGTTATTAAAATCAGACAGTTTTTCTTTGGTTAGCCTCAAATTGCCTTAGAAATAATTATATGGTCTTCTGATTTACCTTCTCCTTTCTGGGGGCTAGTATGATTTACATTCTGTTACAATACATGCCAGTTAACATTATTGCTGTACTGTGAATTTAAATGTAGGATTGTTTTCCTAATTGTGTGGATTTTTTTCCTTTAGGGGGTGCTAGTATTATTCAGTGTCACATTCTTAATGATAAGAGACATATATTAACCAAAGATACCAATAATAATGTGGCATATTGGGATGTATTAAAGGTAAGTATCTTTTTGTAATTAAATATAGGTTATTGGATTATGTATCCCTTTATTTTTTATTGTAGTCTGTGTGTGTATATGTGTTATATGTGTGTGTGTATAAAATAACCAAGATAATAGTCATATAAATAAAGATTTAATTGCAGCCTTATTTTGGGGTGGATATATATATTCTTATGTGAATATTAGGTAAGGCCATAGTTTATCTTTTTAAGTACCCAGAATTTGAATGGAACCGTTTTCTCTGTTTAGTGTATTACAAACTGTGTTGTGCTGCCTTCCCTTAAAATGAAAACACCAGAGTTCCTCGTCCTTGAAACTGTTGACATTTTGGCAGTGGGGCGGGGTAGGATCTGTCCTGTGCATTGTAGGATGTTTAGGAGCATCCCTTAGCCTCTACCCAGTAGATGCCAGTAACCACCTTCATCCCTATCCCCCACTTCAGTTATAACAACCAAAAATGTCTCTAGATATTGCCATATGTTTAGGGGGAGGAAGGAAGAAGAAGGATGCAAAATCACCCTGGGTTGAGAACCACTGGAGTACACAAAATAAGTTTGGCCATTTCTTAGGATTTATAGCCATCACTGTGAGCAGCAGTTACTACTTTGGGTCATGTTACAGTGACTCCTTGGATAATTGAGATGTATTAAGCTGTTCAACCACATTATAAATAGCACTGAAGAATTTATAGACAGATTGAAAAGTTTGCTTTTAGAATCCTGACAAATGTCCCTTCTTAGTGTTGTTGTTATATTTGTTCAAAAAATATTTCTGGAATGAACGAATACTGTGTGCAAAGAACTGTGTTGAGGGTCACAAATGATGAAAAAGTCCATTTCATGATCCCTTCTGGTAGCAGGGACAACAGAGCACAAGATAGCTTATGGACAAGGGTGATTACTTACAGCTGGAGAAATCAGGAGCACCTCACAGTGGAGAAATCATTTGAACAGGGCCTTAAAGGATTCCAGCAGATGGATTATGGGAGGGCATTTTAGGAAGAGGAAGTGAATGACAAAGGCACAGAAGAGGAAGGTAATCAAAACATACTTATTCAGGGCCAGGTGAACAGTTTTGTATAGCTGGAGACCAGAGTAAGTATAAGAGAGTAGTAGGGGTGTGTAAGGATGAAAGATGAGATTCACGTCATTTACCAAAAAGTCATGAATTTCAGGCTCCAGGCTTGGCCTTTCTTTGGTACTTCCTAAAGATTCTTAATCATAGATGATTTTAGAGCAGGAAAACCCTATGTTCAGAGCAGTAGCAGTATGTATAATGGGAAAGAAGCCGGAAGTCAGGAAGTCAGTTGTCTTAAGCATAATGACTTGGGGATCTACAGAAAGAGATGGATGACTTTTGGCCACTGTGAAGCCTTGGAGAGATCCTGGCCAGGCCGAAGACATCAGATCTCATTGTCCTCCAGGCCTTCCACCCTCCCCTGGAGTCCCTCAATAAGACGGTTTGATCCAAAAATAAAAGAAGAGACAGATGTTGGGTATATTTTAAAGGAAGAATTGAAAAGATCTGGTATTTTGGTTAGGTTCCTGGTTATAAGGAACAGAGATTCACTTAAGTTAACTTCTGGATCCAAAGAATAAACACATTTCTTTCTCGGAAAAGGGGACTGTCTCTGAATGGAAACCTTGGCCTGACTAACACATTCCCTCCCTGTGGCGCAGCTGTGTGGGAAATCACATTACAGAACAGTTGCTTGCTGAGCATGGCTTCAGAACAAGAGACTTTAGTTGAGTGGAAAATTTAATTGCAGTAGGCTCCAAAAATTCCAATTGGTTTTTTTCCTACAGTAGAGATGTGCTTGTCAGGGGACCAGAAACTCACGTTTGTTTCAGAGAGGGGTTCTGTGAAGACAGAGAGGATCCAGAGTAGCCCTAAGGACCTCATCAGTAGGAATTTGGCTGCTTCACCACTAATGTGGCCCTAGCTCTGCCCTGTGGCTAGGCTTTACCTCATGCTGCACAGCATCTGATGTTCTCCAGAATATCTAACAAAGTCAAATCGAGCCAGTTCCTCTTTGATTTTCTGCCTATGAGTCTGATGTCCTCTCTTGGTCTAATTAGCTGAAGTCTGAGTAGAGTCCTGCTGTCTGAATGGGAGGTAGTTCTACTTAGATGGGGCGCTCAGCTGGCATGCACCATCATTGGCATTTTTGTGGCCCTGGCAGCTTCCCATATCCAGACACTAGACCTTGAGGTTTTAAGATCAAGTGATCAGGCAAAATAGACATGGCATTATACAGAAATACGGAAGTCAGGAGTATTGAGGACCATAGGCTCAGAGTTAGAGCTGCATTCTGACCTTGGCTCTGCCAGCTACTAGCCAAGTGATCTCCAGAATATGCTTACCTTTGTCTTTATTCCTAAAATCTGGATGGTCCATATTTCTTGGTAATGTTAAGGGGGTGTTTGAGAAGTATTTACTGTAGTGACTGACACATAGTAGTTAGGAAGCTGTTGTACTAATACAGGCGAAATATCAGATATTCCTCTGGAGTGGGCTGGGAACAAGGGGAAAAAACAGAATGATTAGAAAGATATGTAGGCCTGTAGATAAGTGATGCTTGAATAAAAGGGAGTATGAAGAAAAGGAAGGAGCAGAGATTAGTCCTAGGTTTCTGGATTAGTTTGGTGAGTGGAAGTGATACAGGGAACGTAAGAGGAGAAAGCATTGTTGGGCGAAAGGGACATGCTGAGAAAGACAGCAGGTTTGAATTTATGTGAGATATCTGGGTAGAGGTGTTTGCTGGGCAGAGAGCTATACAACCTAACGCACGCATGAAAGAACTGGGCTGGAGAAATCGGTCCAGCCGTCTTCAGCTGTGGATTATAGTTGGAGCCATGAGAAAGGTCAGAGTTTCTAAGGGATACATCTATACTGAAAATAGAAGAAACCAAGTCATCTCCCTTTCAAGAATTTTTAGAAAAAGAGGAAGCCACAAAGGTGTGTAATAACAAGGGGTAAGAAAACAAAGAGCTCAAGGACTAATTAAGCGTTTCAGGAAGGAGCTTGTGGTTAGCTGCATTGGCCTGCTGAGAGTTTGTGTGAGACAGTGGAATGGAATGTGCACATGGATCTAGCCAATAAAGAGGATGGTGTCTGGGGAGAGCAGTTTCTAGGGAGACCTAAGGGCAAAAGCCAGATAGAGTGGGTTGAATAGTGTTTGCGAGGTGAAGAAACAGAATTTGAGGGGAGACAATCTTAGATGAAATTTGACTTTGGTGAGATGGGCAGGAAAGGCAGTAGCTGGAGAAGATTTAGGCATGAGAAGGTCAAGGGAAGGTTTTGTTTTGGTGTTTAGGCATTTTTAAGATGGGAGAAATTTGATCGTGGTTCACTGTTCATGGGGAGAAGCCCGTAGAGACATGAGAAGGTAAATGATGATACAAGGTCCCCAAGAAGCAAGAGGTGAGGGGATCCAGAGCACAGCAAGAAGGGACACCTTTTTCGTTGCACCAGGAAGAACAGTAGCAGAAAGTTAAGGGGATTCTGTCAAGGCTCCTCTTTTTTTGAGAAGTAGAGGTCAGACTCATGTGCTGGGGGTAGTGAGGGAGGTGGTGGCAGCAAGGGCAGGGGTATGAGGAGAGTAGAGATTTGACAAAGATGCTGTGGAGAACTGACTTTGGAAACAAGTTCCAGGTAGCATTAATGACTGTATATTTATAGTGGGAATACTGTCAAGGATTTGCGAGGCCATCTTTTCCTGTGTGTTGTCCGTGTGGATGTTCATATTGTCTGGGATGCAAGCGAGATCTCAAGATGGGTTTTAAGACATTAAGCCAGGCTCAAGTTGCCATTGAATGAGGGAGATGAGGGAGAGTGAGCACAGAGGTTGCTAGATGGCTGTGAGGAAAAGGGGTACGGTTTACTGCAGCTAAATGATATGGGCTCAAAGAAATAGGAGTTTTTACATAGCGATGGTGGAATGATGGTCTCTGTATGCCATTAGAGAGTTATGGGATGTAGGAGAAGATGCAGAGTCACCCTTTGAGAAGACAGCTGATGAGATGGGACCTTCAGGAAAGAGCCAGTTTGCTGTTAGGAAGAATAGGTAGAGGGAACATTCTGTGATATTGTTCAGGATAGAGATGAACTGTGATTGGAAATGCTCCATGGCACGAGGGGGAGTTCAGGACATACTTTTGGGGAGCATAGATATTTAGGGAATGAATAAGAAAGATTGTGATGGCCAAGAAAGAGAAACTTAAAATTGCTGCCTATATTATAGCTGTTGTCTGAAGGTATTGATAGCTTCACAGTTCTCTTAAAGTGCTTAGAAACTTATTTGTTCCTTGAAGATTTTTTTTGCTTCATTTGACATTGCTTCCAGATAAGTGTGGTGGTATATTATATCAATATGAGCAAAATTAGGTTACAGTTTCCCAAAAAAGAACAGTTTGTGTTTTTTTAATTTAAAATTTTAATAGGACGTAGTTACTTAAAGGTAAATGCTTTAAGATAAAAATATTTGACCATGTTCTTTTTGGAATGTATTTAAGACTCCATTATATTTAGGCAAATGTGTAAAATTTTGAGTAGCTAAGTCAGAATCAAATCAGTTGACCACTTAACATTGATAATTATCATACTTTATTTTTGCTGTATAGGCATGTAAAGTTGAAGATCTGGGCAAAGTGGATTTTGAAGATGAAATTAAGAAAAGATTTAAGATGGTATATGTACCAAATTGGTTCTCAGTAGACTTAAAAACAGGGGTAAGTTAGCAATTGATATTTGTGCGATTTGGGTTAGTTGAAAATTTCTAATATAGCTCAAAATTAAGTATTATTAATTATAGAGTCCTGTGTTTTTATGTATGAAAGGAAAAAATTTTATGCAGTTTAAATGCCTTTTCATATCCCAGTATATTAAATTGTAGTTGCATCGAATCACGCAGAAACACATTTTGGTTCTGAATCTGTGGCTTAGCACTTTAGTTAAATAGTACAAATAAATAATGGTTTAGAGACTTATTTGGAGAATGTATTCACATGGAATATCACTAACAATTTTTTTCTTTTGACAGATGTTGACAATTACTTTGGATGAGAGTGACTGTTTTGCTGCTTGGGTTTCTGCAAAAGATGCTGGCTTTAGCAGCCCTGACGGGTCAGATCCAAAACGTGAGTTTAAGTGTCCTTCTTTCCCTTTCTCCTTCCAAAAGAGAAGGTGGATCTGTGCTGTTTTTTTATGTGCTCATCTTTTTTTTTAAACAATATTTGGGTTTTTTAAAAATCATTTTTCAAGAAATCTGTATATTCTCTCATATGGAAATGGAAAATACTATTCATTTTAAATGTTTTGGGGGTCTTGATTTTTGTCACAATCTATGGCTTAGCTTTAACAATTAAACATGCAGCACACTCTCTACCCTTAAACCGTTCGGGAAGTCTGTTAGGTTAGGAAAGTGAAGCTAGGAAACAGTTTTTCCCCCCCAATTAAAAAAAAAATGTATTGAAGTATAGTTGACATATAATGTATTAGTTTCAGATGTACAATATAATGATTCAATATTTGTATATACTGTAAAATAGTCACTACAATAAGTCTAGTTAACATCCCTCACCATACATAGAAAATTTTTTTTTCTTAATGAGAATTTTTAAGATCTACTCTCTTAGCAACTTTCAAATATGCAATACAGTAATAGTAACTACAGTTGCCATGCTGTATATTACATCCCCATGACTTATTTATTTTATAACTGGAAGATTGTACCTTTTGACCCCCTTCACCCATTTTGCCCATTCCATTACTCCCCACATCTGGCAACCACCTATCTGTTCTCTATATCTGTGAGCTTTGCTTTTTGGCTTTTTTGTTTTTAGATTCCACATATAAGTGAGATCATATGGTATTTGTCTTTCTGTGTCAGACATATTTCATTTAACCATAATTCCTTCACGGTTCATCCTTGTCGCAAATGGCAAGACTTCATTCTTTTTTATGACTGAATAATATTTCTGTGTGTGTGTGTGTGTGTGTTTGTGTATCACATTTTCTTTACCCATTCATCCATCAGTGGACAATGACATTGTTTCTAATATCTTGGCTATTGTAAATAGTGCTGCAGTGAACATGGGGATGCATATATCTTTTTGAATTAGTGGTTTCCTTTTCTTTGGATAAATAGTCAGAAGTGGAATTACTAGATATGATAGTTTTATTTTTGAGGAACTGCCGTACTGTTGTCCACAGTGGCTTCACCAATTTACATTCCCATCAATAGTGCACAAGGATTCCTGTTTCTCCACGTACTCTCAAACATTTGTTATTTGTGGTCTTTTTGATAATAGCCATTCTGACAGGTGTGAGGTGATATCTCATTGTGGTTTTGATTTGCATTTCCCAGGTGATTAATGATGTTGAACATCTTTTCATGTACCTGTTGACTGTCTGTGTGTCTTCTTTGGAAAAATGTCTATTCATATCTTCTGCCCATTTTTTAATCAGATTGTTCAGTTTTTTTGCTATTGAGTTGTATGAATTTTTTATATATTTTGGATATTAACCCCTTTCAGATACATGATTTGCAAATATTTTCTCCCATTCACTAGGTCGCCTTTTCATTTTGTTGATGATTTCCTTTGCTCTGCAGAAGCTTTTTAGTTTGATGTAGTCCCACTTGTTTATTTTTGCCTTCATTGCCCTTGCTTTTGGTGTAAGATCCAAAAAAATCATTGCCAAGACCATTGTCAGCGAGCTTACTGCCTGTGTTTTCTTCTCGGAGTTTTATGGTTTCAGGTCTTACATCAAGTCTTTAATCCATATTGAGTTAATTCTTGTGTATGGTGAGAAGAGACCCATCTTCATAAGAGTTTATTACATTTTGTTGATTATATTTTTGATCAGTATTCTCCTAAGAATGTAGCATGTAGAAATACCTGATATATATAAATATAGTGTACTGGCTTTGTATGGAAATAGCCCTTTAAAGACTACAGTTGCTGTTTTTGTTTGTTCATTTTTAAAGAGTGGCTGTATCTGAACAACCAAGTAGAATATGTGTTTGCTCCATATTGTCACAGCTTTAAACATTCTAAGATAAAATTTTAATAGACTTCGTGAAATCTCTAAATCTTGCTTTTAAACATCCTTGGCATTGGGTTAAGAATGTAACATCAGAGTTTGTGGAAACTTTTAATTCTTACTTCTTTCCCTCTATTTTTAGGTTAAAGCTAATGATTCTCTTTTCCATTTCTTTTCTTTTTTATATCAACTCTTTTGCAGTGAACTTAGGAGGACTTTTACTCCAGGCCCTCCTAGAATATTGGCCTAGGACACATGTGAATCCAATAGATGAAGAAGAAAATGAAGTAAACCATGGTTCGTGTTTTTATATCAGGATAATTGATTTAAAAATTACTCAGAAGTTAAGGATACTTAGATTGTGTGTTATCCTGAGAATGTTTTTTTAAAAAAATTATTTTAAGCATTTGCTAAAGTGTGACATAATAAATATATGTGATGTGCCCAATTTACTGCCCTCCCTTCCACATCCTAGAGAACATCCATCCAGTCTTAACTGAGATTCCAAGAGAGCTTTTAATCAATGAGATTCTATACACAAGATATATAGAATAAACCCTGTGTATTCAAATGACCTTTGACCTTAAACGTAGGCAGCTTAGCAGGGTTATTCCAAAGATATTTCTTAGGATATCCATGGACCTGCTGGATTTACCTCCAGTGCTCGCTAATTAACATCAGAAAGCCAGGTTTGTCCTTGTGTAGTCAAACTTCACGTTGGCTTGAAATGTAGATATTACCTAGTCTGATGATCTACCTGATCGTGGCTCAAAAAATCAAATCCCAACTCAGAAGTGTCAGGGTAAGTGAATTGAGTATGTGTAAAGAATTAATGTCATTGAGGGCATTGAAAAGCTTTGTGTGCCACAGGCAGTGGCAGTAACTTTCTCTGGGAAGCAGAGGAGAATTTGGCTCAGTTTCATTATAGAAAGGGGAAAAAAAACCTTAAAATTTCACAACTCACATGTAACCTTGAGTCCCACCTACTGAGGACTTATCTGCTGAAGATTCTCTGAAGATTGCCCACTTACGGTGGTCAGCAGTGACAAGGACCTCCTGCCAGAGACTTTGTTCTGGCCGACTGATTCATCCAGAATGATTTTTGGAGTTTAAATCTGTTTTGCAAGGATGACATACCTCTCTCTCTGAAAGCCAGTCTCCTGATGTCCCTGTCATAGAGAGGGCACTGACCCCACCCGTGGTGTCATTTCTTTTGTCACCTGACCCACTTCATTCCCCTTTAGAATTGTACAGTGGGCTGTGAGCCAGAGAAATTCAGTGGAAATATCTCTTCACGGAGGATTGAGCAAGCTAGGTTCTGGTATGGGCTCTGCCATTTATCAGCCATGTAGCTATGGGCATGTCATTTCCTGTTCTTGGCTTGCCTTTCTCCATCTGTAACAGGACAGGGTGCCCTCAGAGGCCCAAGTAGCCAATAATAAATATTAAGTAATGAAAAAACAGTGGTACAGGGACTTCCCTGGTGGTCCAGTGGTTAAGACTTTGCCTTCCAATGTAGGGGGTGCGGGTTCGATCCCTGGTCTGGGACCTAAGATCCCACATGCCTCGCAGCCAAAAAACCAAAACATAAAACAGAAGCAATATTGTAACAAATTCAATAAAGACTTTAAAAAAATCAAAAAAAATCTTTAAAAACAAAACAAAAAACAGTGGCACAGAGTAGGGGTGGTGTGATGAATTGGGGGATTGGGATTGACATATATTCGCTAATATGTATAAAATAGATGACTAATAAGAACCTGCTCTATAAAAATAAAATAAAATAAAATTCAAAAGAAAAAGATTAAAAAAAAAAAACCCAAAACAAAACAGTGGCATAATCAGCACCTCTTGGATCCAAGCTTTGGTTGGGGGAATAAAGAAAAAGTCACGGGAAACCCCAAATCATCCTTAAAATCAAACTGGCATAGTAAAGGCAGGGCAGGAACCAGCCAGAGCTCAGGACACTGCACACTCTACGTGTCTGGTAATCTTCTGCTACACCTGCACCATGCTCAGTGGATACTCGAGAGCTGCTTAGATTATACTTGGGGAGCAGCTCAAGTATTCTGAGGCCTGTATTGTGTTGCAGGTGAGGGTAATAAAGATAAATGGGCGTGGACCCTGCCCTTCAGGGACTGGCATTCTCGTTGGGCAAAGGGCCGCTTACATCAGCATCATGAGATCAGAGAGTAGGTGCTGTGAGAGAGGTTCTGAGAGTGCTGTAAGGTTGCAGAGGGCAAGACTGCTTCCAGATTCGTCAGGGAAGTGTTTATGCACAAGCTGGCACTTGCGTGGGGGTCAACAGCACTCTGTTCAAAAGATTACAGAGAAAGCGAGTGAAATGAAGTCTGCAGAGAGCAGTAAAAATGAAATTATGACCTCTTTGAGGTTTTGTTTTTCACTAATACCTCTGCCATTAGTTGTGGCTACCATTAACCATAAAGTTTTTTCTGACAGAAATTTTTCTGAGCTCGGCATTTTACCGGCCCCATCCCATCCCCGCAACAAAAAAAGAGCAGATCATCGTTTATAAAGAGGCTGTCCTGTACTTACCTGTGGCTGGAATAGACGGTTATGTTTTTTGTTTCAAATCTCAAACATTAATCTCTTCTGTTAAAATCCTCTAAAATGTAGTCATTTCTCATGAGGTACATCCCAAGTTGCCATATTTCTTATTTTCAAGAATTTAACTTTGTTTTTTTACCTTTATTTTTGTCTCTGACTGACGTACAGGATTTTGACTTAAAAAAATCTTGCAATGGTTGGGCTCTGTGGAAACGAAATGTTTAGAGTCTGTGTTTTTAGCACTAACTCTGGATCCTGACACCATCTGTACCTTTTCCTAGTAAATGGGGAGCAGGAGAACCGAGTACAGAAGGGAAATGGCTATTTCCAGGTGCCCCCACACACTCCTGTGATCTTTGGTGAAGCTGGAGGTCGCACCTTGTTCAGGTATGGGTAAGAAGGGCTAAGAAGGCATCCTGTTTGCCAAGAAGTATTCATTCAAGCACATGTTTATTTTTAACTTCTAGGGGTGTCAGGGGTTTGGAAGCTTCTTCATCTCCATGACATAGTTAAGTGTCTGGTGCTATTAGACCCCATTCTAATTGCGAGCTGAGCCTCTAGTGTTAAAATGAGGTTGATACCTTGCCTTGAGGCAGCTTCTTAGTGGTTTCTGCAGGAAACCATCACCAGAAGTCCCTGCCCACAGGACAGAATCAGAACTTCCCTCAGGCTGGGCCAGGGGAGATGGACTGGGCTGCTCTTGGGAACTGTTGTGCCCAACAGTGGCCCAACCTGAGGCGTGAGGCAGTCCTTCATGAGGCCCTGCACGCAAGAGCTAGACTGGCTTCATCTCCAAGTTGCCAGCCAAGGCCCAGGGAGAGTCATGGGGGAAAGCCTACTAGAGTCTTCTGTAGGGCCAGAAGTAAGAAAAATGTTTGTCTTGCCCTTGAGGGCAGAATTTTCTTCCTTTATGATGGTTTCCTGAGAGTGGGGTTACCAAAAATAAACCTGACCCCCATTGTGTGTGGAGTGCCACACTCTATAGCACTGGCAGACGACCTTTCTCAAGTGCTTTGCCTACACCCAGGTTCCTGTCCTCACCCAGGGAGTCAGGCAGCTGTAGTGTATGTCTGGCCTCAAAATCTGGGGGCCTGGGTTTTAGGGCTTGCTCTCCCTCTTAGCAGAGTGAGTCATTCTGCCTGCCTTCACTTTATTCCCTCAGCTGTCAAGTGAGGGTTATCCTAAATGAACTCTATAACGGTCCCTCCCCCTAACGTTTATTGACAATGATTTTGGGATCTGTGCTTGTTTTGTCACTTACTACCTGATGGATTATGTGTAGGCTGCTCTGCCGAGACTCGGGGGGTGAGACTGAGTCCATGCTTCTGAATGAGACAGTGCCACAATGGGTAATTGACATCACTGTGGATGTAAGTATCCTTCATTCCCACTTTGCCCTTGTATTTTTTTCCAAATCATGAAGACAATTAAGAACTACTTTAGACTGTGTAATCTTTAATTAAAACTAGACTACCAAGTGGAATCCTCTTCTGCTTCCCTGCAGTTCCGAAGTTGCAGAAGAAGTATTGATAATTATTTATATATCTCTTTATGTCTTTAAATTACATAAATAATATATGCTTATCAAAGAAAACAATAAATGAATAAGGTGAAATTCCCTTCCCTTTCCCAATCACTGTTTTTCTTTTATTCACTCCCTATTCTTCTTCCCAGACGTAGTAAATATTAATAGTTTAATGCATAGCCTTCAGTACTTTTTTCTGTGTGTACACAAGCATATATTATTTGTGTATATATGTGTGTATGTATAGATCATTTTATTTTGCACAAAATCTCCTACTATATCTACTGTTCTGCAACTTGATTTTTTTTTTTGGTTTTTTTTTCTCACTTAAAAATATATCTTGGACATTTTTTCATGTCTGTATATGGATCATTCCTTTTTAATGAGTGCAGGGTATTCCATTGTATAAATGTACCAAGATCTATTTAGCCAGTCCCTATAAACGGACATTTAGGTTGTACCCAGTGTTTTCTATTACAAACAATGCTTCAGTGAACATCCTTGTACATACATCTTTGTGTACTTTTTAGGATAAATTCCTAGAAGTGGAATTGCTGGATCAAAGGGTATGCACATTTTAAATTTCGATAGATATTGCCAAATTGCCCTCCACAAAGGCTGTACCAGTTTACACTCTTACCAGCAGTGTATGAGTGCCCAGTACCGCACACCCTCACCAATGCTGGATACTTCTAATCTTTGCTGAAAGATAGGCAGATTTTTTTTTTATAGGCAGATATTATCTCATTGTTTTAATGTGTTTTTTTGTTTTGTTTTAATTTGTGGTGAGGTTAAGCATCTTTTCACGTTGGCCGTTTTTATTTCTTCTTTTGCGAATTGCCTGTTTGTATTCTTTACTCAGTTTTCTATTGGGTTATTTGTCTTTCTTACTGACTTGTAGGAGTTGTTCATATTCAGTATTAACCCTTTGACTATAATCTTGACTATTATCTTGCCTCTCAATAGAATTTTACTTTGTTCACGATGTCTTTTGGCAGGCAAAAAGTTTTAATTTTTATATGACCAGGTTGATCCTTTATGGCTCTGAGTTTCATGTCTTGCTTAGGTATTTCCCACTTCAAAGTAGCAAAAATGTTCTCTTGTATTCTCTTCTAGTACGTTTATGATAATGGTTTGTGTCTAGATCTTCAGTCTATTAGAATTTATTGTTTGGTGTGAAGTAGAATGCTAACTTTCTCCAAATGGATAGCCAGTGTGCCAACACGATTTATTGAATAATCTAAACTTTTCCTACTAATTTGAAATGCTATCTTTATCATATACTAAATTTCTATACACACATGGGTCTGTTTCTAGACTCTTTTATGTGCTGTTGACCTATATTTCTAAAGCCATATGAAAAGAGATTTAATCTCTAGAACCTGCAGAAAATTCATCTTCTGTCCCAGATATACCTCCAAGAACTTAAAACCGGTCTGACACCTGATAGATATTCTGTGGTCTTCTCTAAATCCGAGCTCCCCATAAACCACAACTTCCTTTGAGTGTTAAACTCACCTAGATGCATTGCTGACCTTAGGCCTGTGGCTTATTCCTCAGAGGAGACGTCCAGACAGGATATGACATGGAGGCTCGGAGAGGATTAACCCCCAGAGAAAAGATAACCAATTAATTTTACCTTCATCTAAGTATGTGGTTTACCTCATGGTGGACATCTAGGTGGTTGGCTTAAGTTTCCACTCATTTAAAACCTCAGACCTCACTCTGATGTCAGAGGAAAAGAAAGTGGGAGGACTTTGATTGGCCTTTTCAGTTGGATAATGGGCCTCACCAGCGTAGAGTGTATGGTTTTGCTCAAAGGTGAATGTTGTGGGTTTCTCTCAAAAGACACTTAATTTTTTGTTTGGGCATTTTAATGTAGAATTCAGATTTTGGTTTGTATGGCTTAAAGAATTAAAATTTGTTTCCTTTTCATTCCTTGAATTGTTAATTGAGAAGATCCATGCTGCAATTTCATATTGCCACTGACATTGCATATAATTTGTCTTTATGTATCTTTTATTACAAAATGAAACATTATACTTTTCTGATACCTTTTCACTAAGGCTGACGTAGATAATTTGATAGCTTATTAGAAATTTCAGGGGCTTCCCTGGTGGCGCGGTGGTTGAGAAGTCCACCTGTCAATGCAGGGCACATGGGTTCGATCCCTGGTCCGGGAGGATCCCACATGCCGCGGAGCAGCTGAGCCCGTGCGCCACAACTGCTGAGCCTGTGCTGTGGAACCTGTGAGCCACAACTACTGGGCCCGCGTGCCACAACTGCTGAAGCCCACGCACCTGGAGCCCGTGATCCACAATGAGGGAGGCCACTGCAGTGGGAGGCCCGCGCACTGCGGTGGGGAGTGGCCCCCACTCGCAGCAACTAGAGAGGGCCCACGCATGGCAGCGAAGACCCAACGCAGCCAAAAATAAATAAATTAAATAAATAAATGTAAAAAAAAAAATTTCATAGACAGTCACTTTTAATTGTAAAATAACTGTTAACTTGTGGATAGTTTTCCTGTTGACATCATTTTAGTTTATCAGCTAATAGAAACTATTTTACCTTTTTTCACTTTTAATGTTTCAGAAAAATATGCCCAAATTCAACAAAATTCCTTTCTACCTCCAACCTCATGCATCTTCAGGAGCAAAAACCTTAAAAAAGTAAGTAAATGGAGTGTCGTGTGATACTTTGATCTAATTTATTGCCAGAGATTTTTAAAAACTCCTTATAATTGCTTTTATAGCACAGGAGGCAAGTACTAGATCTAAGGCTAATTTCATAATATTGAAAGTTTATATAATTTAACCATATACCAAGTACCTACTGTGGCCAGCTGCAGTTATTCAAAATAAGTAAAACATGGATTTTGTCTCTCACAGTTTAGGACACAATCTGTGTATAGTAACTGCTTTTATGGATACTTAGGGAATGATGAGTGTAGGGGAAAGAAGTGAATTTTTGGCTGTAGATTTCCAGAAAGCTTTCTTGAAGGACATGGAATTTGAGCTGGACATGTAAGGATGGAAAGAACTTCAAAAGAGAGATATTCCAGGTCCAGAAAATGGTTCGATCGGGGATGTGGAAGTAGGAGCCTGCATAAGATATTGAAATTGGCAAGAACCTATGTAGCTGCAGCATAGGCTGGAGGGGTGGCCAGGAGATGCTAGGAGGGAAGTCAGAAAGGACATTCAAGGTTTCACTGATGTGTATCCCAGCAAGTAGAATCAGCAGGACTTTAAAACCTTTTGTTAGATTTCCAAACATATGCAAAAAAAGAGAATAGGAGAATGAACCCCATTATCCCATCACACAGCTTAAATAATTCTCAACATATGGCTAAACATTTTGTTTCATCTATACCTCTACCTGCCCTCCCTCCCACTGAACCCACCTGCCTACACACACACACACACACACACACACACACACACACACACACACACGATTATTTTAAAGCAAGTTCTAGATATCACTTCAGCTAGGTTTAATGACTGAAGTTCAGGATGGCTTTCAGAGTATGAGCCTTAGCTACTTGGTTTGACCATTATTAACTGTTGTCAGAGATACAGAAGTAGGTTTGGGGGTAAGGAAATTGCTGAATCTAGTTTTGGACATGTAGAGTTTGAGGTGCCTTTGGGACATCCATCTGGAGCTGCCTAGCCAGCTGTTGTGTTGGTAGGTCTGGAGATCAGACAGGCAGTTGAAACTCAAGGGCTTGGCTATAGGAGGAGGAAGCCTTGGGAGAAATGAGCACATATATCATTGGAGCCTGGTGCACCAGGGGCTGCCTTCCCTTCCAGGAGCATTTAGTTTGCCCATGCTCTGGCATAGTCTTTAAGGGAATAAAACCCAGAAGGCTATTCCTTATGTATATAGAAGGTTTAAGAGTATGTACTTAATCTCATTTATTTGCACATAATCTGTCTTCGCGATTCTAAAAATGGATTACGGCAGTGACTAAGAACATTTATTGGTTTATGTTTCTGTGGTGTGTTTTATCTTTGTCAAATGTTAACACCAAAAAATATGGAAGAGATAATATCCAGTGATTTCCTGATGTCACAATCTGCCCTTGCTTTTTACAGAGATAGACTCTCTGCTAGTGACATGCTTCAAGTCCGGAAAGTAATGGAACACGTCTATGAGAAAATCATCAACTTGGATAATGAGTCTCAAACCACTAGCTCTTCTAATAATGAAAAACCAGGAGAACAGGAAAAAGAAGAGGATATTGCTGTGTTGGCAGAGGAGAAAATTGAACTCTTGTGCCAGGACCAGGTAAGTGGACTTGAGGACACAGCCCCATTTTTTCCAGTGCTGGTGCTCAGAATTTCATCATGTGGTAGGATCGTAGTTTCCAAGTCTGTTGCCTTTGGGGGGCTTTTGCTTTTAGGAGCACTGGGTCTCTCCCACCTATTTGTGAGGCCCCTTCTGAAGGGCTCTATAGCCCACCCTAAAGCTTCCATTTATCCCTGGGGCAGTTTTCAGGAAAGGGACATGGAGACTTAAATGCACACACAGACAAATGTGGATGTGCTGGTGGCTTTTTTTTTCCTGACAAGAAAGACACATGCTTGTCTTTACTTGCAGGGCAGCATCTGCCACGTTAGTTTAAGATTTGAAGTGGAGGTGGGTGGAGCATCGGTGGAGATGTTGTAAATGAAGATGCATTCAAGGTATTTCTTCAGAGGAATGGCTGAACATGGCCTGTCTGGCCTAGCCACACAAGCTGCACATCTTACCATGCCCAGATCCGTGCCTGCTTGCAAGGCAGCTGTGTCAGCAAGAACAGGCCACCAGGCATGGGCGAGGAGAGTCCCAGAGTTAACGATAAAAGCCTTAGATATTAGATACCTTTTTTATTATTCATTTTTTGCTATTCAGGTTTTGGATCCAAATATGGACCTTCGAACAGTGAAACACTTCATATGGAAGAGTGGTGGTGACCTCACCCTCCATTACCGTCAGAAGTCCACGTGAAGGGTGGGCGAATGCTCCTGGGTATTCATTTACTGACCTTCCTCTATGGCCCCAAGAGTAGTCCTTCTAGGAAGCCCACTGAGCCCCAACGGGAACAAGACTTCTAACGGCCGATTTGGTATGGACTGAGATTCTCTTTCAATTGAAGTGACTAATCGAGATGTAATATAGAAACCAGTCTCAATGTGTAGATTAAGCTGTCCCCAGGAAGGCAGAGTGCCGGAGCAGAAGAGCCCCGAGCAGACTGTGTCTTGCGAGGTGTACAGAGAACTAACGACAGGCCAGCGCAGACTTTGCTTCCTCCTTTTGTTTCAAAGGACCCTATCTTGATCTGTTAGCACTTGTTAGAAACACATTGGTAGGGCCACATCTGTCACTGTGTTTCAACTCCAAACCCACACTCTTGAGCTTTGCTAAGAGTACATTCCATTCATGCAGTACCTATGAAGGCTTTTTCCAAGTTTGTCATTAAAAAAAAAACAAGTTGTTTTCACCATTTAAGACAATTACTTTTAATAGGAATTTGCTGCTGCACAATTCGAGAGCCAGCCCATTTCATAATAAATGATTATTGTTGGGCTTGTTTTTAATATTGCATCTCAGATGTGTTCTTGTAGGAAAATCTGTTGAAATTCCAGGTGCTGGATCACAGCACTGGGACTGCCAGCCTAGAGTACGCCCAGCCTGTGCCCAGCGGTGATACCCCCATGGTGCCCGGACTGGGTGGCGGCCACAGGGAGGTGCAGCTCTCTTACTCCTTCCTCCACTGTGTCATTTTATTTATGGGCAAAGCCAGGTGACACCACAGGTTCTTGCTCTGGGTGAGCAGCGTGACACCATCAAAACTTAAGACTGTGATGAGATTTTAACTTCATTTAAATGCTACCTAATATTTATGGTGTCAGAGTAAAAGGGTATCATAGTGAGTTAATTTGATATTCACGTCCTGGAAGTATACATGTTTGTTTTTTCCAGTTTTATATGCAGGTTTTTGTTGTTGTTGTACCTGTATCCAGATTTCTTTTCACTGTTCTTTCTAACAATCTAAAGCTTTCATAGAATCATTTGGATCTTGTACAGAATATAACTTATTGGGGATAAATACTTCAACTTTTGGCAGAAAAAAATACTTTGGATTCTCCCCAAGGTCATTTGTATTTGGAATAGAACAATGGTCCACCCCCATAAAACTACGTAAGACAAGCCTCCTGGATGAAGCCAGAAGCACAAGTGCCTTCAGAGGGCAGTTTATTCCAGTCCAGTTGCCTCCCCAGCGTGGCCCGTCCCCACAACAGCAGGGACTGGGGAGGGGGTGGGGAAGGTTTTTTCTTTTCTACGCCTTCACAGGTTCAGCTGGAGGCAGCTGGTGGCCTGAGTCCAGACCTCACTATCTGAGATATTCCGACCGGCACAACCGTAGAGACAGGGTTTCCTCACTGCTGGTCAGCCTCCTTTGGAAAGTGGGCTGGTCACTGCCGCCACACTTTGAAGAAGTGCGCAAAGACACGCCACATCTCCAGTGAGCCTGTCTCCCTTATGCAGAGAGCAACCGGCTGTTTTTAAAAATCCTTTCTATCTGTTGAATACAATAGTGCGCTTTTGGTGCACATTTTTTAGCAATAGTTGTGAATTAATGGCAAAAAAAAAAAAAAAAAAAAACTCATTTACCAGCCCTCAGTTGTGTTTGCACGAGGGGCCCTTGGGCAGAAGGAGTGGGCCTCGCTGGGCCATGCTGCCCTGTGTGCCGAGCCTCGAGGGGCGGCTGTGCTCCCTTCCCGTCATAGATCTCACCCCCAGCATGGTTGTGGTTTTTTTTGTTGTTCCAGTCAAACCAGTAATAGTTTCCAGAAAATCTTGACAGTCTGCAATGCCAAAAGGGTAAAAATCTGTATTTCACAGTTGTATAGAATAAAGGCTTTAGTTACAATATTTCAAAGTGTAGTACACATTTATTTTCACTTGTCATTTTCCTTCATAGCAGATTACAGAGAAAGGAAGAAACTTCTGGTTTTGTTTACCCTGGAAATAATTAGCATTGATATCCATTTTATCCCCCAATATAAGGAGGGGAGTGTGTGAAAGTGAGGGAGGGAAGAACCAGGTCCCTTGGGTGAGGGTGACTCTGGGTCGGACTGCCAGGCTACAGTGAAGGGAAGCTGGCCTCAGAACAGGCCCTTGGTGATTCTTTTCTACTTCCTGGATTGCTGCAGGCAGACACTGGGCTCCCAGACAATCCAGGAACCAGGCTCGAGCACTGGCTTTGGACACAATGCCTCCCTGTTCTGCGGGCTTATCAGCTGCTCTGGTAGACTTGACAAAGACTTGCCTTTTAAATGTAGTCACAGTGCTAGAAGCGAAGTGTTTGCTGGTTTGGGGCCCTCCCTCCATATACTTGGTCTGTGCCCCCCAGAGCAGACAGTCCTTGTCCTATGAGCCTAAGAAAGCTCTGAATTCCCTGTAAGTGCACACATTCCAAATCAAATGGTAAAGGTGGGACTTTCGACTGGGCCGAGGCTAGAAGGCCAGGCCAGAGGCAGCTTTCATGGTACTCAGCAAGGGCTGTGGGAAGGTGAGGGACTCTAGCCAAAGAGGAGAGGACTTCAAGTGATGAGGGGCCATCCCTGGATGGAGCCCTCCTCTTCCTGCAGGAACAAGGCAGAGCAAAAGACCCAACCTAGTCTTAGCCTCCCAAGGCACTGGAGGTGAGGGGAACAGCCCTCTCCTGTACTATAGGGAAGAACCGAAGGGCCCTTACTCAATCTTGTCCAGGCCTCTCATTTCCCCTTGGAGTGGGAGCTGTGTGTAAAGAACTCCAGTCGGGAGGACTGGCTGAGAGTCTGCTTAGGATGGTGAACTTAAATTTGTAACTCTTACTCACCACTGGGGCTGGCTGGATGACTTGTATATTTAGAAGAGATGGTTGTAAAAGTTTGGGAGCTGACAGGAGTCACAACTGGGGACACTAGGCCTGTAGAGTGTAGACGGTGGGGAAGAAGAAGCATCGTGGTCCAAGCACAGGTGAGTGTGCTGAAGGGCCTAGAATTTCCAACCATCCTCCCTCAGAAGAGGTGGGCAAGTTCACTGCCTCTCCTCCAAACATGGCTGGAATATGCGGTCAGCATGAGCCAACTGTGCAGTGTAGCACAGAGTGAGACAGTAATTGGAGTGGCAGGGGTCCCCAGGGCTTGGGGGTGCCTTCCATTACAGACAGAGCTGGCTGAGCTCTGTGGAAAGAATCACTGCAAGCCCTACAGAGCGATTAGGCAAACACTCCACACCAACCCCTTTGTCCCTCACCCCATCTTCACACCTGGTGGCGCCTGGACTCTGCTACCTTCTGTGCAGCCACACTGACCAGAGCAGGAGCAAGCAGTGGGTACATGGCCAAAAGATGCCCTTCCTCAAGGCCCGCGGCCTCCTCTTACTCTACGCACCGAAGTTCCACGCCCTACCCAAGCGGCAAAGAATCCTTTGCTCTCCGACCCTAGCTCCTGGAAAACTTATTTAACCTGGGTGCTACTCCCAGCCCCCTACTACCCAAAAAGTACTTGAGATTCTCAAACAAGTGGCCAGTTCCCCAAAGGCAGGACCATCAGGCAGAATGAATGCTGGGAGGTCACCTCTTGGAGACCAGTAGGGTCTGAGTGGACACAAGCCACACCACCCCCCACCCCCGTCAGCAGCAGCCTAGGAAGCGTAATGCAGGGGGTTTGGCCACGCAGTGTGGCCTGAGCTGCCTCCCACTTCTGGGCCTCATGAAATGCCATCAGAGGCCCTTCTTAGAGCCTGGGGTGTTATTTTGGGGTGGAGAGCTGTGCCTGGCTGGCTGCCCCCTCAGCCTCTGCCCCGAAACCTAGGCTCTCTGTGCTTGCTGGCTCCTCCTCAGCCTGGGCTTCGAGCAGCTCAGCGGACAGCCCATCTTCTGGTGAGGCTGCAGAGGTGAGGCTGTCGGGAAGTGTCAGCTGAGGCAGGTGGTCCGCCTGGGCGCCTGGGCTGTCTGGGAAGGAGACCTCAAACTCTGACCCAGACCAGGTGGCCTCACCTGAAACACACGGGGTGGGGCTGAGGAGGCCCACAGACCAGGGCCAGTGTGGCCTGGGGCAGTAACCCCGCTGACCCTCGACTCCCACCCCCAGCGTTGATGGGGGATGGGCGCTTTACCGTACAAACGCCTTGATGCGGCTGCATTCCACCTGCAGGCCAGCCTCTAACCCAGCTGAGAGACTCAGGGCCGCCTTCCCCACAACCCGGGGCCCTTCCCAGAAGGCCTCCGAAGGTGCCGGCCAGCCACTCACCGCCACGCTCACGAGAACCCCTGCTGGAGCAGATGTCCTCCGGCCCTGAGGCTGAGACCGCAGTGGAGGTCAGCTCTGTGGAGGAGGGCAGGCCAGACCAGGCGCTGGCATTGCTGCTGTTCAAGAGGGAGATGCCGGACACGTCCAGGAAGCCTAGGGGAAGGTGCGCAGTTCTCTGCCAGAACAAAACCCTGACTGCTGGAAGGCCAGCGCCCTGGGCTCACGGCACCCTATTCCTGGGGCATCTGGCCCGGCCAGAGACTGTAACCTCCTCAGCCCATGGCAATGCCCCCAGCCAACCCCAGAGGTTCCCCACTGCCAGTTTCTGAGGAAAGAAAGGGGCCTGGGGTTGGGTATCATGGGAATAGCCCAGTGGCAGAGGGCCCAGACCCTGCTCTGTGCCCAGTGTGCTGTGTGACCTTGAGCAGGCCCCCTCTCTCCTCTGGACAGCAGTCTTGCCATCCGTATACTGATTGGATCACCTGCAGTTATCTTGGCGGGTATCAGATAGAAGGGCTCAGTGGGTCTGCCGAAGTCCAGCCCAGAGCTTGGGACCCGCTCCGGCACAGGGCTTGCAGGCCCTCAGCTTCCTCTCAGCCTGCTCAGTACCTGGGTCCATGACTCGCTGCAGTGGAGGCGGAGGCTGAAGAGGAATCTCCATGGAACGGGGAAGGTCGCCAAGGTCTGGAGTGCCATGGCCAGGACTCTCAGGCCCAGGGAGCTGTTCCTCCTTGGAGGAGCCAGGTGCCTGCAGCAGGGCCTACGGGGAGCCAGGGAGAAAAAGGAACAGGAGAGGCCTGTTGGACAGGGTAGTCCAACCTAAGCGCCAGCTCACACCCACCGGGCGCACCGCTCAGCCCGAGGGAGCAAACAGCCCTGGGCATCTGCCGCTTCCTCTGCAGTAGATGTGAAGTCAGGCAAGAGGGGCCTGGCTGGCCTCCCGTGCAGTGTGGACATGGACTCGGGGCATGCTTCCCACTCTGCTGAGCAGCCCCAAGGGCCCACCTGATGGAGCCCCATCCATGACCCACAGGAAGAGTCCATGCCTGGAGAGCAGTCCCCAAGGGCCCCCGTGCAGACCCCAGGCACCAGCCCGATGCCCAGAGGCACTTGGGGGACCTCTCAACAGCCACGGTCTGGCTGCAGACCCAGACAGACACCCAGCCCCTGGCCTAACTTTACCACAGACTCACAGAGGCACAGAACAAGGCTCTGCCCACCTCTGAGCCTCAGTTTCCCAGTCATGAAATGAAAATGACAACCAGTGCCTCACTACCCTCACCTCCAGACCCAAGTGGCAGAACCAAAGTAGGTTCCACTGTCCCAGGATGGGCCCATCTGCTCCCACTGGGTCCCATAAGCAGATGGGCCTCCCAAGGGCTCTGCAGGCAGGCCCCCAGTGAGGACAGCCCCCAGTGTCCTCTCTTCCCAGCTGCAGGCCCTTCTGCCCACATGAAGCTCCCCTCTCGCCACAGCTGGCAGGTGCTCCCCACGTACCTCCACATAGTCACCCTGCCTGGAGCCTGTCTCCAGGCCAGAAGGGGCAGGAGAGTCCTGGGGGGTGGGTCCAGGTGGTGGGGTACCAGATGGTGGGGCACCAGGCGGCGGGACACCAGGTGGTGGGACACCAGGTGGCGGAACACCAGGTGGCGGAACACCAGGTGGCTTCTCGTGGTGGCTGGGAGGCTGGGTTGGGATCCGGTGCAGATACCCGTAGCCGATACCACAGCCCAGGCTGCCGAAGACCAGAAACATTCACTCCAGGGCTTGTCCCACAGCCCTTCCTATCACTGCCACCCCCATCCACCAGCAATGAGGGGGCCTCATGGACCAACTGTCAGCCTCAGGATCCCTGGGCCCAGGGCCCAGCCCTCCATCCCCACCATGGGACTCCAGGTCCATGCCCAATGGCCAGGGTCCCCCACGGCCCCACCAGGGCCCCACCCTGCAGCCCTGCAACCCTGCAACCCCAGGAAATACCTGCCCTCTCCACCCCAGGCTGCATTGGGAGTGACGGTCACATCCCGGCAGGAGTCGGACTCGGAGTTATAAACCATCAGCTTCAAGGGCTTCCCCTCATGGGACTCGATGAGCGAGAAGAAGTCCTCGGACTACGACAGACACATGGCACCTGAGCCCTGCTCCCACCCTGGGATGGGAAGCCTCACAAGACGCTTGTCATGGACAGCACCCATCTCTCCACACCCCATCCAGGGGGCCGGGGGGAAGGCCGTGGTTCCTTACCTCCTGGAGGATCTGGTCTGAGCCAACCACATAGTCGGTGTAGGGGCGCAGGCCAGCGAGGAAGGCAGGGGAACAGGGTTCCACATCCTGAGAAAAGAATCACGAACTATCCAACTATCGGCCTTGCTACTGGGGGGTGGCGGGTGGGAAGCTGCCTCTCCAGGAGCTGCCTCTCCACCTGTCCTCTGTCCCCAGGCCAGGACCTCAAGCCCAGACTCTCCCAGCCCAGCCCCTGGTTCCCCTGCCTCCCCCAGTCCACAGCCTGTCCAGCACAGGGCAGCACCGTGCCACAGGCAGGAGCTCCCGCATCTGACCACCTAGGTCCAACTCCCGGCTCCACCAGCGGCTAGCTGGGGCGCTGTGGATAAACACTTAACCCCTCGGCCTCAGTTTCCCCACAATTAAAAGTGGGATATGTAGGACTTACTCAACGGTTGCTGAGAAGATTAAAAAAAATATATGCACAGAATGAAAACCACACCTTGGCCCACAGTAAGTGCCCAACTGCATTGTTGTTACGGCTGCAGGCACAGAACTGAAGACCCCTTGGGTGGCGGGTAGGGGGAGGTTGAAGGAGAGGGTGGTGAGAAGTGGGTACGAGGATTGCCTTCTCCCTTGGAAAGCTCCACTACCCAACCCCCAGTCTCCCGGGAAATATAGAGGGATTTGCATCACCACCCCCATTGCACTTATGGACAAACTGAGGCTGGCTGAAAAGGTTGAGAAGGCTCCCGCGAGGAGTCAGTGAGCAATAGAGGGGGCTAGAAACCAAATCAACCAATTTCCAGCTCAGGGCACCCTCTGTCCATCAAGCCATAGGACCGAGCATTCGAGAACTCGGGCCCCATCAGTGACTGTGCATGTCACGTGTGCATGTGTGTCTGTGAACGAACACTAACAGCAACATCTGTGACAACTCAGTCACGGAGATTCATTAAGGTTCAGACCCTAGGCACCAGCCCAGTGCCCAAAGGTGCTCTCAGGGGACCTGCCAAAAAAACCCATAATATACTGGCATATCCTAGAGCAGCGGTCCCCGACCTTTCTGGCACCAAGGGCCAGTTTTGTGGAAGACAATTTTTCCACGGACGGCATGGGTGTTAACGGTTCAGGTGGTAATGCGAGTGATGGGGAATGGCAGATGAAGCTTTGCTCGCTCGTCTGCCACTCACCTCCTGCTGTGAGCCCGGTTCCTAACAGGCTGGGGACCGGCACCGGTCCGCGGCCCTGGGGTTGGGGACCCCTCCCCTAGAGTATACCAAAAAAACCACTCTTTTAGATAAAGACTAAAGCAGCAGCAGCAGCAGCCTTCTGGCAGTACAACCAAGCTTCCAGCAGATGGCGTCCCCACCTTTCCAAAGAAGCCAACGTCTAGAGGGTAAGAAAATGCCCAAAGTCACAGGGCACTGCAGGGCTGAGAGGAGTTGCCCTCTTTGGGACACTGGGGAGAGGAGACCACACCCTGCCCTTGGGACCCTCTAACAGACCCACTGCCTGCTGGCCTCTCCCGGGAGGCCCCCACCCCACACCCATCCCATATGCCCCGCCCACTCACCAGCACATGCCACACGTGCTCACTGGCCCTTCGGAAGCTGCAGAAGCGCACGCTGGCGCCCAGCAGGCCCTGGCCGCCCCACATGTTGCTGGGCACCACCTCCACCTCGCGCACCTTCATGGTCTTCATGTTGAACACCTCCAGCTTCACCGGCTTCTCCACGTTGGCCTTCAGCAGGGCCTTGAGCGTGTCATTCTCCTTGTTCTGCAGGGGCAGCGGGGCTGACTCCCGGACCCCCACACACACCCGGCCGGGCCCCCCAGACAAGTCTGGGTCTGAGATGGGGCAAGGGCCTTGGTGGCTGGGCTGGGCCTGCAGCCACCGTGACCCCCAGCACCCCCAAGCCCTGCTAAACCTTCCTCCTTAGGTCCCCCCAGAAAACACAACAAAGTAAGCAAAGAGCCCTCGGGGTCCAGAGCACTGCAGCACTGCCCACTCTGAACTGCCCCTTCCAGAGCTCCCACACCTCTCAGGCCCCTCTGGGCAGGCCCCGTAGGCCTTGCAGCCAGTGCCAGGAGTCCACCTGCTCCAGACCACCCCTGAGAGCCCAGGAGCTGAGCTCCAGGCAGGGCCCCCATCAGGCTCAGGAAGAAGGGGAGATGGGGTTCAGCCTCCCTTCAGCAGAAAAGGGAGGCAGGAGCAGGGCTGGGGCCCCTGTGGGACAGCAGGAGACACACACACAAGCAAAGCAGAGGCAGGAGGGGGGCCTCACCAGCCTTGAGTGCCCAATGGTGATGATGAAGTCGAAGTAGGGCTCCAGGCCTGCCTGCTGGGCGGGGGAGTTCTCCTGCACCTGTGCTGCACAGAGGCCACGGTCACTGCGCCGACCCCGGGACTCTCCCAGAAGCCCCCAGCCGTCAATTCTAGAAACCATCACCACTCCCCGTGTCCCGGCGAGGACACAGACACCAGCATGAACCGTTCCAGGCAGGCCACACGTGGGCATGGTCAAGGTTCACTCCATCCTCTCTCACTACCTTCCTGGGCACAGGTTTTCCTCTTTCGGAAAACAACTCTTTCCTGATCATGATCCACAGATGCTTCCAGAGACGCCTCATAGGAGAACCCAGAGCAGTAGGCCACAAGGAGACAGGGTGACACAGATGGCTGCCCCAGAAGCCTGGGCTGGGGCTGCTGGAAAGCCAGAAGGGTTTACCAGAAAGGTTTAGATGTGGACAGGAAGGGAGTGCCCCAGGATGGATGGAGCCAGGGCCGTGCCCAGAAAGTGAGAGTGCAGAAGGCAGCCTGTGGCCAGATCCCAGAGGGCCCCTGACCCTGTGGTGACAGATGCAAGCCCAGTCCCGCAGGTGGGGCGATAGGAGCTGTTGAGGAGGGGTGGCTGAGGAGAGCAGACCCCAGGGTCTGGAATGAGCCTGAGCCAGGGAGCCTGGTGAGCAGCGCAGAGTCCCCTCACCATCCAACCTCCCCCCACAGGACAGCTCCTCCAGGAGCCATTCCCAGCCCAAGGGGCTCCTGCCCTGCCCTCAGCTCCCGAACTCCCTGCTGTCTCCAAAAACACCACAACCAGGCTTGCAGCTATGGTGGAAATCCATCTCAAAGGCCCCATTCACAGAGCTTTGCTCAAACAATGCAGCCTTTATCCCCAGGTCTGGACCGAGGATGGGCCCCACACCCTCAGGACTTTGGCTGTGAGCACTTGATGCCCTGCTGGTCAGGCACCAGCCAGGCCCCCAGCCCACAGGGCACAGGGCTCATGTGGCCTCAGGTTTTGGATGCTTCCTTGAGGGAAAGGCCCCCATGGCTTCTGCCACCCACTAGCCCCTCCAGTCTTGGAGTCCCCAGACTGAAGGAGAGCTTACCGCTGAGGCTATGGATCAAGGCCAGTCCGCCCCTGGAATCAGGGCTCCCTCCAGGCAGTGGAACCAACGGAGCCCCGCCTTGCCACCTCCAGAAGCTGCCATGGCTTCCAGTGAGAATGAGCCCAGAAACCAACTCCAGCCCTAGTTGGCCTGGCCCAGAGGGCAGCTGCTTGGAGCCTGCCCCTCCGTCCCTTCAGGGGGAAGCTGGGAAGAGGGGTCTTTTGAGAATCAGAGGACAGGTCGCCAGGGAGAGCTGGCGGGGAGCTGCCCCTCCCTGCTCTGGGCCACTCCACCTTCCTCGGGTAAGGCCCCCACTCCAGAGGCTGGTTGCCCTCTACCCTCCTCAACACTGTGTCTGCCAACCTCCATCATTAATGAGGCTCAGAGGCTCGGGCCCCCAGTGCGCAGGCCCGGCCCTCTCCCAGCCCACCCAGCGCCTCCACCTCCCCTCTCCTGTGGCCTTGTCCTCAGTCTGGCCTTGTCAAGGCCCCTTGCTGTGGGCCTTGTCATCACCCACTATGGCTCCACAGCGGAAATCACCTGCGGTGCTGCCCACCGCACCCCCGGCCCCGCAACAAGTGCCCCCTCTGTCTGGCTCTCCCTTGGGAGTTCCCATCACCCCAGATCCCGCAGCCCCACAATGAGTGCTGCTTTCATAACACTCCCCCCCCCCCCCCGCCCCCTGTATCTCCCATCAGGGCACCTAGAGTGATTAACAATGATGGCAGTTTACGCCTTCTGAGGCTTGGCTGGGTGCCAGAAGACTGCACCACCTGCCTTTCCTGTCATTTAACCGCCTCACTAACCCCAACTGACAGGGGAGGAAAAGCACTCAGTTATTCAGCAACAGCCTGACCCCAGGAAATCCGACCCAGAGTCTGCTCCTGTCCACTGCCGAGGACAGTGACTTCTCCACCATGCCCAGCACACCGTGGGAACGCCAATATTTAGAGAAGGCAGCACACTTGCTCTTTGGTTTTTTTAAATGTTTAGGAGGCAATGTCACACCTCCACTTAAAACCTCCCAATGGCTCCACAGCTCAGCATAAAATCCTAAATCCTCAGGACAAAACGCAAGGCCCCAAGCAACCTGGCCTCATCCTTTAGCACTCTCCTCGCATGGGCCACGCCATCCAAGCACACCAACCCCACCTCCTTGCTTCTCCTCAAGCCCAGCAAGCACAATCCCACCTCAGGGCCTCCCTCTGCCCAGAACGCTCTTCCCCCAAATATCTGTATTGTCCACTCCTTACTTCCTTCCAAGGTGTCTGTTCAAACGTGACTTGATCAGAGGCCTTTCCTGACCCCTGTATACAAAAGAGCACCCACTCATCACTCTGGATCCCCTCACCCTGCTTTATTTTTCTCGCTAGCAATGATCACCACCTACCATATATTTCTATTTCCTGTCTGTCTCCCTTCCTTCTCTGCTGGCATCCAAATGTAAACTCCATGAGAAAAGGGACAATATCTTTTCTGCTCACTGCTTTATCTCCGGTGCCTGTAACTCTACCTGCCACAGTGTATGTGCTCAAAATCACTGTTTTGGCTATAAGGATATATTGTACAATGCAGGGAATATAGCCAATATTTTACAATAACTATAAATGGAGTATAACCTTTAAAAATTGTGAATCACTATATTGTACCCATATATAATATTGTACATCAACTAAATAAAGCTACACGTATGAAACGGGGAAAAAAAAAAAAACTGTTTTGTGAATGAAGACCTCCAATTCCCCAGTCTCTCCATTCTGTCCCTCTCCAACAGGCCTTTCCCATCTTCACTCTTACCATCACCACTATCACCACCCTCACCACCACCACCCCACCCCCCCTTGTCGATATCCTCAATTTGCCTTCCATCAAACCTGTTGGAAGACTCTTCTGGCTGCATGCATTTCACTGTCCACCTTTTCTGTCCAGTGCCTCACCATGACGTCCACTAGGGAAAGCCCACCACCAAGCACAGATTCTGTTACCTCTGGGTCCTGAAGCCATCCTGGCTTTCCTTTTAGGAAACCTCTTCTTTAGCTGCCCCCCTCCCCCATAGTTGTTAACAGAGCCTCCCATCACAACACAGAGACGGCTCAACAGCCAGGCACCAAACTGACAAGCCTGTCTGCCTACCCCCATCTCTGCTGCCATCCACCGTGCACAAGGGAGAAGGGAGTCCTGCCCCGCGGCGCGCCGAGGACAGACACTCTCCTGCCCCTCTCATCTCTGTTACAGCCCCTCCTTCTCCGTAGTACAAATCACCCCAAATCTCCATCTTGCTGCGGGTCCCTCTCCTCACCTTCAGGCTCTAGGAACCCACTCCATCTCCACTTTCCCCGGGACTGCTCATCCAGACCTCTGTGGCAACACCGAAGGCACATTCTCAGCCGCGGCCTTACCGCGCTTCTCCGCAATGTTCCACCGGGGAGCCCTCTCCCTCCCCCCATCCCCCGCAAACTCTCTCCCAGAGCCCTCTGCCGCGTTCTCTTGGCTCTCCCGCTCCCACTTTCCCGGGCTGGTTCTCATCGGTCTTCGACCCCACCACAGGCAGGATGCGCGCTGGCAGGCTCCCCCGCAGCTGGCGTCCACTCGGTTACCCTGACCCCTGGATCCAAGGGCGGGGACAGCCGGGCCCTGGGTTTAGCTGGCTCTCTCCCCAGGCCCAGTAACGAGCGCAGTGCACAACAGGCGATCATAAATGTGATCATACAAGTGCACAAATGCGTCCCGACTGGACCTGGTGCTTTCACTCTTCACCCGGGAGAAGTGCCATTCCTGGGCGGCCCGACCCGACCAGGAAACGCTCCAGCTTCCTGCAGAGCTAGCACTTGGGGCTGGCGCCGGGCCGACCCGCGGCCGCAGACGGGCCGGGGCCCAGGAGTGCCGTGGCGCCATCTCTCGCCGGCGGCTCCTACCGGGAAGGGGCATCGCTCTCCCCCGGGCGGCCGCACTAAGGCCGGGACCCCGCCTCTACCGCCCCCGGGCCGGTGATCGGACGTCCCCCGCACGTTGGTGCGGACGCCATGCCAAGGCCACCGGTGCCGCAGGGGCCACTCACCCCGTGCAGGTGGAAGCCCTCGGCGCCTCCCGCGGGCTGCTCGGCGCTGGCGCCCAGGCCCATGGCCACGGTCGGCTCGGGCGCCGGTGCCCGGGACCGCGGCACCACCAGCGCGTACTCGCCCTCTCGGCGCTCGACTACCCGCGCCTTGTCACGTGGGTGCCTGGTCACGCCCACCCTTAACTATGACGCCCTTAGAGAGCGGCCTGCTGCTCCGTTTCCAAGGACGCGCGCTCCTCCAACTGCAGGCCGCGAGAGGCGCGACCGGGACCCTGACTCGGGAATCCCGCTCCGCGAGGCACCACCAGACCCGGACTCAGAGCCGCGGGTGCCCGGAGATGAGCAGCAATGACTCCTCCCTTATGGTGCGTGGCCCGGGCACTGCCCAGTCGCTCCCTCCGGGACTCTCCGCCCCTGGCCCGGTGACCCCCGCGCCTTGCAGCTCTCCTGTTACCTCTCTGACCGCTCGTGCTACCTCCGCCACCCGCCTTTCGCTGTCCCCGGCCGCTTCAGGCTGTCTTCGTCCCTTCTCGCCTCACTCTCCGTGGCAAGCGCATCCTCTCTGGTGTTCTCTGAGCCCACAGTCATCATCCCCACCCAGTCCTATCCCCGAGCTCCCCCAAACCAAAGCATAAAAACCCATCTCCATCACCTAGCCATTATCTCCCCTTCCCCTGTCTGTGCTTCTTCACCTCAGTGGATCGCACCACCATTTGATCCCCCAGCCTTTACTCTTTCCCATACTCATCTCCAGATCCTGTCTATCGGCAGGAAGTATCAGCTCCTAAATGTCTCCTGAGATCACCCACTTTTTATCTCCTAGTCCAGGATCACCACCATCTCCCCTCTGGGCACCTGCAACAGTCCCCCTCCCAACTGGTTTCTCTGCATCGGCTCTCTTCACCAGCAGTCCCCCACCGCCACCGCCACCACCACCAACATCCACGACCACCCCAACACACACACACACACACACAAGCCAGAGTGTTTTCAAAAACACACACCTGAATACATCCCCCCACCACCACCACTCACAACGCTTAAAACCATTCCAGCTGCTTCCTATTACTCTCAGGATGGTGTCTGGGCTCTTTCGTATGGCCCACAAGGCTGTTCACAATCCAACCACATCTATCCCCAACCCCGGCACCCACAAACCTTAGGGGAAGTGAGACTTCGCTGTGAAATCTCAGCACCTCTTATTGCGTGACCTTTGTCAAGCCACAGCCTCCATGGGCTTTGGCTTCCTTAACTGTGAAGGATATGGAGAGGATAATGCATAGATGATGGGCGTAAAGCCCTTGGTACACTTCCCCACAGGTGGTTAGCCCACAATAACTTGTACCTCTAAGTACTGGCGTCATGATTCTTATTATTGGTCCTCTTTCTTCCCTCTTATTCCCTTCCTAAGGCAAAACCTGAGTTGAACTCCCCATCACATTAGAACCAGAATCTGTGGTTAATTCCAAAACAAACATCTCCAAACTCCTTCCCAAGAAAACTGTATGGAGCTGTTCCTGGGGCTGGGGAGGAATGGGATGAGGCCTGAATATTCTTTCTCTTCTCTTTACAGAGCTGGAAGAGGAGCAGGGACTAGGGGAGGGAGCAGGTCAGAACAGAGACGGAAAAGGGGCTGGGACTATTGCAACTGTGTCTTCCTCCTCGCAGGCTGGGATCATTTATTACAGCCAAGAAAAGTACTTCCGCCATGTGCAGCAGGCCGCGGCCGTGGGCCTGGAAAAATTCAGCAATGACCCAGTGCTGCAGTTCTTTAAAGCCTATGGAGTCCTCAGGGAAGGTAGGGACTCGTCAGTGTTGCCTTCTGACCTTAGGCACTAGCCCAGCACTAACGTGCCGGCTCCACCTGGATGCCTACTTCTACCCCAATCATGTTCCCATGGAAAAAGTCTTACACTCAGTAGCTAGATTCCCAGGTTAATCCACAGAATGTAATCCATATCTAGTTGATTTTTGAGACCTCAGAGAACTCACTACCCCTGCTCTGCACCTCAGTTTCCCTATCTGTAAAATGAGTGGGGGAAAAGATGACTGCAAGATTATTGAACCAATCCCAGGCTTGGAAACTGAGAGCCAGTAGTGCAGAAAAGGAGGAAGTGGTAGGTGTGGCCACAGGCAGGTGTGGGACAGGAGCAGGGAGAGGAGTGGGGCCCATGGAGGTGCGACTCACTGACATTTAGAAGGTCGTCCTGGGCAGGGGGGCCAGCTGAGCTGCCCATGGCCAATGTCAGTGGACATGGAAGGATAAATATAGCTGAGCAGCTAGCTGGGAATGCACAGAGGTCCTTCTTCAGAACCGACCTACAGGAATCCTTGTGAATACTCACAGGTACATCTCTCAGCTCCAAGTCCTCCATCCCCTGGCAGCCTGGACCATGGCGCCAGCAGCCCTTTCAGGAAGCTTCAGTCTTCAGGGAACTTGGGCCACTAGTGACCTTTTGGACCAGTTAGTCCAAGTCTTGGGTCAGGTGGTACCAAGCCTTGGGTCAGCCCTGTGTCTGCCATGGAGCCTCCTGCCCTCTGAGCATGGAGCCCCAGAGCATAACCACTTGGGCTGTCTTCACAGAGCGCATCCAGGATGCCATCAGCAGCCTAGAGAGCATCCAGAATCACCCAGACGTGTCCCTGTGCTCCGTCATGGCTCTCATTTATGCTCACAAGTGCTGTGAAACCATCGGTGAGTGCAGCCATGCTCAGCCAGGCCTGGCCCAGCGGGGAAAAGAGAGCCCCGCTCCAGAGATATAGCCCCTCTCGGGCTGCAGGAGGTGTGTGCACCCGAGACTGCAGATGCTGTGAAGAGTGGTTCCCCTCCCCTCCCCATGGAGACCTCAAAGAATACCCCAGGCCCAGGCCCAATTGAGTGAGAGCCACAGGCAGAAAGCATGACAGTGGGAGGGGTCCTCCTTCCACATCCCAAGAGCTGGGGAGACACCCTGCTTTCCTTTGCCAAGATCTTGTCGAGAAAAACCAAGCCAAAATAAAAAATTCTACCCCTCATCTCCACCTCTCTAGAGTCAGGAAGAGATTCCAAGAGACTATGTACAAACTACAAGTTCCCCACCTGGAATGGATTGTGGGCCTGAGGTGGGGGGTTCAGGTTTGATCTGTCTGCCCAGCAAACTGCTGGGCACAGAGGAGAAAAGATAAATCTCAGCCAGCAAACCCAATTCCAGGGCTGGGCAGCTCCTATGGCATCACACGGGCCAGTGTTCCTGGTTCCCAGGCCCTGGGCTGTCGTGTAGCCGGCTCCGTGTGTTGAGGGAGGCCCAGAGCGTGGAGAGGCAGGGCCAGACAGACCTCCCCATCCTAACTTGTCCCCTTCCTCCTCTGTCTCGGATTCCCAGACCGAGAAGCAATTCAGGAACTTGAGAGCAGCCTGAAGGAAATCCGCAAGACAGCCAGCGGGACTGCCCTGTACTATGCCGGCCTCTTCCTCTGGCTCATGGGCCGCCATGACAAGGCCAAGGAGTACATTGACCGCACGTTGAAGGTCTCCAGCAGCTCCAGAGAGGTACCGGCCCTGGGCATCGTGGGGGCAACAGCCGAAGAAAGCAGCGTCCAAACACATCCTAAAGGGTGGCCCTTACTCCCATGGAGGGCCCTGGGGCTGGGGGAGGGCCACACCCAGGCACTAACAAGACCCATGTTGGCTCAGGGTTTAGACAACCACACACTGGCCTTTGTCCATAGAGTCCGATTGCAGATAGGTTTTATGGCCTGCACTATATATTTTTAAAATCTTGAATTAGTTTGCTGACATTTAGAAATCAGAAGATTTTTACCAGAAGTCCAGATTTCTTGGTTCTTTTTTTTTTTAATTATTTTATTTATGTATTTTTGGCTGCATTGGTTCTTTGTTGCTGCGCACAGGCTTTCTCTAGCTGTGGCGAGCAGGGGCTGCTCTTCGTTGCGGTGCGCAGGCTTCTTATTGCAGTGGCTTCTCTTGTTGTGGAGCACAGGCTCTAGGCACGCGGGCTTCAGTAGTTGCAGCACGTGGGCTCAGTAGTTGTGGCTCACGGGCTCTAGAGCGCAGTCTCAGTAGTTGTGGCACACGAGCTTAGATGCTCCGTGGCATGTGGTATCTTCCCTGACCAGGGCTCGAACCCGTGTCCCCTGCATTGGCAGGCGGATTCTTAACCACTGTGCCACCAGGGAAGTCCTCTTGGTTCTTTTGAAAAACTAGATGAGCTGACTACACTGGGCCTGTATTCCTTCCTTGCAGTGATCTGCTAGGTGTCAGTGGTGGCTCACACAGAAGATCTCATATGCAGTGGATGTGATGTGCTGTAGAATTGTACTCATGGTAGAATTAGAAGCCTCAGTCTAAGCCATGCATCTCAGTAGGGCATATATCACCCCTAGCCCCCCAAGGGGGTGAAAATTGGTTCTTGGAGGAGGGGGTGAAGAAAACCTCACTGTTTGTATATAAAACACAGATATACACACAGTACATAAATGGTATATCTGTGATATTAAAATTTCTTGGAGGCGGAGGGAGTGATTAGGGGAGAAATGACTAAAAAGTCTCCTTAGGGGGCTTCCCTGGTGGCGCAGTGGTTGAGAATCCGCCTGCCAATGCAGGGGACACGGGTTCGGGCCCTGGTCTGGGAAGATCCCACATGCCACAGAGCAACTAGGCCCATGAGCCACAACTACTGAGCCTGCGCGTCTGGAGCCTGTGCTCTGCAACAAGAGAGGCCGCGATAGTGAGAGGCCCGCACACCGCGATGAAGAGTGGCCCCCGCTTGCCACAACTAGAGAAAGCCCTCGCACAGAAACGAAGACCCAACACGACCATAAATAAATAAATAAATAAAATTTAAAAAAAAAAAAAAAAAAAAAAAAAAAAGTCTCCTTAGGAGGCCAATAATTGAAAAGAATTGAGAAACCTGCTCTAGGCCGTGAGAGATGCTTCAGGGCAGGGTCTTCCAAGCACCCCTCTAACCTTGCCTCCTGGGCCTGGCCTGTGGCACCTGCCAGGCGAGGTGGGGTGAAGGCTGGAGGGGAGCCACCAAGGCCCATGAGCTCAGCATGGCCGCTTGCCCGCTCAGAGGGCATTCCCGGCTTCCCACGCAGGCCGGGCCCTGTGCTGGTCTAAGAAGTGGAGAGAGCTGGAGTGGCCCTACCCTGGCGCCCTGACCCCAATGTAAGATAAACACACAATGACAAGACAGGTAGTAGTGCCTCCATAAGGGGCAAGAGAACCATGAGGGTCACAGGGAGGGCCCCAACCCAGCCTGGAAGGTCAAGGAAAGCCTCCTACAGGAGGGGCCTCCTCGGCTGAGTTTTAAAGACTGGTGGTGGTTAATCAGATGAAGGGACTTGTTTTGGGGGGCGCGTACTGGGAAGGGCATTCCAGACGAAGGAACAAGAGGTACGAAGGCCTGCAGGGAGAAAGCAGGGCTCGCCTGGGATCTGGGAGCAGTGGTGCCCGGCAGGGCCTCAGGGAGTGGAATGACAAAGGGCGGGATGTGGGCAGGAGAGGCAGGCTGGATGGAGGCGATACAGGACCAAGCACTTCATCTTTCCCTTTGTTCTTATGCCAGGGCTACGTGCTCAGAGGCTGGGTGGACCTCAGCTCAGACAAACCCCACACGGTGAAGAAGTCCATCAAGTACCTGGAGCATGGCATTCAGGACACCAAAGATGTTCTGGGGCTGATGGGAAAGGTAGGAGGGGCAAGAGTGTCCCCACCCAGAGACCTCAGTCTCTAGACCCCCCAGCTGGTGGATGAGGAACAAAGGTCCGGAGAGCGTCAGGGTCTCAGAGCAGCCCCGGGCCTGCTCCAGTCCTCCCTGCTTCCTGCCCAGTCGTGAGTTTCCGTTGCCTGTGTGGGGTCTTCTTGGGGGCTAGGCTCCCTGGGCTCTGGCAGGCTTTGTCTCTTTGCCTTTTGTTTTCACCCACTGCCCCTTTTCTATGCATCTTTCTTTCACACTTTCTCATCTCACCTGTTAAATTCACTTAGTTGGCCATAAGAGAAGGGAGGTATGTGTTTTGTATTTTCTGACCTTAATTTAAATTGTTTCCTTTTTCTGATGTGGCCCTCATTGAATCCATCTATGAGGGAAAAACCATCCTCTTATCCTTTTCTGTTTGTATATCCTTTCTTATAAAATGAATACTTACTCATTAAAAAACCAGAAGTCTAAGAAAGTCAAAAGGTGATTTAAAATGGCATCCTTAGCCCTACCACCCCCGAACAACCCATGTTAACATTTTAGGGCCATGTCTCCGAGTCTTTCTTATACGCATTGGTCCGGGGTGTGCCTTCGGTGTTTTTCTGGGGAGCAGAGGCCATGAGGTTATCACACAGGAGGTTTAGCAGGTTGTGCCCTTGGGACCAACACTTGTGGAGAAAGTGAAAGAAGCAGGAGGGAGAGCTGGGGCTGTGAAGCAGCTCCAGTGAAGGCCTCAGCCAGCTCTGCTTGGGATTATGGAGCTGGGATGGCCCTTCACTGACCCCCTCACTGACAAGATGCTGACTGTGTGACCTGCCCTCGCGGAGGTGTGTGACCTACCCCTCGGGGAGGTGTGTGACCTGGTACCAGGCAGCTCCCTGAAGCCACGGGTGATCCCAGGAGGGAGACTCCCCCGAGAGCTGTCAGCGGCCAACTCCCCTTTTCCTGAAGGAGGTCACACACAGCACCCACCATGGGGCGGGAGATAGTGTGGGTAGTTCATATAGTTGTAATCATAGGGCATCTTACCGTTTGGTCTCTTTCTCTTCATGTAAGGTTATATCATAAGCACGTGTCGTTTTGAATGTCTGCATAAAGCCAGGCCCCTGTTGTGTGGGCCTAATGTAATTTGCCAACCCCGCCTCCTATTGTTTGGATATTGAGATTGTTTCTAGTTATACACTTAGAAAGAGTGCTACAGTGAACACGTTTATGCATATATCTTTATTTAGAATAATCCTCCTCTTGTTTTTAATAAGTCTCTTAATGGAGGGTTACTGTAAACTGAAGCCGTCCTTTCGGAGTCCAATTTCAAGCCTTTTGGGAGCATTGCCCTCTGCCCCTCAGGCATCTGTGTCATGACTCACCCAGGAGAGCCTGGTGGCGGGCTGCCTGCAGAGGCCATGACCCCAGCCCGGTGTGCCTTGAGAGAGAAAAACACCGCAGGCTTGCCGTGGGGAGGGGAGGGTTACCTGCAAACCCTAACCGACTCTGAGTTGCTGCACTGGCCCAGTGAGCAGTTTTCAGTGGTGAATTTTAGGAAAGTGAATGGGAAATGATGGGCCATGTGTGGAATTGGAAGGCGCCCAGCAATCCCAGCTTCTCCGCTAGGGGGGGCCCTCCCATGACCTTGCTCTGTTCCAGGCCTGCTCAGGGCTCAGCCGTCTCCTGGAGCCCCTGCCTTGCCTGTCAAGGAACCCAAGACCGCTGTGGACCCTGATTTGTCACTCTGAGTGATGGCTCCTGCCCACATATCAGGCTCTGCTCCTGTCCTGGTGGGGACCCTGACACCCCTTCATCCTTCGTGGGCACCAGTGGGGCTCTTTTCTTTGGCTTTCGACAGGCAACGTACTTCATGATGCTGCAGAACTACTCGGGGGCCCTGGAGGTGGTGAACCAGATCACCATAGCCTGGGGCAGTTTCCTGCCGGCCTTGGTCCTAAAGATGCGGCTGTTCTTGGCTCGGCAGGACTGGGAGCGGACGGTAGAAACGGGACACAGGTGAGGGGCGGGGCCGACCTGCTATTTCCTTCCTTTGCTAGCCAAGGGGGCTAATCGTTCCCATCTTACGTGGAGGCGAGATGGGAGATGCTGTGTACTTGATGGAATAAGACATAAAAGTCAGTATTGTCAACAGGAGTTATGAATAGTGACATTATGACATTGGGGGTGCGGGAGGAGAGGGAGGATGGATGTGCACTAGACACTTACCTGTCATAGCAGGAAGCCAGCAGCGGAGACCTGCAGTGGAAGAATCAAGAAATAGGCCTATCAAGAGGTCTAAGCATAGTGTTTAGGAGAGAGATGGAGGGAACTACCAAAGGAACCCAAAGCAACGAGAGTTACAGGGTAAACAGCAGTTGTCTCTGAGGAGTGGTGGGGAGGGGAGAGTAAAGGGAGAAAGGGACTATTGTATTATTTACTTTTAAAAACTGTGGGTGTGATATGCGTTAATAAAAACTTAAAGGGACAAAGGTCATTGTTGCCTGAGAGAAGACTTTAGTAGCAAGCTGAGTGCATCCGGAAGACAGCCTAGGGTCCAGGAGTTAGGCGGACTTGTGGAAGCCAGACGCCAAGTATAGCGTGATCCTGAAGCACTTTCACTGTGAATAGAGATAAAGATGGCTTCAGGGGAGGGATGTTTGATGGAGGGTTTTGTAGAATGGAATTTTTTAGATAACTGAAGCTTATCTCTTTAACCTCTAACACTTTAACTATTTTTATCACAGTAATCCTAAAACGTACAGTACCAATTTTCTTCCTAAAAAGAGTTAGTGGACTATGTTTTTTTCTGAGTGGCCATTAGTCACCACTACAAGTTTTTACTAAATTGTGAGTGGGAAAAAAAAAAAAAAACACAAACATACCTCTTCCTTCCCTGTGGAGGGATGGTAACTCCTCTGATGATAGCTGGAATTTGAGTCTCAGAAAGAGGCGCTGGTAGGAAACTGAAAGTGATTCCAGCCTGTGCCAGGCCTGGGCAGGTCCTCAGCAGCCCTCTCTCACAGTTGACCCCTGGCCGGTGTCCTTGGCAGGAGCTGGGTCAAGAGATTGCTTTGGAGGCTCTGCCTTGGGCCCACAGGATACCTGGAAACACCTGGCTGGAGGCCTCAACCTTGAGTGTGTGCGGCCTCCCTGCCCAGGCCCTGCCGCATCCACCTGCAGGGAGATGGTGTTTGGTGCCAATGGGTTAAGTCCAACACCCGACGCCTTCCCTCACGGAGGGTTTCCCAGCTCATAGAGTTCCCCCATTGCTCTTTAATTTTTTTTTTTTTTTTTTCGGCCACACCGCATGGCATAAGGGATCTTAGTTCCCTAACCAGGGATCAAAACCATGCCCCCTGCAATGGAAGCACGGAGTCCTAACCACTGGACTGCCAGGGAAGCCCCTCCCCCATTGCTCTTTAAATCTCTGCTCTCTGTAGGTGTGTTTCTCTTTTCAGCCCTAAAAATTGTTTATTTTTTCCTTCTCTCTTATTTTTCTCCACTGATACTAAAATAATTTGTCTCTTTCATTTAAAGGACCAGCTTTGAGTTTTGTTGATGCTATTATATCTTTGTTTCCTAATTTATTAATTTCTGCTCTTTATTATTTTCTGCCAACTACCTCCTGTGGAGTTACTCTGTTGTTATTGTCTGACTCTTGAGTTGGATGCCTGGCCATTCTCAATCTTCTTTTAGAAGATAAGCATTTAAGTCTGTGAATGTCCCTTGAGGTACCATTTAACAGTATCTACACATTTGGATACTTCAGTAGTATCTTCAGTATCTTTTGGTTCTAAGAATTTTCTAACATTCTTTCTGATTATTTTTTAGTCCATACATCTTTTAAAAGTTTTTTTTTTTAATTTCCAAATTATGAGGTTCACAGTACCTTCAGAATCATCATAAATGCTTAGAAGTCTTTGAATGTTGACTGTGCCTAATTGTGTTGGAATTTTATATGTCATTAGAGTAACCGTCAATTAAGCAGAAGGGCCATTCCCTGATCAAGCTGAAAAATATGAAATTTCCTGTAAAGAAACAGAATATTGGGACTTCCCTGGCGGTCCAGTGTTTAAGACTCCATGCTCCCAGTGCAGGGGGCATGGGTTCGATCCCTGACTGGGGAACTAAGATCCTGCATGCCACTCGGTGTGGCCAAAAAATAAAAATAAATCAAAAAAAAAAAAAAAACGAAACAGAATATAGAAAACTCCACAATATGATCAGGAGCTGCATCTTCCCAAGGACATATGATGGAAACCAAGGTTCCTTTCCATCTTACAGCTGCAGACTGCCCCCCAAGCACCTCTCTGGCCCCCCCGGACCTTGGTACCACAGTCATACCTGTGTTATTTGGGACATAATGGGTTTCTGTCACAAAGACACCCCCAAATATGTGACTTAAATAACATAAGATGTTATTGCTCTCTCAGGGAAAAGTTTGGGTGGTGGGCCAGGGCTAGGATGACAGCTTAACTCTGTAGGGTCCCAGGCCCCTTCTCTCTCACTGCTGTCCTGTTCCTAGGATGTTGCTCACATGGTCCACATTCCAACCAGCAGGAAGGAGGAAAGAGAAGAAATGGAAGGCATGCTGTAGGGGCACCACTGGATATACCCTGGGCACTTCCACTTGCATCCTATTGGGCAGAACTTAATCACATGGTCACACCTGAGCTGCAAAGGGGGGCTGGGAAATGTAGTCTTTTTTCCGGTAGCCCCGTGCCCCAACAGTTTGGGGGTTCTATTATTAAAAGGAGAAGGGGAGAATGGATGTTAGGAGACAATCAGAAGTTGCCACCACACCTTCCTAGCCTTGCCTCTGGACACTCTCAATTCACGTGGCTCCTCTTCCTATTTCAGAATCCTAGAAAAAGATGAAAGCAATATTGATGCCTGCCAAATTCTAGCTGTGCATGAGCTTGCAAGAGAAGGAAACATAACCACAGTAAGTTCTTTCAAGACTCAGAAGTTATGCCTTGAAACCAACACAGCCAAGGAGGGACCCCTCACAGCACCTCCACCCCCAAGGCATTGGAGGGGGCTCCCTGGGTCTCAGCTCCCTCCCCGCTCCTCCACACTCCCTGCCAGGGAGGTCTGCTCTGGTTTGGTCTTTGAGCCACACAGTTCCAAAGGCCAGCAGTGAGGCTTACTCTGGTTCTGCCACATGTTCCCTGTGTGACCCTGGGCAGGTGTCTCCACCTGGATGAGCCCCAGGATGCTCATCTGTAAAATGGAGATAATTCCACCCACTCCATGAGCTTGTTATAAGGACTAAATGAGATGACAGGTGGGACAACTGCGAACAGTGCCCGGTGTACTACAATAATTTGCTCCATGTTAACTGGAAGTCATGGTTGTGGTGGGGTTTTTTTTTGTTTTTTGTTTGTTTGGGGTTTTCTTGTTTGTTTTTTGCCACACCACACGACTTGCAGGATCTTAGTTCCATGACCAGGGATTGAACCCAGGCCCAGGGCAGTGAAAGTACTGAGTCCTAACCACTGAACCACCAGGGAATTCCCTACAGTTGTGTTTCATATTTCAGGAAATGCCTTTTTTTAGGGAATGGTTGGAATTGCTCAGGTATTGACCAGGCAGTACCTGGCCCCAGACTTGCTACTAAGCCTTGTAGTTTTCCAAAGACACCCCAAAGAGCCCTCAAATCCAGTCAGAAGCACCTAGAATTCTTAATGAAAACCTCCATGCCCAGACAGCTTCTTATTTTCAAAAAGAGTTTGTGTATTCAGCTAAAACCCTTCTGAATAAAGACATTGCCTCTGCGGGGAGTGTGACAAATCAAGAGGCTCTAATGGGTCATGGTGGGAAGAGGAAGTTTCTGGTTCCTTCTGGCCAGCTCTGAAATTACGAATTTTGTGGGGTGAGGTGAGGTGGAGGGCACCGTTTGTATTTGGGAGGAAGAACCCTCGAAAAGGGCTCTACCACTGTCTCTGGGTCAGAACAAGAGAACAGGCATGTCCTCCGCTCCCTGAGACCCCAGAGCCCTGGGCAGGCCTTCCTAAGGCCTGGCCTGAAGGTTAGGCCCAAGGGCAATTAGCATTTAATTCTTCTCCTTCATTCCCACCTCAAACTCTGGGATCTGCCCCTCGCCCCAGCTCAGGCTACCCAGTTCTAGTCTTGCAGAAAAGATCCACCCTACCCCAGGCTTCTCTTCTGGCACTCTTTGCAGCTGGGGACTAAAAACTCCCTACTCCCACATAGAGAGTGAGCAGAAGAGTCCATTGGAAAGAACACAGGCTTTGGAGTCAGTCAACCACCTCGTTGGCTGGGTAACCTTGAGCAAATGACCTAACCTTTCTGACCCTTCATCTGCTGGACTGGAAAATTCGGGTATCTATAGTTACACTAACTTACAGGGTCGTTGGGAGCATTCACTGGAATGACAGAGAGGCACTAATGTGGTGACCCACGTCAAAATGGAGCAAGGGTTTGGGGCCAGGGACCTGCCCTGACCGTTTGCTCCTGGGCCAGCCCAAGTGGTTTGCCGCCAGCCTGGTGGGCAGCAGTGTGGGCTCCGTGACAGGTGTCTCCTGGCCCTTCCTGGGGGTGTCCCAAAGGGCAGCTGCTCTCCACAGATTCATGAACAAAGCGGCAGTGCCAGCTCTGGGATGAATAATGTTCCTGAAAGCTCCGCCAATGAGGCTCCGAAGTAATACTGAAGCCTGGGCCTGCCCAAGGCCAATTAACTCTGAATCTCTGGGGCTGGCTTGGGGGCCTGGGTGTTTTTAAGATCTCCCAGCTGGTGTTCATGGGCAGCCACAGTTGAGAACCTCTGCCCCACTCCCCTTTTATATACTGCCTTTGACATTGTGTTTTGTTCTTTCAGGCTGCCAAGCATGTTAGAAATCTGATTAAGGCGCTGGAAACAAGAGAGCCCCAAAATCCAAGCCTCCATCTTAAAAAAATTCTTGTGGTGGGCAGACTGGTAAGAAGGTGCTCCCTGGTTTCTGAACGAGTGCTTCTTGTTATGTTCCCCGGGGGAGACCTGTGCTCCCTGCAAGCTCCCTGAGGACCCTGCCCCTCCCCTCTCTGGCTTAAACTTGGCTTCTCAGGCTGGTGGCCCAGACCCCGGGGCCACTGCCTGCCTCCAGCCAATCACTGAATTGTGGGCTCTGTAGCCTGCACCTACATGCCCTTCAAAGATGCTATGCAGATCATGGAGGTGAGGTCTAGAAGCGCTTTCAGAGAGGGAGGCGCCCTGTCTGGGGAAAGAGGGCAGTGGCACAGCTGTGGTACAGCAGAGCAACGCCCAGCTCTAGCCTCAGGGTGCTGGAGCACCAGACTCCCATATTCTTTCTGTGGAAGAGACCTGGTGAGGCTGGCCTGCCTAGGCCTCTCGGACGCCAGGCAAGGTGCAAACAGACCAGGCTGCCAAACAATCTGTCTCTGTCAGACCCTTGAGCCCCAGAGCCAGATTTACTAGAAGGAATTGCCATAAGAACAGGGGCAGCTCTGGGGAGTCGAATGCCACTGGGATACCCTCTTGTCCTCCACATCTATGTCTGATTCTCTCTGCCTCATTCTCCACACGTGGCAGGGAAAGTGGCTGCTCGCAGCCTTCAGAGCCACTTTCCATCAGTGGGACACAAAGAGTTTCTCTCACGCAACTTCAATTTGTGAAAAACCTCCTGGTGACTTGTTGGACCAATGACTGTGGCCAGACAGGGGCTGGAGGCGGGTTCCACAGCTGTGGCCAGCGGGGGGTTCTTTTGGAGGTGGACAGCTACCCGGACCCAGCTGCCTGGACACAGGGTACCTCTTGGGCTCTCCTGAGCACCCCCTAGTCCCACCAAAGTGACACAGCCGTGCTCAGACAGGCTGGCCTGACTGATTTCCCCATTCCCGTGTCTGTGCCTTGCAGTCTGGGAGGCACCAGGCGATTCTGCGGCTGGTGTGTAGCTTCCTCGAGCGAACCTTCATGGCCACATCCTCCTACGCCCACGTGGCCACAGAGCTGGGCTACCTCTTCATCCTGCAGGATCAAGTGAAGGAGGCATCTCTGTGGTACTCGGAGGCCATGAAACTGGACGAGAGCAGCATGGCTGCCTTGACTGGTCTGTGCAGGCGGGGCAGGGCGAGGGGTGGTAGGGCGGGGGCTGGGAGCCAAGCAGGGTGGCCGCCATGGGTCCAGAAGAGAGTGGGCTGGGAAGCATTCTCCCCAGGGTGTGTGTGAGTTTGGGGCTGCATTGTATGATGGGGTGCCTGTCCATGAATCTACAAGTATAGATGTAAGAGGAACAGGAATTCTCGAAAGTGCTCAAAGCCATTCTGATCTACAGCCGACCTCCAATAGCCATACCCAGCCCATTACGCTCAGTCAGCCCTGCCTCCTCTCAGGCCTCACCAGGCCAGTGTGGGAGAAGGTTCTACTGCCAGAGCACCCCTCCCCAAAGGCTCTAGCCTCACCTCTGTAGACCCTCCCTCTTCAGGCCACTGAGCTGAAAGGCCACCAGAGAGAGGAGTTTTGAGAGTTTTACTTCCCTGTCTGTCCCAGTGCTTCCCTCCCACTTTATCTAAATGTCAAATGAATTTTCCAGAGCCCGATTTTCATTTTTACACAAAGCCCTCAAATCTGTGGTCTCTGGTGAATCCTGAAGCAGCAGTGTTTGATTTTAGTGGGGGCAGCCTCATGACCAGTGCTCCAGGCAGGCTGGCTTCTTGCCCTGGCTCTGAGGAGTTGTGGGCAAGTCACTTCTGTCTACACTCCAAGCTCCTCATCTGTGCGGCACAATCAAAAAAGCAATCCAAGTGATTGGTCTTGATTTCTGGTTCAATACGTCAGGCTGACTCATCCGTCATCACCTCTTCCTCCCTCCCCAAATCCCACAAAAGTCATGGGCGACCTTTTAAAAAGATAATGAGTCCCTCTAGCAGCCCCAGAAACAGGAAAAGGTGCCTTAGGTGGACCAGGAACTTTGAAGGACTTCTCATTTCTAGAAGATATAAAGCAGATTGCATCCAACAAATGGAAACTCCAAGCAGGTCTAGAAACCCATAAGCCAACATGGCTTGGGGCAGCTAAAGAAATGAGTAGATCAGCTTTCCCCAAAGGGCTCCAGGAAAAAGAAAATTTTAAAAACATAAGCTCAGGGTCCCCAGAAGCTGGGAGCAAAACATGCCATAGGGTAGTCACTGAGATAACAGGAGGGTTACTGAGGGCCAGAGAATGGGATCAGGGAGGTTCTTACCAGGTGGTGGGGTAGGAGGGCGCAAAACAGAGCCCCCCCCCCACCATGACGTCCCACCACCATCAGGGACATGAAGGACCAAAAGACTTGGATGCCCGGCACATAGGCAAATCCCCCGAAATGCTCCTCCACCAAGCTGAGTCCTTCCCCACTTCCTCATCCAAGGGAGAGCCCCAGCCGATCAGCCAAAAGGGAAGTCCACACACTCCAGCCCAGGCCGAGCCCACTCTTAATCTGTTTTTTTGTTTTTTTTTTTTAAGTTATACAATTTTTATTTATTTATTTATTTATTTATTTATGGCTGTGTTGGGTCTTCGTTTCTGTGTGAGGGCTTTCTCTAGTTGCGGCAAGTGGGGGCCACTCTTCATCGCAGTGCGCGGGCCTTTCATTATTGCGGCCTCTCCTGTTGCGGAGCACAGGCTCCAGACGCGCAGGCTCAGTAATTGTGGCTCACGGGCCTAGTTGCTCCGCGGCACGTGGGATCTTCCCAGACCAGGGCTCAAACCCGTGTCCCCTGCATTGGCAGGCAGATTCTCAACCACTGCGCCACCAGGGAAGCCCCCCGAGCCCACTCTTGTGTGTCCTGGATTCATCCATCTTATCTGGCCTGTCTGGGAAAATCAGTGACCTTAACAATTTGGGAAATCTGCCCCAGATGCTAATACTCATCACTCTTGTCCATTTATAAGTCTACTAGCAGTTTGAAAAAGGGACCAAGTGGAACATGCAAAGCAGTGCCCCTCTGAGGAGCAAAGTTAAGGCCAGATACAGAAAAGACTTTTTCCCCCAAACACCTCCCATGTTGGCTGGCTCTAGAGGGTATTATGTCAGTAAGTAAAGAACATGCTACTAGGAAAAAAAAATACAGAGAACAAAAAAGAGTTGCTGAAAATTTAAAATATGATTACTGCAGAGTAAAAAATTCCATAGATGAGCCAAATAGTGGGATGGATATAATTGAAAACCAAGTTGGTGATTAGGAAGACAGAAATAACTGCACCAAAATGGCCAAGGACTATCTTGTAAAAGAAGAATAGTAGGAAGAGAAGGGATTTGTCCTCCCAATATCAAAACATATCTCAAAACAAGGGTAGTTAAGTCTGGACTTCCTTGGTGGCACAGTGGTTAAGAATCTGCCTGCCAATGCAGGGGACACGAGTTTGAGGCCTGGTCCGGGTAGATCCCTCACACTGCAGAGCAACAAAGCCCGAGCGCCACAACTACTGAGCCTGCTCTCTAGAGCCTGCGAGCCATAACTACTAAGCCCACGTGCCACAGCTACTGAAACCCACGCGCTCTAGGGCCCGAGTGCTGCAACTGCTGAGCCCGCGTGCTGTAACTACTGAAGCCTGTGCACCTAGAGCCCGTGCTCCACAAGAGAAACCACCACAATGAGAAGCCCGTGCACTGCAACAAAGAGTAGCCCCTGCTCACCACAATTAGAGAAAGCCCACACGCAGCAACGAAGGCCCAACTTAGCAATAAATAAATATTAAATGCTTTAAAAAAAAAAAGTCTGTCAGTTTGAGGCCAACACTGGAATAAACAAATAGATAAATGGGATAGAAACGGGTCTTATGATATAAATGACATTTCAAACCCATAGAGTTTCAATAACTTGTGATTGGACACCTGACTCTCCATTATGAAAAAAATAAAGGTAAATGCCCATCTCACACTATCCTCAAAAATAAATTCTAGATGAGTTAGGTATTTAAACATAAAAATTAAATTGGACTTGGGTCCCCTGGAGGGTGCTAAGCCTAACCACAAACTCAGAAGCTGTAACGGAGAATATTTGACCAATTTGACTATGTAAAAATTTAAAACTAATGGATGGCAAAAGGCACAATAAAATAGTTAAAAGGTCAAAGGCAAACTAATGGAAAATGTAACAAAGACTATATATAAAAAGAATATAAATATATAAAGAGAAAAAAAAAATATATATATATATATATAGAGAGAGAGAGAGAAATCCATCCAAAGAAAAACAGGCAAAAGCTATCAGGAAATTCACAGTAGAAAAGACCATTAAATATATAAAAAGATGTTCATTCTCCCTAAAATTTTTTTTAAAATTTGAATTAAAATGAGTTACTATTCACTCTTTAACCTGGTAAAGAGTGAAGCATGTTTGTGAGGTTGTGAGGAAAGAGAACACTTTCAAATTCTTGGCAGGAATATTAATTCAGATATCCTTGGAGGACAAGTTGGCCTTACCTATCAACGTTTTAGATATGTGTGCCCTTTGACCCATCAGCTCTACTTCAGGAATTAGAACACACACAAATGTAGACCATGGCACTGTAATATTTAAACACTGAAAAGAAACTAAACGTGAAATGAGGAGTCCTTCAGTAGGGCAGTAGTTAAATAAACGGTTACATCCACAGTGGAATATTATGTCATGATTAAAGAGAATGGGGTAGATTTGTATGAACTGATGGGAAAACATGGTATACACTAATAACATACAAATGCTTCAAAAGATGTTTGGAGGCGTATACCCCAAACTGTTCATGTTGGTTCTTTCTAGAGAGAGACACGGTTAGCCAGAACATGAGCTAGGGATGTTTTCCTTGCCTTATGATTTGAATTCTTTACCACGAGTATGTGCCACTCTAAGTTTGTGAAGATGTCGGAAAGGCCCCCTGCCATCCACTCTCCCGTCCCTGCCTCTGGCCTGCTGGACTGCTGGCTCTGCTGCAGAGCTGGCTGCTCATCCTAGTTTTGCCCCATCCCAGGGGTCATCTGGTGCCAGATCTTAGACGGCCACCTGGAAGAGGCTGAGCACCAGCTGGAATTCCTGAAGGAGGTGCAGCAGTCCCTTGGGAAGTCCGAGGTCAGAGCTCTCTGGGCGCTGGGGTTGCTCCAGGATCGTGCCCCCCGCCCCGCCTTCCTCCCACCCCCAGTTTCCAGTAAAGCACCCAAGACAGCCCGGGCTTCCGGCAACTCTGCCCAGAGGGTGTTGCTTCCAAGACCTGGGCCTGCCTCCCACAGGTGCTGGTTTTCCTCCAAGCCCTCCTGGCTTCCAAGAAGCACAAGGGGGAGCAGGAGGCCGCAGCACTGCTGAAGGAAGCGGCCGAGCTGCACTTCTCCAGCATGCAGGCCCTCCCCCTGAGCTCTGAGTACTTCGAAAGGCTTGACCCCCTCTTCCTGGTCTGCATCGCCAAGGAGTACTTGGTCTTCTGCCCCAAGCAGGTTAGAGGAGAGTGCATCTTCATGGCGGCGGGGTGGGAGCGGGGTTGGTCCTGAGGACAGGTCTGGACGGAGGCAGGACATACCTGGCAAGTCACCAGGGTGCTTGAGCCTCTGGCGGTTGGGGAGCCCAGTGCTTTTCACACTTGCACGTGCAGCACACCAATCAGCCAGGGAGTGGGGCACAAGCCCTGCATCTCCCAGGTGATGCCGATGCTGCTGGTCCAGGTACCGCACTTGGAGGGGCAGGGCACTGGCCCCTGTGTCTGCATTTATCCTAGAGAAGAACTGGGCTCCCTTTTTGCCAGACGTCTTCTAAGAAGTATGCTGGTCTTTTCTTGTTTGTCTGGCTTTCCCAGACAATCAAGATTCCTTGTGGGCAAGGATCATATCTCATACGCCTTAATATCCCCCCAGTGCCTTGTAATGTCATTCCACAAATATTTATTGAAGGCACTACCATGTGCCAGATGCCGTGCTGGGTAGGGGGGATGCAACAGTGAACAAAAGAAAGTCCCCATTCTCGGGAGCTTATGCTCTTGCCCTAGGTGGTACAAAGTGGATGGTATATACATGTGGAAAAAAGTAAAACACTGCGAGAGTGTTTTCTGAGCACTCCAGGAGTCTCCCTTGGAATAGGGCAAACCGCACAGCCAGACCCCTGTGTTCCTACAGCCCCGGTCGCCAGGCCAGATCGTGTCTCCACTTCTTAAACAAGTCTCTGTGATCCTGAATCCTGTAGTCAAGGCAGCACCAGCCCTGATCGACCCGCTGTATGTGATGGCCCAGGTCAAGTATCTCTCAGGTGAGCCTGTGGGTCCTCATGGCCGGCGGGGCCCCTGGGTGAGTGTCCACAGGCTCCCTGCCTGGGGTAGTCCACACACACATACCCTCAGCAGGCGGGCCCACTCCTTCCAGCCTCTAACCCCCGAGACACCTTCCTGACTCCTCACCAGCAGGGGTCTCTCCAACCCGCCCTTTTGCGGATAGCTGACTTCAGCGGTCCCCAACCTTTTTGGCACCAGGGACCAGTTTCGTGGAAGACAATTTTTCTTCCACGAAGAAGCGGGGCGGGGCGGGGGGGGGTTGATGGTTCAGGCGGTAACGCGAGCTACGGGGAGCGGCAGATGATGCTTTGCCTGCTGGCCCGCCGCTCACCTCCTGCTGTGCGGCCGGGCTCCTAACAGGCCGCGTCCGTGGCCCAGGGGTTGGGGACCCCTGGCTTACTTGATCTGTGCCAGGTAATAGTCACTGAACTTGATTACGTGCTGGTACTGCTCTGATCCTGGGGGACAGCAGTACTCAAAACAGGCAAAAATTCCACCGTGGAGTTTGTGTTCTAGTAAGGGGACTTGGACAGTAAATGTGGTATTGTTGTTAGGGCACGATTGTGCAATGGAGAAAATGAAAGGTGGGGAGGGCGTGCGGGGGTGCCAGGGTTGCAGTTTTTAAAAGGTGGTCAGGAAGGCCTTGTGAGGAGGGGAGACCCTGTACCATTAGACTTTCAGAGCCTCCAGCAGCCAGAACAGTCCCCGTCGTCCATCCTGTCCCATCTCAGGGCCGAGATTCTGGAGGGAGAGGGAAAGAGGGGGAGAACCCTCCGTGGGGGCCTGTTGTCCTCTCCGAAGTCCTTGCTCCCTGCAGCCTTTCACCCCCGTCTGCCCAAGGCTCCAGAATGCCGTGGCGTGCCTGTGTCCTCTGGCTCTGCGTTGTGTGGGTTACACTCTGTCCAGAGCTCCCCGGTCTTCATCCTCGGTCCTCCTAGTGTTCATCCGGCTGCCAGGTTTACCCACTTCTTGAAGGTCTCCTGGGTACAAGGGGAGGGCAGAAACTGCCCCACCCCCGACATACACACAGGGGTGCTGGCAGCTGCCAGCACCTTTAGGGACAAAGCAAGGTCTCCAGCTGCTTAGGTTGTCATGGTGACATCTTCACGTTTCTGCAGCACAAGGGAAGGATCAGGGAGTTTGGGACCCAGAAGCAGGTGTTCCCCGCCAGCTGGTGATGGACCCCGAGCAGGAGCTGTTGAGGGACCTGGCTGCAGAGGGAGGAGGGCTCTCCCACCAGCTCACTGTACCCTGGGCTGCCACTGCCACCTGCTTAGGGCCAGCCTGGCTGCAAGGAGGCCTCTTAGCCCCAACGCGCCAAGGCATTCAGAGCTCAGCCTCAGGAGCCGATAGGCCTGGATTTAAATACTGACTTTGTCCCTTCCAAGCTGAGTGACTTATATCACTGAAGTTTCAGTCCTGCATCATAATACCAACCTTGCAGGGCTGGGAAGACATTAAACCAGCCTTTCTAAAGTGCTCTGCCTGTGTTGGCACAGAGCAGGTGCTTCTTAAGTTGTGGCTATTATGGTTGCTGTTATTATAAGATTTTGTTCTGCTCTTAGGTGTGGGAATCGAGACTTCAGTGTTCCCCTGAGCTTCCACATGGAGCATGAAGTAATTTAGCCATCTCCCTGAGGGTACAGAGAGAAGGGAGGTGTCACACCAAGGTTTGAATTTCCTGGCTTTTGTCTGGGTCAAGGCAAAAACTGTAGTTCTAATTTTAGGAAGAAACCTCTGAGTCAAGCAGAACAGAACTGGGTAAAATGCCCAACTTGGGTATTTCTGGGTAACAGGACATGTAAAATTCCTTCTGCCTTTACATAGTGGGTCCTGAGAGTCCCGAGGACCCCTGGATGTAGAGATTTGTTTATTATTTCTAGGAGAGTTAGAGAATGCCCAGGGCACCCTGCAGCGTTGCCTGGAGCAGGACCCCACCTCCGTGGACGCCTACCTCCTCATGTCTCAGACCTACCTGGCTCAGGGCAACTTTGCCATGTGCTCCCACTGCCTGGAGCTGGGCGTCAGCTACAACTTCCAGGTGGGGGTCCCCTATGCCCTGTCACCTGCTCAGCATCCCACAGCCCAGCTAGCATCAGCCCCCACTTGGTTCAGGAGAGTAGCCCCAGGAGCTGCCTGCATCCCTCAGCCCCTTCTGCTGGCCCAAAGGCAGGAGCAGGCTCAGTGGGCTCCTGTGGCTTTCTCCCCTCTGGGAGCTGGAGCCCCACACTTTGCCTATGCTCCTCTAGGTCCGAGACCACCCCCTCTACCACTTCATCAAGGCCAGGGCCCTCAACAAGTCTGGAGACTACCCAGAAGCCATAAAGGCACTGAAGATGATCATAAAATTACCAATTCTGAAGATGGAAGAAAGCAAGAAGTTCCATGGGCCCTCTGTGCGGCCCAGCGAGCGGGTATCCATCTTACTGGAATTGGCAGATGCCCTCCGGATGAATGGGGAGCTGGTAAGAAATGCGCTGCTCTCTCCCCTTGGTGCTGGGGCATGCTGGAGGCCCAGGGTAGGCCTGGGAACCAGGCTCTTTGATTCTGGCTGATGTCTCCTTGTGCTTTATTTGAGCCTTTATTCATTTGGGAGCATCCCTCTCCCTTACCTAAAAGGCTTCAGTGGCTCCCATTGCCCTCAAGATAAACTACAAACCCTACTGAGTCCTGCATGATCTGTCCCCTGCCTACGTCACTGTCCCTATACGGGTCTCAGGGAGGTGGAGCACACAGGCCCACCAGGGCCACCACAGGTGGTTGTGCAGGTTGGGCAATGCACAGCTCCAGTAGATGCCAGTTACATCCCCTGGAAGTTTTGCAGTGTACAACCTGCTCAACTGTATGAGGCAGCCCTGGGACCTTGGAAGGTCTGGCTGGGCAAAGGCAGGAAGCACCAAATGGACAAAGAGAGTAACTCTGTTAGAATAATCAAGGGTACATATACAATGAAGATATAATTCGAATAGACCTTTATGTGCCCAATACCATAACGTTAAAATATCTTTGACTGAAAGCAGGAAGGTACAAGGAGAGGTGTCCATAGGTCTCCCATAGGAAGGAATCACCAACAGACTTTGAGGTGCTCGGGAACAAGTTCTTACAGTCAGGGGTTTCGTGCCCCCCTGCTGGCCCTGCCCTCCAGGAACAGTGGCCCTGGATCCCGAGGGGCTCTCTCTCCTTCCTGTTGCTCTGAGGTGGAGGTGGGCCATCCTCTCCTTGGCTTCCAGGAGTGGTGGGTGACGGCAAATGGAGGGTCTGTTGGGTTCCCATGTCTTAGCACGAGGCCACTAAGGTCATGCAGGACACCATCAACGAGTTCAGCGGCACGCCGGAGGAGATCCGCATCACCATCGCCAACGTGGATTTGGCCCTGAGCAAGGGGAACGTGGACCTGGCACTGAGCATTCTGAGGAACATCACGCCCAAGCAGCCCTGCTACACGGAGGCCAAGGAGAAGATGGCCAGCATCTACCTGCAGACCCGCAAGGATGTCCACCTCTACATCGGGTGCTACCGGTGAGCCCTGGGCAGTGCACTGACAGCCCCAGCCCCAGTGGCATCTCAGCGAGTGTTTTCTCCAGATTGTCTTCTTCACCCTGGGTCTTCAGAATGTGTGCTCAGAGTGTGTTTGATGAAAGTAGGGAATTTCCCATGGGTTAGAATTTGAGTATGATATGTCGGTCAGACCAGCTTGCGGCTGACCTGTGAGGATACAGGGGTGAATCCGCCCTGAGCCCTGCTTGCCCCCCGTTATGGGTCACATCCTGGTGGGAACCATGGTTCTGCCCCGGCCCCTGGCTCTGCCTGTCCTTGAGGAAATGTTCAGTGACTTAGATGTACCAATGTGAGTGAAGGAGGATGGAGAGCAGGGATTGGAAGCCCCAAGTTACTGTCTCTACGATTTGACATTGGGACTTCAAGGGTACCGCCCTGGTCCCCTTCCTCAGGCAAAACTCTATCTAGGCAATTCAGGAGGAAGGGGAGGTGATGCCAAGAGCAGTGGGAAACCAAATAGTGGGGTGACATGGTCATACTGGAGGTTTAGAAAGAGCAGGCTGCCTCATGAAGAGGGGTCTGGGGGTTTGGGAGTGGAGGCCAGAGGAGTGGGTGGAAGTGCCGGCTGTGGTCCAGATGACAGATGAGGAGAGCCTGAACTAAGGGAGCTAGCACCATGCCTCATCTGAGCCAATAAGTACTGAGTGATGAATGAATGAGTAAATCAAAGAATGTCAGCCAGAATGAGTGGGAAAGAAGAGGAGATGGATTCAGGAATAGGAAGGATGCACAGGGCTGAGCTAAGGTTTTGGTTACTTTTGCAGGGAGCTCTGTGAACATCTGCCTGGCCCTCACACCAGCCTGCTACTGGGTGATGCTTTCATGAACATTCAGGAGGTGAGTGAAGGTCTCATGACCTCACCAAGTGGCCCCCTCCCCCCCAAAACTTACTTCTCCAGTGAGAGGGAAGAGAGAGACTGCGGACCCTTTCCCCACCAGCCTGAGAAGGCCCTCGAGGTCTACGACGAGGCCTACAGAAAGAATCCACACGACGCATCCCTGATCAGCAGGATTGGGCAAGCTTATGTGAAGACCCACCAGTACACCAAGGTCAGGCTGGGCTGGGATGGAAAGGGGTGGGGAGGGCCAGCCCAGCAGGGACCATGGAGGAGGGAGCATGGGTGGGAGGCTGGATGGGAGGGGAGACCCCGCTGAACAGGGTGCCAAGGGGAGGACTCAGCAACTCCCCACCACCCCCCACCACCTGCCGAGGCTAAGGCTCGGGCCCTGAGCCAGGAGGGAGGCCTTTGCCTCTGAGGCTTCTGTGATCTGGAGGGTCACACAGGCGCGGTGGCTGCGGTGGGGAGTGGGGCGGTGTGCACACGGTGTGAGGCGCTCGCGAGTAAAACCAGACCTGATGCCAATATTTCCTGTGTGCACTAAGGCGATTAATTATTATGAGGCCGCCCAGAAGATTAGTGGACAGGACTTTTTGTGCTGCGATCTGGCTGAACTGCTCCTGAAGTTAAAGAAGTTCAACAAAGCAGAAAAAGTTTTGAAGCAGGCACTGGCTCATGACTTTGGTGAGTCAGCATCCTCACTCCCCTAGCCTTCGAGCAGACAGACTGCCCCTGGCCCGCACCCTCTTCTCCTGCAGAATGGGGCAGGGGACGGGCACTGGTTGGGGCTCTGAACCCAGCCTCCATCCTCCCCCATCCCCCGCTTCCCAGGGGCCAGAAAATGCTACTTTGAGTTTCCATTTTGCAGTCAAAGACATTCCATCCATGATGAATGATGTCAAGTGCTTGCTTTTGCTGGCAAAGGTTTACAAGAGCCATAAAAAAGAAGATGTGATGGACACTTTGAACAAGGTAATTGACAAGTAGACTCAAGCTCTTTATCTGCCATTTCCTGATGGGAGCTGAAGATAGGATAGGACTGCAGGTCTGGAAGGCTCCAGGCCTGGTCCTCACAAGAGGATCTAGGTTACACCTCCGACCTCCACCTTGCATTTATCCCCCCAGCCTTGCTCTTTTATTGATTGTGCATGGAAGTGCTCTAAGCCCGCCTGGGCTGGGCTGGAGAATGCAGGGCATAAGACAGTGCCTTTGTCCTCCAGGATGCTTGTGGTGATAATAATAGATAATGCCAGCAGGCTCCCATGCATTGAATGCTCTGTGCTGAGTTCTGTACTAGGCTTTTTGCTTTCTTATTTAATTCTCACAGTAGCCCTTTGAGCTAAGCACTGTGACATTCCTATTTAACAGATAAGGCTCAAAGAGGTTAAGAAATCTACCCAAAGTCATACTGCTAGTAAGTGGTAGAGCTGAGATTTGAACCAGGTTTGGCTTGTCCCAGCCCAAAGTCTCCTGCTGTGAGACTCCTGGCCATTCTTTCCAGTCCTTCACTCATTCTACCCGAGGGTGTGGCCTGGCACTTGCCCCTGGGGTGTATTCTGTGGTTGTAGAACATCTCGGACTGCTTGAGGTGACTTATCCCCTTGTTTCCCTCTGGATTTCCATTCCTCAGTCTGGCCCTTAGGGAACCCGGGGCTGATCTGTGCCCACTTCCCGAAACTTAACCCTGGCATCCTCATTTCCTCTTGCCTCAATGCTCTCTGGTTACTCACTTGATCACTGTATGTCATGGACATTTGTGGGGGCCGCCTCAAGTTCCCAGCAAGGCAGTATTCAGAACAAATGCACCCATCAAAACACAGCCTGCGTTGAATACCTACTGTGTGCTTGTCCTAGCCTGTAGGACAGCTGAAGCAAATTAGATACAGTGAGTACCAAGGTGTGATGGAAACAGGTAAACGAGTCAAGTACAACAGAGTGTTTTGTTTGAGTGCCTTTGCTTCTGCTCCTGCCCCAGAGGCTGTGCCAGTTCATCTCCTGGGTACTCAGCCAGTGGCCCTGCCTGTCCAGAGTGACCCAGATTTGCTCAAGGGCACTTGAGATTCCCTTGCTAAGACAGCTGGCCCTGAGTTGAGAGCTTGGGGACTTGCTGTGAATTGGCCTGAGATCTGGCACATCAGGCTCTGGGTTTCTGATGCAGAGTTTACTGCTTTCCCAAGGCCATGGACCTCCAGTCTCGGATCCTGAAGCGTGTTCCCCTGGAGCAACCAGAAATGATCCCCTCCCAGAAGCAACTGGCAGCCTCCATCTGCATCCACTTTGGGGAGTACTACCTGGCAGAGAAGGAGTATGCCAAGGCAGTGCAGTCTTACAAAGATGCCCTCTCCTACTCACCCATTGACAATAAGGTGGGGGTTGAAATAAGGTGGGTCCTCAAGAGCGAGACCCTCTTCCTTTTCTTGGGCCACAAAGCCTCGCAGAGCTCCCTGACTAGGGACGGAGGCCAGTTCCTTCTCTGTGCCTCCCTGCAAGGGGCACAGGCCCCTGGTGCCGAGGGGGCCTGCTCCAGCTGACCCCAGGACCCTCACCCACCACAGCCCTCAGAGCAAGACTGGAAGCCTTGCTTTGTTTTGTTGGTTTGTTAATATTTATTTATTTTATTTGGCTGCACCAGGTCTTAGTTGCCACATGCGGGTTCTTAGTTGCGGCATGCATGCGGGATCTAGTTCCTTGAGCAGGGATCGAACCTGGGCTCCCTGCTTTGGGAGCACGGAGCCTTAACCACTGGACCACCAGGGAAGTCCCCTGGAAGCCTCGCTTTGGACAGCCACTTGTGGAGGGTGGAGCGCGGAAGGTGTTGCTGAAAGGTGCTGCAAGTCTGCCCTTTTCAGGTCCCCCTTGCAGATGGAGAGACAAGGAGAGTGTGGCTGCTGGGGGCTCTTTGGGCATGAAGCCCAGGCTAAGCTTCCAAGGAGGTTTGAAGTCTTGTGGGAGGTGTGGCTTCAGATAGGGAACGGTGGCTGGAGTTCACAGGCGGAGGGTAGATGAAGAGCCTAGTGACAGACCCATTCATTTATTTAATATGCTCTCATTTAACAGATTCCCAATATGTGCAAGCCAGGTACTGAGCTATGCCCTGGAGATGCAGTGGGGCAAGACACGGTCTCTGCCCGTAGACTGCCCTCAGGCATGGGGTACAGACAAGTACACATGCAGTTCTCATACCATGTGATACCCGCATGGGGCTCAGTACACTGTGGGAGCTCAGAAGAGGGGTACCTGTCCCGGTGTCTGGGGCACAGAGGGCTTCCCAGAGGAGATGAGGTCGGAGCTGAAGCTGAAGGATGAGTATGAGTAAACCAGGCCCCGACTCTCAGCGGTTAGTTAGTAAAAGGCACGGTGTGACTAGAGTATTGGGTGGGAGAAGGGGAAAGCCAGAGACACCATCCCAGGGGATCAGAGATATATTTTGAAGGCAGAGCTGATAGAACTTGGGTGTGAGAGAACGAGGCATCGGTCCCTGAGCTTTCCCATGATGTGCATTGGTTAGTTATTGTATCTGGTCTTGTCCAGGTGGTGCTGGAGCTGGCACGGCTCTACCTGCTGCAGGGCCACCTGGACTTGTGCGAGCAGCACTGCGCCATCCTCCTGCAGACGGAGAAGAACCATGAGACAGCCTCCGTGGTAAGAGGCTCCGGGCCCTCTTTCCTGCCTTCCCCAGGGTCCCTGCGACCGCATGTGGGCTGCTTCCTAACCCCGTAACCCCAGGTGCCCGGCTGACCCGGCCCTGAGGGGCTGTCGGGCAGCAGGACTCAGCACTGGACCCGCTGCCCTTCGGATGGGAGGGGCGGGCTGGCAGCAGGGGGCAGCAGCGACCTCCCGGGCCAATCTGAGGGGAGGTGGTGAGGCTGATTCACTCCGGGGGAAACCACACCCAACTGTTGAAGGCAGGGGTGGGACAGGTTCCTGGGGCTTCGGGAAGTGTGTGGGAAGAGCCATCCCCAGTCCTGCCCCTCTCCACCCTGTCACCCAGACCACCTTCAGGACCGCCCCAGCGGAGGCGGGGAGCCCCCATTCCACCTCGCTGCCTGGAGCTGGTAGTTCTCAGGCAGGGGTGGAGGGCCTAGCTCCTCGCGTGTCTACCCCCAGCCTTTCCTTCCTACTTCCATCCTTGCCCCCTCTTCTGGGCTTCTCCGGTGGCAGCTTCTCCCAGCGCCCAGAGAGGCTACCTCAGAAATCCTCTCCTACCTTCCCTCCTTACCCACCCACTTCCCATGACAGCCTCCCCGCCATGCCCATGCAAGCTGCTGTCCCAGCATCGCGTGTTTTCTGATAGATGATGGCTGACCTGATGTTTAGAAAACAGAAATACGAAGCTGCCATCAACCTCTACCACCAAGTCCTAGAGGAAGCGCCAGGTAACTGCCTGCATCGAGCCTACCCACTGAGACTGCCTGTGTCAGTTCCCAACAAGCGAGGGCTGCTCTCCCCCCAGAAGGGTGGGCCCTCTCCCCTCCTTCCTGACTGAGCAGAGGAAGCCCCCTCCTCTCTGATTGTTCCCAGAGAGGCAGGAAACTGATAAAGGCCCAGTGGAACGTGCTGGCCCTTCCCGAGTCCAAGGGGCCAGTTCCTGGTCTCAGGCAGGGCAGTGCTTGGCACTGGACCCGAGACAGCCTGTCTATCCCCAAATCACAGACACTGGGGCTCAACATAAGTCCCCTTTTGAGGTCACAGCCACCTAGAGGTAGCTAGAAATTCTCCCCTGACATGTAGCTCCATGCCCACTCACTGCAACATAAAACCACTGCTTCTTGCTGGGGAAGGGGCCAGACACGAGGCTCAGGGTGGAGCCCCAGCCAGGCCCACAGCAGAGTCACCCAGCAATCACAGCTATTAGGAGTTCGGGTCCTGGAGCCAGACTGTCTAGGTCTGAATCCTGGTTTTCTATTTACCAGCTTTGTAACCTTTGGCAGATTACTTAACTCCTTTGTGTCTCAGTCTCCTCATCTGTAAATGGGAACAATAAGAGTACCTACTTTATTGTGTCTCAGTGGAGACCAGTGGAGACACTGGAGCCACTGGGTTGCCCCTGCTCAGCCCAGACAGGTAGTGTTTCCTGGTCCTCCCTGCCTCTCCCTACCTGATTCAGCTATTGGTTATCACAGCCTGAAGGTTTCTGCTCTCTTGTTTTAGACAATTTTCCTGTGTTGAACAAACTAATCGATCTGCTACGAAGAAGTGGCAAACTTGAGGACGCCCCTGCCTTCTTTGAATTAGCCAAGAAGGTGTCCAGCCGGGTGCCTTTGGAGCCAGGGTTCAACTACTGCAGAGGCATCTACTGCTGGTGGGTTGGGGTGGGTGTGTCGGCAGTTATGTGCAGGAGGCTGTCCCTAACGGACATGCTGGCCTTTGCTAGGGAAGCAGAAATTCAGCTTCCAGATCAGGAAGCAGGGAGACCAGCGATCCTGCCCCTGCATTGTGCAGATTCACAGAGTGACCCCTGTGTGTCCCTGTACTCCCCGGGCCTCAGTTTCCCTGTCTGAGTCTTGGTGTTTCTCTCCTCCACTATAGGCACGTAGGGCAACCCAACGAAGCCCTGAAGTTCCTAAACAAAGCGCGCAAGGACAGCACTTGGGGCCAGAGCGCCACGTACTACATGGTGCAAATCTGTCTGAACCCAGACAATGAGATCGTGGGTGGAGAGGCTTTCGAGAACCTGGTGACTGAGAGCAAGTGAGGGCCCAGCTGGCCGGCGAGGGCAGGGGCGGGACCTGGGGGAAGGCGGAGAGAGCCCGTGGCCTCTGGGTCAAGGCCAGGCGAGGGCCAGGCTGGCAGGCCAGCGCCCTCTGCCCTCTGGCTTGGCATCCAATGCCCGCGGCTCCACCGACAGGAAGGAGTTGGAGCAGCACGGCGTGCGCACTGCTGAGAAGCTGCTGCGGGAGTTCTACCCGCACTCGGCCTGGGGCCAGACCCAGCTGCGGCTGCTGCAGAGCCTGTGCCTGCTGGCCACCAGGGAGAAGGCTAACATGGAGGCGGCGCTGGGCACCTTCATTGAGATGGCCCAGGCCGAGGTGCACCAGCTGCCCACCGGGTAGGCAGGCGGTGGGGGGCGGCCGAGGGCCGGGCGAGGCAACACCTGCTTCCCACCCGCACAGAAGGACAGCATTCCCGCCCTGCTGGCCGTGGCACAGGCCTACTCGCTGCTGAAGCAGGTCCCCAAAGCACGCACGCAGCTGAAGCGTCTGGCCAAGGCCCCATGGACGCTGGCCGAGGCCGAGGACCTGGAGAAGAGCTGGCTCCTGCTGGCCGACATCTACTGCCAGGGAGGCAAGTTCGACCTGGCCTCGGAGCTGCTGCGGCGCTGCATGCAGTACAACAAGGCAAGGGGCGCACGGCTGCCAGGGCAGGGTCGGGGGAGGGGCACATGGGCTTCAGGGGCAGAGATGCGGGGGTAGGAGGGAGATGAGAAGAGGCGGGACAAGAGGGTTCCCGTGGACCACAGAGCAGGATGGGAACGCGGAGCAAGGCAAGAGGAGGCGCACAGTGTCCGGCAGCCCGGAGAGGGGAACGTGGAATGGGGAGGAGAGATGGGAAGGGTTCATGGGGTCGAGGGGCAGCGTGCAGGGAGGGTTTGGTGGGGCCGGGAGGGGCGTTTGCAGGTCAGGGCAGGAGGGCTGCGGAGGAAGGGGTCCTGTCAGAGTGGGCACAGCTGAGAAGAGGGTACACAGTTCACCCCTCGCCAAGGTGGGCAGTGCTGCTGGAGTCCCTGAGTGGTTTGGGTGAATGCACCCACCGCCCATCCCTTGCCCCCACCGGGACGGGATGTGGCTTCCCCTCCGCAGAGGCTCTGACCGGCTTTCCCTGCAGTCCTGCTGCAAGGCCTACGAGTACATGGGCTTCATCATGGAGAGAGAACAGTCGTACAAGGACGCAGCCACCAACTATGAGCTGGCCTGGAAGTACAGCCATCATGCCAACCCTGCCAGCGGTAAGGCAGCCAGGCAGGCGCGCGTGGGTGCGGGAGGGAGCTGGGCCGGAGGACCAACAAACTCACCCCACAACACAAGGCCTATGTTCTGGCTGTTGTGGGAACCAGAGGGGTTCTCAGGTCGTCAGAGTGCCACCCATTGTCTGCATTCTTCCTGCCTCTGGACAGGCTTCAAACTCGCTTTCAACTACTTGAAGGACAAGAGATTCGTGGAGGCCATCGAAGTCTGCCACGATGTAAGCCCCCGACAGTGGTGGGGGGCTTGCTGCAGCGGCAGGGAGCCCTGCCTGGTGCTTCACACCCTTTCTCTCTCGGTCCCAGGTCCTCAAGGAGCACCCCAACTACCCCAGAATCAGAGAAGAAATTTTGGAAAAGGCCCAAGGGTCTCTGAGGCCCTAGCTGTGGTCAGTGGGAGCCAGGGTGGGTGGAAACTATCAACCTACAGAAGTTTCATGGAGGGGGTGGGAAGTGGGTCAGTGGAGAAGAGAGTCAGAAAATAACATATTCTTCCCATTTCTATATTGTGTGTGGTTTATGTGAATCATGCCTAATCTGGTCTAAGGGACATCCCAAAGCTTTATGTTTTTAAGGCACAAGAAGCAATTTTGCTCTGGGGAAGAAAGCTATCAACCAGCTTAGCTTTCACTGAGCTCACTGGGCAACTTCTAATGGGCCCCACTTTTATCCCAGACTCTCAGAGGCCAAAGGGGAACAAAGAGGTGGTTTAAAAAATACCCTACAGCTATTTTAATATTTTTATGTTGGCCCGTACAAGCCTCTCTTCTCCTGTCTGGTCCCCAGAATCCTGGATTAAAGAAGCAACTGCTCCTCTCTGCCAAGCTGCCCCCTGTGTCCTCACTGGCAGAGGCCCAAACAGGCCCACTCTGTCCATGCATTCTGCCTCCCCCTCCCCAAGTCTTCAGCCGGCATCTGCTGGTCCTTACCAGTTTGGGACAAACCCTGATTACTCTTGCCTCTGACAGGAAAATACATCCCAAGAAAAACTAGCTCTTACTTCATCTTTAGTAAAAGACAGTGACCAACTAATTCATCCTCGAGGAACCCTTTTAACACCTCAGGGGACAAAAGCAGGGGTCCCTGTGAAGATGAATAGTGTTAATTGTAGCTGGCAAGAGGGTGACAGAGGTCACCTTTGGTGTGCTCCCAATACCTCTCTTCCTGTTTTGCAGGATGGCACTAATGGGCCAGTCTGACCTCAGGGGAAGGAACTCTGAACTGGGAGTCAGGAGGCCTAGAATCTCCCTGTGTGACCTTCCCCTCTGGGTATGTGTCCCCATCTGTGGCAGGAAATTAGACTAGATCTCTGTGTTCCCAGATCATGGTACAAATCCCTGCTAATGATATACAGCAAACATTTGAAAGTTTAATAACTATGTGTTTAAGTATCATCCTTATAGAGAAAAATAGTACAACAAACTCATGAATTTGCGGGTGCTGTTATGTAGAATGGTTCTAACTTTTTTTTTTTTTTAATTTTATTTATTTATTTATTTATTTATGGCTGTGTTGGGTCTTCGTTTCTGTGCGAGGGCTTTCTCTAGTTGCGGCAAGTGGGGGCCACTCTTTATCGTGGTGCGCGGGCCTCTCACTATCGCGGCCTCTCTTGTTGCAGAGCACAGGCTCCAGACGCGCAGGCTCAGTAATTGTGGCTCACGGGCCTAGTTGCTCCGTGGCATGTGGGATCTTCCCAGACCAGGGCTCGAACCCGTGTCCCCTGCATTGGCAGGCAGATTCTCAACCACTGCGCCACCAGGGAAGCCCGGTTCTAACTTTTAAGCATATTGATATAATTGATATAAAGTAAAATACTTAGTATGAGTAGAATGCAGATATGGCAAAGTTTTCAAGAGAAGTTGTCCAGTGACTAAGGTTTGGGAACAGTGAATGGGTAAGGGTCCCTTCTAGAACAGCCTAAGTCATCCCTGATGGCTGCGAGCCTTGTCTTTATAACATACTGCTGATCATGTGCATGGCCTTTTGGTATGAGTCAGTGATCTGGAACGTTTTCCCCAGGTTACCACCATCCTTCCTATGGGAAGCCAGCTGCCTTTATTATGATCTGCTTTACAACCTAGTTTCTTGGGGTGGATTATGTTGAGAAAAAAAAACCCAAGTGACCCTGGGGCCCTAGATGGGGAGTGGGTAGGCTCAGTCCAGCCATGGGCTGTGGCCACGGGATGGGAGCCTGCAGGGGCTCCCAGCCAGAGTTTTGGAGCTGTCGGGGGCTGCCACCCAGACCCCCAGGCTGGCCAGAGCAGAGCCTCAGGACCCTTGGAGAGACCCAGGTTTTGGATCATGCGTGCTGGAGCAATCTCTACAATAGGGCTCCCAGGGATCAGTGAGAGGGGACACGAGACAACTTGATGTACCAGAATACTCCACCCTGAGACGCCTAAGACCTGGCTGTCCCTGCCTAAGCTGGTACCAGGGACAGGCAGCCCCACCATAGCCCAGACTCCAAGCCATGAGTTCTCTAACGGCCACTCCACTGACGACATGACCACATGACCATGTCTACACATGTCCTGAGGCAAGCGATAGATACCTAAAGGGTGACAGAACTGGCAGAAAAAGAGGATAAAACATACAGAAATAGAGCAGACACATGAAAACAGAATGGGAAGTCAGACACGCACCCGAGGCTTACATGTTCCAGGCACTCCTCTGAGCACTGGGTGCGTATGAACTGAGCAAGCTTGTGAGGTGAGCAGTGTTATTATTTGGACAATACGGGGGACACCCAGGCACAGAGAGGGGAAGTAATTTGCATAAGTCACCTCACTAGTTAGTATAAGAGCTGGGATTCGAACCCTGGGACTCTGGGTCTGTGCTCTTAACCAGTAAGCCATAGAGAGGAAATAAGGGGTGCCCAGCACAGGCAGGGAGACCCAAGTCAGGTCTTTTCAGTGACCCCTCCTAGCACTTGTATAAATCATTATTATTCCTAGAGGGGAGGTCAACCTTGCTCCTCAGGCCCCCAGACTGGGGCCCCCTGGGGCAGAGTGCAGCCTGCTCTTCTGGCCTTTGGCCCAAGCTGCCAGGGACAGGTCAGACAGGTCTGGCTGGTGCAGATGGATGAGGTTCTGCAGCTTCTGGTGCTCAAGTCCCCAAGGACCTCAGCCACTCAGTCCCACATAAGGCCTGCACCAGCCATATCCCACTGCCCGCTTCACCCTCAAGGCCAGGCCCCAGCTCAGTGCGGGTGAGTGGGAAGAAGTAAGCCCACACCCATCCCAAGCGGACAGCCCTGTCCCAGAAGACTGCCCTGCTGCTGCTCCCCACCACCATCCAGGTGACCACTGGAGATGGCTTCATCCACGGGGAAAACTGCTCCATCTGCCTGGCCAGCCTCTTCTCGCTGGCTTCCTGTCTCTGAGTTGACTGGCTGGCATGGAAAGAGGCCCAGTGTGTCCCCCACTTCTATCCCCAACACAGCCTCAATGTCCATACTGCCCAGCAGGGCCTGTCTCCCCCTCCCCCTGCCTCCTCACTGCCACCTGAGGGTGTACCTGTGCTCCTGGTCCCACAAATGTGCTCCCAGATCCACAAACGCAGACCACACTGAAAAATAGAGCCTCTTTATTGGTACCTGTAAGCTCAGGTACAAGGTGTTCCCACAAGCTCGCAGGCTGGCAAGGCCTCCTATGCAAGACGGCAGGCCCAGAGCCTGGGCTTCTTGGCACAGACACAGAAAAATGAATAAATTACAGTTCTAATACTCAGGGACAATATAGAAACTATGATGCGAAATTCAACATCTGCAAACAAATGGCATGAAAGCCATAAGGAGCCACCCCTCGCCCTTGGCCAAGTGGCCTTAGGGTACGGGCAGGGGGACCAGGCTGGAGTGCGTGCCTGGAAAGCCGAGTGGTCAGGGGCGTGCTACAGGCCCTGGGGCAGCCCCTTGCCCTCTCTGGGCCTCCTGCTTCCCCCTCCTACATTGATGGGCTTGGAATAAAAGCTGCGGCCTTTGGGGAGGGGGAAGATGGGGCAGAGGACAGGAAGGAGAGGGGGCTGTGTGGGGCAGAAGAGGGTTTTGGTCACGGTTGGTAAGCCCAGCCCCTCCCCCTGCCCAGATGCTGTCCCAGGCCAGCCCCGGCTTGCTCAGCCAGCCGGAGCAGGGCAGCTGCCACATTAGACAGAGGGCTCAAATCCATGCCTGGTCCACACCAAAGTCCCGGCAAGGGCAGGGCTGCAGGACTAAAAGGCAAAGGGACTCGCAGGGGTCTGTGTCCCACCCCGACCCTAGCATTGCCTGCCAGCCACCTAGTCTCCAAATAAATTATTATGGAAATAAATTATAGTCTTCACAGTCCAGAGGATTCAGCCACCCATGAGTCTAGGGCTCAGGGTGGCAGAAGAAGCCTTAAGAAGTGGCTGATTTCAGCCCTGTGTGGCTGTCTTTGGGCTTAGGAACATCATACAAGACCGAAAAGGAGTCTGCAAAGCTCCAGGGGAGCCACATTTCTTCCTGCTCCTGGCACGGCCATGGAAGTGGAAGAGAGGGTGTGGGCATATGGGGGACCAGGCGGCTGAAAGGGGAAGTGCCCCCCCCCGTCCCCCTTCAGCACAGAAGGTTACAAAAATAAATAAATCAATCCAGAGTGTTGCATGAAAATTAGGAGTGCCCACATGGGAGCCAGCCAATGGGAGACCGTTACATACAGACAGACCTCAGGGAGCCCCCAATTACAACGAAGCAGCAACAGGGCTCTTGGGGCCGGGAAAAGGCACCCTAACCCTCACACAGACACAGCCTCCACCAGCGACGATGGGGCAGTGTCCTCAAACAACTGGCCGTCCATGAAGGGAGCCAGGGCCTCGGCGGCTGGCTCAGACAAGCCCATGATGGACTCCAGGAAGCACGTGCTGGCGTCCCCAGGGGGAGAAAAGGCAGGCAGGGCGAAGTGGGGCGCCTCGAGGTTGTCCAGGCTATCAGACACCTTTTGGGAGGTGTAGTGGGGCCCCAGACTGTAGTCTGGCAGGGCCTGGAGCAGCTTGAAGGAGTCACAGGAGGACAAGCTCAGGTCCACTGAGCTGCTCTGGCTGGCATCCGTGATGGCTGGCACCGGGGGGCCGGGGAGGCTGCCTTCCCCCAAGCTTTCAAGGCCACTATTGAGGAAGCAGCTGGCATCCAGGTTGGCGTTTTCATCCAGGATGCCTGACGCGAGGCTGGAGCTGGAATAGCTGTGGGTCCAGCTGGCCAGGCCAGCGGGGTCACCGGTACCAAAGATGTCAGCTGGGTGGAAGCAGCTGAGGTTGTCCAGGCTGCCCACACCCCCTTCCTCCTCCTCCTCCCCGTCTCCACCCAGGTCAGAGTCACTGAAGCTCAGGATCCGAGCCAGGCTGTCATCGTCCACTCCGGGCTGGAAGCCGGGGCCAGGCAGGGCCGGGTGGGCAGAGCCACTGGGGGCCTCGCTGCTGCTCGATGCTGTGGACGAATCGGTCATGTCGCTGCTGCAGCTGTTGTCTCCCAGCTCGCTGCTCACGGGGGGCTTGGCCAGAGGGAATGTGGGGGCCAGGACCTGCTCGTTGGGGCTGAATGTGGCACCCTGGGCCGGGGCCTCCAGCTCCCCAAGGCTCTCGGCCCCCTGCTCCAGCTGCAGGCGGGTGAGTGTGTGGATGAAATGGGTCTGAACTCGCGCCTGATTAAATTCCACACGGCCCTTAGGGTTCTCACAGCCCTCTCTGCAGCAGCCACAGGGGAACGCTGTGTGGTCCATCTGCAAAGAAAGCAGAGGTGCAGGTGAGGATCCGGCCGAGCCCGGAGAAGCCCCTGACTCAGGCTCGCCTTCCCAGCCCCGCCTGGCTCCCGTACCTGGCACTTGATGCCCGCCAGGCTACAGCTGCAGGTCTCAGGATCACAGACCCTGTCACAGCGACAGCCACAGTCCTCCCGGGACTGGCGCAGGGCCTGCAGCTCTCGCTTCTCCTCGCGATCGATTCTCCGCACGCCCGAGGCCCGCAGCAGAGCCCGCCGCTTCCGGGCTGGGTAGGGCTGGAGGAAGGTCATTTCCTCCAACTGGCCACCTGCCATGGCCACTGCCAAATCCTCCTCCACAAAGGCATCATCTATGGTGTCCACTGTAAGCGGCAGGCCGGCCTCTGTCTTGGGTATCCCGGTCTCCGAAAGCTGTGTCCAGAGAAGAGAGGAGGGACGTGAGAGGCAGACACGGATGCGGTTTCTGGCAGCATCGGTCACTTGATAAATACCTCCCTGCCACGTGCTTACTCTCTCTGGGCTGGGCACTGTGGATGCCATAGTGAATGGGACAGCCAAGAAAACACCCTCAGGGCATTTGCAAACAGGTTTCCTATTCATGTCATTCCCCAGTTCGTGGACAAACCCCCTCCCCCAGACAGATACACTGACCCCCGGTGTCCCATCCACTCCCCCTCCCAGTGAGGTCAGGCATATTCAGGCACCACGCCCCCAGCCCTGCAGCAAACAGGAGACCTTCTATACCCATCTGCCTGCAGATAATTTGGCAGCAAACCCTGATCAGGCCAATCACAGCCCCACAGGCCTCCCAAAAACACAACAAGCAAATCGGCATCCACCCTGACACCTGTCCCCCCAAGGCTAGGACTTCCAAGCAACTCCTGGGGCGAGGGCCATGCAGAGGGTCTCCCCACCTTCCATCTCAGCGCCTCCAGCTTCTCCTCCTTCAAGCGTAGGCGCAGCTTCTCTTGCCGTGCCCGGGCTTGCTCCTGCGTAAACTCGGCCAGGGAGAAGTGGCGGTAGGCACTGTGGCGGGAGGCCATACCCAGGGTGCAGCCGCCGCGGCTAGGCACACTGGTGAAGCCCTGGCACCGAGGGAAGTAGAAGACAGTGATGCCATCGAAGGCTACCCGGCCTGGGCGCTTCCGGGGGGCCCGCTTCAGGATGGACAGGGCTGGAAGGCAGGCAGGGAAGGGGCGGGCATTAGTTCTCCGTGAGGCAGGGCCTAACCCCCAGGAGGTGATGCTGAACCATCTCTCCTCACACCCCTCCCACCCCAAAAAAGAAATGAATCTGAGCCTAGGAGCTGGCCTGGCCGAGACTGGAACTGGTAAAATGCAACATCACCCTATGTCAACACTGGCTCATTGTTATTTACCAGTCCAAATGAGAGCATTAAACATCTTTCCCATCTTTAGTAGCCATTTAGTAACTGTTCCCCTGCACAGTTTTCTATAGTTCTTTTTTTTTCTTTTTGTAGCGGGGGTGGGGGGGTGAGTGCCATGCGGCATGCGGGATCTTAGTTTCCTGACCAGGGATGGAACCCGTGCCCCCTGCAGTGGAAGCACGGAGTCTTAGCCACTGGGCCACCAGGGAAGTCCCTCTATAGTTCTTAAAAAATTTATTTGTAGGAGCTTTTTATATATATTCAATATTAGACATTAATCATCTAACCTATCTGTGCAAATATTTTAGTCCTTTTTTTTTTTTTTAACATCTTTATTGGAGTATAGTTGCTTTACAATGTTGTGTTAGTTTCTGCTAGTCCTTTATTTTTGCTTGTGGGCTTTTACGAAATAATTTCTAAGGTTTATGTAATCAAAAGTATATTGAGCTCTTCCTTTATAGCTTCTGCATTTTGCAACAAGCTTAGAAAGGTCTACCCTTTATAAGTTATTAAGTATGTTGATTAGTAAGCTATGTATTGGCATAGTCGATATATATATTGGTATATTATTGATTTTTATTGGGTTGAACCATAAGAAGTTACCATGAAATAATCAAATCTTAGCAATTCCATATATTTAAACTTAATATATTAATTGTGTACCCAGCTACCTGAGGGAATTCCCTTCTAATAGGTTTTCTGTATACATATTCTTGAATTTATCATGTAGTCGAACACGTGCAAATCATGGCAATTTTGCCTGTCCCAATCCAGTATATTTCTCATTCTCTTTGCTAACTGAATTGTCTAGCACTTCCTGAACAATGTCAGCTAACAGTGGTGACAGACAGTGTCCTCATCTTGTTCCTGACTATTCTTATCATACAGAGGGTCTTATCTGGAAGGAATATTACATGTTATCAAATATTCTTTCAGTATCTACAGCGGCTCTTATATTTTTCCTCCTCTGACATAGTCATTTGGTAAACTATATGATTAGATTTTATAGTGTTAAACCATCCTTGTATTTCCAGAGTAAACCCATAGTAGTTTAGTCAGTTAATGTACTGTTAGATTCTATCTGGTAAAAATTATACTTTTTCATGTATAATGTACAGATATGCATATAGTACATAAATAGACATATCTGTGGTATTAAGACATCACGGTGGGGAGGATCAGAGAAAAAATGTCTCAATGGGCTCCTTGGGGTTTGGGGTGCAATAATGAAAAATAAGGTTGAGAAACACTGCTCTAGGGCCACCTTTGTCAGTTTGGAATCAGAATTACGCAAGCTTGAAAAAATAACTGGGAAAAAACCTTTTCACTGCGTTCAGGCAAAGCCAAACAGCATTTTGCTAGGCGAGGGACCGGCCTGACAGGCCCTGCAGCACAGAAGCGTGGGGTGTGGGACTCAGGCAGTTCAGTTGGTAGAGGATAGGGAGCCAGCTGGAGAAACAAAACAGGAACTGAGGGACAGAGCTGGGCGGGAAGGCCCCAGGGCCACTGAGGAGCCCTGCCCTGAACATGATGACTTCTAAGCTGGAGAGTCCCAAGGTTAAAGGTGAATGTAGCTGGACCCAAGTACCTCTGGACAGGGGGCATTCCCGAGTGACCCCTGTAGGACAGGAAGTCGATGAGGTGGGGAGTCAAGTAGGGAAGCTAAAGCCATGGGGACACGACCTCCAGAGGCCAGAACGACTTCATCAGGGCCCCCCAGTTTCATCTTCAGGAAGGAAAGAGGGGTGTAATGCGTTCCCAGGGTGAAGGGACTCACGGGTGAAACTTCGGGGGCCACAGAAGTCACGGTCAGGCAAGGGCATCTGATCCCAGGGGCCCTCCTCATCCGAGTCCCACGATGGGGAGGCCGAAGAGCTCAGGGAGCAGGAGGGAGAGTGGCGGCCCGAGGAGGACAAAGAGGAGGAGGACGAGCAGAGCGAGGAGGAGTCCTCGTCCAGCTGGTCAAACTTCCTCTTCAGCAGCCCAGTCATGGTGGTGAGGGGTACGCTGGGGTCTGGGCACAGACAGCCTGGAACAGGAAGGGGAAAGCTCTAGGTGGCAGGCCTGAGGGCAGGAGGTGGGCACCCAGCCCTGGCCATCACCTCTCCCACCCACCCTCCGAGGCAGCCCAGGCCCTCCCCGAGGAGCCCTACGTGCCAAGGCCAAGTCTCTAGTAGGCTTCTTTGCACCAGACGGAGCACTGAGATCCAAACCCTCCGTCCTGGCCCTTACAGACTCCCGCCACCTCTGCCCCAAAGGCTTCCTGGGACAGCGCCGGGCACCTTCCCCTCTACCTCCTGTAACCCACCTACACGCAAGCACACGCCAGACCGACAGATGGACCGACAGACCTCAGCCTGGCCACGCTCATTCCCCGGCAGGAATCCTGGGGCTGACTCACTGGCTGGGTGATTCACACAGCTGCATCTGTGTGCCTTTGTGTGTGTGAGGCTGGGCGCACGCCGGCAGCCTGCACGGCCCTTGTACAGTGGCTCTTCCTCCTCCTCCTCCTGCCCCTAGCACACCCACAGACACGCCGCCCCGCACACCCCGGCAACGGGCCCTCGTTCAGGGCCAGGCTGACCATGACTCAAGGAACAGGGTGGCTTTGACACCAGCCCCAATTTCCAGCGTCCAACTTTCCTGTGATGGAGCTGCTCGGACTCTCCCTTAGAAACCCCCGCCCACAAGAGAAGTCCCCGGCCTCCAGGCCTGACTGGGGCCAGAGCCACCTGGGCTTTGTGTCTCTTTAGCATCTCCTGTTTGATCTTCAAAATTCACCTTCATCTTGCCTTCCACTCCAATACTAACCCTGTTTGTTTGAAATAACTTCCTAGGGAAATTATTTTCTCCCCTTGAGAAAAAACCCTCTTCTAGTAAAACTGACCGGCCAAGACGACGCTCTCCCGTCCGTAGCTGGGTGACTTGGAGCACCCCAGGATACACTGCTCGCTGTGTCTCCCCTTTAAGGGTCTCAGCCCTCCACAGGAGTGCAACCAGAGATTCCCACAGCTTGGCTGGCCTCAATCGAGTGGAGGGCACTTGGGGTTCCTTCCCTGAAATGCTGCAGCAAATAACAACCCCTTCCACTGCTTGGGAATCCCCAAAGGACTCGGTCCTTAGGGCTGAGCCCAGCTACCTTGTCTCTCTGTGCCTCCTGAGCACTCAGGGCTGGGCCCCAGGAGGTCACCAGGAGGAAGGGGAAACGATGCAGAGGCCCCAGTGCTGGGGAGCCCCTCCCCCACTGCCATCACAGGAAATGAGAGTGAACAGGAAAAACCAACCAGAAGGCTGGCGATCTCCCCTACTCAGGTGTCCTTTCTAAACACCTCTATCCCCGTTTGCCTAGCCTTCCACAAAATCTGTGGATCCCAGACCCAGGCGGTGTGCCGTCAACCAACTTGCTAGATGAAATTCATCCCAGGGACAGCCTCTCCCCTCAGGCACATGAGCAGCAAGAGAAGCTCCCCGACTTGCCAATCCTCCAACAACAACGGGCCCAGGGAAGGAGGATGCACAGGTGTTTCCGGGGGCTTCTCAGCAAATAGTTTCTCAGGCTTGGCACCCCCACACCCCCCAGGGTCAAACCACAAACAAACACAACCCAGCTCTCAGCTGACCTGAAGGCTCTCACAGGAGATGCAGGAACTCATGGCCCAGAGGCAGGCATACACTCACATACACACAAGCAGACAGAGCACAGAGGCACCCAGACACAGAAACACACAAGGACAAACCACAACCCACGCATCTTGTCCCCACCACAATCCCGCTGGGAGACCCCATCCTTTCCCAAACTCCAGATGCTGTCTACAGGGTGCTGAATGCCTTCCTAATCACACACCTAAGGCTGAGATTCCCCCAAACCAAAGGCTCACTTGGTCTCTCTGCCTGGCCATCCCTTAGAAACAAAATACCGCAGGCCCCAAATCGAACCCCTTGTCTCTGTTCCCCACCCCCCATGCCATCTGTTCCTCTTCCTGTGTTCCCTATCTTAGTAACAGCACTGCCACCCACCCACTTACTCAAGCCAGAAACCTGCAGTCATCCTCAACTCCTTCCTGTCTCCCTCCATCCACATCCAGTCACCCAGTCCTGGAAGTACACATTAGCTCATTTAAGCCACACAAGGCCAGGCACAGACTTGGTAGGTATCACGGAGGCCACCCAGCATAGTGTTAAGAAAACCTTGGCTCCAGAACCAGACTGCTTACATTAGAACCCTGGCTCGGCTATCAGTTGACTGGGTGACCCTGGGCAAGTTCCTTAACTTCTCTGTGTCTTCAATTCTTTGTCTTACAACCTCACAGGGATGGGAAGTTTACGTGAATCATTACATGTCAGGTTCTTAGAACAGTGGTAAATGCTTGGTGAATGTGTCATTCTACACTGAGAAAAAAAGAAAGAGCTCCTGGATACACACAATACAGATGGATCTCACTGATATCATGTTGAGTGACAGAAGCCAGACACAAGATTACACGTGAACGAAGTTCAAGAAAAGGCAAACCCAATCAGTGATGATACAATTCAGAATCGTGGTTATCCAGCAAGTGGGAAGGGCATGCACTGGGGACAGTCATAAGGTAATTTTCCCGGGGCGGGGTGGGGGGGGGGTCGGGGGTGAGGGGTGTCTAGAAATATTCTATGTTGATCTGTGTGGTGGTTCCATGAGTGTCTAAAACATCTCACTGTACACATAAGATTCATATACTTTGTGCATTTTACGTATGTCACCTTCAATTCTGAAAGTCTGTTACCCCTATGTCTCTGTTCCACTGCTACTACCCATGTCTCCTGCCTCTGTTCCTGCCCCCTGCCCGCAGCCACTCTTTACCCTGCAGCTAGAGTGATCTTATTAAACCGCGTGTCTATCTACTGCCACCCCCATGCAGAAAATCATTCCCTAAGGGGAGCCCTTAGGATCAAGTCCACAATTCCAAAAGAGGCTGAAAAAGGCCTGGCTGCTGCCTGCCCTCCAGATTCATCACGCAAGACTCTCCCCACCCCCCTCACTTTATACTCCAGCTGAACTTGCAGTTGCCCAAATGGCCACGACCTGCTCACCTCCTGGCCTTTGCACAAGCTGGAACCCAGCCTCACTCCCCTTTAGAAGTCACCTCCAAGAAGGCCTCCCTGAAACCCTCACTCCTCTCCACTACATGCCTCTCTGGGCTCCCGCAGGCTCTGGGATTCCCCCACCACAGCCCTTACGGCCCCTTCCTGCAATGGCCTCACTGCTCATCTCCCTCATGCCAGGATGAAGGCCTCTCGGCCTGATCGGCACTGTGCCTATGCCTGGAATAGAGTCTGGCACAGAGAAGGCTCCTGAGGACCATCAGAGGTAGGCAGCTGACGCTGCAGATCAGGTATACACAGAGAAACGATTTAGGCACATGAGGTCTCTGGGGCCCACTGGTCAGTGTGCCCTCCTCCTGCTCCTGTCACAGTTAGTTGGAGGGGAGGACGTGCCCATCCCCCAACCTGTGCCTGAGGGTTTGAGCAAGAATAGCACCCAGAAGGGGGTAACTCTGAGAGCAGGAAAAGGAAGCTCAGGCTGCAGGCAGGTGCCAACACAGGCATCTCAGGAGGTTCCCCAAGAGTAAACAAATAGAAGGAGTGTTAAGGAAGCAGGTTCAAGCCAGACACCCTGGCTCTGCCTCAGGGATGTCTACAGAATGGGAGCTTAAGGTGAGGGGGTTATAAACTCCAAGGCTGCAGACAGGGAAACAGGGACACAGGAAAGCTACAGCCTGTGGTGCAGGTTCTAATGAGGAGCATCCAGCAAACTCTGCAGACCTGGAAATGGGAAATCATCTCCTCCCTGACACTGGGGGAGGAGGAAAAGTCCCTGGCTCTTGTGCTTGGCCGCCCGACCTAGGGATCCAGAGGCTGAGAGAGGCAGAGGCAGATGAGACAAAAAGACTCAGCCAGAGACAGGAGAGGCCAAGTCAGAAAAGGAATGAGAGATAGTGAAAGAGTCCAAGAAAAGTGTCAGACAGTGAGTCAGAGGGTGGGGGAGGGGCCCTCAGCAGCTACCCAGGAATCAAGATCCTGACCGTGGCACCGTTCCCAGGGTGAGTACAGCCCCCTTCGAGGGTCCTGGAGGAAGGAAAAGCAATTCCCAGGAGCCGGCTCAGACAGAAATACCACACCCCCAAGGAGCCCCAGAGACAGGCCCTGAATCGAAGAGAACCAGGCTTCTTCCGGGATCTGCCTGGGCCCTGAGAATCAGGCCGCCCTGCCGTCACCACTCACAGAAGCTGACAGCCCAGGAGGAGGAGGGGCGCCTCCCCACCCTACTAGCCACAACTATCTACACACTCAGGCCACACCATGTGAGCCGAGGGAAGGCCACCTCACCCTGGGTACCAGGCAAACAAAGGCTGTTTGGGGGCAGGAATCCCCAGGCCTCTGAAAAGTCACACCAACTCCTCTTCGACCACAGCAGTCCCAATGCCCTGGCCCCCAGTGAGAGCTGGTATTGGGAAGGGGGCACCTTCAGCTGCCTCCACCCTCCTTCAGGAATTTGAAGAATGTCCTTTAACCTCAGAGTTCCAGGCCTTGGCCAGGCCAGGCCAGCTCCCCGCAGTACCTGGGGTCAGATGACCTCGGATCCTCAGGAACTACTTACTGGCAGAAGGAGAGAGCACCTCTGAGCACCTCAGGCCCCCACGGGGATTGGCTAGAAAGGCAGCCAGGGCAGCCCAGAGAGGGCAGGCAGGAAGCCTTGGCACACCCCTCCCCCACCCATCCCTCCAAAAGTGATCCCCAGGGGAGGGGACAGTTCCTCAGCCTTGGCCTCCAGGGCCTGGCACTGGGGGGGTGCCAAATGTTTGCAGGCTACATGAGGCAATTGCTCCTGCAGAAAGGAAACTGCACCTGACAGAGACTGCTTCCTCCACCTAAGCGAGGCCCCCTTCACTCTCATTCATTCATTCCTTCAACAAATATTTATGGAGCGCCTATGACATGCCAAGCACTGTGTCACACACCTGGGCATACAGGGAGCAAGACACAGACCAGTGCTGCCCCCCTGAAGCTTTGAGTTTAGTGGGGAGGAGTATAATGAGTTACAAACCGTGTTGAGTGCTGGGATGGAGGGTGGGAGGGGTACAGCTTGGGGTGAAGACAGGTCTCTTGGAGTAAAGGATGGGGTGTAGGAAAAGCTCCAGAGAGAGAGGGGGGCACAGGAAGCATGAGGGACTTGAAGAGGGAGAGGCAGAGAGATGAGGGGGAAGGGGCGGCCTGGGACGGGGCTTCAGGAGCCAGGGAGCCAGGGCTGACAGGGCAGGCTTTAGCCTGAGGGCACAGGAAGCCACAGAAGGGTTGAAGTAGGGAGTGACAATACCAGATTTGCATTTTAAAAAGATGGCTCAGCAAGGGACAGAAGGGGGTGTGACCGGTTGGACCAAGCTGCCAGAGCTAGGTGAGAGATGACAGGCCAAAGGCTTAGGAGAAAGGGGAAGGGAACCTGGTGACCTCTGGAGGTGGGGACCAAAGAAGGCAGTGATGATGAGGATTTGGGGGTAAGCTATGAGTTCCGCTCCAGAGGACTGTGAGACATCTGAGTGGAGGTGTCGAGTGGGCAGTGGAGCCGGGGAGGGACCCCCTTGTGTCAGGAGTGTGGGCGGTGTGTGACTGTGCCAGGGAGCAGGAGTGACTAAGTGTGTGACGGCTGCTGTAGTGTGGGCATCTCAACAGTGCCGTGCCGGTGTAAGGGCCCCCGGGGAGGGGAAACTGAGGACCTGTAGGAAGTACGTGCTGGGGAGGGAGCCGTACGTGGGAGAAGCCTACATGTGCCCGCGGGTGGCCGGTGTAGCTGCGCCCGTGACTCACAGCGGTGGCCTCTGCGTGTGACGGTGACTGACAAACAGGTGAGCGTACGACACAATCCCTCCTCCTCCCTCCCTCCCGGGGTCCGTGACTCACGGAGCCTCACTCCACGCTCACCCCTCCACTCCCTCCCTGACTGACGCCGGGCACTCGCCGCAGCCCCGGCACCCGCCCCCGGGGGGAGCCCGAGGAGGAAGGCGACAAATGTCACCTGCTCCGGCCATGCGAGGAACTTCTGAAAAGTTCTCAGGCAACTGGGTCAAAAGGGAACTCACCCGCGGACGCGCGCCCGTCGCCAGCCCGCCGCCAGCCCGCCGCCAGCGCGCAACCCCGGCTCGGCAGCCACCCGCCCCGCGCTCGGGGCGCCGTGACCTGTTGGGGTCCCGGCGGCGGGGGAGGGGAGCGGAAAACCTGAGACTGTCGCCTCCCGGTCTCCCGACCCGGACTCCGGCCATGGCGCGCCGTCCGGGGCCGGGCTGTCCCCGCCCCGGCACCCGCTCAAAGTGGCGGGGGGCAAACGGCAGGGTCCGGGAAGCAGCGCGTCCCATGCGAGACACCCCCTCCTCAAGGTCCCGTCCCCCGGCCCGGAGCCCACGGCGCTGACCTGCGATCCGGACGCTCGCCAAGGGCAACGCCGCGACCCGCGTCCTGGCCGGGAACGCCCCCTGCGCTGCGACCCCGCGCTCGCTCGCTCGCTCGCTCGCTAGCTCGGCGGGCAGCCGTCGGCCCAGCAGCCCCTCGCTCTGCGCGTCCGGCAGCGGCAGCGGCGGCGGGAGACTGGCTGCGCCCGGCCCCGCCCGCAGCTCCGCCCTCCTCGTCAGTGGAAAACTCCGGGGCTCACGGCGCTGACGCACGCCGGGCCTCCCGCCTGCAGCCCCGCCCAGCCCCGCCCCGCCCCGGTGGCACCGCCCCCCCGCCCCGGAGGCACCGCACCCCCCAGGCCCGAGCCAACTAAGCGGCCGCGGGCCTCCCTGTGGACTCTGACCCCGCGCCAGCGCCGCGGGCGCTCTCGGCCCCCAGCCTCTCCCGCGCCCCTCCGCCGCTCTCCCCCGGGCCCTCTGCCGCACGCGTTCCGAGAGTCTCCGACACTCCCAGCAGGCCGAGCAGGTCGGGAAGATCCCCACCTCTGCTCGCCCGTTTACAGATCGGTACACTGAGGCCCGGAGCAGCGCGGAGCGTCCGTTAGGCCACCCGGCGGTGGCAGAGCCCAGGCCTCCTACACGCCCTAACCGCCACCGAGCCCGAGGCAGTTTACTATAATCCCATCAAACGTTCCCTCCTCTGCCCCCTTCCTACCCCCCACCCCCAGATCGCCTGGAAAGTATACTCTGGGGATGAAACGGGTGGGGGATGGGAGTAGAGATAGGGGGTTGGGGGAGAAGGTAATCCTTGGTCCCGACCTTCACCTCTGCCCATGGGCCAGAGACTCTGCAGAAGCCCTGAGCTAGGGGTTCCTATAACAGCTTATCCCCATCCCCACCGCCACCCGATCCCTCTCTTAAAAAAGAAGAAAAAAAAAAAGGCTGGTTTCTTCTCAGCCAAACCCTGGCCACTTAAAATGGCCCACTGCCCGCTCTGCTCCCGCCAAGGCCTTTCCTGGGTAGGGGCCAACTCTCCCAGTATTACTGCGCCGGGGAAAGTGTGTGCATGCCCCGGCAGCGTGTTCTGGCCCAGGAACCCACCCTCCGCCCCTCTTCCCAAGTGCTGGTCAGATCCTACCCACCACGCGTGCCCTGAGCGTTTCTAACCTCACACCTTTGCTGCAGGTGTTCCTCTCACCTGGAACGCCTTCTTGCCCTCTCGCTGCTTACCAGAATCCCACCGCCTTTAAGGTCTCAGCTTGCACTGCCTCCTCCAGGGAGCCTTCGTGGGAGCCTGACCCTCCCCCCTCCCAGTCTGGCTCCCGCTGCATTCTGGGTTCTTCTCTGACTGTCCTAGAAGAACGTTGTCTGTGACTAGCCCAGCCCTCAGGATTCCTTTCTACCTCACTCCAGGTGGCGGGTGGGGGTGACCTGTCCTGCCTGGATGGCATCTGGGGTAGAGATGATGGTAAGGGCCCCTCTAGCCACAGGTGTGTATGTGGAGGGGGCCAGGAGGGGTCTGCCTGCCCTTTACCTTTCTAAGGAAGAACCCTAGGAGGAATGCAGGTTGGGGGAAACTACAGCCCCTGTTCTTGCCGGATGCTTTGAATGTGCAGGGGGGCCTGCAGCGAGGAGGTGTCTGGACAGCTGGAGCCAACCTTTCAGTGACTTCCCAGTGCCCTCAGGATGAAGTCTCAACTCTGTGGGGCCTACAAAGCCAGAATAATCAGGTCCTTGCCCACCTTTGCAACCTCACCTCTTTCTTCAAACTCCCACGCCCCACTCACTTCCCTGCTCCTCCATTTTGTCTTTAATGTGTGCACGTCTTTTTACTTGCACATTGTGCTTGTAACATTGCTACAACCTGGTTTTAATTTACACACGAGGTATTCTGTTCTGTACCTCCATAAGTTTCTTCCACCCTTACCTCTGCACTTCCACCCCACGCCCTTGATAACTGCACTCCAGCCCTGATTGCCAGCAGTCAGTTCTTGGGGTGTGTCCTGCTCATCCTGGTTTAAACTTCCAAAGATGCTACTCCCCAGCCTGCACCTGCCTTGCACCCACTTAGTTGTATGGTTTCCTTGTGCATTTCCATGTGAGTTGTCTGTGAGCCCGGGCAGGGCAGGGACCACGTCTGACTATCCTTCATGCTCGTGCTCGTTAAGAACATATTGAATAAATTGTCTATGCAGTAAATGTGTACCGGGAGCTGGGGCTCAAGGAGGGGGCAGGGCTGGAAGTGGGGATGGAAGGGTCATCAGCAGACCCTTGAAGCCCTGGGTGTGGCTGAGACAGCTCTGGAGGGAGTTGAAAGGCTACAAAGCTGTGTCCTCTGCTAGAGGTGACTCAGCCCTTAGGGCTATGAGGCGGGTGGCTACCCACCCACTCCCACCCCCCTCAAATACTCAGCTGCACTGTCTCCTGTGGCTGCTGGGTGACAGACCTTGCTGGTCCCAAGGAATCACTTCTTCCACTGCCTCCTTCCTGCCTCTAATCCTCTAGGTAGGTCCTCAGGAGACAGGGAGGTCTCTGTGACCTACAGTGGAGTTCTAGTTTTCTGTGTGTGTGTGTGTGTGTGTGTGTGTGTGTGTGTGTGTGTGTGTCTGTCTCTCTCAAGTCTTCCAATTTGTAAGATGGGGGCATTAGACCAGAGAACCCCACTACCTTCAACATTCCTTGAGCTAGTTTCTAGAAGATGCTGCCTGCTGATCAGGGAACTGGGTAGTGTTGAGCGCTAGTTAATGAGGGTCTCTCAGGCTGTCTCAGTTTGCATCCTGCTGGGCTGTGTATGAGGGAAACCAGACAGGACAGAGACCAGAGCAGGGAGTTGGCAAGGGCTGGAGTGGGGGCTTAGAGCAGGGAGCCCAATGGTTGACAGGGTTTGGGAGGCAGGAAAAGAAGGAGAAAATAAGGGAAAACATAGGAGAATAAAAAGAATCAAATAAGTGATGTGTTTTCTCTAGAAAAGCATCTCCCTGTCCTGGGATGGGCTCACCAGATGTTCCCCAGATGTTGCTGGTGATGAGAAACATCTTCCTCTGGGATCACAAGTAAGCTCTTCCTGTTGGTAGGGAAGTGAAGGGTCTGTTCCAAGGCAAGGAGGGTGGGTCTGGAGCAGCATCCATCTGTGACTGTGGCACATGCATAGGCAGAAACACACCCACACACCCTCAGGGAATTTTTGAATACTTTAGAGAGTCCCACAAGTTTCTCAAACATTCAGCATACATGGACCACCCAATTTTAGGTAAACAAAAAATTACTACTAGTTTTAAATAGATATTTTTTAAATTAAAAATTAATGATGCATTTCCATCCAAAAGATTAAAATTAAAAGGACTTTTTTTTTAAGTACTAAATGCGGCAGGATTGAGAATTCATCAGATTTATCATACATTGTTGTTGGGAGGGTAAACTGATACAATCAGTTTGGAAAATAATTTGGCAGTACCTACTAAGGCCAGACTCTATGATCTTATAATTCTACTGCTCTGTATATTCCCAAGAGAAAAAAAGGTGCTTATGTCCACGAAAGACACAAGAATGTTATGGCAGCTTTATTCATAATAGCCTGAAACTAGAAACAACGCAAATGTCCAATAGGTGACTGAAAACAACTACGATTTATCATACAATGAAATATTACATAGCAATGAAAAAGAACAAACAATTGCCTCATATAATGACAGGGATGAATCTTAAAAACATTATGTTGAATAAAAGAAACCAAGCATGAAAGAGGAATAACTATGATTCCATTTATTTATATGAAGTTTAAAAATAGGCAGAACTAAAGCACAGTGACAGATATCATTACCTTTGCGAGTATTGACTAGGAAGGGTGACGAGCCTTCTGGGGTACTGGAGATGTTCTATATCTTATTCTGGACAATGCTTGGACAAGTATATACATATGTAAAAATTCAAGGTCTACTCTTAAGATTTGTTTACGTCACTGTATGTAAGTCTAACCTTGATAAAAGGAGGGGAGGAGGGGATGACAATCATAGTGCCATAACTGTGAAAGGGATGCTGTTGTTCTCAGCTGTCCACCAGTAAGTCTACCTCCTGACCAGTGAGGGATACCTGGGGCTCACAGGTCAGGTTCAGCTGTTTAAGTTTCTCTCCATCTAAATTACTGTAAGAGTTTTATTCCACCATGATTCTTAGGTGCAAGGAGGTTCATGGTTTTTGCGTCTAAGGGTTTTAAAGTTTTAGCTCTTACATTTATGTCTTTGATCGATTTTGAGTTAATTTTTGTATATGGTATAAGGTCAGAGTCCAGCTTCATTCTTTTGCATGTGAATAGCCAGTTTTCCCAGCACCCTGGCTGAAAAAATATTATTTTTCAAAATCAAATCAAAGCAGCTAAGTCCCAAGGAGAACTTCAACCTCAGTGAGCAGGGACCCTCTCCCATATGCTGCCTCCAAAGTTTGTCTGAGGAGTGGGGATGCCTTCTCTGTCCCAGATGGCCTGGCTCTCTGATTTTCAGTCCATGTTTTCTGCTCATGGGTAGCATGCCCCTATCCACGCCTATGGATTCACAGAGAGTAGGTAGGCTCTGCTGTTTCTGAGCCAACCTTGGTTGTGGGAAGGGAAGGGAGGAGTCTTTAGTGAGACTGGGAATGGGGACTAAGTCCTGTCTCCTTAGGAGGCTCAAACATCCCTCTGGGGATAACCTCACCCTACCACCTCCTCCTCTGCCCAGTCCTGGGGAGCATCCTGTTCCTCTCCACCTTGCCTCTTCCTCCTTTCCCTCAAAGGAACTCATTTCTCCAAGCCCCCATCCCTCCAAGTACCCTAGTCCCTGAAACAGGCTAAAGGTGTGGCTCCCAGGCCAGCAGTGTCAACATCACCTGAGAACTTGTTAGAAATGAAGATTATTGGGTCCTCCCCAGACCCACTAATCAGAAACTCTGGCAGTGTGGCCCCAGCAACCTGCATTCTAACCAGCCCTCCATTGATTCTGATGCATATCAAAGATTGGGACCCACAGAGCTAAGGCTGTGGAAAGCGAAACCCAGGAGAGGGGAATGTCTTTAAGCACATTTCCTGAACATTCTTGTTCATCTAAACTGGAAGACTTTTTAGTGTAGATCTGTGGATTGAAAATCTGAGCAGTTGAGTTCTGGGTCAAAGGATTTTGACTGATATTGCCAAATCGCCCTCCCCAGAGTTGCACCAATTTTACTCTCAACCAATAGTATTTGAGCATGCCTGTTTCCCAACACCCTCCCTGGCACTGAGTGTTATCAAACTTATTGATCTCTGCCAATCTGATAGGAGAAACCAAGAAGAGATCTTACTGTTTTAAATGCATTGCTCTAATTATGAGTGAAGTTGAGGCTCTTATAAGCCATTTGTGTTTCCCTCTAAACCACGGGTTTATATTCTTTACTTATCTTGTGTTGTTTTAGGTCTTTCAGGATTAGGGAGATGAGCCCTTCTGTCTGTCACACATGTGGCACTTAATCCTGGTTTGCTTTTTACCCAGGTTGATAGTATGTTCTATCATACAGAAGTTTTAAATTTTTATGTAGCCAATTTTCTTAAATATTTACCTTAGGGATCCTGGTGTTTGTGTGTTGCATTCCCTATCAGAATATTACAAATAAATTCATCTATTCTTTTCTCTAAAGTTTTATGGTCTTTTTGTTTTTTTTGGATGTGTTGGGTCTTTGTTGCTGCGTACGGGCTTTCTCTAGTTGTGGCGAGTGGGGGCTACTCTTCGTTGTGGTGCGCGGGCTTCTCATTGCGGTGCCTTCTCTTGCTGCGGAGCACGAGCTCTAGGCCCACGGGCTTCAGTAGTTGTGGCGCATGGGCTTGGTTGCTCCGCGGCATGTGGGATCTTCCTGGACCAGGGCTCGAAGCTGTGTCCTCTGCATTGGCAGGCGGACTCCCAACCACTGCGCCACCAGGGAAGCCCTTTACGGTCTTATTTTTAGATATATAAATCCTTTATCCATTTGGAATTTATTTTGACTTAAAGTATGGTATAGGGTTTCCATTTTATTTTTTCCCCCAAATGATTTATTTTCCTACCACCTTTTTCTTTTAATTCAAATGTCACTTTAAACAGAAATTGAATTCTCATGTGTTCTGGAGTCTGTTTCTGGTTCTCTACTCTGGTCCACTGGGTTGTCTATTTCATCTTTGGGTACCAAATTGCTTTACAAATTACAATTTCATAATGTGTTTTATCATCTGATAGGTGTAGCCCCATCGTGTTACTTTTCTTTTTCAGGGCTTTCCCAGCCCCTTATTTAATTCCCCATTTGAGTTTCATATCATTTTTTGGCAAGCTCCCCACCTAAAAATCCTGTGAGTATTTTAGTTAGAATCACATTGAATTGATACATTAATTGAGCTTTGACGTTTTTATAACATTGGGTCTTTCTATTCAAAAGCTCAGTATAGAATGTTCCCTGTATAATTTTAATATTCATAAAGGCCCTTATATGTCTTTTAAGTATTGTTCTGAATATTTTATCTTTTTGATTGCTATTATAAGTGCAATTCCTATTATATTTTCTGGTAAATTGTATTTTTATATGTAGAGGAAGGCTACTGAGTTTTGTATATTAAGCTTTGTAAACTGCCATCATTTTGAATTCTCTTATTGTCTATAATGGTTGTGCATTTTTCAGTCATATCATCTATGCATAATTTAGCTATTCTGTTATGATTTTGTTTGTCTTAAGCAGGAATTGATTGGGATATTTTTCAAATGTCTTTTTGGCATGTATTGAGATGTTATATAGTTCTCCTCTGATCTATTAATATGGTCAGTTTTATTACAAATTCCCTAATGTTGGACCACCTGCATTACTAGAATGAACTTACCTGGATATGATGAATGATTCTTTGAAGGTATTGCTGATTTATATTTGCTAGTATTTTATTTGAGATTTTTGCACCTCACGTTCTATCATATTTAATTACTAATTACTATTTGGATTCCCCACATTCCTCCTTATCTTTTGTTTCTTACTAGGTCATGAGCCGATGAGGTCAGTTAAAATATACTCATGTCTCATCCAATTTCTATTTGCATTTTCTGTATGTATACTGTTATTCTCAACTCCCATATCTTATTCTTGGTTTTGAAGCTATGCTATCTGGTGCCTAGAGATTTCAAAAAACTAGATTCTTAATGTGGATACTGCTGTCTTTCCTGTTTAACTTCCTCTTCTCTCATTTAGCATTTTTATTTTGAATTTGACCTTGACTGATAGTAACATTGCAGCCTCAGCTCAGTATTTTCTTGTATACCTTGGTTTATATTTTATTTTTAACTTTTCTGAGTGATGCTGTTAAAGATGCATCTCTTCTATACAACATACAATAGAACATTGTTTTATGATCTCATAATCTTTTTTTTCTGTTATAATATGAGTTTATTCTATTTACATTCCTTGATATAACATGTATTATGCTTACTTCTGTCATCTTCTGCTGTGTTTTCTATTTTAATGCTTCTTCTGTTTTCTATGTTTTACATGTGTATTTTTTTGTTTTCTTTGATATGTATGTGTGTGTGCTCACATGTGTTTGTATTTTTGTCTGATGATTTGAAGTTTTATAGTCTGTTTTTAATTTTTCTAGTGGTTGCCTTTATATTGATTTATTTCTCTGCCAAGAGAAAAAAACCTTCAAATGTAGGGAAAGAGTCATATTCTCAAAGGCTGAGCCTTGGCACCACAGTTCTGTCTTCAAATTCTTGATATCCTCAGAATCAAACAAACAAAAACCAAGAAACAAAACAAAATTCTTGATATCCTCAACATGAAAAATAGTGATAGTCTCGCCCTGAAGCCAAAGGTTCAGGGTAACCAAGATACTGAACGTGCCACTGAGATGCTTCTTGAGTGAGCGAGCCACCTGTGGTAAAGAGCTATCGGTACCACAAAGGGACGCTGTATCTCATCTCTTATTTCAAAACCTCATGTGAATATCTTTCCCTCAACAGCCAGCATACTTTGTTCAACAGTGTCTTTTACTTGCTGTCCATTTCTCCACACAGTTTTCTGAAAAGGCATAGTCGGAGAGGCATGAATAGAGGGCATTGACTCTTCTTGCTATTTGTTTCTACACATATCGAGATCAGGAGCCAGATTGTTGCCTGACAGCTGGTCTTTGTGAATACAGTGGTGTGTGGTTGGTGTTCAGATGCAAGTTGTGTGTGTGTGTGTGTGTTTTCTTTTAAATCTGACAGTCAGTGTACCATCAGATAATGGCACACTCAAAACAGGATCACTTTAGGAAAGCTTATTTACAATGGTACTACTTACAAACATGTAGGTGTAGGAGCACCCCAAGGGATGGTACGATAACCTGGACGAGCAGCAGCAGAGCTGTTACCACCAATAGACCTGAAGGGAAAATGTGGGGGGAAGGGAGAGGTCACTAGAAGGGAGAGAACTGAGTGGGCTGGCTGCCTTGGGAGGACCAGTGGCCCCCCACTGGAGGATACCTCCAACCCATGGAGACTCACAGGCAGGAAACCAAAGGACTAAATACCTGATCTCATTCGCTTCCCTCTACTGTCCCTGCTGGGTCTCCCCATGGCTGAACCCAACTGGAAGCCAGAAGCTCATTCATCTAATCTTGCAAAGGAATTCAGTGATACATAGAACAAAAAGTCAGCAGGTACATTTCCTTCCTGTGTTTTTGGAAAATATGTGGCAAGCTGACACATCAGTGGTACACCCATTAGGAATGCTTTCAATTACCAATAATAGAGAATTCACTACAGTTTACTTCTGTACTGTAACGGGAAGGCTGGAAGGTGGCAACCACTGACATTCAATAATGTCAGTGCTGGTGTCTCTAGAATTCTCTCAGCCTTTACCTTGTGCTGGTTGCTTCATAGGTGCAAGATGGCTGCCCAGGTCCAGGCATCATGACCATAGTTAAGTCAGGAAGAAGGGGGAAGGGGGGATACCAGCACGTATACCCATTTTCTGAAAAAAACAAAACCAAACCAAAAATTTTCATAGGAGTACCCTCAGCAGACTTTTCATCATATTTAATTGGCCAGAACTGGGTCTCATGTAGCAGCAAGGGAGACTGGGAAAGTGGGAAATGGGCTGGTCATGATTGATTTAGACCACTTGTAATTAATTGCCTGAGATTGGAGACCTTGGTGTATGGATCAAAATCAGGAATCTTTTATCAGGAAAGAAGGGACGGAATAAATTTCTGGATCAACAATGAACAAGGTTTGCCACAAGTGGTTTGTATTCAACAGCAAAGCCAACTGTCTGCTAGTACTCACTTAGGACAGCCATTGCTCTTTCACACTATGTGCCATTTATTTTATGTGACATCCAAAAGTATTGTTTGGGGACTTCCCTGGTGGCGCAGTGGTTAAGAATCCGCCTGCCAATGCAGGGGACATGGGTTTGATCCCTGGCCCAGGAAGATCCCACATGCTGCGGAGCAGCTAAGCCCATGTGCCACAACTACTGAGCCTGCGCTCTAGAGCCCGCAAGCCACAACTACTGAGCCCACGTGCCACAACCACTGAAGCCTGCGCATCTATAGCCCATGCTCCGCAACAAGAGAAGCCACCGCAATGAGAAGCCCACGCACCGCAACGAAGAGTAGCCCCCACTGGCCACAACTAGAGAAAGCCTGTGCGCAGCAATAAAGACCCAACACAGCCAAAAATAAATAAATAAATTTATAAAAAAGAAAAGGAATCACTATTTTATAAAAAAAGAATGAAAATATTAAAAAGTCAAGTAAATAAAAAGACTCATTTAATTTAAAAAAAAGAGTGTTGTTTGATCAAGTAATCTTGTCAGGAGCTTGCTCTGCTTTTCCTCAGTAGCCTATGACTCAATTTACATGTCATAGTTTGAAGTGTATAGGTTTTCACTGTAAGTTGGACACCTTTAATGATGCCTTTCTGGTTTTGATCTTTTCTCTGTCTTTAGTGACAAAATGTATCTTGACCACACTGGACATTATTATTTTACCCATATTATGGAAAGACCTGATTGGTTTTCTAACTAGCTTATGGGATCTGATGTGAAGAGGATGCAAAAGTCTCACTGGGCTTCCTGCCACTGTTTGACAAAGTTTCATAAGAGATGATGCCTCCAGGGCTAGAGAAAATGATTACCAGCTAACAAAATCCCAGTTTCAGATATTCATTCCCGTATCTGTCTTTCTGAGTCACACCTTTTTTCTCCTTGTGTAAAATTATCTCATTCTACACACTCATTTACTCTGGTATATATGATCATATTTTATATTGCAGTATTTTTTTTTGCTATTTTCAATATTATTTTTATGCTTTAATGAACCTCTTTTGAACTACTGATCCATCTTTATGATTTGGGGCCACACTACCATATAATAGTAACAATAAAATGGAAATATAACACATGTAAACAATCACATGTAAATGGTGTGAAAAATCTCTTAGCAAGCTGAACTAGACTCCATGGCATCCTCTTTAGTATGAACTGAGCTGAACTGGCCAACTCACTTCTGGTGGTAGAGGTGTGCCTACAAGACCATGATGATGATTACAAAGGTAATGGGATTTCTGTGGAAATGATCACTGATCTCACATTTATGAAATGTATGTGAACAAAATTGCTTGTCTGTGTAGCAGACCCTGCCATGCCCCACTCATATCCCCTTACACTCACAATTCTCACATGTGCTGATGATGGTTTCTATGGGGCCAACAGGGATGTCATCCAATGGAAGTGGAGCACGATGTCCAAGGCCAGCTCCTGCAAGAGGAAATTCATTTCTATACCATCTATCGACCTCTGCAGTGAACAGGGTCCTTGGTTCACTGGGGAGCGATGAGGGGCTGAGATCTTAACGAATCAAATGAATCCTTGCCCTCCCACGTGGAGCTGATAGGTAAGAAGTGAGATAATTCACTTACTAGAAGCTAGAGTATACTAAGGGCCACAATAATAACAGCTGTGATAGTTTAAAAACATGGCTGCAAATTCTTTCACACTTATCAGAAGAGGGAATCTAATTCCTCTCCCCTTGAATATGGGCCAGCCTTAGTGACCTATCATGAACAAAATGTGCAAGAAATGATACTGTATGATTTCCAAGGTTATTAGTAGGTGATAGAGCTACTGTACGCGCAACTGTTAGGTCAAAGGGTATGTTCATTTAAAATTCTGATCCTAATGCCAGGTTGTTCTCCACTTCTCTCCCACCCCTCCGCCTCCCAACAGTGGATAAACACTCCTTTTGGATCAGTATACTGGTTTCAACTGGCATTTCTATACTATGGGAGAAGTGAAGCATCTTTTTCCTTGGAACCTCTCTTGGGGTCAGAAGACCCAGCTGGAGAAAAGCGTGGGACTCAGGGGAGCCAGGGGCCCCCCGCCAACAACAGCCACGGCTCCACTTGCTCCCCCCTGCTCCCCTATTTTCGGCGCTTTCCTTCCTCCCCCACAAGCTTCAGATTCCTGGAACCAGGCTCGCTGACCTCACGCCGGTGACTTCACATCCGGGACCTTCTGGGAATTCTCAGCAGCACTTTTTCGTAAGAAAACTAACGGGGGAGGCGGGAGGGGAGGAGGAACGGGGTGCGTCAGGGGAGGGGGCCGGAGCTCCCCGCCCAGAGGCAGCTTCCTCTTTCCGGTCGGGGGTGGGTGGAGCTGGCAGCGGCGTGCGGCCGAGCGGCCGCCAGCTAAACCCGAGGCCCCGCCCCCACGCCCCCCCACGCCCCCCCACATCCCCCACGCCCCCAACACCCACCGCTGCCGGGTGCGCGCGCCAACCCGGGACTAGCGTCCTGGGACCAGGGGGCAATTGCCGGGGGCACCCAGGCTGAGCCTCTGCCAGAATTTTCTTCCGAAGTTAGATAGTCGTCTAACTTGGCAGCTCTGCCACAGGTGGGAAGCGGGTACCTTCCTGAGGGAGAAAAAGTGTGTGTGTGTCGCTGACTCGCAGGTACCAACAGTAGCGGGGGAGGGGGGACACGTACAAAACCGAAAGTTTACAACGGCGTTTTCCAAGCTACAAAACTGCATAAAGTTGAGAGGTCAGAGAAGGACACACTCCATGGCTTCTGCTTCCTTGAAGAGGTTGCCTCAGAGCTCTGTCTTCAACACCAAGCTGTACAGAAATGAACCGGAGGGGGAAATGAGGGGGGCTGCGTTATGACTTTCATAAGCCCTAGGCACTTGGGCTTTCATGGGCTCTTTCCTCCATAAAAAAAATATTTAAGAATATATTTTACAACTGTGGTGGTTAAAGATGAAGATACTAATGTTATATACTAAACCATTTTCTTCTACCCAAAAGTTCTTTTTTTCCTGTTGATTTTAAAAGAAGAATATTTTCATGGGCCCATCAAGTATTGTGGGCCTGAGGCTCCATCCATGCCTGCTGTGCCCAGTGGGTAAGCTGACCCTGGACAAAGCCAGGGTGGTGTGACAAAGCCTGGATAGAACATTAAAGGACCTGGAAGGTCTGATTCTCTTGGGGGAATGGAGCGAGAGAGGCTATAAACACAGGTGGCAGCTGCACAAGAAGGGCCTTGAACGACGTGAGGAGTGTGGATTTTATGGTGGAGGTGGTGAGGAGCCATTGTAGGGCTGGACTGGAGGATTGACAGTTTGGGGGTGGCACTGGAGGTGGGAAGGGCATTGGGAACGCTGTTGCTGTAATGACATCCAAACTCTTCCTGAGCCACAGTGGAGATGGAAGGGAGGGGGAAGGGTAAGCCACAGATTGATGTGAGGAGATGGGGCCTGGAGAAGCCTGGGTTGACTTCTCTGGCTCATCCCTCCTGGACAGGAGAAAACAAGAGGAGAAACTGTACTGGCTTCAGGACTTTGGGAAGATCAAATGGAGGGTCCTTCACCAGTCACAAAGCAGGGAGAGTTTGCATACCTTAATAGGTGTGTGGGCGGCTTCAGGGCCACCTCTTGCCCAGATCTCTGCAGGGGCTCCTACTAGCTATTCCAACCCCCTCTCTGCTGCCCCAGGCACCCCTCCAAAGCTCCATTCCCATTGGGCCGCTTTCCTGCTTCCCATGGCCCAGAAGACAAAACCACAGTCCTCACCTGGACATTTCCAGAGTTCAGAATGAGAAGAAACAGACTGGGTTTTCAACACCCCTTACAGTAGAACACTGTTCCAGAATCTCATTTGGTTACATGTTGCTCAATCCCCAATAACTGCCCTTTCTCCCCCACCCTGCAGTCCCTGCCAGAAAACAAAAAACAAACAAAAAACTATACGTGATTCCCACCTTCCAACGCAAACACTCGGCTTCCTCCAGAGCAGACCAGGCCAAAATCAAGGGCTGGGACAGGAACTATACTTACAGGGAGAAGAACTGGGCTCAAATGACTCCTTGAAAGACAAACCTTCACTTATTCACTCTAAAACATGGATTGAGCGCCTACTATGTGCTTTTGTACCATTCTAGGCACTGGAGATGCAACAGTAAACAAATGAGAAGTGTTTGGCATGGAGATGATACTCCAGTGGAAGGAGATTTGCCTGTGGAGATGGCACTTTCCAAAGTTGGCCACATATTCTTCTAGAACGTTGCCTCTTCCTCATCAAAAGGTAGTGTCTGATACCCCTTCCATTCAATATACACAGACTTGTGACTTACTTGTAACCAACATAATGCAGCAGAAGTGATTGTGTGTGACTTCTGAGGCTAGATCATAAAAGGCAATGCAGCTTCTGTCTTGTTAGTTGGGACACACGCCTTTGGAAACGAGATGCAACGCAGGAAGTCCAACTACCCTGAGACTGCCATAATGTGAGGAGGCCCAGGCAACACGGGGAGGCCACACATATGTGTTCTGGCTGACATTCCAGCTGAGGTCCCAGCCAGTAGCCAGCATCAACTGCCAGACATTTGCGTGAGTGAGTGAGTTTTCAGATGTTTGCAGACCCTAGCTGTCATATTACCCCCACCCTTTGAGACTTTCCAGCTGAGGCCCCACACATCATGGCACAGAGGGAAGCCATGCCCACTGTGTTCTGTCCAAATTCCTGACCCACAGAATTCATGAGCATCATAAAATGGTTTTTTAAACCACTAAATTTGGGGTGGTTTGCCATGCAGGAATAGTATCCAGAACACTGACAATAAACAAGCAAATATGTGAGCAAGATAATTTTCTGCTGTGATAGGTTCTCAGGAAAACAAACAAAAATAGCACAGCATGATAACTTGGAGGAAGGCCGCTATAGATGGGGAGTGGGTGGGTGTCGGGATAGGTGGGGGAGGCAGAGGAGGTATGGATCAGGAAAGGTCTTTCTGGAGAGACATTTGAACTGGAATGTGAGTGAGAAAGAGCCCAGCCACTAAAGATCTTGCAAAAAAAAAAAAAAAAGATCTTGCAGAAGAGACTTCCTAGCATAGGTTACAGCAGGTGCAAAGGCCCTGAGGCAGGAATCAGCTTGGTGTGTTCTGTGAAGATCAGGAATGCCAGTGTAACTAGGGGGATGTGGGTGAGGAGGAGAGTGGGGCAATGAAGCTGGAGAGGATGGTTGAGAGGCAAGGCATTCTGGCCTTACAGGCCCCTGAGAAGAGTTAGATTTCAGGCTGAGTGAGCTGAAAGCCTGTGGAGGGTATTATAAAGGAGTGACTTGGTCTGGTAAACTCTTTTTTTAAAAAAACTTTATTTATTTATTTATTTTTGGTTGTGTTGGGTCTTCGTTTCTGTGCGAGGGCTTTCTACAGTTGCGGAGAGCGGGGGCCACTCTTCATCGCAGTGCACGGGCCTCTCACTGTCGCGGCCTCTCCCGTTGCGGAGCACAGGCTCCAGACGCGCAGGCTCAGTGGTTGTGGCTCACGGGCCTAGTTGCTCCGCGGCATGTGGGATCTTCCCAGACCAGGGCTCGAACCCGTGTCCCCTGCATTGGCAGGCAGATTCTTAACCACTGCGCCACCAGGGAAGCCCCAAGGTAAACTCTTGATAAGAGCTTTGGGTGCCAGGTGGATGACAGACTGTAAAGACAGGGCAAAGGGAAGACCACTTGGGAGGCTATGACAGTGGTCCAGGAAAGGGGGGATGGATGGTGGCCTGGGACAGGGTGACGGCGGTGAAGATGGGGACTGTTGGATAAGTTCGGAACAGGGGCAGTGACAAGAGTAATGAGAAGGGAGGAGGCGCCCGGCCGGCAGGACGGTCCTGGATGGGGCCGCGGCAGGGGTGAGGACCGGAACTGGCATCCTTCTGGAATCCGGGAGGGAGGCTCCGAGCAGGGGCCGGCCAGGACGGCGTGTACTGGCGTCCGGCGTCTGCCGCGCGGAGCCTGCCCCTGGCTGCGCGCCTGCCGGGTGTTTCCCAGCAACGGCTACCGCCGCCCGAAAAGTTCCGAACCCAGCGGCCGAGGTGATGTCATTGTCACCTTGGCGACGGCGGGTGGGAACACGCCCCCTCCAGGCTAGGGGCGGGGTCTGGGCGCCGCATGCTCCGCCCCCAGTCGGCCCGCGTGGAAATGCCGCCCACTCCCCCGGCAGGAGGAGAGGCGGTGCCTGGGGTTCTGCAGCAGGTGTGACGGCAGGTGTGATAGCTTGTGAGGGCACTGGGCGAGGCCTTACCGAGCGGCCGCTGCTCTCCTTGCGCGCTGCCTCCGGTGCGCTCACTACCCATCCACCAACCTCTTCCCCACTCTTCCCCCTAGGCCGCCACCTCCAGCTATTAGGACTGGCTCCTCTGTCATTCAGAGATGCCTTCCCCAACCACGCAAGCTAAAGTAACTGCCACTTCTCCTCTCGTGGGCTGACCTTGTTTTTATTTCCTTCACAGTATCGCTCCCTTCTAAAATTACCTTCTCTGCTTATAATATATTGTCTTCCCTCTCTAAGTTCCATGAGGTCAGGGATAAATTCTGCCATGTTCATCTCTATTCTCAGCACCCTGGATGGAACCTGGCATGAAGTAGGTGCTCAATAAATGTTAGTTGGATGAATCAGTGAATTCACTCAATCATTTCATTCACCCAGGGGTTCATTTGTTTGACATTTGTGCAGTGCCTTCTAGGCACTTGTGATAAGCAGTAAGGATACTGAGATGAACAAGACAGGGACTCCACCTGGAGGTGAGAACAAGAGATAGATTAAAACTAATAATTACAGTAGGAGAAGTGAACAGCCTTGAGTTCCAGACGCTGGGCATAGTTCCAAGCACTTTACATATATTAATTCACTTAATCTGCACAATAGTAGGCACTTATAATCGTGCCCACTTTACAAATGAGAACACTGAGAACAGTCATGCCATAAGTTGCTGGGCCCTGTAATCAAGTGAGATCCCACAGAGGGCGGGGGAGGGGGACCCGTGGCGAGGGAGTAATAGCGAGATGTGTAGCCGGCCCAGGTAGGCAGATTTCCTATCTTAATTGCTTATACACACCAGTCTTCCAGGGGACAGGCTGCTTCCAGCTCAGAGCTCTGCTGCCCCAGGGGAACCCCTGTCAGTGGAGCAGGCAGTGATGGGGCTGGGAGGGGTGTGGAGGGCTGATCCCTGGGCTGGTGGTATGATGGGAGCCTACCTGTTCAACAAAAGCAAAGTATGGGCAAGTTTCCACCTAACCTTATCGGGGGCAGGATGTGTGTGTGGGTCGGGGGAGGCAGGGGTGGGCAATCATAGTTGTCCACCTATACGAAAGTGTGTTTAGGCAATCCAGGAACTACACTCACTCCCACCTCTGGGTTTTTGCGTGTGCTTGTCCCCCTGCCTAGCTGGCACTTCCTCCTGATTGTCCCATAACTGGCTTTTTGTTATTCAGATCTCAGTTGAAAAGTTTTTTCCCCTTGGAGGGGTATGCCTTGGCCACACTCTCTAAGGCAATCACCTGTCACTGTCACATCATCATGTTTTAAGATTCCTACCCCAGAGTGGGAGAATGGCTTAGTCAGGTGCATCACCCTTATTCCTGAACTGATTGTTTCTGTTTATTCATAGTCTCTCTGCCTCCTCATTCTAGAGAGTCAGTTCCCTGAGTATATGACCCCATTAGACCTCACCTCTGTGTCCCAGCTGCCTAGAACAGGCCTGGCATGCAGCAGGCGCTCAGTGCTTTTTGAAAGTATGGAAAAGGGCCCTTCACCAGATCATTCTGACTTTCCAGGCCAGGATCTGTGCCCTCCCCTTCCCAGGAACCTCTGCTCTGCACATTGCATCCTGGCCTGACCAGGAGGAAGGTGGCCCAGCCATCTTGGCCACTGGAGTTCTCCTGGCTGTGGCCCTCCCTCCTTCCCGGGCCTGACTGAGCCATTCTTCCACTCTGGGGCAGGATTCTGTTCAGATTCCACTCCAGGGTGGTGTCCAAGGTAGGGGGCAGCAGTGTATGTATGTGTTGGGGCATGGGGAGCAAGGAGAATGGGGGATGGGCCTTTCTGATTCCCAACCAAGATGGTAGAAGAAGGGGTGGCTTTTCAGAGCTTTCCAACACTGCTGTTGCCAGGAACACCTGGAGGTGTGGCTGTTTTTCCCCTACAGTGAGAACTCAGACTCTGGGACAGATGCACAGTTAGACACGGAGAGGAGGGAATAAAACTTGGGTTTATTCAGACTGTATCCCTCCCATTTGGGGTACAGAGTCAGGGGCATTGGGTGTGGAGAGAACCTTTGGCTTCTAGGGACATTGGTGATCGCCGACCTTTTCTGTATGACCTTTGTGCTGCCAGGATGACTCGCTGAATGAGGGAGATGGTAATGAAGGGGCCCTTCTGGGGCCCTAGTCAATCTGAAACAGAGACCAATGCAGCTGGACCTGTCCTCCCCAGGAATTAAAGAGCAGAAGACTGAGAACATTTGACTTGTATTAAAAGAAATGAAGGCTGAAGGTCACTCACGGGGTTCTGTCTCAGGCAGTGGCGTGTATACTCACTCGTGTTGGCACACGGGCCAGGCCTGTGAGAGGAGTGTGTGTGCCTGTACAGATTACATCCTCCACGAGCAGCTGTGAGCCCCCATCCAGCTCCTGGGCTTGGGCTACTCAGAGGGGCTTCTTCGCAACTTTTCTTTCCCCCCTTTTGCAAGAACTGACCAAAGGGAAACTGCCCACAAGTCTCAGAAGATGCCCTTTCTTTTTGGTCCTTGCCTCATCTGTGCAGGAGGTAGGCACCCACCTCCGTCCCAGGGCCCTGGGGATGGGTGGGAGGCTGTGGTGGGAGGTGGAGGGGCTCACTGGGCATCTGGCTGGGAGTGGCCGCAGGGCACACACACCTTCCCAGCTTCTGCCAGGCCTGTGCTGAGCCCGGCTGGACTGTGCAGGAACTGCCTCAGCAAGGGGGAGGCGTGGAGCCCGAGGTGGGGGCCTGGGCCCCTGGGCGGCTCTGCGGGCTCGGTGACCGTGGTGGGGGAGGTGAGCACTGAGGTCCTGCACTGGTCCACCCTCTCATATTGCTCGGTCACTGTTCTTGTGGCTCCATAGTGCTGGGAGCCACCGGGCCCAGTCTGCAGCTCCAGAACACTTTTCTGCCGCCTGGTGGGCAGGGGGCTGGCTGAGGCAGGGGCATGCTGGGGCTGTCCGGAGCACTGGGTGGCTTCTTTCTTCCCGGCCTTGTTCCAGACATCTTTCTGGTGGGGCTGAGCCTGGCCCACATCCTGGGGGAGGTGTGTGCTTTTCACTGAGACCTCGGGGCTGCACCTGGGGCTGGGAGCCTCCAGAAGCTTCCTAGTGGCTGACTCGATGGAGATAAAGGTTGGGGAGGAGGGTGAATCTCTGCTGGGAGGTAACACTCGAGGGAGGCTTGACTCTTCTCTCAAGGTCTCCAGCCTCCGAGTAGAAGGGGTGGTTGGGGCTGCTTGACTTCTGACCTCAGTGTGAGTTCTGACCTTGGCCTGACCCTGGACCTCAGTGTGGCATGTAACCTCAGTTTGGCTCTTGACTGCAGTTTGGCTCCTGACCTCCTGGCCTGGGCAGTTGGGCCTGACTCTACTGCTGTCTGTGACACTGACGTTGTGGACACTGTGGTCCTTTAGAGGTCCCTGGGCACGGCCTCTGGTGTTATTCCCAGGCTGGAGGCTAGACATGGAGCTGAGAGCCTTGTGCACGGCCTCCTCGATGTCCAGCAGCCTGGCCAGGGTCTGTTCCTTCAGCCGGGCCACCTCCGTGCTGACCCTTGTCAGCTCCCCAAAGGCCTGCTCCACTGAGGCCTCGGGCTTGTGGGGGGCAGCGGGAGCTGGAGGGGCCCCTCTCAGCTGGGGCACAGCCTCGAAGAGCCTCCTCAGTGCCCGCACGTCCACGGTGCTTTTGGCCTCCTTCTCCAGTGCTTGCACCTGGCTCAGGAGGCCCTGGAGCTCTTGCTGGCTTCCCTGCAGAATCTTGGGGCTCTCAGGGACCCCTTGCTGGGAACTGTCTGTGCACTTCTTTCCTGAGGGGCTGGGGCCCTGCTGCGGTGAGGTGGGGTCACGGCTGAGAGCTGAGAGCTCGAGGGGCTCAGGGCTCTGGTTGTTGCTGCCCGCAGCCTGACTTCTGGTGGGCCTGGGGGCCACGGTGCTGGAGTCATGCTGGGGGCTGTGCTGGCTCTGTCCAGTGGAGCATCCAGCCCGCGATACTCGGCCCTGGCCTGCAGTGGTGGGGACCTTGGTTGGCCGAGGGTCATGGTCAGTTGTACCAGTCTCACCTTGTCTGTATTTTCCTTGCCCCACTTCCTTAGAGGAGCTGGGAGAGAGGGCTGAGGGCTTGGGCAGCCAGTGAGGGGGCGGGATCTGGCTTAGGTGTGCAGGTTTGGGGGGCAGCTGGGGCTTCTTCCTTGGGTGCGTGGTGGGCTCCAGTTTCGGGGTTTTTGTCTGTGAATCCCCAGGGCTTCTCTGGCCAGCAGGGCTGCTGTGGGACTGGAGAAGGGGGTCCTGCGTGGGCTCAGAGGCCTGCTGGATGGAATTCTCATCATGGCCGGCTTGGGCTGGGAAGTCAGGTCCCGTCACAGCAGCTGGGAGAGGAGGAGGAGGCGGAAGAGAGGCATTATGGGAGTGCAGGCTGGCACCTGCAGCCTGAGGCCCAGAGGCCAGAGTGTGGGGGGCTAAAAGGGCAGCCTTCAGGGTGGTCTCTGCAGCTTGGAGGACCCCTGGGCCGAGTCCTGCCATCACCTTCTCTGGAGGTCCCCAGGCCTTCTGTGTGTGGCTCCCAGGCTCCTCTTGCCCAGGCCCGAGACTCTGACCTGGGCCTTCCAGGAGTGGGCTGGGAGCCTGGGACGGGAGCGCAGTCTCCCTGCCCCTTGGCAAGGCTCCTCTCTCAGAAGGCCAGACACCCCCCGGTAGGTCAAAGGTCCTGATGGGGTGAGCAGTGTAAATGCCATCCTGAATAGTCACCCACCCCCTAGGCAGCCCTCCAGGCAGTGCTTTCTGTTCCCCACTGACCTTTCTGGGGGCTGCTGGGATCCTGGGGTCACCTCCAGCCAGAGGCCTGGTGTTGCTCTGGGCAGTCCCAGTGGCTGTGGCCGGTACTTGCAGCAGACTATCCTGGGAGGGCATAGAGGCGGCTCCAGGGGTGGGGCCCTGCTTGTGCTTGCTCAGAACTTGCTGGTGCAGGCTTTGGGCTTCAGCTGTTGCCATTCGCAGACTCTGCATGGCAGCCTGGAGGTTTGGGGACTTGGGCCCCAGGGGCATAGTCGTGGCTCCATCTGACTTTCCCAACGCTTCCATCCCTTTCTGCCCAGTGCACCTGCTTTCCTGCTTTTCTTCCCTAGCCAGAGGGACTGCCTTTCTAATGGCCTGTGGGGGGCAGGGGGTGGCCCCCGGCCCTCTCAGATGCCCCATCCCCATGCTGGGGTCCAGTGGGGGAACACGGATGATGCTCTCAGTCAGGGGCAGCCTCTGGGCCCCCTCGCTGGCTGGCACTGGACTTGAGTCAGCCGGTGGCTCCCACCGCAGACTGTGCAGGCCACTCAGGTCTCCTTTGTCTATGCAGCTGGCCAGCATCTGCACACTGCTCCTCTCGGGGGCCCTGCTGGTTAGCCGGGGCTGCAGAGAGTAGGCGGTCAGTGCCACTAGGCCCTGCTCTGTCTCCTGCATCACTAGCCCAGTCCTCGCCACCGAGGTCCCGAGGCCACAAGCCAGCAACTGCTGGAACTCAGGGTCCATGTCTTCGACCTTCCAGCTGCTGCCTGGTGCTGGCAGCTTCAGTGGCTTGAGGCGAAGCTGGCCCACTGGGTCCTCCTGCACCAGCAGCCCCTGCTGGTCCACGTCTGGCCGGTGCAGCACTTGGCGGACAATCCTGGGAAGCTCGCCAGACACCAGCTCCTCCTTCCGAACGTGGGGGCCGCCCTGCCCTGGGCCTGGGAGCACGTACTTGGCGAGGCAGAGCTCCCCGGGCCCTCGGGCCTCCATGACGATGCCTCCGTGGTGCAGGATGCCAGGCGTGGCGTGCAGAGTCCGCAGGGTCCCCTCAACTGCAGTCTCTTGCCTCTCCCACACCCTATTGCCTGAGGGGCCCACGGGCTGCTCTTCCTGGTGGTTGCCCCCTTGGATGCTCTCAGCTGCCAGGGAGCCCATGGGGCAATTCTCAAAGAGCCAGGTGAACTTGTGCACAGAGCCTGTTGGGATGGGCTCAGGGATTACCCTGGATCCCTGGTTTTCCCTCTTGCCTGCCTCCAGGGCCTGGAAAACCTCCTTCTGACGAGACACCTGCCCTGAGGGGATGTCCACTCTGCTGCAGTATCGCACAGGCCCCCTTCTGCAGGGATGGCCTGAGACCTGCAGAGGCTCAGTCTCAAAGACGTGTCTGTCTGTCTGTCTTTCCCCAACCTGGACCTGGCTGACCTCAAGGTGCTGCTCCCTGGAGCTTTCTGGTCTGTCTGGGGGTTGGGGCGTGAACATCCAGGTGCAGGACCGTGCCTTGGCCTTGGGTGTGGAATCTGTGATCTCTGACCCCTGCTTCTCGCCCAACTCACTCATTGGGCATGTCTCGAACAACCAGCGAATGGTCTGCACATCACCCTTGGGGGATGCTTCAAGCTGAGGGCCTCCCTGAGGCTTTCCTTCTTCTTCCCGTCGTTCCTGCTGCTCCCGTTGGTGGATTACCTCCAGGGGCTGGGTCTCAAAGAGCCACCGGGCAGTGCCCACGTCTCCAGCCACCACTTCCTGCCGGGTGATGCCCCGCACCACGTCGACGGTACTGGGGTTTTGGCCTAGTTGGTCTAGGGGCTGTGTCTCAAACATCCACCTGTAACCCTGTACATCACCTCCGACTACATGCTCTCTGCTGACAGAGGTCAGGGCGTGGAGGTGGCCTTTGCCATCCTGCATGGCATACACCGGGGACCCTATGTCCTGGGACTGCCCAGCAGAATCAGTTCCTTCTGCTCTGCTTATGCTCCCGTGGGCCGAAGCTTCACCCTGCCTGATGCTGTCCAGGGGTAGGGTCTCAAAAAGGTTCTTGAAGGTCTTCACGTCTCCCTTCACCCCATCCCTCTGGGGGGCACTCTGAGAGAGGGACAGTGCTGAGGAACCATCACTGGATAGACGCTCGTACATGAACCTCTCACCCTCCTGGGGTCCCACCCGCTGCAGGTGACCCACTTGGACCTTGTCTCTGAGTGTATCCAAGGGCTGCATCTCAAATAGCCACAGGGTGGAGCGGACATCACCGGGGACCACTTCCTCTTTGGGTGGCGCCTCTGCTCCAGCCTCCTCTTCCCCCTTTAGAGTGTCTAGTGCTCGGGTCTCAAACAAATGCCGCTGCTGCTGAACGTCTGGACCAGGAGGGATAAGATCTGGGGATGGCTGGAAGTCCTTCTCGTCCACCAAGATCTCCCGGATGGCATCCAGGGGCTGTGTCTCAAAGATCCAGCGAGTTGCGCTGACGTCGGGCCTGGCCACCTCCTCCAGAGAGATCCCCCGGATCACCCGCACCTGGCTGGGGTCCCGGTTGATGGTGTCCAGAGGCTGCGTTTCGAAGAGCCAACGGGCAGACCTCACCGCGTTGCTTTGGATCTCCTCCCGGCAGGCGGCCTTGACCTCGTGGATGGCTCCCTCTGCGTCCTGGATGGCACACAGCGGCTCTGTTTGGAACAGCTTCACCGTCTTCTTCACATCGCCCTTCAGCTCCTGGATCTCTGAGCGCAGCTCCAAGGGGCTCTGCTCCTGGATGGAGGGGCGGGAGCCCAGGCAGTCCAGTGGCCGCGTCTCAAAGAGCATCCTGGTACCCTGGACATCTCCACTGGCTGCAGGCTCCCTCACTGTAGCTTCCGGTGCCTCAGCATGGCCCGTCAGCTCATCCAGCGGCTTTGTCTCAAACAGCCAGCGGGCTGCACGGACGTCCCCTCCAGATGGCCGAGGTCCAGCTGGCTCCTGGTCTGTGCTGTTGGCAAAGGAGCCTTCCTCAAACTTGCGGGACGTGGCCTGGACATTGCCGCCGGGCACGGGCTCCTTGGCAGGTGGCCTCTCATGGTCCCCAATGGCGTCCAGCCGCCAGTTCTCAAAGATCCAGCGCATGCACTGGACGTCACCCTCAGTGGGCTCTTCGGAACCCAGGATCTCAGCCAAGTCTTCAGCCACAGCCTCAGCCAGATTCTTGCGGAGCTCGGGGTGGATGTGCTTGTAGAGGCGGCGGAGCTCGCTGGCTTGCCGCTGCTGGTGGAACTTGGAGAAGGACTCCTTGGGTGGCGGCAACGGCAGATCCTCCAGAGCAGGTGGTGGAGGGAGGGGCAGGTCCTCTGTAGCTGCCATGGGGATGCTTGGGGTGGGGGCCACCTGCGTCTGAGCGTCGGCCATCCTTCTGAGGAGAGGGGGAAGAGATGAGGATGGGGCGGGGGGCTTTAGGTGGGATGGGGCTGGTTGCTGGGAGAAATGGCAGGGAGCAGGGCCCAGGGGCAGAGTAGCCCTGCTGTGGCATGTGCTTAGAGACCCCCTCCCTTTCCAGACCTCACCTGGGTCTCACCCTGCCACCTGCGTGGTTGATACATGACAAGTCTTGAGTTTAAGGCACATGGAGCCATCCATCAAGGTGCTTCCCCAGAATCACCTGGGTTGCTAGGGAGCAAACAGGGCACTGCGGGCTTTGAAGCTCTGTCCTTCAGCCAAGGGATGCCCAAACCTCCAGTGGGAAAACTGGACGTGCCCATCCTTGCCTGCCTTTGCCAAAATCAGTTTTTCCCTGGCAGACTCCCAGGTGAGTGGCCTGGGGGAATTCTGATTTAAGGGGTCCCAGTCAGGGAGAGGCAGGTCCCTAAACTGGTAACTATTTTCCATGGAGAGAAATAGTCATCAGTTATGTTTCCTTTCGTAACACCAGAGGGCGCGCTTGTCACTTTCACGGGGGAGGGGGGCAGGGTGGTGGTGGCCTGCCCAGTCTTTAGCTCTTGGGTCTCCACTCACCCTTCCCAGGCCAGGGAGGCAAAGCAGGGGCCAGCAGCCCGAGCTACAGTGGAAGCAGCGAGGCTGAGTGAGGGTTCACCGGGTATCTCATGGTTAGGCAGAGCCTGATTCTGAATCCTAGTTAGGGTTTTCTGTGCCAAGACTCAGATCTGAGCTAGGGCGACCTCAAGGATCTTCTGGCCCAACCACTCGTACTTAAAGAAGAGGCCCAGAGTCAGATCTTGGCAAATGAGAGGCAGGCAGTGCTGGCTCGGAGTTCCTAGACCCTATAGGTAGGGAGTGTGAAGCTTTCTTAGTGGCCGTGGTGTCCCTCTGTTCCCCGGAAGGCACCCCAGGAGAGTGTGAGGGTGACACCCACAGGGAGGGGAGGCGGTGCGACCAAGGGCCTTCCTGCAGAGATAGCCCCGCCCCTCACTCGTGGACCCTCATCCCCAGTTGTGTGCAACCGGAATCTCCTGTGCTCCTCTTCTTTCTCCCTCTTCATGCCCATCAGCTTCCACCAAGGCCCCTCCCATCCCTGCCCCCCATGGCCTCCCACCGCTCAAGCCCTTCTCTGGTCTCTGTCCTCGGTGTCTTATCTGTCTTGTGACAGGTGTACTAACAGTCCCCAGAGGCCAGTAGGAAAAGTGTGAGAAGCACGTTCCCCCTCTCGCTGCCCCTGACCCACTGCTCTGCTCCACACTCGGTGCTAAATATAGCCGAGGTCCTGGCCTCAGCACAGCAGCCCTGCGCTGGGGAGAGGTCAGGCTCAGCCAGTGGGACCCTGGGAGCCTGGGCCCACCTCATCTCCTTCTCTGCCCTGGGCTCCCTGATCCTGCCTCCTGAGCTGGTGTCAGGCCCCTGGCCTGCAGCATGACCAGTGCTAGAACCCTGTCCTGGCCGAAGCGACCTGGGGCAGGGGGAAGGACTTTCTTCTCACGGCTACCTCAGAAGGGGGGAAACTGAGCCTTGCGTGCCCCACCCAACCCCGACATGTCCACCAAAGGCATCCGAGCCCCAAGGAATGTGACGTCTAAAACCGGCAGCCCGAGTCTCATTACCTGCTCCGGGTGCTTCCTTTAGTCTCTGAGTTCTCATGAGGACCCTCTGCCACAGGCAGACCTCAACTGTCCCCACCTCCTCCCTGTCCTGTCACCAGGGTGGCCGGAGCAGATGGCACGTACAGGCCACCAGCTCCACCCCATCCCCACCCCCAGGAATCTCCAGAATCCCTACTATGGTCACAAGTTGTCAGCATCACAGAGTCCAGAGATGGCAGACCTGAGGACCCGCAGAGGTCACTGAACCCAACCCCCTCACTGTTCAGACGGGGAAACAGGCCCCAAGAGGGGAAGGAGGTGACCCAGGAGGCTCCGCCAGGTGGTAGCAAGGCCTTCCCACTGTGTTTCTTGAGGGCAGGGACGGGCGGGGTGAGGGCAGAGTTCAGAACTGGGACCAGACTTAGTGCAGGGCCTGAGCCTCAATGGGTGTCCCTGAGCTCGGCCTCCCAGGGCTGGGCCGGCCTCTCAGGGAGACCCCTACTTTTGCTTCCAGGTCTGCTCTTTCTTGGCCCAGCACCTCCACACAGATGCACCTCTACATCTGGACAGACTCAGAGCTGGTCGCCCCACCTTGTGCCCCCCCCCAGATCTTCCCCAAGGGCTTTCCAACTGGGCAAGTCGATGGCCTGCATCCCACCCCAGGCCCTAGGCCATGATATGTGGGGAGATGGGCTCAGGCCAGCCCAGGGGAGACATTCCCGGTCCAGATATGCCAAGACTTTCACCCGCAGCAGCTGGGCACCGGGCTTGTCCTGGCAGTGCAGAGTCGGGCCCACTTACCCACCTCCAGCCTCCATGTCCTCCCCCGCCTCCTCTGTCCTTTCTTCCAGACACTGGGCCTAGCTGGGGCTTCCCTGGGAAGAAGCCCTGAAGCCTGAGGAACTCCATACCTGTATTTTAAAAATTGCAACCCCAGGCCATTTCCTCCCGCAAGCCTTTCTGGATTGTGCCAGGCTGGCTGGAACCTGCCCCTCTGCAGGCCTCAGGCCTGTGGCAGCCACTCTGGGAACTCCCGTGGGGCTCACGATAACTCTCTCTTAACTTCTTGGAATCTTTCTATCAGACCCCTCCACTCACCTGCCTCCAGATATGCACCCCTCACCCTCCTTCCGCCACCCAGAGCTTCCCCTCATACATGCTACCCTGCGAGGGTCCAGAGGGGGTCCCAGCCTGGAGAGCCAGCCCCACCATGGAGAGACAAAGGGGCGGGTTACTCACCCGAGGGTCCTGCTTGGCTGATGGGGGTTTGGGGTCTGTGGCAGGTGAGGCCTAAGGGGCTGTTGTTCCTCTTGTTGTTTGGGGCTGGTCTAGCTCTGCCGGCTCCGTCAGATGCCTTCTTGCCGCCCTGGCTCCAGGTCTCTGTCCCCTGCCAGCCCCAGCAGCTGCCTTTATCTGGCTGGTTAGTGGGTGGGCCAAGGTGGGGGCGGGTGGGGGGAAGCTCAGTTCAGAGTATGAAGTGGTTCCGTTATTTTTAGGGCTTGTGGAAGTTAACTGGTCTGTCCTGGGAATCAGTTACATGTGCCTTCTGCTGGGGAGGGGAAGAGGAGTGGGGAGGGGAGAGCTTCATTCATCCCGGTCTGATCAGAGGATTGGGGTCAGTGACTCAGCCATGGTGTGGGGTGCGGCTATCCCAGACTGTTTTGAGGGCATGAGTAAGGAGGGGCATCTGACACCTGAGTGGCCCAGCTCCCACCTCCCTACTCCAGACCAGCCTCTGATTATTCCTGACGTGTGCTGTGTGTCCATCTTGCCAGGAGACTGGAGGCCCCCTCAGGGCAGGCCTGGGGCCCTCCTCCTCAGTTCCTGGCCTGGAAACCCCTGAGAGTAAGGCCCAACCCTCCTTCTCCCCAACTCCCTCTGCACTAAAGATTTCCCCTCTCTCTTCCATCCCTCCACAGCACAGGTATATTCAGCCCTGAGCGCACGCAGCTGGGTCTGGGGGAAAGACATCTGTGTTTCCAGGCCTCAGTTCTTCACTGGGTCCCTGATTTATCAGGGAATTCCACAGCATGGTTCTGTGGTGTTCACAGCAGATTATCTGGGTCCTTGTTTACTTTCAGGCTCTTGCCTCTGACTCAGGGCCCAGGCTTTCTGGGAATGGAGGGGAGGGGAGGGGAGGGACGGCACACGGGGAGCTGACTCTGGGGTTATTTCTGACCCTGGAGTCATCATCAGCTTCCCAGTCACAGAAGGATTGGGAGGTGGGGGTGGGTCACGCCTGCCCCTCCTTTTCTGCCCAGAGTCCAAGGGGCTTAGTAGGCTCGAGAGATCCTGGCATTTTGGCCGGGAAGGGCGGTGTGGTAAGGGGTGTCAGGGGACCACGCAGAGCACACGCAAAGGAGGCATTTTGCCCAGGCTCCGTGTTGCAGGCCCTGCAGGTGCGTTCTGTTACCTGGCAGAACAGGATCTTCCTTCTGGCATCCGGCATGCCCTCTGGTGCCAGGGAGTGACACCAGGCACTGCTCACTGTTTCCACTGAGTCAATGTCAGGCAGGCAGTGTTGGCCTGGGGGCGGGGAGAGGGGCATCTGGAAGCCCCCATCCCTGGCCTCTTCCCTCTTGCTGCTTTCCCTGCCCCTCCGCCTGCTCCGTGGACTCCTGGCTCTCCCTGGGAAGAGCAGGGAGACATGCATCCTCTCAGGCCAAGGAAAGAGGAGCCTCAGTGCCTGCCTTCTAGAGTGGTTTTGAGACTTGAATGAATTCACGTATGAGAAGGTTTTGTGAGAGTGCTTAGCACATGGCATGTGCTATAGAAGGGCTTGCTGTTACTACATATGTAAGAAAAGCACCTAGAAGGAACCCACTTTTGTACTCACCACAAGTGTGATAACTCATGGTAGAAATTTCTCAGGCCTCAATATTAAGAAAGAGGCTTTTTATGACCGCCTGATTTTTTTTTGTTTTCTGTATTTTTAAATTTATTTTTAGTTTTGGCTGCATTGGGTCTTTGTTGCTGCACGCAGGCTTTCTCTAGTTGTGTCGAGTGGGGGCTACTCTGTTGTGCTGCGCGGCTTCTCATTGCAGTGGCTTCTCTTGTTGCGGAACACGGGCTCTAGGCACACGGGCTTCAGTAGTTGTAGCACGTGGGCTCTAGAGCGCAGGCTCAGTAGTTGTAGCACATGGGCTTAGTTGCTCCACGGCATGTGGGATCTTCCCAGACCAGGGCTCGAACCCATGTCCCCTGCATTGGCAGGCGGATTCTTAACCACTGCGCCACCAGGGAAGTCCCGGTGTTTCCCTCTTTGCCTTGGCTCTGAGAAAGCTCAGAGCTAAATTTTTAGTCTTCTAGCAAGTAGACTTTTTGGGCTCTCTCCTGTGTAATGAGGGTAAACAACTGTCCCTGTTGCCCGTCTGAGGGGTTTCCCAGAACAAGGAACTTTCAGTTTGAAAACTGGGAAAGTTCGAAGAAAACCAGGATGAGCTGGTCACCCTATGTGTAATGATCTAACAGTATCACATCATCAGGGTGTCAGTGACAAGGCCATTAAGGCAATGAACCAGGCATTATTTATCAGAATGTCTTTGGTGGAGATGCTGTGAATTTATCTTTTTAAGCCCCCTCAAACTATTTGGGGAACGAGGCTGGGAATAAATAATTACACTGAGGTTGAATGGCTGTGCTTATTAATTGATCTCTGTCAAAAGGCAGAGGGGCCCTGGGGGAGGGGGTAGGAGGGAAGTGTGTCATTTTCCAGTGATTACAGCCCCCCTTCTGGAGCTTACTGCTTTCCAGTCTTGAGGGCACATTCCTCTGTCAGTTCATCCCTCTAAGTGAGTGGGGCTCTGCTAAAGTTGGGGATTAGAAGTTCATGCCTGTCTCCCAGGAGAACTGGTACTCAGGCAGAGCTCAAAGTGAGCAGCTGGCAGTAGACTCACCAGAAGTTGCAGGAGTGTCAGAATGCAGGAATGGTTAAGAGCCAGACTGCCTAAATTTGAGTCCTATCTGTGACACTTATTAGCTGTGTGACCTTGGCAAGTTACTTACCCTCTCTGTTCCTCAGTTTCCTCACCTATAAAATGGGCATAATAATAGTGTATACCTCAGAAGGTTGCTATGAGGAATACACATTTATTACACACACACACACACACACACACACACACACAGCACATTTGCAACAGTGCCCAGTATATATAAGCTCAATTAATGAGTAAGCTCCATATATCTTCCCCTGGATCCTTGCCACCCCCAGCTTTCCCAGGTCCCAGATCCCAGTGTGTCCTTTTGGTCCAAAGATGAGTGCCCTTCAAAGCACTGGCTGGCAGTCCTGGCTTCCCTCCAGCTGGGAAGCAGACACGGTGTCAAGGGACAGCTCTGGGCAGGCCAGGCTGGGTCCTTTCCAGGGCTGCGGGAGACAGGTCGGCTCAGCCTCTTGACAAAATCATCTGAACCTAGAGAAGGCACTTCCTGCTCTGCTTGGGGGTCAGCTCAAAGCTGGACAGACTTGAGGGCACAGTCTCTACCCTCCTCCCATAGGAATGTCATGACTGTGGCATGAGGGGCAGCGAGGTATGGTTTCTGAGTGTGGGATCTGGTGTCAGATTGCTGGTATCAAATCACCAGCCTGTCTCTTCCTATTTATACAACCTCTGAGAGTCTTCCAGCTCTCTGTATTCTAGTGTCTTAGTTTGGGATCTTCCAATAGCAGAGCCTGAGAGGAGCATTTGGGTGCAAGTGATTTCACTGGGAGGGGAGGAAGGTGGTGAGGGAGTAAAGAAGTGAGGAGGGGAAGGAAAGCAAATTACTTCTGTGGACAGCTGGGGCTGGATACCACTGGGGACCCTCTGGGAGCTGGTGTAGAACACGCCTCACCCAGGGTGAGGAAGCTGGGGTATTTATCCACCCTTCCTCACCGCACTGGTTGAGGGCTGTCCCAGAAGCACTAGCTACCCTGAACTTCCGGTCTGCCCCTCAGGCAGAGAGATGCGCGTGTTTGAGGTTAGGACTCTGTGAGCCTGTACAGGGACTGCCCACTGAAGCTGCCAGTGACCCCTGGGAGATGTGAGGGATCCGGGGGCACTAGCAGCATCTGTTATGTTAACTTCTCCCACCTGTGAGATAATAATGTGCCTATGTCATGCGGTTGCTTTGAAGATTTAGACCAGTGCTGCCCAGTAGAAAAACAATGCAAGCCACATAAGGCATTTAAAATTTTCTAGTAGCCACATTGTAAAAAGAAAAAAGAAAAAAGTAACATTAATTTTAATATTATATTTTATCTGACTCAAATTTCCAAAATATTATATGTACATGTATCAATAAAAATTAATGAGATATTTTTACATTCTTTATTTTGAATTGAGCCTTCTAAATCCAGTGTATATTTTTTTCCTTTGAAATAGACTTTGTTTTTTTGGAGCAGTTTTTAGGTTTGCAGCAAAATTGAGCGCAAAGTACAGAGTTCTCATAGGTCCCCCTGCCCCCACACAGTGCACAGCCTCCTCCACTATCATCATTCCCACCAGATGGTATATTTGTTACCATCAGTGAACCTACACTGACACATCATTGTCACTCAAAGTGCATAGTTTACATTAGAGTTCATTTTTGGTGGTGTACATTCCGTGGATTTGGACAAATGTATAATGACATGTATCCATCATTATGGAATCATTCAGCGTGGTTTCACTGCCCTAAAAGTCCTCTGTGCTCTGCCTATTCATCCCTCCCTCCCCTCTAACCCCTGGCAACCACTGATCTTTTTACTGTTTCCATAGTTTTGTCTTTCAAAAAATGTCATATAGTTAGAATCGTATAGTACATAGCCTTTTTGGATTGCCTTCTTTCACTTAGTAATATGCATTTAAGGTTCTTTCATGACTTTTCAGGGCTTAATAATATTCCATTGTCTGGATGTACCACAGTTTATTGATTTACCTACTGAAGAATGTCTTGGTTGCTTCCAAGTTTTGGCAATTATGAATAAATTTGCAATAAACATCTGTGTGTAGGTTTTTGTGTAGACGTCTGTTTTCAACTCCTTTGGGTAAATACCAAGGAGTATGCTTGGTGGATGGAATGGTAGAGTATGTTTAGTTTTGTAAGATACAGCCAAACTGTCTTCCAAAGTGGCTGTACCAGTTTTACCTTCCCACCATCAATGAATGAGAGTTCCTGTTGCTCCACTCCTTGCCAACATTTGGTGTTGTCAGTGTTCTGGACTTTGGCCATTTCTGTAGGCATGTAGGGATATCTCGTTGTTTTAATTTGCATTTTCCTGATGATATATGATGTGGAGCATCTTTTCATATGCTTATTTGCCATCTGTGTATCTTCTTTGATGAGATGTCTGTCAAGGTCTTTGACTCATTTTTAAAATTGGGTTGTTTGTTTTCTTATTGTTGAGTTTTAAGAGTTCTTTGTATATTTTGGATAACAGTCCTTTATCTGATATGCCTTTTGCAAATATATTCTCCCAGTCTGTGCCTCATCTTCTGATTCTCTTGACATTGTCTTTCACACAGCAGAACTTTTTAATTTGAATTCTGTCACCAACCTGAATGAGCTTGGAACAGAAGTTTGATTTCCAGATGAGGACTAGTTTCAGCCTTAGGATTCCCTGAGCAGAGAAGCCAGCCCTGCTGTGCCAGACTTCTGACCTACAAAACTAGGCTAACAAATGGGTATTGTTTAAGCCACTAAGTTTGTGGTATTTTGCTACACGGCTACAGAAAACTAATAGAGAATGGAAACTGGAGCAGTTGAGGGAGGGAGGGCAGGAGACCATGTCTGTCCACTTGTAACATCGCCCAGCCAGCTCAGAGCTTGGCCCAAGCACTCTCTACTAAGTGGCTGGCTAGGGGATCCTAGGCAGCTGTGCTTAGTACCCCCAGGTCACCACCAGAGAGCTTCAGAGCATCCCCGAATCAAGAAATCCTGGTTAGGGAAGAAGTCAGAGCAGGAACAGCCCAGAGTCTTTCCTTCCTCGCATTTTACACTTGGGGAAACTGAGGCTTGCAGCAGAGCCTGGATGCTTTGGAGTGAAAGGAGCAGGTTTCAGACCGTCCTCCTTTGGTTCCTCAGCTCCACCACATCCCAGCTCTACAACCTTGGACAAGTTGTGTTAGTGCTCTGAGCCTCAATTTCCCTGTCTGTACAGTGGGTATGGGATGCTTTAGATATAGGCAGATGAAAGAAAAGTATTCCAGGCAGAGGGAAGAGAATGGGCAGAGGCACAGAGGTGTGCATGGTGTGACTTGAGGGCAGGGTGGATGGGCAGAGGATGGAGGTTGGTCTTGGGTGGCAGGCAGGGCTAATCTGTGGATGCCAGGCAAGGAGTTTAGGCCTCATCCTGAAGGGTTTTAACCAGAGGCAGTTTGGGTCACAGGAGGCTGGTGATGAGGGCCGGTCATAGTGGCCCACGTTCTGAATGATGAAGATGTTAGTGGTGGCAGAGGGGAGGGGAGGAGGGGCTGGTCGGAGGGATGCCGAGGGGGTAGACTAGACAAGACCTAAAAGAGCTAAAAGATGCCTGAGTGCCTGGTGCATGGTTTGAGGGAGCAGACTGACAACTATTCAGTGGACTCTGCTGTGAGGAGAAGGAGCACTCAGGGCTGGTCCCCAGCCTTCTGTCTTGGGGACGTGAGTGGGTGGGGATGCCATTCCCTAGGAGAGCCCGTCTTCAGGGGCTGGATGAACGGATCTGGAGCTGGGAGAGAAGACTGGGCTGGTGACAGAGACCTGGTGGCCCACTTGTGTGCAGGCGGGAATCGAGGCTTTGAGGGAGGTGCTCTCCCAGGAGTCTGTGAGGAGAAGCGGGCTCAGGACAGCCCTGGGGAAGGTGGACTGTAGAGAGGTAGCAGAGGAGAAGCAGCAGCCAGGGAGGCAGGGGAAAATCTGGGGAGAAGTTAGTTATGGAAGATGCTGAGGGAAGGACGTACTTAAGAGGAGGGAAGAGATTGACAGTGTACAGTGCTGTACAGAGTGAGATATGGAGGGGAAGGGGTTGCTGGATTCCATGAGGGTGCCCTTGAAGACTTTGGCCAGAACAGCCACAGTGCAGTGGAGGAAGCCACACCAGGCCATGGAGGGTTGAGCGGGGCTCAGGGTGAGCATGTGGAGATCAGGGAGAGAGAATTCTGGTAAATAACTCCTCTGGTCTTCACGGTTCTTACTGGTCAAATGGGAATCAATATAGGAGTCAGGGTTGTTGTTAAAACCCAAACCAATCAGCCATCAGGAAAGCGCCCTGTAAACTTAGAAAGGTGATGGCAAGAGACGGGTTCATCCTTCCAAAGGCAGATGGGGAAATGGAACGTTGGAAATGGCTGGCAAGGTCCCCAGTGACCAGAAGGTGGCAGCACCTCATCAAGTGACACTTCATCTCAGAAGTCCAGGCACTGCATTTCGTCATTTCATTTATTTATTCTACAAGAATTTTTTGCACAGCTACTATGTACTGGGCTCTGGGTTAAGCACTGGAGAATTTATCTACCTGTGTATCTACCTATCTATCTAGATCTCCTCACAGAGCCCGCATTTTTGTTAAAGAGGCAGATTACACAGATAAGTGAATTATCCTCATAACTGTCAATCAACCCTCTTTATCAACAAAGCTTTTATCTTCTCCAAGTTGCAGGAGAAACTTTCTAGAATGTTGACATATATTCCTTCCTCTTTGAACAAAAGGTACTAACAAAACTTGAGTTCATTTACTGGGTCCACCACTCTGTGATGTGTTTGCTTATTCATGGGACAGATTGGATGTATTTTCCAAAGATGGCTAGTCCAGTATCTCCCGTCCTATATGAATTCCTTATACTGTGAATGTGACATTCCTCCAGTTTGAGAGAAAGCAGTCTCTGTGCCATTTCCTAGAATCCAGGTGACTAGAAAGGATACTTTATGACTTCTGAGGTTGGGTTATTAGAGACAATCCAGCTTCCACCTTTATCTCTTCTCCTGCCCTACTTCTGAACTTAAGAGTCTGGGAGGGTCAGAACACTTGAAGGGCAAACTGGGCAGCAGGGGAGGTGAGCTGGTGGGGTCCCAGCAGGCTGCCCTGGCTCAGCTTGGAAACTCGGTGAGGAAGGGAGGTGTGGCTGGCTTCCTCACTATTCCCTCTCCCTGTTTTCAGCCCTCTTTACCCTTCACTGGTTCACGATGTCACTCCAGCCTCATTTAGGGTGAGGGGAGGAGAGGGAGGAGAGATTCAGGGGCAGAAAAAGTGTTGGTGGTGCCTTCTGGGGGGCAGTCAGATGCCCAGATGCTGGCTCTTCCTCTTGTGGGCTGCTCAGCATTGGAGACACCACCTGAGGGTGCACCACATCCCCTGATCAAGGTGGCACAACCTCAGGTCAACTCTGTGACCTCTCTCTATCTGCCCTGCCAGTGGGGCTCACAGCAGACCTTAGTGGCCCGCTTCACACTTACACCCCAGTCAGCTCCAGGGAATTCAAGCCATGCTCTCTTGAAGCCCCCCTATCAGACTTGAGGCGGGAGGAAGAACAGCCCTTTCCTTCAAGAAACCCTCTTGGGAGTTCCCTGGCGGTCCAGTGGTTAGGACTCTGTACTTCCACTGCAGGGGGCATGGGTTCAAACCCTGGTTGGGGAACTAAGATCCCGCATGGTTTTGCACCTGTAGGGATTCAAAATTCACCTCAGCGGCATGAAGATTCTTTTAAAATAATCTTTTATTTTATTTTTATTATTTATTTATTTTATTTATATATTTTAATATTTATTTATATTATCTATAATTTTTTTATTGGGGTATAATTGCTTTACAATGATGTGTTAGTTTCTGCTTTATAACAAAGTGAATCAGCTATACATATACATATATCCCCATATCTCTTCCCTCTTATGTCTCCCTCCCTCCCACCCTCCCTATCCCACCCCTTTAGGTGGTCACAAAGCACCGAGCTGATCTCCCTGTGCTATGCGGCTGCTTCCCACTAGCTATCTATTTTACATTTGGTAGTGTGTATATATCCATGCCACTCTCTCACTTCGTCCCAGCTTACCCTTCCACCTCCCCATGTCCTGAAGTCCATTCTCTACTAGGTCTGAGTCTTTATTCCCATCCTGCCCCTAGGTTCTTCATAACCATTTTCTTTCAAAATTTCCATATATATGTGTTAGCATACGGTATTTGTTTTTCTCTTTCTGACTTACTTCACTCTGTATGACAGACTCTAGTTCCATCCACCTCACTACAAATAACTCAGTTTTGTTCCTTTTTATGGCTGAGTAATATTCCATTGTATATGTGAGCCACATCTTTATCCACTCCTCTGTCGATGGACACTTAGGTTGCTTCTACGTCCTGGCAATTGTAAATAGTGTTGCAATGTACATTGTGGTACATGTCTCTTTTTGACTTATGGTTTTCTCAGGGTATATGCCCAATAGTGGGATTGCTGGGTCATATGGTAGTTCTAGTTTTAGTTTTTTGAGGAACCTCCATACTGTTCTCCATAGTGGCTGTATCAATTTACATTCCCACCAACAGTGCAAGAGGGTTCCCTTTTCTCCACACCCTCTCCAGCATTTATTGTTTGTAGATTTTTTGATGATGGCCATTCTGACCGGTGTGAGGTGATACCTCATTGTAGTTTTGATTTGCATTTCTCTAATGATTAGTGATGTTGAGCATCCTTTCATGTATTTGTTGGCAATCTGTATATCTTCTTTGGAGAAATGTCTATTTAGGTCTTCTGCCCATTTTTGGATTGGGTTGTTTGTTTTTTTGATATTGAGCTGCATGAGCTGCTTGTATGTTTTGGAGATTAATCCTTTGTCAGTTGCTGAGCTAAAAACATCTGAACAAACAGCAGTCACAGAAAAAAACCTGATCTCAACTTCTTTTGTAGATTTAAGCAGGACCTCCTGGAAAATACAGTTGGTATAAATCCTCTCTGGCAGGTTTACAGCCAGAAAGGAGACTAACCACCATCACAGGGATGAGTAATTGCTTAAACAAACTTTATCTGAAACTGTCCTACCTTCCATTTATTCTTCCACAGAAGCCCTTTCTCCCTCCTTTCTTCTCGTTAAGTGGGTTTATAAACCTTTATCTTTGGATGTCCAGGGAGCCAATTCATCTGAAGCCTCCCTGGTAAATAAACTTTGTCTTCTCTCCTGTTAATCTGTCTGTTGTTAGTTAATTCACAGGCCCCCAACCACTGAACTTAAGCTGGTAGAGGGAAATTTTTTCCTCCCAACACATTCTTCTTTTGACAAGAGTATGGGTGACTGTCTAAGATTTTCTATCTGGTCCCAGAGTGTGTCCTCTTGCTCTGCCAATGTCACTGTATAGCAAAGTGTTCACTCCTTCTCTCCCTCCCTGTCTCTCATGCGTGTTAATTGGACTAGAAGAAGGGATGGGGAAAAAAAGAACATATAAGAGAGGATACCACTAAATTTATTACTTATTTATAGAAATAATTGTACCTCCAGTTTAGTCACCGACAGCGAAGAAGGGCTCATGTGCGCTCAGGAGCAGCTGCACAAAAGGAATACTTTCTTGGTTCCAAAGCAATAATGACTAGGAAAGTGGGTGAATGACACTTGTTTTCATTCAGTCTGGTCTAATTGCATTTGAGTGGAATGTAAAATGTTACCGGGTGGCTGATTACACAGTGACTGGACCAAAAAAAAATCAACATCTTCTGTATTAGTCAGCTGGGCTGCCATAATGGAATACCATGGACTAGGTGGCTGAAACCACAGGAATTGATTTCTCACGGTTCTGGAGGCTGAAAGTCCAAGATCAAGGCATCTGCTGATTTGGTTCTTTGGTGAAAGCCACCTCCTAGGTTGCAAATGTCCACCTTCTCCCTGTGTCCTCACATAGTGTGGGGGAGAGAGAGAAGGAGAGCTCTGGTCTCCCTACCTCTTCTTATAGGGACACTAATCCTATCAATGGGGTTCCATCCTCATGACCTCATCTAAACTGAATCACCTCCAAATACCATCACATTGGGGTTAGATCTTCAACATACGAATTTGGGGAGACACAAGCATTAGTCTATAACAACTTCTCTACAAAGAAAGACTAACCAGTCAAAAAGTATTATAATGAATCCAATGCAAAATGTTTGTGTTGACATGTGTCATTTTTGTTTTTCTTCCTGTTGTCTTTTGTTGGATCTTGCTAGCAGATGTCAAACCCACCTTCTCATTCTGTTCATTCTGCTCCTGCCCCTGCCTGAGACTTACATGTTGAGTACTCTGACAGGAGAATCAGGTGTAGAAAAAATTCCGTGTTTCAGTAGATAACTATGCACCATCTGCAACATACCTTTCTGGGTCTTCAGGTTCTAGCCCTGTTCATTTTTGTCCGCATTTGCAATTCATCTCAACATTCCTTTACCATATAAATTTGTGCTGTTTTGAGCTTTCCTTGGAATCATTTATAACATCTGCCTGGTTTTCTCAGATCATATGAGTAAAATAAATTCCTCAACATGCGTTCGTTTTTACTTCTGTAATGAGAGTCATGGTTTTACCTTCTGAAAAGTATCTTTTAACACAGGGAAGCCTCTGGGGGGAGAGGTGGAAGGACTTAGCTCCCAAAGAAGAACTGCCTGAATCTCTGAGCCTGCGTCTTCCTGATCTCAGGTCATGGCCACCCATCCTTCTAGATGCTCCAGCCTCCAAACATTGAGGTCATTCTTTTTTTATTTTTTATTTTTATTTCTTTTATTGAAGTGTAGTTGATTTACAATGTTGTGCCAATCTCTGCTGTACAGCAAAGTGACTCAGTTATGCACATACAGACATTCTTTTTTTTATATTCTTTTCCATTATGGTTTATCACAGGATATTGAATATAGTTCTCTGTGCTATACAGTAGGACCTTGTTGTTTATCCATCCTATATATAATAGTTTACATCTGCTAATCCCACACTCCCAGTCCTTCCCTCCCCCTTGGCAACCACGAGTCTGTTCTCTGTCTGTGAGTCTGTTTCTGTTTTGTAGATAGGTTCATTTGTGCCATATTTTAGATTCTGCATATAAGTGATATGTGGTATTTGTCTTTCTCTTTCTGACTTACTTCACTTAGTATGGTAATCTCTAGTTGCATCCATGTTGCTGCAAATGGCATTATTTCATTCTTTTTTATGGCTGAGTAGTATTCTATTGTATATAGGTACCACATCTTCTTCTTGTTTTTTTTTTTTTTTGGTTGCATTGGGTTTTTGTTGCTGTGCACAGACTTTCTCTAGTTGCAGCGAGTGGGGACTACTCTTCTTTGAAGTGCGGGGGCTTCTCATTGTGGTGGCTTCTCTTGTTGCAGAGCACAGGCTCTAGGTGCACGGGCTTCAGTAGTTACAGCACGTGGGCTCAGTAGTTGTGGCTCGCAGGCTCTAGAGCACAGGTTCAGTAGTTGTGGCGCACGGGCTTAGTTGCTCCATGGCATGTGGGATCTTCCTGGACCAGGGATCAAACCTGTGTCCCCGGCATTGGCAGGCAGATTCTTAACTACTGCGCCACCACGGAAGTCCATGTACCACATCTTCTTTATTCATTCATCTGTTGATGGACATTTAGGTTGCTTCCATGACTTGGCTATTGTGAATAGTGCTGCTATGAACATAGGGGTGCATGTATCTTTTTGAATTAGAGTTTTGCCTGGGTATATGCCCAGGACTGGGACTGCTAGATCATATGGTAATTCTATTTTTAGTTTTCTGAGGAACCTCTACACTGTTTTCTATAGTGGCTGCACCAACTTACATTCCCACCAACAGTGTAGGAGGGTTCCCTTTTCTCTACACCCTCTCCAGCATTTATTATTTGTAGACTATTTAATGATGGCCATTCTTACTGGTGTGAGATGGTACCTCATTGTAGTCTTGATTTGTATTTCTCTAATAATTAGTGATGTTGAGCATCTTTTCATGTGCCTACTGGCCATCTGTATGTCTTCTTTGGAAGACATATTTAGGTCTGCCCATTTTTCAGTGGGGTTTTTGTTTTTTTGTTGTTGAGTTGTATGACCTATTTGTATATTTTGGAGATTAAGCCCTTGTCTGTCGTATCATCTGCAAATATTTTCTCCCATTCCATAAGTTGTCTTTTTGTTTTTTTTTATGGTTTCGTTTGCCATGCAAACACTTGTAAGTTTGATTAGATCCCATTGTTTATTTTTGTTTTTATTTCTATCACCTTGGGAGACTGTTAAGGTCATTCTTGACTCTTCTCTTTCTAGCACCCCTGCATCCTACCCTGTGGTAGGCTTAACAATGGCCCTCTGAAGACATCCACATCCTAATCCCTGGAACTTGTGAACATGTTACCTTACACGGCAAAAGAGACTTTGCCGATGTGATTACAGTAAGGATTCTGAGATGGGGAGATTATCCTGGATTATTGAAGTGGTCACAATATAATCAGAAGGAAGATAGGAGGGTCAAAGTCAGAGAAAGGAGATGTGAGGATGGAAGCAGAAGTTGGAGTGATGTGCTTTGAAGATGGAGGGAAGGGCCACAAGCCAGGGAATCCAGGCAGCCTCTAGGAGATGGAAAAGGCAAGGGAACAGAATCTCCCCCCAGCGCCTCCAGAAAGAAGCAGCCCTGACAGCATCTTGATTTTAGCCCCCAAAGACTCTTTTCAGACTTCCAAACTTCAGGACTGTGAGAGAACAAATCTGTGTTGTTTTAAGCCATTACGTTTGTGGTGATTTGTTACACTAGCAATAGGAAATGAATGCAAACACCATAGCAAATTATGTTGCTTTTATCTTCAAAATGCAGCCAAGATCTGACCACTTCCCAGTCGTGCCACTGGTATCCTGGGCCAAGCCAGCTCCATCCCTCTAGGTTGAAGCAAAGTCCTGCTTACTGTTTTCCCTGTCTACACTGGCCCTCCAGCCTTTTCTGCCCTCTGGATACAGGAAATGAGATTTCTATATGCTGACCTCTGGCGTTCACCCTTGGCATTGTCTTTCTCTGATGCTTCAATGGCTCCAGCAGCAGCATTCATTTCCACTGCCCCTGTAATAACTATATGCACCCTCTAAAGTCCTGATACATTGCACCCATCAGCGCATCCTCTTCCTCCACATATCATCCCAGTTCACCACCACTGACAGTTTTGACATTTGCACTGCCACAGCTTGCCAGAGGCTATGCATACTTAACTTACAACCAGCAATGGGGTTCTCGCTGCCAGTCAGCTGACAGATAATCAGCTCCAAAATCCCATGTCCAGAGTCTGCTTTCTCAGACCGCTCCTGGTATCAGCTGTTGCAGGTCAGGTTCCCTAGGACTCAGGCTCTAAGAAGCAGATTTGTATGCCAGAAGTTTTTGGGGGAGTGCTTAGGGGATCAGTACCGGTGGGAGAGGGACGGGAGGAGATGTACTCCTGTGAGGAGTGGAGCTGACACTTGAATTGCAGTGCAGTTGCAACAAAGGTTGCAGCCACAACAAGGATCACGGCGGCCAATCCTATGAGGAGCTCTGGAGCTGGGGTAGCTTTTCTGAGTTGTCTACATTTTCTGGCCACTGATTACCTTCGGCATTAACCATGCTCCCAGGCTCACTGTGCTGTCACTTTAGCCTTCTTTCTATTCATTCGCCCAACAAATATCTATTGAATATTTACTATGGACTAAACAATGTTCTAGATCAGGGGTGCATAAACTGTGGCCCACAGGCCAAGTTATGCAGCTGCTTGTTTTTATAAATGCAGTTTTATTGGAACACAGTCACATGTATTTTGTTTAAATATTGTCTATGGCTACCTTTGTGCTATCATGGCAGAGCTGAACAGACCATATAGCCCACAAAGCCTAAAATATTTACTTTTTGATGCTCTACAGAAAACGTTTGCTGACATCTCTTCTAGCTCTGTGATGATGTATAAACATACATATGTGTATATATATATATAAAAATAGTAAATTTTACTTACTTATATATGTATATAAAGTGAGATTCAGATTGGAGCCACATATGTAATTTAAAATTTTCTAGTATCCATATTAAATAAGCTTACAAAATAGAAACAGCTGAAATAAATTTCAATAATATATTTTATGTAACCCAATATGTCCCCAATATATTTCAACTTATAACCAATATAATAAAGCATCAGGGGAATCCTTTACATCCTTTTTTTTATACGATGCCTTTAAAATTCAGTGTGTAGTTTACACTTAATTTGGGCTAGCTACTAGTCAGGTGCTCACTCACCATAAGTGGCTAGTTGGTTCAGTATTGGATGGTGCAGTTCTAGAAGCAGGTGATACGGTGAACACGCAGTGAATAAAGCAGACAAAATTCCCACCCCCGTGGAGCTTACATTCCTAATGGAGAGGAGAGATGATAACCAATCAAGTAAAATGAATTTTATGCCTGATGGTCATAAGTGGTGATGTGGATTCTTGGGGCAGAAGTTGCATGTTTAAATTGGGAGGGTCACACTGAGAAGGTATGTGGTGAAGAATTAACCTCTTAATTAGCCTCTTAATTAACCTCTTAATTAATTAATTAAGCACTTAATTAACCTCTTTGTTAAATGCTTAACAAAGGGAGAGTCTGGCCTTTTCCTCGTCTCCTGGTTGGTGTCTCTAGGCCCCTGTAGGAGTGTCTTTGTTTGCCTGGGGGCGGGGGGGGGTTTGGCCACTGGACAGTCTGACAGTGTGATTTATGATGGGGACTTTGGGTCACACTTTGTCAGTTCTGAGCTCCAGGTCAGCTGGAGACTAAAGCTATTAGCCGCCCTCTGGGAGGGGCTGGTGACTGCAGGTCAGCTACATGAGCAGCACGTGATGAAAATCCACTAAATACCCTGGATACCCAAGGCTTGGGTGACCTTCCCTGGTTAACAGTGCTCTGTGTATTGTCATATTTTGTGGCTGGGAGGATGTCATGCATCATCCATGGCTCTACAGAGAGACAACGGGGAGCGTCTGTTTGGACCCCTCATGGGCTCTGCCCTGTGCCGTCCCCTTGGCTGATTTCATTTGTATCCCTTTCCTGTAATAAACCTTAACCATGACTATGTCAGCTTTCACTGAGTTCCATTAGTCCTTTTAGCAAATTATCAAACCTGACGATGGTTAGGGGGAGACCCCTGAACTTGCAGTTGTTGTCAGAAGTGAGGGTGGTCTCTTTGGGGACTGTTCTCCCTAACTGTGCAGTTGGTCCTAAACACTTTGTGGACGGTGACATCTGAGTAAAGACCTGAAGGAAGTGAGGGGACAGTGGGAGGCCAGGGACTGGAACAGGGTGGGCAACGGGGAGAGTGGAAGGAGATTCTTTCTCTACTCACTATTTTGATAAACCACTTTACATAGGTACCAAAATCTCCTGTTTTAAAAGTACAGCATTGGGAGTCAGCTCTACCCACCACCAGAGCCTCCCATCGAGCCTCTTAGATAGCCTCAACCACCAGAGGGCAGACAGCAGAAGCAAGAAAAACTACAGTCCTGCAGCCTGTGGACCAAAAACCACAGTTACAGAAAGATAGAGAAGATGAAAAGGCAGAGGGCTATGTACCAGATGAAGGAACAAGAAAAAACCCCAGAAAAACAACTAAATGAAGTGGAGATAGGCAACCTTCCAGAAAAAGAATTCAGAATAATGATAGTGAAGATGATCCAGGACCTCGGAATAAGAATGGAGGCAAAGATTGAGAAGATGCAAGAAATGATTAACAAAGACCTAGAAGAATTAAAGAACAAACAAACAGAGATGACCAATACAATAACTGAAATGAAAACTACACTAGAAGGAATCAATAGCACAATAACTGAGGCAGAAGAACGGATAAGTGACCTGGAAGACAGAATGGTGGAATTCACTGCTGCGGAACAGACTAAAGAAAAAAGAATGAAAAGAAATGAAGACAGCCTAAGAGACCTCTGGGACAACATTAAATGCAACAACATTCGCATTATAGGGGTCCCAGAAGGAGAAGAGAGAGAGAAAGGACCAGAGAAAATATTTGAAGAGATTATAGTCGAAAACTTCCCTAACATGGGAAAGGAAATAGCCACCCAAGTCCAGGAAGCGCAGATAGTCCCATACAGAATAAACCCAAGGAGAAACAGGCCGAGACACATAGTAATCAAAGTGGCAAAAATTAAAGACAAAGAAAAGTTATTGAAAGCAGCAAGGGAAAAACGACAGATAACATACAAGGGAACTCCCATAAGGTTAACAGCTGATTTCTCAGCAGAAACTCTGCAAGCCAGAAGGGAGTGGCATGATATACTTAAAGTGATGAAAAGGAAGAACCTACAACCAAGATTACTCTACCCGGCAAGGATCTCATTTAGATTTGATGGAGAAATCAAAAGCTTTACAGACAAGCAAAAGCTAAGAGAATTCAGCACCACCAAACCAGCTCTACAGCAAATGCTAAAGGAACTTCTCTAAGTGGGAAACGCAAGAGAAGAAAAGGACCTACAAAAACAAACCCAAAACAATTAAGAAAATGGTCATAGGAACATACATATCGATAATTACCTTAAACGTGAATGGATTAAATGCCCCAACCAAAAGACATAGACTGGCTGAATGGATACAAAAACAAGACCCATATATATGCTGTCTACAAGAGACCCACTTTAGACCTAGGGACACATACAGACTGAAAGTGAGGGGATGGGAAAAGATATTCCATGCAAATGGAAATCAAAAGAAAGCTGGAGTAGCTATACTCATATCAGATAATATAGACTTTAAAATAAAGAATGTTACAAGAGACAAGGAAGGACACTACATAATGATCCAGGGATCAATCCAAGAAGAAGATATAACAATTATAAATATATATGCACCCAACATAGGAGCACCTCAATACATAAGGCAACTGCTAACAACTATAAAAGAGGAAATCGACAGTAACACAATAATAGTGGGGGACTTTAACACCTCACTTACACCAATGGACAGATCATCCAAAATGAAAATAAGGAAACAGAAGCTTTAAATGACACAATAGACCAGATAGATTTAATTGATATATATAGGACATTCCATCCAAAAACAGCAGATTACACGTTCTTCTCAAGTGCGCACGGAACATTCTCCAGGATAGATCACATCTTGGGTCACAAATCAAGCCTCAGTAAATTTAAGAAAATTGAAATCATATCAAGCATCTTTTCTGACCAAAACGCTATGAGATTAGAAATGAATTACAGGGAAAAAAATGTAAAAAAGACAAACACATGGAGGCTAAACAATACGTTACTAAATAACCAAGAGATCACTGAAGAAATCAAAGAGGAAATCAAAAAATACCTAGAGACAAATGACAATGAAAACACGACGACCCAAAACCTATGGGATGCAGCAAAAGCAGTTCTAAGAGGGAAGTTTATAGCTATACAAGCCTACCTAAAGAAACAAGAAAAATCTCAAGTAAACAATCTAACCTTACACCTAAAGAAACTAGAGAAAGAAGAACAAACAAAACCCAAAGTTAGCAGAAGGAAAGAAATCATAAAGATCAGAGCAGAAATAAATGAAATAGAAACAAAGAAAACAATAGCAAAGATCAATAAAACTAAAAGTTGGTTCTTTGAGAAGATAAACAAAATTGATAAGCCATTAGCCAGACTCATCAAGAAAAAGAGGGAGAGGACTCAAATCAATAAAATCAGAAATGAAAAAGGAGAAGTTACAACAGACACCGCAGAAATACAAAGCATCCTAAGAGACTACTACAAGCAACTTTATGCCAATAAAATGGACAACCTGGAAGAAATGGACAAATTCTTAGAAAGGTATAACCTTCCAAGACTGAACCAGGAAGAAACAGAAAATATGAACAGACCAATCACAAGTAATGAAATTGAAACTGTGATTAAAAATCTTCCAACAAACAAAAGTCCAGGACCAGATGGCTTCACAGGTGAATTCTATCAAACATTTAGAGAAGAGCTAACACCCATCCTTCTCAAACTCTTCCAAAAGATTGCAGAGGAAGGAACACTCCCAAACTCATTCTATGAGGCCACCATCACCCTGATACCAAAACCAGACAAAGACACTACAAAAAAAGAAAATTACAGACCAATATCACTGATGAATATAGATGCAAAAATCCTCAACAAAATACTAGCATACAGAATCCAACAACACATTAAAAGGATCATACACCATGATCAAGTGGGATTAATCCCAGGGATGCAAGGATTCTTCAATATACGCAAATCAATCAATGTGATACACCATAATAACAAATTGAAGAATAAAAACCATATGATCATCTCAATAGATGCAGAAAAAGCTTTTGACAAAATTCAACACCCATTTCTGATAAAAACTCTCCAGAAAGTGGGCATAGAGGGAACCTACCTCAACATAATAAAGGCCATATATGACAAACCCACAGCAAACATCATTCTCAATGGTGAAAAACTGAAAGCATTTCCTCTAAGATCAGGAACGAGACAAGGATGTCCACTCTCACCACTATTATTCAACATAGTTCTGGAAGTCCTAGCCATGGCAATCAGAGAAGAAAAAGAAATAAAAGGAATACAAATTGGAAAAGAAGAAGTAAAACTGTCACTGTTTGCAGATGACATGATACTATACATAGAGAATCCTAAAACTGCCACCAGAAAACTGCTAGAGCTAATTAATGAATATGGTAAAGTTGCAGGATACAAAATTAATGCACAGAAATCTCTTGCATTCCTATACACTAATGATGAAAAATCTGAAAGAGAAATTATGGAAACACTCCCATTTACCATTGCAACAAAAAGAATAAAATACCTAGGAATAAACCTACCTAGGGAGACAAAAGACCTGTATGCAGAAAACTATAAGACACTGATGAAAGAAATTAAAGATGATACCAACAGGTGGAGAGATATACCATGTTCTTGGATTGGAAGAATCAACATTGTGAAAATGAGTATACTACCCAAAGCAATCTACAGATTCAATGCAATCCCTATCAAATTACCAATGGCATTTTTTACGGAGCTAGAACAAATCATCTTAAAATTTGTATGGAGACACAAAAGACCCCGAATAGCCAAAGCTGTCTTGAGGCAAAAAAATGGAGCTGGAGGAATCAGACTCCCTGACTTCAGACTATACTACAAAGCTACAGTAATCAAGACAATATGGTACTGGCACAAAAACAGAAACATAGATCAATGGAACAAGATAGAAAGCCCAGAGATGAACCCACGCACCTATGGTCAACTAATCTATGACAAAGGAGGCAAAGATATACAATGGAGAAAAGACAGTCTCTTCAATAAGTGGTGCTGGGAAAACTGGACAGCTACATGTAAAAGAATGAAATTAGAATACTCCCTAACACCATACACAAAAATAAACTCAAAATGGATTAGAGACCTAAATATAAGACTGGACACTATAAAACTCTTAGAGGAAAACATAGGAAGAACACTCTTTGACATAAATCACAGCAAGATCTTTTTTGATCCACCTCCTAGAGTAATGGAAATAAAAACAAAAATAAACAAGTGGGACCTAGTGAAACTTCAAAGCTTTTGCACAGCAAAGGAAACCATAAACAAGATGAAAAGACAACCCTCAGAATGGGAGAAAATATTTGCAAATGAATCAACGGACAAAGGATTAATCTCCAAAATATATAAACAGCTCGTTCAGCTCAATATTAAAGAAACAAACACCCCAATCCAAAAATGGGCAGAAGACCTAAGTAGACATTTCTCCGAAGAAGACATACAGACGGCCACGAAGCACATGAAAAGATGCTCAACATCACTAATTATTAGAGAAATGCAAATCAAAACTACAATGAGGTATCACCTCACTCCTGTTAGAATGGGCATCATCAGAAAATCTACAAACAACAAATGCTGGAGAGGGTGTGGAGAAAAGGGAAACCTCTTGCACTGTTGGTGGGAATGTAAATTGATACAGCCACTATGGAGAACAATATGGAGGTTCCTTAAAAAACTAAAAATAGAATTACCATATGACCCAGCAATCCCACTACTGGGCATATACCCAGAGAAAAACCGTAATTCAAAAAGACACATGCACCCGAATGTTCATTGCGGCACTATTTACAATAGCCAGGTCATGGAAGCAACCTAAATGCCCATCAACAGACGAATGGATAAAGAAGTTGTAGTATATATATACAATGGAATATTACTCAGCCATAAAAAGGAACGAAATTGAGTCATTCGTTGAGACGTGGATGGATCTAGAGACTGTCATACAGAGTGAAGTAAGTCAGAAAGAGAAAAACAAATATCGTATATTAATGCATGTATGTGGAACCTAGAAAAATGGTACAGATGAGCCAGTTTGCAGGGCAGAAGTTGAGACACAGATGTAGAGAATGGACATATGGACACCAAGGGGGGAAACTGCGGTGGGGTGGGGATGGTGGTGTGCTGAATTGGGCGATTGGGATTGACATGTATACACTGATGTGTATAAAATTGATGCCTAATAAGAACCTGCAGTATAAAAAAACAAACAAAACAACTAATACTAAACTTTCATTGGGTTATTTGCATGGAAATATGTTAATATAAATGTTTCAGACATTACATGAAATTTCTAAAAATCTTATATTTGTATTTGTATGGAAATATGTATGGAAATATGTTAATATAAATGTTAAAAATAAATAAATAAATAAAAGTACAGCATTGGGATTAAGGTTGAGGTTGAGATTTAGGTTAGGGTAGGGTATTGGGATTAGGGTGAGTTGTAGTGCTTTGTTTTATTTAGTCTAGGATTAGAGTTGGGATACGATTAGGGTTTAGCCTTCAGTGTTAAGTATTCCATGCTAGGACATTTATGGTTATAGTTAAGATTAGTGCTCCCATGGAGTGTAGCTCATGGAATTCGATATTGCCGGTTACATTTAGTTCCTGGGGTGTGCATTTCTATGAATTCTACTAAACAGCCAGGATATACACCCTCTTTTAAATTAGTAATAGAAATCAGCTAAGTGTTTTAGAGATAGGATGAAGAAAATGTGTAACTTTAGAAATTATACCATATAATTCAGCCCAAAGAAAAATAAATTAAAATGAGGCAAGCTTCTGTAATAAAGAGACATTTATGTATGGAGCAATGATGAACAATGAAACTGGTTATTTATAGTTAAATCTAAATACTTCTGATAATATGAAAAAGGAAGAGGTTTGGTGTGAAAAATGAATAAGGAAGTAAGCATACCTATTTTTCCAATACTTCAAGCCATGTGGGAAAAGAAAGGGGAGAAGCTGTAGTGTTTAGAAGTTTGATGATCTGAGAGGTAAACAGTAAGCCCTTGTTTATACAAAAAGGGTTATAAAACTAATAAATGCACAAAGTAAAGACATTCAAACCTAAGGAAAGGTGTGCAACTAGGAGTAATTAAAAGTAAGCCTTATGGGAGTTCCCTGGTGGCCTAGTGGTTAGGATTCCAGGCTTTCACTGCTGTGGCCTGGGTTCAGTTCCTGGTCAGGGAACTGAGACCCCACAAGCCTCATGGCAGGGCCAAGGAAAAAAAAAAAAGGTAAACCTCTGTCCAAGAACCTTCTCCATTTATTCCCTTATTTTGTGGGAATACATTATAAGTATTGATACAATGAAGGGTGTGTTTATTCCACCCTCTTGCATTGGTAATTGGCAGGGTCTGGAATTCTAGAACTTTGAAGGCTTGGTTTTTGTCTTCTAGCCCCGGGGGTTGCTGATGACCTTCCGATACTCTCTCCTTTGAAAGTGACAACTTTGACTGCTTTTACCATTTATTTTTTCATACCAAAACCTCTTCATTCCTGGTTCTGAAACTTGACCAAGAGAAGTGTCTGCTTCTGGACCTTTTTCCATTTAGTCAAGTCAGCGCTGCAGGGTGCTTACTGTTGGAAGAATGTGTCTTCAGTCACCTATATTAATTAACCCAGCCCCTCATTTCAAGTATGAATGGGCAACAACTAGCCACCAGACGTTCCTGCAAAAGCAACAGCAAAATTAAGAAGGACCAAGATGAACAAACAGGAAAAAAAAAAAAAAACACACCAGATATAATTCAGGGAACTGAAAGTGCTGACTGCCTCCTCTAAATCCATGTGAATATTGAAACCCCAAGTGAGTGCTGGTCAGTAATCATCCTTCTTTTCTCTCTTCCACTCACGCCCTTCCTCCCCTAGATAATGATTTTATATCTTTACCTCTCTTTTTGGACCTCCAGTGTGGCCTCCCCCAACCTCACCCTCAGCTGATTACCTTGACTTCCCTGAGTATTAGAAGATTTAGATGAGAATTCTCATAAGTTCCCACCACTCGATCTACTCAATTACCTGATCCGTTGCCCAGGTACTCTATCTTCCTTCATATTATATATGGAGTAATTGTCCCTACTCTTAGCTAAACCCAGCTTCTTCCCCTAAACCCTAGATCCCATCCCCTCTCTCCACCTTAAGAAGTAGCTTCACCACTCTCTCTCCTCTCTTCTGCATCAGCGCCCCCAGCACTGTATCACTCCCAGCAGCATGCAAACACGCTCTTATTTTTCATATCTTAAAAAACAACAAACAGGGACTTCCCTGGTGGTCCAGTGGTTAAGACACCATGCTTCCAATGCGGGGGGTGCAGGTTCAATCCCTGATGGGGGAACTAAGATCCCACATGCGTGTGGCGTGGCCAAAAAAAAGTATTTGTCAAAACAACAACAACAACAACAACAACAAACAATCCTCTGCTTCTGCCTCTGGCTACTGCCTTTCTTCCTCGCTTTGCAGGTAAACTTGTTGAAAATCTTGTCTACACTTGTCATCTCCCATTCTCTCTTTATCAAGATTTTGCCCCCATCATTCTACCGAAACAAATCTTGTCTCCAGGACTCAGTCCTTGAACCTCTTCTCTTTAATCTACGCTCTTCATGAACTTCTTTTATCTTTTTAGAGGCCATCTACATACAATATACAATATCTACATCCCTAACTTCTCTCCTCTGATCTTCTATTTAAATGCTTATCTAGGGTCTTCCCTGGCAGTCCAGTAGTTACGACTTCGCCTTCCAGTGCAGGGGGTGCAGGTTCCACCCCTGGTTGGGGAACTAAGATCCCACATGCCTCGGGGCCAAAAAATTGAAAACATAAAACAGAAGCAATATTGTAACAAATTCAATAAAGACTTTAAAAATGGTCCACATAAAAAAAAATCTTAGAAAAAAAAATGCCTATCTAACATCTTCTTTTGGATGTCAAATAGACACCTCATGTTTAGCAAGTCCAAAATTGAGCTCCTGATTCCCATCCCCCCTCTAAATGTCTCCTCTGGCAGTCCCCCTCCTCCCCCAGTAAATAATAATTCAGGCCCCCCTCCTAGTACTCCAAGGACATGAGAATCCTCTTTTCCTCACGTGACACATCTCATACATTCTATTGCTATATTATATACCCATTACATATCCAGAATATGACATCTGATAATCACCTCCTCCTGGCTCATGCTAAAATCATTTCACACCTGCACCTTCTGGAATAATCTCCTAACTAGAATATCCAGTTTGCTTGGTACTTTTCCAGTTTTCGGTTTTCTGTTTTTGCGCTGAAAGTCCTGTCTCAGGAAATCCCCCAACCCTGGGGCAAACCAGGGTAGTTTTTCACTGTACTTCTACCTGGGCTGTTTCTTCCATGGCCTCCCTACAGTCTATTCTCAATGGATCTAGGGTGATCCTTTTGAAAGGCAAATTTTATCATGTCACTTCTCTGCTCAGAACCCTTCAGTGGCTCCCCATACTATTCAGAAAAGCTATTGCTTTCAGTGGCCTACAAGACTGCAGGGTCCATAAGCTTGTGGACAAAGATAGAGAGTTGATTTTGAGCAGGCTGATGTTGAGGCACCCAGGGAATGCTCAACTGGCAATGTCCAGCACTGAAGGAAGGATTGAGAGCATATTTTGTTGGTAAAACAAGAACAGATGGTTATGGAAAAAGTTGCAAGAAAGAATTCTAGGAAATTATAAATATTAGTTAAATTGAAAAAAAATCAATAGTAGGACTGAGAGATAAAATTGCAGAATCTCTCTCTGGGGATACCAATGATAATCAATAAATAAGTAAAATACATAAAATTTGCTTATGTATTGTTTAAAATACAAAATATAAAAAATATATAAATTATATATTTACAACATGATGCCCCAAACTCCCAAAATCTTCACTGTGTATCTTCCCAAACCAAGGACACTCTTCGACATAACTGGCATACAACCCTCCAAATCAGGAAATCAGAAATCAGCATTGGTATAACACTGACATCCAATCCAAAGATTCTGTTCAGATTTCACCAATTATCCCAACAAGGTCTCTTTCCTGTTTGGTCCAGGATCACACTTTGCACTTAATAATCACATCTCTTTAGCCTCTTTCAATCTGGAACAGATCCTTAGTCTCTCCCTGTCTTCACAACCTTAATAGTTTGAAGGAGTACAGGATTTTCATTCTGTAGGCTAAAGCTCAGCCTGGTTTCATAAATGTTTCCTCAGGATGGGACTCAGACATGCATTCTTGGAAGGAATATACAGAAGTGATGCTGTCTTCTCACTGCATCGCATCAGGAGGCTCGTGACGTTGACCAGTTCTACTGCTGGTAATGTTAATCTTGATCACTTGGTCAGTTCAGTGTCTGCCTGGTTTCTCCACGTTAAGTCATTATTTCCCTTTTTGTAATTGATAAGTATTTTATGGGAAGATACTCTCAAACTATGCCAATATCCTACATTTCATTAAATCTCTATTCATTTGATTTATTAGACATTGATGATTCTTGCCTAAATTAACTACCATTATAGTGGTTACCAAATGGCCATTTTCTGTTACCATCACTCCTGCTACGTTTATTAGTTGTCATTCTACTATAAGGAAGAGATGTCTTTTTTCTATCATTTATTTATATCAGTGTAGGCCCATGGAATACTATTTTATTCAATGGATTTAATCCATTATTATCATTATTTATTTTTATATCAAATAATTCCAGATTTGGCTAGCAGGAGAGCCTCATCAAAATTGGCTCCTGTGGGGGAGGAAGGGATAAATTGGGAATTTGGGATTAATAGATACACACTACTATATATAAAATAGATAAACAACAAGAACCTACTGTATAGCACAGGGAACTATATTCAATATCTTATAAAAATCTATAATGAAGAAGAACCTGAATATATATATATATATATATATATATATATATATATATATATATATATAACTGAATCACTTTGCTGTTCACCTGAATCATTGTAAATCAACCATACTTCAAAAAAAAATTTAAAAAAACCAAAATTGGCCCCTTTGAACTTTAGCTTTGCCCCCATAATTTTTTGAGCAATTCTTTACTTTCTGGCACAAGAAAATGTTCCAGGCTTATCTTGTAATTTCCCTGCCTCAGCCTTGCAATTCGCTATTTCTCCAAGGAGTTCTGGAGTGGAGAATGATATTTGGAAACTAAAATCTGGGTATTTGGTTGCTTACTGCTTCTGGGGTTCATCAATTGTAGTCCTTCTCATGTACAGAGGTGGAACATATATGCATGTAAACGTGTGCATGTGTGTGTGTACCCTACATACTACTATAACTATTTCTATATCTATCTATTTATGTTTTAAAGGCCCATGAATTTGCACTGGTACCTCCAATTCCTTCAATATGTCAGGGTTATTTTTAGCCTTTCCCCTTTCCTTGTATGTAACTTCCTTCTCTGTGAACAAGAAAACCTTCTTTCATTGTCTTCAATATGGTTATTTATGTACTCAATCTCTCTGTCTGTAAGTAATTTCTCTACCACGTTGGTCACCTCCTTGGCTCCCAGACCCCTCTGCTGCTACCTTTGTGGCCACTACCATCCCCAAGAGAAGTAGAGGAAAGGGATGGGGAGGAAAGAAGAGGGAAGGGAAAGGAAGAGAAAACTAACTTATTTAGGAAGGAAGGAATATACATTTTTTAAAGTTCTCTTTTTAAACATCATTTTAAAAATTCCTTCTGGAAATTTTTCTTTACAGTATGAGGCAGAATCTATCTGTTTTCTCCCAAGCATAGCAATTAATTATAATTGTTGAAGAATCTGTCCTTTCCTCTGCTATATTCACAGTTCCTTTGGCTGTGGTTTGTGTAAGGACACACTCAAGAATGCAAGGATAGTTCATGCTTCACATTGGCAGCAATACAGGAAAGTAAGAAGCAAAGGCACTCTCCATCTCTCAAAAGCCGAGTAGTTTCTCATCTCTCATGAGCCACAGGACTTATTCATTCTGCTGCTTCTCTCTGCCTTCTTCTTTTCAGCAGCTTCCTATTCTTGCATGTGGGCCCCATGACCACCAGCCTGTTTGTCTGACTTGACCACAGGGCTGCACACCATTATTAGCTATAGAGTCTCTATGATGCCCAAGTTTTGAGAGGGATAATCTGCTTGTCTCCATCCAGACTATAGATTGGTTCATCTTGGGTCTGGGGTCTGCTTCTGGTCCAATTACCTTTGGTTAGGGTGGGGAACAAAGTTACAATAGTTCCTGGGGAGGCCCCTACAGGGCTGGAGGAAAGATGAACCAGTTTCTCTAATTGGGTCATATGGAGAACATATCTGTTACATTCTATAGTCATACATTAAGCTCTCATAGGGCAGTTTTTTAAATTGGTTTACAGATTTTAAGAAATGAGGACTTTGGAAAAGGTTTTGTGAATCTGAAAATTAAGGATCAGTTTGGGTTCAGGGGTCATTATGGGGAAACACTGATCTAAATCCAGCACTTTGATTTCTCAGATGAATAAACTGAGGCCCAGAGAAGACAAGGGATTGTCCTTGTCTACATGGCCTGTCAGTGGCAGAGCTGGGATTAGAACCAGAGCTAGCACTAGGGAGAGGTAAGCGAAGGGCCTTGGATGTACAGTTTAAGGAGGCCCTCACTCCCAGAGTCATACGAGTGCCCTAGGTACCTCCCTTATCTCACCCAAGGCTCAGCTCAGGTTATTCAATAGAACACTAGGGTCCTGCTCACCAGGAGGGAGAGATTGTATCTCGCTTGGAGGGACTGGGTAAGGGGGACTTCTGGGGAGTTTTCCTGTATTTCTACCTACAGAGAGAAGTAAGTTTCTGGGGAAGGCTGTTTAAGCTAATTTCCCCAAGGCAAAGGATCTGATAGCGTGGGATGCGCACTCACTGGAGAAGCCTGAATTATCCTGTGTACCCAGAGCACTGAGGGCCCCCAAGTCTGGGCACAGATTTCCTTGCCTGGGTTATCTTTAGCTGGTTGCTGAGGATTGCAGCATTTCTGAGACCTGGTGACAGATACTTCTCTTTTCTCTTCTCATAAAAATAGGCCTTCAGTCCAGTCAGTCTTGTACGGTCTGTTCTTGCAGAAATGGGACCTGTAGGATATGGGTTTCTTTAGTCTCCCGTCTGGTGCCTGCTTCCTTCATGTAGAAATTTTTTTTTTTTTTTTTTTTTTACCACACGAGGATTTTTTAAAAGTTGGTACTGGCTTTGCAGTTGGTTGAGGCAAAAAAATCACCAAATGGCCAGTAAGACAAAGAAGAAATAAAGGAGAGAAGAACAAAAGAGAAACACCCTGGAGTACTTTGTGACTTTTCTTCTGCTCCCACCTGGTCCAAGGCACAGTCTTTTCTTACCTGGACTCTTGCTCCACTCTTGATCCTGGTATGGTGTATTCTCAGCAAGGCAGCCAGAAGGATTTGTTAAAATGTAAATCAGGCAAGAAAGTGAAATAAAAGGCATTGAGATTGGAAACAAAGAAGTAAAACTATCTCTATTTCTGAATGCCATGATCTTGTATATAGAAGATGCTAAGAAACCTTAGAAAACTATTAGAACTAATTAATGAGTTCAGTGAGGTTGCAGGATATGAAATCAATATATAAAAATCAATTGCATTTCTATACACTTGCAACGAACAATCCAAAAATGAAATTAAGAAAATGATTTCATTTATAATAGCATCACCACGAATAAACTCTTAGGAATAGATTTAACAAAGCAAGTGCAAAACTTATATCCTGAAATCTACAAAATGTTGTTGAAAGAAATTACAGAAGATCTACAAAAATGGAAAAACATCCCATGTTCATAGATCAGAAGACTGAATATTGTTAAGCTAGCAATACTCCCCAAATTGATCTATAGATTTACTGCAGTTCCTATTAGAATCCCAACTGGCTTCTTTGTAGAAATTGAAAAGCTGATCCTAAAATTCATATGGAAACTCAAGAAACCCAGAATAGCCAGACAATCTTGAAAACGAAGAAAAAGTTGGAAGACTCACACTTTTCTATTTCAAAACTCACTACAGAGGAACAATAACCAAGTCAATGTGGTACTGACGTAAGGTTATACATACAGATCAATAGAATAGAATTGAGAGTTCATAAATAAATCTGTGTTTCTATAGTTAATTGATTTTTGACAAGGGTGCCAAGACCATTCAATGAGGAAAGAATAGTCTTTTCAACAGATGATATTGAGACAACCAAATAGCCTCATATAAAAGGATGAAGCTGGATCTCCTACCTCACACCATGTACAAAAATTAAATCAAAATAGATCAAAGACCTAAATATAAAAGCCAAAATTGTAAACTCTTGAAAGAAAACATAGGTGTACATCTTCATGACCTTGCATTAGGCAATGGATTCTTTGTTATGACACCAAAAGCACAAACAATGAAAGAAAAGATCAATTGGAATTCATCAAAAAAAAAAAAAAAACACAACTTTTTTCTTGTAAGGGTAAAAGCCCTTTATTAAGAATGATAAAGATATATTTTAAAGTTAACTTTGCCTTTTAATTTTATTTATTTATTTATTTTAACATCTTTATTGGAGTATAATTGCTTTACAATGGTGTGTTAATTTCTGCTATATAACAAAGTGAATCAGCTATACATATACATATATCCCCATATCTCCTCCCTCTTGCATCTCCCTCCCACCCTCCCTATCTCACCCCTCTAGGTGGTCACAAAGCACTGAGCTGATCTCCCTGTGCTATGCGGCTGCTTCCCACTAGCTATTTTACATTTGGTAGTGTATATATGTCCATGCCACTCTCTCACTTCATCCCAGCTTACCCTTCCTCCTCCCTGTGTCCTCAAGTCCATTCTCATCATCTGCCTCTTTATTCTTGTCCTGCCCCTATGTTCTTCAGAACCATTTTTTTTTTAGATTACATATATATGTGTTAGCATAAAAAACACACAACTTTTGTGCTTCAAAAGACACTATCGAAAAAGCAAAAAAACAACCCACAGAATGGGAGAAAATATTTGCAAATGAAGCAACTGACAAAGGATTAATCTCCAAAATATACAAGCAGCTCATGCAGCTCAATATCAAAAAAACAAACAACCCAATCCAAAAATGGGCAGAAGACCTAAATAGACATTTCTCCAAATACAGATTCCCAACAAACACATAAAAGGATGCTCAACATCACTAATCATTAGAGAAATGCAAATCAAAACTACAATGAGATATCATCTCACACCGGTCAGAATGGCCATCATCAAAAAATCTACAAACAATAAATGCTGGAGAGGGTGTGGAGAAAAGGGAACCTTCTTGCTCTGTTGGTGGGAATATAAATTGATACAGCCACTATGGAGAACAGTATGGAGGTTCCTCAAAAAACTAAAAATAGAACTACCATATGACCCAGCAATCCCACTACTGGGTATATACCCTGAGAAAACCATAATTCAAAAAGAGACATGTACCACAATGTTCATTGCAACACTATTTACAATCGCCAGGACATGGAAGCAACCTAAGTGTCCATCGACAGATGAATGGATAAAGAAGATGTGGCACATATATACAATGGAATATTACTCAGCCATAGAAAGAAACGAAATTGAGTTATTTGTAGTGAGGTGGATGGACCTAGAGACTGTCATACAGAGTGAAGTAAGTCAGAAAGAGAAAAACAAATACCGTATGCTAACACATATATATGGAATCTAAAAAAAGAAAAAAAATGGTTCTGAAGAACCTAGGGGCAGGACAGGAATAAAGACGCAGACATAGAGAATGGACTTGAGGACACGGGGAGAGGGAAGGGTAAGCTGGGACGAAGTGAGAGAGTGGCATGGACATATATACACTACCAAATGTAAAATGGATAGCTAGTGGGAAGCAGCCGCATAGCACAGGGAGATCAGCTCGGTGCTTTGTGACCACCTAGAGGGGTGGGATAGGGAGGGTGGGAGGGAGGGAGATGCAAGAGGGAGGAGATATGGGGATGTATGTATACGTATGGCTGATTCACTTTGTTATACAGCAGAAGCTAACACACCATTGTAAAGCAATTATACTCCAATAAAGATGTTAAAAAAACCAACAAAAAAAAAAGTAAAAAGGCAATCCACAGAATGGGAGAAAATATTTGCAAATCTACCCTATATAAAGAATGCTTACAACTCAATAATAAAAAGACAAATAACCTAATACAAAAATAGATAAAGGCTCTGAATAGATATTTCTCCAAAGGAGATTTACAAATGGCCATAAGCGCATGAAAAGATGATCAACCTCATTAGTCATCAGGGAAAAGCATATCAAAACCACAGTGTGATAATACTTCACACCCACTCTCATGACTAGAATAAAAATAAGACAATAAGTGTTAGCAAGAATGTGAAGTAAGAACCCTCATACATTGCTGTTGGGTATGTAAAATGGTGTAGCCACTTTGGAAAAGTCTGGCAGTTCCATAAAAAGTTAAATATAAAGTTACCATTTGACCCAGCAATTCCATTCCTAGGTATATACCCAAGAGAAATGAAAATATGTGTCCAAATAAAAATTTATATATGAATGTTCATAGCATTATTCACAACAGTCAAAAAGTGGAAACAACCCAAAAGTCCATTAACTGATGAATGGATAAACAAAATGTAGTAAATCCATACAATGGAAAATTATTTGGCCATAAAAAGGAATGAAGTACTGATACTGCATGCTACAACATGGATAAACCTTGAAAACATTATGCTAAGTGAAAGAAGACAGTCACAAAAGAATACAGATATAATTTCATTTATATGAAATTTCCGGAGTAGGCAAATTATATATGTCTCTGTATGAGACAGAAGGTGAATTAGTGGTTACTTAGACCTGGGGTGGGGGTTGATGAGAAGATTGGGGAGTGCTATCTAAAGGGGAAGGGGTTTCTTTTTGAGGTGATGAAAATGTTCTAAAATTACCTGCGGTGATGGTTGCATGACTCTCTGAATATGCTATAAAACAATGAATTATATGATGTATAAACTACATCTAATTAAAGTTATCTATATCTATAACATCATGTCCTGCCTCTGCTGAGCACCTCCAAGGACTCCTATTTCACTCAGAAGAGAAAGAGAGGAGTCTAGGATGGTCCAAGCTTGGGGACTGGGCAACTAGAAGGATCAAGATGCTATAAACCAAGATGGGGACTACTGAGAAGGAGCAGGTTTTGAGTGGAAGTCAGGAAGTTAGTTTCATTCACAATACTTTGAGATATTTATTAACACACGAGAGGAGGGAAATGTTAGGGAAACAATTGGACATACAAGTCTGCAGTTTTGGAGAGATGTCCAGGCTGGGGATATAAATTTCAGAGTCATCAGCAGATGGATGATATTTACATCCATGAGGCTGGATGAGTACCTAGGGAGTGAATATAGACAGACCATGGAAAGATCAAGGACGGAGCCCTGGGATGCTAAAACATTAGGAAATTGGAGAGACGAAGAGCCAGAAAAGGAAACAGAGAAAGAGCATCCAGTGACATAAGAGAAAAACCAAGAAAATGAGAAATTCTGGAAGCAAGGCTAAAGAGTGTGTCCAGGAGCAGAAAGCTGATCAGTTGTATCAAATATTGTTTATACGTTAAGATGAGAACTGAGGCTTGACCATAGGCGTTAGTAGTGTTGTAAATGACCTTGGCAAGAGCTATTTTGGTGAAACCATGTGGGCAGACATTTGATTGGAGTGCATTTCAGAGAAAATGGAAAGAGAGAAATTGCAGTCAGTAAGCAGAGAAGAAAACTATTTTTTTATAAAGAGTTTTTCTGTGAAGGAGACTAGAGAAATGGGATTGTGGTACAGAAGGGGAAGTGGTATCAAGAGGCGGTTTTTTTTTTTTTTAATTTTTAAAATTTATTTATTTTTGGCCATGCCGCACGGCTTGCAGGATCTTAGTTCCCTGACCAGAGATTGAACCCGGGCCCTCAGCAGTGAAAGCGCCAAGTCCTAACCACTGGATGACCAGCGAATTCCCAAGAGACGTTTTTAAAATGAATGCTTCACAATTTTTTTTCTGTCAGTTTTCTTTTTTATTATATTTTAATTGAAGGTTTTATTTGGCGGTAATAGATTCATGTGCAGTTGTAAAAAATAATACAGAGAGATCCTGTGTACCCTTTACCCGATTTCCCCAAATGGCAACATTTTACAAACTATGGTCCAAACCAGGAGAGTGACATGGACAGAGACAGGATACAAAACATTTTCATCACCACAAGGATGCCTGATGTTGCCTTTTAAGGGCCATACACTCTCCTTAACCCCAGCAACCACTCATCTGTTACCCATTTCTAATTTTTTTTAAAACATTTTATTGAAATATAGTTGATTTACAATGTTGTGTTAGTTTCAGGTGTACAGCAAAGTGATTTGGTTATGCATATATATACACATATATATAAATGTATGTATTCTTTTTTTACATTCTCTTCCATTAGAAGGTATTGAGTATAGTTTCCTGTGCTATACAGTAGGTTTTTGTTGGTTATCTATTTTATATATAGTAGTGTGTATATTTTAATCCCAGACTCCTAATTTATCCCCCTCTCATTTCTATATTTTTGTCATTTCCAAATAGTATTAAATGATGGAATCATAGAGTATGTGGACTTTTGGTATTGTTTTGTTGGTTTTCTTTTTTTTTTTTTTCCCACTCAGCATAATTCTCTGGGGATTCATCCAGGTTGTTGCATGTATCAGTAGTTCATTTGTTTCTATTGCTGAGTAGTATTCCATGGTATTGAGGTGCCACAGTTGGTTTAATCGTTCATCTGTTGAAAAACACCTGGATTGTTTTCAGTTTTGGGGCTATCACAAATACAGCTGCTAATGAACATTCGTATACAGATATTTTGTAACATAAGTTTTCATTTCTCTGGGATAAATTCCCAGGAGTACAATTACTGAGCCATATGGTAGTTGCATATTTAGTTTTTTTTTTTTTAATAAATTTATTTATTTTATTTATTTATTTTTGGCTGCGTTGGGTCTTCGTTGCTGCGCACGGGCTTTCTCTAGTTGTGGCGAGTGGGGGCTACTCTTGGTTGTGGTGCGCGGGCTTCTCATTGCAGTGGCTTCTCTTGTTGCGGAGCATGGGCTCTAGGCACATGGCCTTCAGTTGTGTGGCACATGGGCTCACTAGTTGCGGCTTGCGGGCTCTAGAGTGCAGGCTCAGTAGTTGTGGCGCACAGGCTTGGTTGCTCCGCGGCATGTGGGATCTTCCCGGACCAGGGCTCGAACCTGTGTCCCCTGCATTGGCAGGTGGATTCTTAACCACTGCGCCACCAGGGAAGTCCCCATATTTAGTTTTTTTGGTTTTTTTTTATAAATTTATTTATTTATTTTATTATTTATTTTTGGCTGCATTGGTTCTTCATTGCTGCGTGCCACCTTCCCTAGTTGTAGCGAGTAGGGGCCACTCTTCACCGCAGTGCGCAGGCCTCTCATTGCGGTGGTCTCTGTCGCCGCGCAGCACGGGCTCCAGGCGTGTGGGTTTCAGTAGTTGTGGCTCGCGGGCTCCAGAGCACAGGCTGAGCAGTTGTGGCACACGGGCCTAGTTGCTCCGCGGCATATGGGATCTTCCTGGACCAGGGCTTGAACCCGTGTCCCCCACATCAGCAGGCGGATTGTCAACCACTGCGCCACCAGGGAAGCCCCCCATATTTATTTTTAAAGAAATTACAAACTGTTTTCCAGAATGTCTGTACCACCATAAATCTATGGGTGGTCCAGTTTCTCCACATCCTTGCCAGCATCTGGGAGTGTTTCTTATTTTAGCCATTCTGATAGATGCATAGTAGTATCTCATTGTGATTTTAATTTCTTTTCATTTTTCTACTGGCTGACAATGTAGAACATATTTTCATGTGCTTATTTGCCTTCTATATGTCTTTGGTGAAATGTCTTTTCATGTGTTCTGCCCATTTTCTAATTGGAGTATTTGCTTTTTTACGGTTAAGTTTTTAGAGCTTAAAAAATATATTATTGATATTAGTCCTTTGTTGGATATGCTGTTTGCAAATATTTTCTCCCACTGTGTAGCTTGTCTTCTTATCCTCACAGAGCTTTTTACACAGCAAACTTTTAAATTTTGATGATGTCCAATGTGTAGGATTGATTTTTCATTTTATGGATTTTATGGATTTTGGTGTCAAATCTGAGAACTTGCTTAACACTAGATCCTGAATATACTTCCCTAGGCTTTTTTTCCTAAAAGTTTTATGGTTTCATGTTTTACATTTAAGTTTATGATCCATTTTGAGTTAATTTTTGCATAAGGTGTAAGACTTAGGTTATATTTGAAGTGAATTTCTTGTTGATGGCATAGAGTTTAGTCATGTTTTAAAATCCCCTCTGCCAATCTTCATATTTTAGTTAATGTTTTTAGACCATTTTCATTTAATGTAATTATTGATAGATCGGGACTTAGGTCTGCTATTGTATCTTTTGTTTTCTTTTTCTCTCTCTCTCCTTTTTTTTTTTTTTTGGTTTCTGTTTTCTGTTTACTATCTTCCTGTGGAAATCGGTTATTTGAACACTTTTTAGAAATCAATTTTGATTTATTTATAATGTCTTTGAGTTTATCTTCTGGTAAAGCTTTTTTAGTGGTTTCTTTAGGTGTTAACCTTATATATCTAACTTATCACAGTCAACTGATGTTGACATTTAACAGTTTGAGTGAAGTATAGAAACTTTGTTTCCCTTTACATCCCTTTATCCTCCCCAATTTACAATATAATTGTCTTAAATATGTCTTCTATATACATTGAGAACCACATTAGACAGTGTTATAATTTTTGTTTCAGTTATCAAACATAATTTAGAAAACTCAAGAGGATGAGGAAAATTATTATATTTACCCCTATTTTTGCTTACCATGTTTTTTCTTCTATTTTGAAGTTCCAAAGTTTTTTCTTTTATTGTTTCTTTTCCATTTAGAGAACTTCCTTTAGTCATTCTTTAGGGTAGGTCTGCAGGCAACATGGTCTCTTAGGTTATCTTCAGTTGACAATGTCTTGATTTCCTATTCATTTTTTTAAAATTTATTTTTGGCTATGTTGGGTCTTAGTTGCAACATGTGGGATCTTCGTTAAGGCATGCGGGATCTTTCGTTGTGGCCCATGGCCTCTTTGTTGTCTTGCGTGGGCTTCTCTCTAGCTGTGGTGTGCGGTTTTCTCTTCTCTAGTTGTGGCGTGCAGGCTCCAGGGCGGGTGGGCTCTGTAGTTGTGGCGTGCGGGTTCCGGAGCACATGGTCTCTGTAGTTTGCGGCTCACAGCCTCTTTAGTTGAGGCGCGAGAGCTCAATAACTGTGGCACATGGGCTTAGTTGCCCTGCGGCATCTGGGATCTTAGCTCCATGACCAGGGATCGAACCCAGGTCCCCTGCATTGGAAGGCAGATTCTTTACCACTGGACCACCAGGGAAGTCCCTCCTATTCATTTATGAAGGATATTTCAAGTGGCTGTAGGATTCTGGATCGAGTTCTTTTCTTTCAGCACTTTCCTTCTGGCCTTTAGTATCTGATGAGAAATCCACTGTCATTTGAAAAGTTTTCTCATCTATAAGTTGTCATTTCTCTTTTTGCTGCTTTTGAGATTTTTTTTCTTTGCTTTTAGTTTTCAGAAGTTTGACTATTATGTGTTGGTGTGACTTTCTTTGGTGTCTCCCATTTGGGGTTTCCTCAGCTTACTGAATCTGTAGGTTTCTATCTTTTGCCAAATTTGGGGAGCTTTCAGCCATTCAAGTACTTTTTCAGACTTGCACTCTTTCTTCTTTCCTTCTGGGGAAGAAGACATGAGTGTTAGATCTCTATTACAGTCTTGAATGTCCCTGGGACTCTATTTTTTTTTTTTCAGTTTATTTTCTCTCTGTTGTTTAAGGTTCACGTTCACTAATTCTTTCCTTTGTCCCTTCCATTCTTCTGTTTAGCTCATCTACTGAGTTTTGGTTTTGGTTTTGGTTATTGTATTTTTCAGTTCTAAAATTTCCATTTGGTTCTTCTTTATAATTTTAATTTATTTGCTAATACTTTATATTTCCTTGCTGAGGCCTTCTATTTGTTTCAAGCATGTTTGTAATTGCTTGTTGCAGCATTTTTATGATGGTTGCTTTAAACCATTGTCAGATAATTCTAACATCTTTGACATCTTGGTGTTGGCATCCACTGATAGTCTTTTTATTCAGTTTGAGATTTTCCTGGTTCTTTATATGGTGAACGATTTTTAATTGAAACCTGGACGTTTTTGGTACTATAAGACTCTGGATCTTATTGAAACCTTCTCTTTTGGCTGACTTCCTTTGACACCACTCAAGCAGGAGAAGGAGTGCTGTTGCCTCCTTACTGCTGGTGAAGGTAGACGTTCAGGTTCCCCACTTGTTGATGCCTGAGGAGGGAAACTCCTTGTTACTGATGGGTGTATGTGAGGTTTTTGGCTCCCACCCAGCCTCCACTGATACCTCTTTGTCCAGAAGGAGTAGAAGAGGTAGGAGGGCCTCATTACTGCTCCTCATGTGACCTCCACTGACACAACAGAGAGCAGGTAGCCTTGTTATCACTAAGCAGTGGCAAAAGTCCTGACTCTCTGGTAGGCCTCCACAGATACCACCCCAGTGGGGAGGGGGAGGGGTGCCTTGTTACTTCCTGGTGGGAGTGAAAGTCCAGGCTCCCATTGGTCTCTACCAACACCACGGGGTATGAGGGTTGGAGGGTAGGGCTTGTTTCGACCTTAGAAAGGTCAAAGCCTGGGCTACCCAAAGTACCCAGATTCCCTCTTTACCTGGGTCGTGACTCTTTTCCTAGAAATTGCAAGCCTTCAGACTCCTTTTTCATCTTCGGAAATTGCACAGACTTTGACTAGTCTCCTTTCTCCCCTCCCCCTCCCTAGACCATTGGAAAGTGGAGGCAGGGAGAGCCTTTACATATTGAGGGAAGAGGGGAGGAAGGCTTCCCTTTTCTGCAGTTCTACCTTTTTTGTTTAAAATTTGGACATCTCTCACTACTTGGTTTGATCTTCTGTTACTACTCTTGAAAAAGATTCCTACATGGTCGATAATGTCCTCGGCTAGTATAGTTTTTTGACTTTATGCTAAAAGACTTTTTTTTGTGTGTGTGTGAATCTTTTTATGTCTGCATCCAGATTGAACCAGAAGAGGTAAGGAGGGAATGAAAAAGGGAAAAAGGAGGATCAGAAGTAACAACTATTGAATACTTGTTATAGGCTGGGGAGGTGTGGGAGGTACAATACGTCATGTCAGTGACTAGGGCAAGAACTATGTCCAAGGTACATTATTCCCATCTTACATTCAGAGAGATAGCCTCAGAGAGGTTAGCCACTTGCCCAAGGTCAAACAGCTAGTATATCATGGAAGAATGATTATACTGAGGAATATGTTTTCAAAGTATGTGATCTTGACAAAGAAAACATAGTATATACATACAATGGAATATTATTCAGCCTTAAAAAGGAAGGAAATCTTGCCATTTGTGACAACACAGAAGAACCTGGATGACATTATGCTAGGTGAAATATGCCAGTCATAGAAAGATAAATACTGCATAATTCCATTTATATAAGGTACCTAAAATATTCAAATTCATAGAAGCAGAGAATAGAAAGGTGGTTGCCAGGGGTTGAAGGGACGGGGAAATGGGGAGTTGTTCAATTACACAGTTATATACGATGAATAAGTTCTGGAAGTCTGCTGTACAACATAATACCCATAGTAAACAATACTGTATTGTACACTTGAAAATTTGTTTAAGAGAGTAGGTTTCATATCAAGTGTTCTTTATCACAAACAAAAGTACACTTCACTTGTGCTTTCACATGTACTTTTCATGTTGTATCTAAGAAGCTTTTGTTTAACCCAAGGTCACAAAGATTTACTCCTATGTTTTCTTCTAAGTGTTTCATAGTTTCAACTGCTATATGTAGGGTTATCATCCATTTTTAGTTAATTTTTGTGTACAGTGTAAGAAAGTAGTTCAACTTCATTCTTCTGCATGTGGATATCCAGTTGTTCCAGCACCATTTATTGAAAAGTCTATTCTTTTCCCATTGAGTTGTCTTGGCTTCCTTGTCAGAAATCAGTTGACCATAATAAATGTAAAAGTTTATTTCACACTCTCAAGTCTATTTCATTAACCTATATGTCTGTCTTTATACCATTACTTCGTAGCAGGTTTTGAAATTGGGAAACATGAGTCTGCCAACTTCATTCTTTTTCAAAATTGCTTTGACTGTTCTAGGTCCTGTGTATTTTCATATGAATTTTAGCATAAACTTGTCAATTTCTGCAAGAAAGACAGATCAGATTTTTCTAGGGATTGCATTGAATTTGTAGATCAGTTTGGGGAGTGGCCATCTTGATACTGTCTTCCAATCTATGAACATGGGATATCTTTCCATTTATTTAGATCTTCCCTTTCTTTCAACATGTTTTGTGTTTTTGAGGGTACAAGTTTTGTATTTCTTTTGTTAAATATTTTTCTAAGGGTTTTGTTCTTTATTTAACATCTTTACTGGAGTATAATTGCTTTACAATGGTGTGTTAGTTTCTGCTTTATAACAAAGTGAATCAGCTATACATATACATACATCCCCATATCTCCTCCCTCTTGCATCTCCCTCCCTCCCACCCTCCCTATCCCACCCCTCTAGGTGGTCACAAAGCACCGAGCTGATCTCCCTGTGCCATGCAGCTGCCTCCCAATAGCTATATATTTTACATTTGGTAGTGTATATATGTCCATGCCACTCTCTCACTTCATCCCAGCTTACCCTTCCCTCTCCCCGTGTCCTCAAGTCCATTCTCTACGTATGCGTCTTTATTCCTATCCTGCCCCTAGGTTCTTCAGAACATTTTTTTCTTAGATTTCATATATATGTGTTTATGCTAAAAGACTTTATGCTATGTCTCCTGCAGCCACTTTGGCTTATCTTACAAATCCCTTCTGTTAATATCCCTTGGTGTTGCCTGGCAGGAACCCCTTCCCCACTCTGGGTTCACCCACCCCCACCAAGGGGAGAGGCAAGGGGCATCTAGAGATAAGGTCATTTTTCATGTTAGTTTCCCCCAGTAGATGGTGAACTCATTGAAGGCAGGGTCTTTCACTAGCTCTGCCTGCAGGATTCAGTCAAACTGTGTGGGATCCATGGGAATGATTCTGTAAAATACATGCCTTGGAAGACTCAACATTGTGAAAATGACTCTACTACCCAAAGCAATCTACAGATTCAATGCAATCCCTATCAAACTACCACTGGCATTTTTCACAGAACTAGAACAAAAAATTTCACAGTTTGTATGGAAACATAAAAGACCCCGAATAGCCAAAGCAATCTTGAGAAAGAAAAATGGAGCTGGAGGAATCAGGCTCCCTGACTTCAGACTATACTACAAAGCTACAGTAATCAAGACCGTATGGAACTGGCACAAAAACAAAAATATAGATCAATGGAACAGGATAGAAAGCCCAGAGATAAACCCACACACATATGGTCACCTTATCTTTGATAAAGGAGGCAAGAATATACAGTGGAGAAAAGACAGCCTCTTCAATAAGTGGTGCTGGGAAAACTGGACAGCTACATATAAAAGAATGAAATTAGAACACTCCCTAACACCATACACAAAAATAAACTCAAAATGGATTAAAGACCTAAATGTAAGGCTAGACACCATCAAACTCTTAGAGGAAAACATAGGCAGAACACTGTATGACATAAATCACAGCAAGATCCTTTTTGACCCACCTCCTAGAGAAATGGAAATAAAAACAAAAATAAACAAATGGGACCTAATGAAACTTAAAAGCTTTTGCACAGCAAATGCAACCATAAAGAAGACGAAAAGACAACCCTCAGAATGGGAGAAAATATTTGCAAATGAAGCAACTGACAAAGGATTAATCTCCAAAACATACAAGCAACGCATGCAGCTCAATATCAAAAAAACAAACAACCCAATCCAAAAATGGGCAGAACACCTAAATAGACATTTCTCCAAAGAAGATATACAGATTGCCAACAAACACATGAAAGAATGCTCAACATCATTAATCATTAGAGAAATGCAAATCAAAACTACAATGAGGGGGGCTTCCCTGGTGGCACAGTGGTTGAGAGTCTGCCTGCCAATGCAGGGGACACAGGTTCGAGCCCTGGTCTGGGAAGATCCCACATGCCGCGGAGCAACTCGGCCCGTGAGCCACAATTACTGAGCCTGCGCGTCTGGAGCCTGTGCTCCGCAACAAGAGAGGCCGCGATAGTGAGAGGCCCGCGCACCGTGATGAAGAGTGGCCCCTGCTTGCCACAACTAGAGAAAGCCCTCGCACAGAAATGAAGAAAGCCCTCGCACAGAAACGAAGACCGAACACAGCCAAAAATAAATAAATAAATTTATTAAAAAAAAAAAAAAAAAAAAACTACAATGAGGTATCACCTCACACTGGTCAGAATGGCCATCATCAAAAAATCTACAAACAATAAATGCTGGAGAGGGTGTGGAGAAAAGGGAACCCTCTTGCACTGTTGGTGGGAATGTAAATTGATACAGCCACTATGGAGAACAGTATGGAGGTTCCTTAAAAACTAAAAATAGAACTACCATATGACCCAGCAATCCCACTATTGGGCATATACCCTGAGAAAACCATAATTCAAAGAGTCATGTACCAAAATGTTCATTGCAGCTCTATTTACAATCACCAGGACATGGAAGCAACCTAAGTGTCCATCGACAGATGAATGGATAAAGAAGATGTGGCACATATATACAATGGAATATTACTCAGCCATAAAGAGGAACGAAACTGAGTTATTTGTAGTGAGGTGGATGGACCTAGAGACTGTCATACAGAGTGAAGTAAGTCAGAAAGAGAAAAACAAATACTGTATGCTAACACATATATATGGAATCTAAAAAAAAAAGAAAGAAAATGGTCAGAAGGACCTAGGGGCAAGACAGGAATAAAGATGCTGACCTACTAGAGAATGGACTTGATACGGGGAGGGGGAAGGGTAAGCTGGGACAAAGTGAGAGAGTGGCATGGACATATATACACTACCAAACGTAAAATAGATAGCTAGTGGGAAGCAGCCGCATAGCACAGGGAGATCAGCTCGGTGCTTTGTGACCACCTAGAGGGGTCGGATAGGGAGGGTGGAAGGGAGGGAGATGCAAGAGGGAAGAGATATGGGGACATATGTATATGTATAACTGATTCATTTTGTTATAAAGCAGAAACTGACACACCATTGTAAAGTAATTATACTCTAATAAAGATGTTAAAAATAAAAAAATAAGATAAAATAAAATACATGCTGATTCCTCCCCATCCAGGGGGAATCTCAGATTGAGGAGGCAGGGAACTCTGGGCGTGGATTTGGAGAAAGAGCAGAGCACATCCTGAGAGGAAGGGGCACTAAGGGGTGGCAGGTGGACACCTGCATTCTCAGAGTTTTCTTCTCTCTCCAGGCAGGAATGTAACTCATGTCAGGCAAGTAACTCATGGGTGTGTGAGGACCACAGAACTTGTGCTGGAGAAAAATGAGCAAAAAAAAAAAAAAGTTGGGAAAACTATTAACCTTAGAAGGTACTGAGAGAGAACTCAGTGATACTGCAGGGCAGTGTCCTCCACCTTGAAGAGTCTGGGTTTGCACTTCCCTGAAAAGGGGCTGAGGGAGGGAGTGGCTCTACTTCCTGCCCAGAGCTGTGTACACACTGAGACCCCAGCAGCAAGTGGGTGTCTTCAGCTGAGAAGTGAGAAGAACACACCCCATGGTGGGAACACTCCAGGGTTGTGCTCACCCCTCCCCTCCTGGGTTAGTACAGCTGACCGGGTAAAGCATGCTTGCTTCTAGATGCAGAGACTCTTAGCTGGAAGGACTTGAGCTCCTGCTAGAGTGATGGTTACAGATGTGCCTTCCTGGGTGAGATTCCACAACCTAGGAGAAAAGGCATCAGTAGTGGCTGATAAACTAGAGAAACGACATTTAACGTTGTTCTTGATAGACAATGCAGGGGAGTAGACAACACTTAAGCAGCGTCTGCCGTGGAGAGGCTGGTGGAAATGTTGGTGAGCCAGGTCCCCATTTTCTTTGCTTCTGAATCTCCCAGGCAAGATCCTCCTCTTATCTTGCACTCAAGAAATAGACAAATGTAGTAATTCTTGCCTCCTTCATTTATGAGTGGACAGATGGTATACGTGCCAAGCTAGTCATGGGAAGGAATGTTTTATTTTCTCTTTTAACTAACTGGGCAGGAATGATTATCTGAAGATGTGTTTTATTTGGCCCTTGCAGTATTTTTAAAAAACAATTTGAACTGGCTGCCAGTTCAAATCAGGATATTTCACTTTTTTTAAAAAAAACCAATTTCCAGATATTAAAAGTCTTGAGCTCCCCAAAGTCACTGTGCCCTGGAGGTGCATTGCAGCTGCCATCTTATGATGGGACATGCCTACTCCAGTTTGCTGAAGACCCCTCTGCCCTCCCAGCTTCCTCACTCCCATAAGGTACTTACCTGGCCATTGTCAGCATTTGGGTCTGTGACTGCTGCTTTAGTGGCTAACAGGTCAGATAAGGGACCTCTGGGCAGGAAGGAGTCTAAATTTCTGGGCTTTGGGGACCACCTGGGGCATGTCAAGGCCCCCAGGGTAAAGGACAAAGGGTACTCCTTATCCAGCAGGAAAACTAAAATTAATTAAGTAATCTTTAGATGCAAGGTAATTATTAAAATGGTTCAAGAAACAGGTAATAAAGGGAGTTGGATGGACACCAAACATCCAAACTTCTTTACTGGAACCAAACTAAGAACAAGGGGGACTCTGTCCTCCCCTGTGCCCACCTGTCCGAGCACTTGCCACAGGAAACTATAGTGAGCTGTTTATGGGTTTGCCTCTCACTAAACCTCATGTTTTTCGTCTGTAAAATGAGGCCAATCATCCTTCCTGCCACACCCCAGGCACCCAGTCTCCTGCAAAGGAACCCCATATAAGAAAGGGCTCTACCAACTGTAAAGTGCTGTGTTATTAATTACCAAATAATGATTAAGCTAAACTTCAAAGCAAACCCAAAGACTGCTGCTGAGTTTGTTGGGAGAAACTGAATTTAATTCAAATCAACAAACCTGTATTAGAATGTCAGCATTGCATTGGGTCCTGTGATGGTTAATTTTTTATATGTCAACTTGGCTAGGCTATGGTATCCAGTTGTTTGATCAAACACTAGTTTAGATGTTGCTGTGAAGGTATTTTTTTAAGATGTTATAAACATTTAAATCAGTAGGTTTTGAGTAAAGCAGATTACCCTCCATAATGTGGGTGGGCCTCATCCAATTAGTTGAAGGCCTTAAGTAAGAATACTGATGTCCCCCGAGGAAGAAGGAATTTTGTCTCCAGACTGCACTGCAGATTTCAGACTTGCCAGTTCCTACAATCATATGAACCAATTCCTTAAAATAAATCTCTTTCTCATATATATAAAAAACCAGTAGGATATATATGTATATCTCCTATTTGGTTTTGTCTCTCTGGATAACTCTAAGACGAAAGCCAAGGCATGCTTTTTTTTTTTTTTTTTTAATATTTATTTATTTATTTATTTAGCTGTACTGGGTCTTAGTTGCGGCACACAGGATCTTCGTTGTGGCATGTGGGATCTTTAGGTGCAGCACGCAGAATCTTTTTTAGTTGCAGCATGCAGGTTCTTAGTTGCGGCATATGGGATCTAGTTCCTCAACCAGGGATCAAACCCGGGCCCCCTGCATTGGGAGTGCGGAGTCTTAACTGCTGGACCACCAGAGAAGTCCCCCAAAGTATGCTTTCACATAACATAATTTATCTCATTTAATTTTCACAACATTCTCTCAGAAGTAGGTATCGTTGGCTCCATTTTGCATTTGCTTTTGAGAACGCTGAAAGGACAGCGAGAGATTAAGAAATCTACCCAGGTCATAGGAAGAACAGATGTTTGAAGGAAGACATATCTGGATGCAGAGCCACCGCATGGAGTCATAGCTGAGACAAGAGCAAGGTGTGGGTACGAGAAATGGGCCTCTTTACCCTTCCAGATCTTTCTGTCCTGTCATCCTCTGTCATGATGTCCTTTTTGGTCCCCCTCCAAGTAACAGTCATCTGGAGACCATCAGGGAGCCAAGCTGAGCTGGACAATGACAGTGTCCCAAGCAGGCAAAGGCCTTCTAGGGAATGTGCGTGTGCAGCTTGGACATAGGCCTTTGAGGCAGAGGTGGTGGGAAAGTTCTACTCTCAGGGTGAGATTACATCTCATGTCCTTCATTACCCAATTCTTTAGGTTGCAAGTGATGAAGATGCAAATCAAATTGAAGTAAATATAAAAGGGAATTTACTGGCTTATGTGATGAAAAGGCCAAAAGTTTGGGTGTGATGGGATCCAAGTTCCTAAGCTATGTCATCAGGAGTGTCTGTGTTTCATCGTCTTTTGGTTCTGCTTTTCTTTGTGTTGGCCTTATTGTCTAGCAGATTTTTCGCTAATGGTAGCAAGACAGTGATGAACATGTTCACATTTCCATCCCTCCAAGTGAGGCTCCCCAGCAGAGAGAGAGAGAGGAGAGAGAGAGAAAGAGAGAGGGAACACCTGCCTCCCAACAGTTCCACCATATCCTGAAATTGACTCTCACTGGGTCATCTTGGAACAGGTGCTCACTCAGGACCCATCTCTGGGGCCAGAGGTGTGGAATATGATGTGTTCCCCACTGGGGTCAATCCAAGCTCTGGACAGCCTAGAGTATATCAAAGTCCTTCCTGACTTTCTGACATAAAAGAATTCACAGAGGAAGTAATTAATAGATTTACCTAACTGAAAACTAAGAGTTTGGATGTCAACATTCATGATAAACAAAAGGAAAATGAAAACAGAAAATGGGACAAAAGTATTTGCCAAATTCATGGTTAATAAGCTTAGTACGGTCTTAAAATATAAAGAGTACACACATTGATAGGAAAACATTGGCTCTATGACTTAGAAAAATGGACAATTGGCAGCACCACTTAGGCATCCCAAAGGCACCTCTCTCAATCTCTCTTCTCTGTCTCCATGCAGATCAAACAAATGTGGCAGATGGTTAAAATTGGTGAATCCAGATAAAGGTTATATGATGTTTATTGTAGTACTCATTTAACTCCTTAGCTTTGAAATTTTTAAAAACAAAAAGTTGGGGGGGCTTCCCTGGTGGCGCAGTGGTTGAGAGTCTGCCTGCCAATGCAGGGGACACGGGTTCGAGCCCTGGTCTGGGAGGATCCCACATGCCGCAGAGCAACTGGGACCGTGAGCCACAATTGCTGAGCCTGCGCGTCTGGAGCCTGTGCTCCGCAACGAGAGAGGCCGCGATAGTGAGAGGTCCGCGCACCACGATGAAGAGTGGCCCCCGCTTGCCACAACTAGAGAAAGCCCTCGCACAGAAACGAAGACCCAACACAGCCATAAATAAATAAAAATAAAATTTAAAAAAAATTAAGAAAAAAAAGGTCAAGTATTTGAAAACAAGCTTCCCTTCATTTAAAAAAAAAAAAAAAAGTTGGGGAAGAAAATGAAAGAAACTTTCTTAATTTTAATTCTTAATCTAGTTAAATATTTCAGCAGTCAGTTTTTAGGCTGCTTAAAATGGTTCATTTGATTTTTTCAAAATCTGAAGATGAAAAAATTTGAAGTGAATTTCCCCAGAGTTCCTCTGACATTTCTCTTCCTATTTCTGTAGTCAGAACAATAATTCTTGTCTGACAAGGGGACAGCTGAGTGCTTTCAGCCTGGATAAGGCCCAGGCAACACTAACCAGTGGGCTGAAAGGGAAGGCTACCATAACTTTAAAACATCCAGTTACACGCTAATAACATGAGAGAGGAGGTACCCTCTCTTTACTTTAAAGAATGGAAGTTCCCAGATTAGAAACAGCTTCCTGGAAAGAGCGTGACTGAGTAGTAACCTGGTACAGCATTCATTTCCCAGCCTGGCCACTTTCTGCTCGTGAGACATATCCAGTAATGACCACCACCACCACCACCATGAATATTCATGGAGCCCTGGCTATGCGCCAGGTCCAGGTCTAAGAACTTCACAGCTATGAATTCATATTAATTCTTTTAATTCAATTAATTCATGTAATTCAGTTAATTATGAGGTGAACTATTCTTGTCACTCTCACTTTACAGAGGTAGAAACTGAGTCCAAAAGTGTTGAGAGCTTCCCCAAATCTCACAGCTGGTGGGTAAAAGAGTTGGGATTTGCACCAGGCTGTGACCCTCTGGAGCTACCCCTTGTCACTACTACACAGTATGGTCTTTCAGTCATGACCTTAGGGAGAAGAGTTACAATAAAAGGCAACTGGCTGGTGGTTTGGTTTTGAGGAGGGACTGGTCCACGTGCTTGTGGACCTTTAACGCCCGCAGGCAGAGCGAACAGTAGGTTAACCACGGGGTTACCATTATGATTGGGCTGTTCCAGGGAAGGTGTCTGCAAGGGAACCAACCTCAATCCACAGAATGGAAGCTCCTGTATAAGAAATGAGATAGAATTCCATCCCAGTCAGTTCTGGGTGGCAGGTGGGTCAGCCACCAAGTTCCAGGGAGCCAGCTGTCCAGCTGGGGTTGTGTGTCTGAACTTCCTCTTCCTCGTGAAAACCTGGGGGCCTGCTTGTCTCTCTACTGCACACTCTCACCCTCCTCCAATGAGAGCGGAAGAGGCACCAGGATTTCATATCAGCTCAGCCAGAAAGGCTCCTTGGGGGCAGGAACCAGTCACAGATACGCTCAGGGAAGGAGGGACGTGAGCTCAGGGAAAGATCATGTACTTGACTTTGTCAGCCTGAAGTTGTACCCCAAACCCTCTAACACCTTTTGCAGGTAACAGCCGGTACAGTGGTGTGACTCTGACTTGGAAGGACACTGTGAATGATTTCTCAAACTTTGGGGGCTGCCTTGTGGTGAGTGCGGATCAGGCCAGTGGCGTGGAGGGCTGCGGACAGCCTTGCTGCAGTCACCTAGCTCAGTGCCTCTGTGCAGCTGACAAACACACAGGGGTAGTTCCTTTCTTTGAGTCAGTTTGTACTACGATGCTGGCATTTTCCCTAGTTGGGAGGATGCCAGTCTTTGGGGTATGCATGTTCCCCAGACTGCTCCACCTTAGCTGGGTCCTTGAATCAGAAACACAAGGGAGGAGGAGGTCAGCTTGTCCTCACGGCACGTCTCTTGACCCATCAAGCATAGAGGTACCCCTGCTGGAATAGCCCCTCTTAGCCTCTCCTCCGAGGGCCTTGGACTCTTTTCAGGGTACGTTGTGGCTTCTTTTGTCTAGTTTTAGAAGGTCACTATTTGGATTTTGCTCATAGCTATGAAAATAAAAACAGGATTTATAATGCTGGGGATTGAGGAAGGGTTTTGCAACTCATACCCCGAAGGAGAAGTATTGGCTTCCTCAGCTTCCCCGTAACAGTGGAGATTAATGTCACTCCACCACACTGGTGACTAACAGGCAGTGGGAACTAAAATAGATCTCCATCATGCCGGGAGGGGAGTGAGGGTACCGAGGGTGTCCAGCTTCCCGCCCTTCTTGGCTGATGGGCTGGCAGTTGAAGGCCGGGTGCTGACTGGCAAAGTCTCCCTGTGGGAAGTAAGCGAGGCACAAGTCCTGTGTGTGAGGACATGGCCACAGTTCTGGGGGCAGCCTCCTTCATGGACCACACTGTGCCAAAGGTCCAGCCTGGGGAGGAAGGGACATGGGGGCAGATGGTCCAAGGCTTCCCTCCTCACATTAGGACCCTCCAAACCCTTCCTGTCATTCCTCTCCCCCTGTCCTTCTGCAGCCTTTCTGGCTGGGGATTGTGGCTGGAGGGCAGAAGTGGAAAGAGAAAAGGGAAAAGGAAGAAGACGGAAAAAAAGAATAAAATCAGGAGGTCCATTGAAGATGGAGAGAGGGGAGAAGGAAAGTGGTCCCAGAGGCTGGGAAGTTAGGGATGTTTGTGGAGGCTCAACCCAGCTCTATTTGAAACACTTCCACCAGAATTAAGCAAATTCTTAAATTCTTATGACAGCGGTGGTGGCATGAGAAGGTGCCCTCAAACCTCTGACTGTGCGGGAGTAATTGACCACTGTGCTCTGAGGCGGTTCCCCCTCTGGTGATGAGTGTGGCAGGAACTCATCACCTGGGCGGGTCCACCCCTGGCGCAGGTGAGACTCCTCTGGCAGTGACTTTGGCTCTGTGACACCCCAGTGGCCTTGCCAAAACAGTCCTTCCCTCTCTCCAGCCCAGGGGACACAGCTGCATTGTGGTCTGAAGGCTCTCCCAGCTCCCCATGCCTCGCCCACCTCCCTCACAGGTGTTTTCCCTAACACATCACTCTCGTGTCTGATTCCCTTCCTGTCTTGGCATCCTCTTCTGTGACCCCCTGAACTAGCAGAAACCTTAACACTAAATACTAGTGTTATGTTTATATTACACCTGAGAAAACCAAGGTACAGAGAGATACAGTGAATTACTTCCAGTTTTGCAGCCAGTATGCGACAGAGCTGAGACTTGAACCCACCCGCTAAACCGCCAAACTGCTCTGTTACCATTTCACTCATGGGGCAGCTGAATGTGAGACAAGTTCAGAGATGAACTCACGGTCACTTGGCTAGTGTGGCCTAGAGACCCTAAGGAACATACGAGACCTAGTGAACACCAACCCTCAGTTGTCTGGGGCCCCCGGTGCCCCTGGGTGAGGATGACATCTTCCTATGGCCTTCTGGAGTCACAGGGGCAGCTGACTGGTGTCAGGGACAAGACTGTGCTCTCTGATGGCATCCCCCATGTTTGGCAGACATTATCCATCCCCTGCCAGGCATCACATCTCCTGCAGAGCTGTCAGGGGTACACTCGGAGGCTCCAAACAGTGCAGCCTTGCTGGCTTCTGGATCTGGGGAAATGCTCTTGCTCCTCAGAGGGTTTGGCAGATTCCCAGGAAGCGCTGGGGCCCGATGCCTCCTGTTTTTCCTTCTCTGTGCCTTTCACATCGCAGGGTCCAGGAACCTCTACACAGAGGCAGCTCCCAGATACCTAATGCCTTCCTGCTTTACCATCCTGTGATTAGGGGAAAAAAGGTAGCAAATTGTATTTTTGATTTAAGAAATAAATTTAATTCATGCAAATGGTCCATTCTCAAAAAGTGAGTCATAAATATAGACGTGCATTCTTCTTTAGATATGTTTAAATATAGCTCACAAATATCACTACACCACTAACTATAGCTCCTTCTACAACTTCAAGGTGCCTCCTACTCAGCCAAATGTCAAGATTTTGTCAGAGGAAACTTAGTCACTATTTTTCTTTTTTTCCCCAGCTTTATTGAGATGTAATTTACATATAACATTATGTAAGTTTACAGTATACAGCATGATGATTTGATACCCGTATGTATTGCAAAATGATTAGCACAATAAGGTTAGTTAACACATCCATCACCTCACATAATTACCTTTTTGCGTGTGTGGTGAAAACATTTAAGGTCTATTCTCTCAGCAGCTTTCAAGTATAAAATACAGTATTGTTCACTATAGTCACTGTGCTGTACATTAGATCCTTAGAACTTATTCATCTTATAACCGGAAGCTTGTGCACTTTGACCAACATCTCCCCATTTCCCCCACCCAACAGGCCCTGGCAACCACCATTCCACTCTCTGTTCCTATGAGGTCAGCTTTCTTAGATTCCACATATGAATGAGATTATATAGTATTTGTCTTTCTCTGTCTGACTTATTTCACTTAGCGTAATGCCCTCAAGGTTCATCCATATTGTTGCAAATGTCAGATTTTCTTCTTTTTTATGGTTGAATAATGTTCCATTGAATGCATATACCACATCTTCTTTATGCATTCATCCACTGATGGTCACTAGGTTGTTTCCCCATCTTGGCTAATGTAGATACGGCTGCAGTGAACATGGAGGTCCAGATATTTCTTCAAGATACTGATTTCTTTTCTTTTACGTATATACCCAGAAGTGGAATTGCTGATCATAAGGTAGTTCTATGTTTAATTTTTTGAGGAACCTCCATACTATTTTCTGTACTGATTGTATCAGTTTACTTTACCACCAACAGTGCACAAGCGTTCCCTTTTCTCCACATCCTTGCTAGCACTTACTTCTTGTCTCTTGACAGTAACCATTCTAACATGTGTGAAGTGATATCTCGTTGTGGTTTTGATTTGCATTTCCCTGATGATTAGTGATGTTGAGAACCTTTTCATGTACTTGTTGGCCACTTGTATGTTTAGAACAACGTCTATTCAGGTCTTTTGCCCATTTTTTAATCAGTTAATCACTATTTTTCTTGCTCCATTCATTTTACCCCAGTAAACCTTTCCTACTTTATTAATATTTTGCCCGCTCTGAATAGCAGCTGCTGACATTACCCAGCATATGTCACTAAACACACAAGTCATATATTTCCAAGGGCTCTCTCATGTTAACTACAGAGCAGAATAACACCTCTTGCATCCTCACGCACTCCACCCTTAATATTCTGATAAACAAAACTGGGTTCATGAAAATGCATATTAAAACTTCAGGTCCCACATAGGTCCCATGGTGGGTCTAAACCTGCATATGCAGCTCAGGCACTTTGGGAATCGCCATAGGTTACTCGGGATGCCTGTGCATATGAGGTCTCAAGCTAATGCATCTTTATCCCATTCCACTCATGAAGAGGGAAGAGAACTGAGGGGCCCATGGGCAGTCTTCTAGATACTGAAATGAAGGCCAGTAGGGCTTGGGAGGAGGGGTCTTTAAACTTTGGCGCAGCAGACAGAGGACAAGGAACGTGAGCCTGGGTTGAGCCCCTGCCTTGTGCTAAGCACTGTCGTAGCTGCTTTTACTGCGGTCTCACATTTTCTTCTCTGAATATAGGTATCACCACCCCATTTTTCTGATGAATAGACTAAGGCCCAAGGCGGTTAAGTAATTTCCAAAGACCAACACTCTCAGGACAGAAGATGCCTCCCCAGTGAGCCTGGACTCGGAGGGTAGATCTTCATGGACAAGAGAGTAGCAAGATGGCCTTGGCATCCTTTTGGCCTCCTTGGAGGCTCTGTGAAGTCGGAGATGCCAGGCCCTGTGGCTAGACACCTGTAATACTTGGAAAGAGGGGGAGGCTGTGAGGCAGGTGTTCCCTTAGCCTGGGAGTGACCAAAGGTGACCAGGGTGAGTGGAATAGAACTTCCCGAAAGACCAAGCTTGATGACCTGGGCCCTTATGTCTCCTAAGTTGGCACTGATGTCGTATTTAGGGTCTGCGCAGTGTTTTCAGTTCTCCTCTTTTGCCAGTAAAGGCACAGGAGATTTCAGACACAATTTCAATTCTTCATTGCTGCTATTGCATCATCCCCGAACCAAGCATTTTCAAAAAACCCTTCCTTTGGGACCTCCCTGGTGGTCCAGTGGTTAAGACTCCGCACTCCCAGTGCAGGGGACCCGGGTTCGATCCCTGGTCAGGGAACTAGATCCCGCATGCTGCAACTAAAAGATCCCGAACGTGGCAGCGAAGATCCCATGTGCCGCAACTAAGACCCGCCACAGACAAATAAATAAATAAATAAACAAAATATAAAAAAAAAAAACCAATGTCCTTCTCTAAGGATCTGGTAGCATCTTACTGGTTCATGCCTCTTTGGGTAAGATACCTGGATGCCTTTAGGAAGTAGCCAAATCAAATGTGATAAATACTCCAAAGAATTGTCATTGGCATCAGCTGCCTATGATTTTCCCCAGCCTGTATCTGTCTGTGCTTTGAGTAATGATGGATTAATGCAGAGTCATTTCTGCTCCCTCTGAGCAATTTACATTAATGACCATGATAAATATGTTGTAGCTGAGTCATTTTCTTGATTTTAAGGTTTAAATAGCATCTGGCTATGTACACTACTATATATAAAATAGATAAACAACAAGGACCTACTGTGTAGTACAGGGAACTATATTCAATATCTTTTAATAACCTATAATGGAAAAGAATCTGAAAAAAAATGTATATATAACTGAATCACTTTGCTGTACACCTGAAACATTGTTAATCAACTATACTTCAGTTACATAAATAAATAAATAGCATTTGGCTAGCAGCCTCTGGGCAGCCCCTTCCAATATTTCATTAAAGTGCTAATGAACACATAGGAAAATATGAAAATGCTCAGTAACGCCACCGACTAAGACCAAAAGCACCTCTGACTGAATCGGGGAGGAATCGGCATTTATTACAAGGTAGGGTCATTTTTAAAGAGAAACCACTGTGAGTTTTGTTTTATGAAACAGAAAAATAGAAAATGACAGTAGGAAAAAATACTTGTAATATATGACAGACAAAAGATTATTATATTTCCTCTGGAATGAGCTCTTAAAAATCAATTTAAGGGCTTCCCTGGTGGCGCAGTGGTTAAGAGTCTGCCTGCCAATGCAGGGGACACGGGTTCGAGCCCTGGTCTGGGAAGATCCCACATGCCGTGGAGCAACTAAGCCCGTTCGCCACAACCACTGAGCCTGCACTCTAGAGCCCGCGTGCCACACCTACTGAGCCTGTGTGCCACAACTACTGAAGCCCACGCGCCTAGAGCCCATGCTCCCAACAAGAGAAGCCACCACAATAAGAAGCCTGTGCACCACAACGAGGAGTAGCCCCCACTCGCCACAACTAGAGAAAAGCCTGCATGCAGCAACCAAGACCCAATGCAGCCAAAAATAAATAAATAAAATTTATTTTAAAAAAATCAATTTAAAAATATCAAACATACCAACATGTGCAAAAGACACCAGGAGGCAATTCACACAAAAATACAAGTTAATTACTCAGTAAATGTTGGAGTTCCTACAACTCCAACAGACACATTTGAGGTACTGTTGGTCTGGTCATTACAAACCAATATGGAAGAGAAATAAGAAACAAACAAATATGTAGTATAATGGCAAGTAGAGATAAAGGGTAAGAAAACAAATAGAGCCAGGAATAGGGGTAGGGAGTGAGATGGTGGTGAAATCTCTGTTTCAGTTGGGGTGAAGGTTTATCTGCAGAGGTGACACTGAAGCAGAGGTTGAGTGAAGCTAGGGGGTGAGCCATGCACAGATCTGATAAAAGAGCTCCCCCCGTCCCAAGAGAAAAGGACCCCAGGTAGAGAAAGGAGCAAGTGTAAATGGCCTGTGGTAGGGAAGAGCTCAGCCTGTTTCAGGAAGAGCTAAGAGGCCTGTGTGGCTAAATGGAGTGTGGGAGGCTAGTCTTGGGATACGAGACTGGGAAAGGAGGCAAGGGCGGGATCATGTAGGGCCTTGTAGATCCTAGTAGAGAGTTTGAGTTCACTATTTATTTTTTCTTTTTGGCTGCGTCAGGTCTTTAGTTGCGGCACGCGGGATCTTTTGTTGCGGTGTGCCGGCTGTTCGCTGGGGTGCTTGGGCTTCTCTCTAGTTGTGGCGTGAGGGTTTTCTCTCTCTAGTTGAGGAGCGCAGGCTCAGTAGTTGTGGCGTGTGGGCTTATCTGCCCTGCAGCATGTGGGATCTTAGTTCCCCGACCAGGGATCAAACCTGCATCCCCTGCATCGCAGGACAGATTCTTTACCACTGGACCACCAGGGAAGTCCCGAGTTTGGGTTCATTCTAAGGGAGGTGGGGATCCACTGGGTAGTCTCAAATGGTGAAGTGACATGATCTGATTGGATATTAGGAGGACTCCCAGGGGACAGTGCAGGGAATGGACCATGGAGTGGAAGCAGAGAGGGTGTGGAGTTGTCTGGGAGAAGGAAGGTGATATGTTGGATGGAAGACAGTGGGGGAAGTGGTGAGAAGCAATCTGGTGGAGAATTGGTTTTGAAAAAAGTGCTGGCTGGGACTTGCTGGTGTGTTGGAAAGAGGGCTTTTTGACCAGAGCAACTGGAGGAATGAAGTTGTCATTTACCGAGACAGTGAAGAGTGCAGGGCTTTGTGATGATGCTGGAAGATACTTATTGTCCAGGGGAAGTTGTTAGGGGATTGAATGTTCATGCCTGGCCTCTGGAGAAGTCTGGGCAGGAGAAAAATGTTTGGGCATTGTCAGTGTGGAGAGATGATGTTTAAAGCTTTGCAGTGAGCTGAGATCTCCAGGGGAGTGAGTGTAGATAGAGAGAAGAGATATGGGGACCTAGCCCTGGGGGCTTCGATGTTTTTGTTTTTGTTTGAAATATTTATTTATTTATTTATCTATCTATTTATTTATTTGGCTGCACTGGGTCTTAGTTGCGTCACGCAGAATCTTCATTGCTGCATACGGATCTTTAGTTGCAACATGCAGGATCTTTAGTTGTGGCATGCTGGATCTTTTAGTTGAGGCATGTGGGAACTTTAGTTGCGACATGTGGACACCTAGTTGTGGCATGTGAACTCTTAGTTGGGGCATGTGGGATCTAGTTCCCTGACCTGGGATTGAACTCGGGGCCCCTGCATTGAGAACGTGGAGCCTTAGCCACTGGACCACCAGGGAAATCCTGACCTTGATGTTTTGAGGTCAGGGAGGCAGAAAGAACCAGTGAAGGAGACTGTGAAAGAGCAGGCAGTGAGGTGGTCAGAGAACCGGGAGAGAGAGTGGTATCTTCAGCACCAAACAGAGGAGGAAGAGATACACTTTGTCAAATTCTCTGGTGGGTTGATAAGGTGGGCCCGACTGTAGACTATAGGATTGAGCCACATGGAGAGCATTGGTGACTTTGACAAGAGCATGTCTGAGGGGGTGGTAAGAAGACAGTTCAAGAGAGAATGGGGGCCAAGGAACAGGAGACAACTCTTCTAAGTATCTCTAAATGGAGAAGAGATATGAGGCAAGAGCTGGAGGAGATACGGAATCAAGATGAGGGTTCTATAAGTGAGAGGTATCTGGCCTCCTTGTATGTTTAACTGAGAATTATCCAGCAGAGAGGAGAAATTGATTGTGCGGGAGAGAAGAGGCAAATGCAGGAAGACAATCCTTGGGGAAGCAGGAGGGATGGGATCTCTTGCACAAGTGAAGAGTTTGGCTTTTTATTTATTTATTTATTTATTTATTTATTTATTTATTTGGTTGTGCTGGGTCTTAGTTGTGGCTTGAGGGCTCCTTAGTTGCTGCTTGCTGGCTCCTTAGTTGCGGCACGTGGGCTCCTTAGTTGCGGCATGCGAACTCTTAGTAGTGTCACTCATCTAGTTCCCCTGGCCCCCTGCATTGGGAGTGTGGAGTCTTAACCACTGTGCTACCAGGGAAGTCCCAAGAGTTTGGCTTTAGATAAGAGCAGGGACAATTCTTCCATCCTACCTGGAGGGAAGGAAGAGTGCATGGACACATCTGCAGGTAGGTGGGAAGATGTGGTGGTGGGAACCCATGGAAATTCTTTTCTGGTTCCTTCTATTTCTCAGTGGAATAATGTGCTTTGAAATGGGCACTTGTCCATCACCAACGGATGTGTAAATTAGCCTTTTGTTATTAGGCTTCCCAGCTTGGCAGCTGGGCATCCTCTTGCCCCCAAACAGGGCTATCTGGATATGCCAAGGAGTTCTTAGAGTTGTACTAATGGAGTTCCTTGACTGATTGGAGCACCACCTCTGCTAGCAAAAGCTCAAGATACAGGGTGTCTGTAAGTCATTGTGGGTTTGGATTTCTAATCAATTCAGTGTCATATAGGGTATAAACAATTTGTGAGATGCAACCCAGAGAGAATTCACTAGAGATTTAAATAAAGTTGCTTATGTTTGTTTTTTTCGTTTCTTTCATTTTGCAATTACTGAGCTCTACATGATACTGAGATGGCTGTATCCAAAATGATGGTGGATGCATTGAAAGTCGACCTTCCTGCAACCAACTGTGTTAAACCTTGAATTAATTCTTTCTTTGTTGCCTTTTGCAGATTGTTTATATTTCATATAGAAGTGAATATTTTAAGCATTCAAACTGCAGAATGACTTCATGGGTGCCCTGTTCATCTCTACTTCTTCCCCCTCTAAGACACCTCTCCCTTCCCAGAGCAAGTGTCAGCACCTTCTCTTCCTAGATTTTGTTGAGGTTTTTTCCCTAAATTTTAAATTGTGGCAAAATAACCATAACACAAAATTTACTATCTTAAATTTTAAGTTTACAATTCAGAAGTATTAAGTACATTCATATTGTACAACCATCACCACCATCCATCTCCAGAACTCTTTTCATCTTGCAACCCTGAAACTCTTTACCCATGAAACAATAACTCCCTATGACCCCTTCCCCATCTTTTGCATGGCTCAGGTAGCCTCTCCTGTGTCCCCTTAACTCAAGTGCTAAGTCATCTCTGTTTCCTTAAAATGACTTACTTTGTGATGTTATTGATCACTTTTTAAATTTTTTAAAATTGAAGTATAGTTGATTTACAATGTTGTGTTAATTTCTGCTGTACAGCAAAGTGATTCAGTTATACATATATATATACATTCTTTTTTTAAAATATTCTTTTCCATTATGGTTTTTCATAGGATATTGAATATAGTTGTCTGTGCTGTACAGTAGGACCTTGCTGTTTATACGTTCTATATATAATAGCTTACATCTGCTAACCCCAACCTCCTACTCCCAACCTCTCCCAGTCCCCTCCCCCTTGGCAACCACCAGTCTGTTCTCTATGTCCGTAAGTCTGGTTCTGTCTCATAGGTAGGTTCATTTGTGTCATATTTTAGATTCCACATATAAGTGATATCATATGGTATTTGTCTTTCTCTGTCTGACTTACTTCACTTAGTATGATCATCTCTGATTGTAACCATGTTGCTGCAAATGGCATGATTTCATTTTTTTATAGCTGAATAGTGTTCCATTTTATATATATACCACATCTTCTTTATCCATTCATCTGTCAATGGACCTAGGTTGTTTCCGTGACTTGGCTATTGTGAATAGTGCTGCTATGAACATACAGGTGCATGTATCTTTTTGGATTAGAGTTTTGTCTGGATATATGCCCAGGAGTGGGATTGTTGGATCATATGGTAATCCCATTTTTAGTTTTCTGAGGAAACTCCATGCTGTTTTCCATAGTGGCTGTACCAACTTACATTCCTACCAACCATGTAAGAGGGTTCCCTTTTCTCCACACCCTCTCCAGCATTGTTATTTGTAGAGTTTGGGTTTTTTTTAACTTTATTTATTTATTTTTGGCTGCGTTGGGTCTTCGTTGCTGCGCACGGGCTTTTTTTTTTCTAGTTGCAGTGAGCGGGGGCTACTCTTCATTGTGATGCATGAGTTTCTCATTGTGGTGGCTTCTCATTGTGGAGCACAGGCTCTAGGCACGTGGGCTTCAGTAGTTGTGGTGCACGGGCTTAGTTGCTCCACGGCATGTGGGATCTTTCCGGACCAAGCCTCGAACCTGTGTCCCCTGCATTGGCAGGCAGATTCTTAACCACTCTGCCACCAGGGAAATCCCATTTGTAGAGTTTTTAATGATGGCCATCCTGACCAGTGTGAGGTGGTACTTTATTGTAGTTTTGATTTGCTTTTCTCTGATAATTAGCAATGTTGAACATCTTTTCATTGCCTATTAGCCATTTGTATTTCTTCTTTGGTGAACTGTCTGTTTAGGTCTTCTGACCATTTTTATTTTTCTCTCTTTCTTTTTTTTGGCCGCGCAGCATGTGGGATCTTAGTTCCCTGACCAGGGATCAAACCTGCGTCCCTTGCATTGGAAGCTCGGAGTCTTAAATCACTGGACCACCAGGGAAGTCCCCCTTCTGACTATTTTTCGATTGGGTTGTTTGTTTTTTTTGCTGTTGAATTGTATGAGCTGTTTGTATATTTAGGAAATTAAGCCCTTGTTGATTGCATCGTCTGCAGATATTTTCTCCCGCTCTGTAGGTTGTCTTTTTTTTTTTAATGGTTTCCTTTGCTGTGCAAAAGCTTATAAGTTTTATTAGGTCCCATTTGTTTATTTTTGTTTTTATTTTTATTGCCTTGGGAGACTGGTCACTTTTAAAATCCACTTATTCCTCTTTTCTTTTCTCTCTGCCAAAGAGCAGCCTTACCACTTCCTCTCAAGAATGGAACTCTTTTTTTTTCCCTCTCTGCCTTGCCTTCTCTGCCTCTTGAAATCAGTAGCTGGTATTTTCTAAAATAACTAAAGCCCATAATATCCTGGCCAAAAAGTCTGGGACAGTGACGGAGTGGGTGCTAAAGTCAGGGATTGGTAGAAGCAACCCAGTGCCATTTTTCGAAAAAGCGATTTTGTGGTAGCTAGCAAGAGACACACAGATGCTCAAATCTATTCCTTCAGTAATTCCTATTATACAATCAAAGATATGAACAAGTTTTATGTTCAGCACAGTGTTGTACATAATAGTAAAAAACTGGGAATTGCATCCTGTGAGATAATAGGAAATATATATATTGATCTCTGACCCCCATTCCTGGCACAGAGTTCCTAAAACCCTTATAGTTTCCTAAATGATAAGAACACTAGGAGCATCTTTTATTCTAATGCAGACACTCTGAGTGGCTGCTGGATGCTTCTGGGTGGGGCTGGTCATCAAAGACCAAGCCTTGATTAGATGGTTAGAATTTTCAGCTCTACCACCCATCCTCCAGAGAGGGGAGGGGGACTGGAAATGGTTACTAACTGATCATGCCAAGTGAAGAAGCCTCCACAAAATCCCAAGAGTATGGGGTTCAGGGAGCTTCCGGGTTGGCGAACACATCCATATATCGGGAGGGTGATGCACCCCAACTCCGCAGGAACAGAAGCTTCTGTACTAGGGACCCTCTCAGACCCTTGCCCTATGTATCTCTTCATCTGACTGTTCCTCTGTATCCTTTACTATATCCTTTAATAAACTGGTAAACATAAGTGTTTTCTGAGTTCTGTGAGCTGCTCTAGCAAATTAATCCAACCCAAGGTGTGGTCATGGGAACCTCTGATTTGTAGTCAACTCAGACAGTACTTGTGGGTAACCTGGGGACCTACTACTTGTGATCGGCATCTGAAGGGGGGTGGGGCAGTCTTGTGGGACTGAGCACTTAACCTGTGAGATCTGACACTATCTCCAGGTAGATAGTGTCAGAATTGAGTTAAATTGTAGGACACCCAGCTGGTGTCACAGAGAATTGCTTGATGTGGAGAAAACTTCCCACACATTTGGTGATCAGAAGTGTCAGAAATGAAGTGTTCTGTGTGAGTAGTAGAGGAGACACACAGGAGAGAATCACAGTGGGGAAGAACTGGTTTTTCCCTACACAGAAGGAGGAAAGATCTGTGTTTTTCCTTTATACATTCATGTCCATCAGTAGAGATTTGGCTAGATAAAGTCTATATGGACTTCTGTGCATTCATTAAAATCATGCTTGCATTTAATGTATGGGAAAATGTTTATGCTACAATGTTAAGTGAAAGAAATATCTAAAACTGTATGTATGTTATGATCTCAAATCTTTTTATTTAAAAAATTATATCTGCAGAGAAAGACATGGTAGAAAACCACCTAAGTGTTAAACAATGTTTTATCTATAGGAGGTGGAATATTGTGTAATTTAAATTTTGTATACACTTCTTTGTTTTTTGTATTTTCTATGACTGTGCTTCTCTTTGAAAATCAGAAAAAGATATAAAGAATATAGAACAAGCACATCAAAAACTGAACAATCTTTCCTAGTCGTCAAAGAAGTGTGAATTAAAATTTTATTTTTGTTTTTACCTAAATAAATAAGGAGATATGGGGTAAAAGAGTAATTTTCCTGCTGAGTGTGTCTTGTGGTTTCTAGAGCTGTCTAGGGTGTGTCTCTGGAGGAACTTTGGCTGTTGCCTAACAACATGCCTCATAGAGCAGAGCAGACATGGCACCATGTATCCTCAAGAAAACATCTTGGCCATCCTATGGATGGAGGGCGTCTTGAAGAAAGACAGGGTATTTCCACGTTTGCAAAAACCTACTTCTCTCACTTGCTCTTGGATAATACTACTCTGGGGTAGCCCAGAATGTGGTTGCCAACTCAGCAAGTTAAGCAAACAATATTATAGGTCACGTTGAAACTGAAGTGGTCCCCCTGGGTCAGGAGAATGGGGTGCAGGTAGAAAAGAAAATTAGCTTCTGAGTTGGGACAGACTGCCCCAATTTTGAGGGCACTAGTGGGACATTGTCTAGGGGCCAGGTGGTACCCAAAGTGGACCTCTCAGAGTTGGGGTGCCAAGTTCCCAGGTGTGGTTGTCGACCTTTTGATGCCAGAGGAGAATTCAGGGACAGCGTCTCAGAGAGAGAGAGAGATTATGGAAAGCCCACCCCGATGCCCGATGCAGTGGATTATAAGGGGTGATAGCTCTTCCCAGTAACCAAAAGCATGTATTCTCCATCTTTCTTGGTGGCAAGCTTCCTGGAAATCCAGCTTCTCCCTCAGATGGTCATTTAATGATCATAGAATAAGCCCAAAGTGAGTAGGATTATTTGGAAGGGACTGGGCATTTCCCTAAGCATTGGGACAGCCCCAGGATGTGGCCACCCTCTGCAGTGGCCCCTTTCCCAAAGGCTCAGTCTACCCATCCAGATCCTGATGGGAGCGCTGATAACATTTGCCTCTGGGAATCCTGGTATCCTTTGCCAGTGAGTCTCTGTCTGTTGACCATCTTTCATTAGAGATACTGATGTCACAGAACAGCTGTCACCAAAGGCTGCACCACCCAGGCTGCACCTGTCACCACAAGCAGATCAATTCTCTTAAACTCTGCATTCAGGAGGGCAGACCTTCCCTCTCTGCCTAAATCATCTGCCTGCAGATCCTCTTTCTAGGGGTTTTCCATTGACCACCTGTATTCTCTGCTCTTAGAGGGAGGATTGGACTGTATTTTTTCCTGGCTTTATTGAGACATAATTGACACACGAAATTTTGTAAGTTTAATGTGTACAATGTAGTGATGTTACTTTATTATTTTATTTTTAAAAATTTTTATTCAATTTAGTTAAACTAAAAAAAAAGTTCACCCATTTCTCCCACCCTCTACCCCTCCCTGCTTGCAACCACCAATCTGTTCTCTGTATCTGTGAGCTTGGTTTTTTTTTATTTGTTTGTTTTTTAGATTCCACATATAAGAGAGATCATATGGTATTTGTCTTTCTCTGTCTGATATATTTCACTTAGCATGATGCCCTCGAGATCCATCTATGTTGTCACAAATGGTAGGATTTCATTTTTTTATGACTGCATAGTATTCCATTGTATGTATTTACCACAGTTTCTTTATCCATTTATTCATCGATGAACACTTAGGTTGTTTCCATATCTGGTCTATTGTAAATGCTGAAATGAACATGGGGATAATGTATCCTTTCAAATTATTTTTTTCATTTTCTTCAGATAAATACTCAGAAGTGGAATTGCTGTATCATATTGTAGTTCTATTTTTAATTTTTTGAGGAACCTTCATACTGTTTTCCATAGGGGTTGCACCAATTTGCATTCCCACCAACAGTGCACAGGGGTTCCCTTTTTTCCACATTCTTGCCAACAACTATTATTTCTCATCTTTTGGATAATAGCCATTCTAACAGGTGAGAGGTGATATCCCATTGTGGTTTCGGTTTGCATTTCCCTACTGATTAATGATGTTAAACATCTTTTCACATACCTATTGGCCATCTGTATGTCTTCTTTAGAAAAATGTCTATTCAGATCTTCTGCCGATTTTAAAATCAGATTTTTTTTTTTTTGCTATTGAGTTGTATGGGTTCTTTCTGTATTTTGGTTATTAGGCCCTTATCATATATATGATTGGCAGTTATTTTCACCCATTCAATAGGTTGCCTTTTCATTTTGTTGATGGTTTCCTTTGCTTTGCAGAAACTTTTTAGTGCAGTGTAGTCCCACTTGTTTCTTTTTACTTTTGTTGCTTTTGGTGTCAGATTAAAAAAATCGTTGCCAAGACCTATGTCAAGGTCTTGACATAGTTGTACTGCCTATGTTTTCTTCTATAGAGTTTTATGGTTTCAGGTCTTACATTCAAGTCTTTAATCCATTTTGAGTTAATTTTTGCATATGGTGTAAGATAGTGGTCCAGTTTCATTATTTTGCATGTAGCTGTCTAGTTTGCCCAACACCATTTATTGAAGAGACTGTGCTTTCCCCATTGTATATTCCTGGCTCCTTTGTTATAAATTAATTGACTATATATATATATGTGGATTTATTTCTGGGCTTTCTATTTTGACCCACTGATTTATGTGTCTCTTTTTATGCCAATACCATATTGTTTTAATTACTGTAGTTTTTGTAATATAGTTGGAGATCAGGGAGCATAATGCCTACAGCTTTGTTCCTCTTTCTCAATATTGCTTTAGCTATTTCGGGTCTTTTGTGGCTGTATACAAATTTTAGGATTGTTTGTTCTGTTTCATGAAAAGGAATTCCAATAGGGATTGCTATGAATCTGTATATTGCTTTGTGTAGTGTGGACATTTTAACAATATTAATTCTTCCAATCCATGAGTTTGAAATATCTTTCCATTATTTGTGTCTTTTTCAATTTCTTTCATTAATGTCTTGTAGTTTTCAATATACAGGTCTTTTACCTCCTTGGTAAATTTATTCTAGGTATTATATTCTTTTTGATGCAATTATTAATGGAATTATTTTCTTAATTTCTCTTGCAGATAGTTTATTATTAGTGTAAAGAATCACAACAGATTTCTGTGTATTGATTTTGTATCCTGCAACTTCACTGAATTTGTTTATTAGTTCTAATGGTTTTTTGATGAAGTCTTTAGGGTTTCTATATATAATTTTATATGTGTATATATTGTAAAATGATTATCACAAAAAGGTTAGTTAACACGTCCACCACTTCACATAGTTACAATTTTTTTGTGTGTGGTGAGAAATTTTAAAATCTACTCTCTTAGCAACTTTCAAATATACAACACAGTATTGTTAACTGTAGTCACCATAAGATTGGTCTATAGTTTTATCAAGAGGAGGAAGAAGTCAGTAAACTGAGAGTTATGTACCTCCTTGATTAACTCGCTGTGTGATCTTGGGCCAGTCTCTGGCCTTCTCTGGACCTCCTTTCCCCTACCTGCCAAGTGTGGGTTTGGACTCAGCTATTTCTGACCACTCACAATTCTGTGATTCTGGGACTAAAAAAAGCAAGATGGCAAGGGCAACATAGTATGAGTTTCCTCACTGGGAAAGAGTCAATCTAATCATAATAAGAAAAAAATGTTTAAATGTTAAGCACCTCTTAAACATTGAAGGCAAAGGCCTTATCGCACTGATCTTTGGACCAGCTCTGGGTCTGAGCTCACATGTTGCATGTAATATATGCTCAATAAAGGTTTTGAAGTATATTAGTTTCATATGTATGTGTCAAAAGCTAAAAAGTTCCCATGCCCTTTGGCCCAGTTATCCCCATGGCAAGGAATTTATCCAAAGGAAGTAATTGAAGAGGAGAAAGGAAATTATACAGAAAAGTGCTGTAAAATATGTATTTGCTAAATATTGGAAACAAGCGAAATGTTTATTAATAGGGTAATGATGAGTAAGTTACAGTACATGATCTTGATGGAACATAATTCATTCTGTTATTGGTTAAACAAATATACTGACTGCCAAGGAGTGAGAAATAGAAGAATGAGTCAGACGCCTTCAGTGAGTACACAACCTGGCAGAGTCTTCTGAAATGATCATTACAAAACTATATAGAAACAGAGGGTTATTTGTGGCCTAATGTTAAGAGAAAAAAAAAGCAGATTATGAAACTTTCTGTACATTATGATTGCAACTCGAAACACGTGAGGGTGTGAACGAGGTCTGGTGGGCAGATGAAGATATTGTGTAGTTAGATTATAGATGATATTTTCTTTAGCATCATCACAATTGTTTTTCAATCTTTAAAGTTTCAGTCCATCCCAAATGTTTACTGAGAAAGGGAAAACTGCTCCTGGGACCCTGGCTGTCCAGGTTGGCAGTGGCATGAATGATGGGGTTCTCTCCAGATGGGGTTGCCACCAGTTGATTGGGATGAAATGTTCCAGGCAGTCCGAGAGGGTTGGGTCAGGAAAGGCTATCAACCTGTATATCTACGAGTGTCCATTTAGCGCCACTGTAGGAGCCAGCCTCCTCTGTGTCTGAGCTACATCATGCAGCAGAGCCCGCAAGGCCTTTCCAAGCTCTGTCAACAGCACCACTTAAGCACGGTGCCAAGTGGAGGAAAAGCTGAAGTCTGGGAACCAGACAAGAGGGTTGGAACCTGCAAGAGTTAGAGGCTGGTTCCTCATGCTGGAAAGGATGCTTCCTACATGAAAAGTTCTATTATCTCCATTCTACAGATGAGGAAACTGAAGTTCAGTTGGCCCCAAATTACCCAGCAGATAAGTGATAGAGTTGGGATTGGAAACCATGCCTTCTCAGTTTGGGCCAGTGTTTTTTCTGTTTATCCCCCTGGGCTCTGGAGCAGGTGGCGATGCATGCGGCCGGATTGAAGAGACCTGACTGACAAGGTGGCTGGAGTCCTTTGTGAAGGGGAGGTACTGGCGAATCTGTTGGTGGAACCACATGATGGAGGGTGTCAGAGGCCAGGCATTTGAGCTTGGACTTGATGCAGTAGGCGCTGGGGAACCTTTATAGGTTTGGGGACATGACAGAGGGGGTTTAATGAAGAAGAGGCTGGTGGTGTGTGCTGGCTGGTATGACCGGGGTGGGGCTGGGCCAGACACATGGTAAAGTTTGGTGGGCAACTCTTGTTATATCTGATCAAAGCAGCACCCACCCCTCCAGCTTCTTGGAAATATGTCTTCACGCATCTCCAACCACAAGATTGGAATGGAAGCTGCCATCTTATCTATGTCTTCCCTGTGGATACCGCCACCTGGTCCAAGGATGAGAATCGGATACAAACTTGGCCAATCAGAGCCCTTCCCTGGGAATTTTGACCTTGGGACCAGAGGGATATAGGTCTCATTCCCTCTCTGATGACAAAGCTGTGTTATATGAGTCTGGGATCTCTGTTACCACTCAGAGATTTGAGAGTCAGAGAGAGGAAGTTCTAGCTAGATTCAGTCTCTAGTTTTCACTCACTCTGAGGATTTGCCACCCCCTTGCCCATGTTACAATGCAAATGATACTGCCTCTTTTCAGGCTAAATTAATCTGAGTTGAATTTTTGTAATTTGTAAACAAGAAACTCCTGACATTGGCAGTAAGAAACATGCCTATCCTTTATCATTCAGATTTTGAGCACAATTCTCAAAAATGCTTTCAGGATTGCTTTTGGGCATCAGGCCCATTGTTTCTTGCATGTAAGAAATTTAAAAATCTGTCCTCATTATTCAGTGTCAGTCTCAGAAACTCCAGGCTTGCTGGAGGGACAAGGCTTTCAGAGGAGGATGGATGTATTTCCATCACTGGTGTAATGAGTGAAATTGCTGCTCAGAACACTTTCTCGCCTGCTCCTTTGTGATTCAGACGGGGACAGGGAGAAACTGACGTGGGCGGGATGGCCACACAGGACAGCCAGGCATTTCCTGTACAGGTGGTAAAGGTATCTTCTGAACTTCTCTCCAGCAAATGCATAGATAAGGGGATTAAGGCAACAGTGGGTAAATGCAACTGTCTCGGTCACACTGAGGGCCAACCTCAGATCCCTCTTCATGTCACAGTTGGGAAAGAAGTCATAGAGATTGAGTGTCTCTAAGAAAATCATGACGTTGTAGGGTGTCCAGAAGAGGAAAAACATGATGACCACAAGAAAGATCAGCCTAATGGCTTTAGCTTTCTTTTGGTTTTTGCAGGAAAAAAGTGTCCGCATGATTCTGAAGTAACAGTAACTCATAATAAGCAGGGGGAGCAGGAAGCCAAGAAAATTTATTTCTACGTTGCGGAGCACAGGCCAGATTTCCTGTAGGACCTCGGGGTAGTCACCAAGGCATTCGTTTTCTTTCTGTTTGGTGAACATGAACTGGGGTGCGGCCACCAAGATGGCGGCTGCCCAGACGCCAAGGCTGATGGTGATGCCATGCTGCACGGTCCGGTTGTTCATGGAGTTGGCGGCCAGGACAATGGCCAGGTACCTGTCGATGCTGATGATGGTGATGAAGAATATGCCTCCAAAAAACCCAATGAAGAAGAAGGCGGTGGTGAGTTTGCACACGGCATTATGAAGGCCTTGCTCGTTTATAAGATAGTGAGTCCAGAAGGGCAAGGTGGCTACAAAGAGCAGATCAGAAAAGGCCAGGTTCAGGAGGTAAACGTCAGTGATGCTCTTGGTCTTCTGGCTGTTGGTGAGGGCAAACACCACCAACAAATTTCCCACCAGGCCAAAGGCAAAGACAAGGGAGTAGAGTATGGCCAGGAAGACAGTTCCCAAGGCCACGATGTCCCCCATATCACAGGCTTCTGCAAGCTCATCATACTCAAAGTCTTCTAAACTTGATTCAGGGGAGATGGTGGGCATGGTGAGCACCTGGATGAGAAAGGAAGACAAGTAATGGCATTAGTTCTCAGAGAAACAAAGTTGGAATTCTGCTCCTTACATAGGCAGACTGGAAGAAGCAGACATTTGGTTGGGTGTCTAACCAATACGTTTCCCAATGTCACGCGTGCTATCTTGTTTAATCTCTGTGATGGAGGCTATAACAGACCCCTTTGACAGAGAGGAAACCAGTCCCTGAGAGGCTCAGTGACTTGCCAGAAACTATGCAGTAAATGGCTCAGTTAGCGTTTGAATCTAAGCCTTTTGAAGCTTGAGACAGATCTTTTTTTCTTTGATTTTCAAAAGTCTGTCTGAAAGATAGCTAGCTTGACCAGGATGTGGATGGGGGAGAGAGGATGAGCGAGTGGGGAGGAGAGGGGTGTGGTGGTGGGGACGCCGTAAATCACACTTCCAGTCCAAACTTCCATTCTCCACCCCCTTCCTTTCTCCCACCTCTCCGCCCTCTGGACCCTCATTTCTCCTGCATGAAGACTGAAGAGAGAGGTCCTAGACACTGCGGAGGCCTGGGCAGACCTGCACCCAGAGCCTCGTCTTTGTTTTTGAGAGCCATTTCTTTCCCTCTCCCTCTTGGAACCAACTAAGTCTTTCTGTTCCTTAAGGGATAAGACATAGAGTCAGACACCCTAGGGTGATTACCTTGCCTTGATTTGCCCAGGACTCTTCTGGTTTTAGCACTGAAAGTCTCACATGTCGGAAAGCCCTCAGTTCTAAGCCAACTGGGATGGTCAGTCATCCTACAACTCCAAGAGGGAGTGTCACCATCATCCAGGCCTTTGCAGTCATGAAAGGGCTAATGGATCCCAGATGGAGGCCTGTGCTCAGTTAGCCTGCTGCCCTGGGTCTTGGGGGCTAAGTAATCTGATAATTACCAGCCCTGCACTTCACTGTGACCTGGCCTCCCCCACTGTTCTTTTCCTGTTTCTTTCTGGACAAGAATGGAAAGACAAGACATTTCTGCTCAGGTTGGGAAGTGACACTTGTCCATCCCCTCTTCTCTCAGCCAGGATTCACTCCAGAGGCTGCAAGGGGAGCCCTTTTGCCCTGGTCCTCTGGGACCCACTCCTCTTCCTTGTGATACCACAAGACAGGCCCTCAGAAACCTCAGTGCACACCTCCTGGTCGTCACTGCCTCCACTCAGCACAACTAAAACCAAAGCTCATGCTTCTTTAACCAGGGGAGTTTCCACACCCCGCTACATCCTTTTCATGCTGTTTTCACCAAGATGGTGTCTCTGCCAAGGCGAGGGCCCCCCAGCCAGGGCTTTGCTTCTCCCTTCCCAGCCTCTGCTTAGTGTCCCGGCCCAGCTCTGCGTCTCACCCAGACTCTTCCGGGCGAAGTGGCCCCAGGCTTTCTGACCTGGGCCGTCTCAGGCTGGGATGGAGTTCTCAGCCACAGGGAACTGTATGCTTTCTTTGCGTTCAGCTGCAATGCCCTTTTCTCAGAGAGGAGCCGCTGGCTATGACCTTAATCAATAAAAGTTAAGTTGCACCATATAAAATGGCTGATATGCAACCATTTTTGAGTGACATAAATGTCAGTTTCAAATGGCTCAGCTGAGATGCTGGGTGGCCGGGAGTGGCCGCTTGGTGCAGGTGACTTCCCAGACAGTCAGCTGTGTAGGAGCACAAACAGTCAAGCCCTTGTAGTCCTAAGTTGGGGATGCTGGAGGTAGCCCCCCCTCTTCCCGCCCCCCACCCCGGGTCAGGAGCTGGCAGAGTTGACCTCGAGAGGAGTCCAAGAGCAATAAAAATCGTTTCGCATCTCTTTTGGGCCTGTGTTCAGTCCCGAAAGCCCAGGAACTTGGTGCTTTTGGATTGGCTTGATTTTTGCCAAATCTGCATGTGGTGGGTTTGATTTCTACTCTTGGCGGCATGCCTCACACACAGGGACCTCCTACAAATCTTCGGGCAGGTGTCCCTGGGTCACTGGGAAGAGTGGGCAGGTGGGCTAGAAGGGGACGGGCACACACTTGGCAGCCCTGAGCCAGGTGCCTAGCAAGGAGAGGGGAGGGACTGGGGACCTCCTTGCCACATGCCACCTGTTTATTTCTGACATCCTGGCCTTTTCCAAGCTCTTGCTGCACCTTCCCCATCCTCTCATCATGAATATCCCTGGAGCTCTTCAGCAGGGCAGTGAATTAAATATAGAACTTTCCTTTCAGAATTGCGGAGAGGATTATATAGGTAATAACATGAAGTGTCTAGAACTTGATAGCTTTATCCAGGCACCTTTTCAGGAAAGGTGGGCCTGAGCTGGGTGGACCTTTTATTTCTGGGTCCTCTGAGATGTCCCAGGATTGGGCCAGGAGCCTGAAGATAGGGCCTCCTGGTAGCAGACAAGAGCAGGGCTAATGCCTAGGGGTCAGAGGGCTGCCAGAGATCAACTGGCTTTCACTCAGGCTACACACTGGCCTCCCAGCCCCTGAGGACACCAGAAACCAAGTGCAAGAATCCAGTGAAGGCACAGTGGCTAAGAATCCGCCTACCAATGCAGGGGACCCGGGTTGAGCCCTGGTCCAGGAAGATCCCACATGCTGCAGAGCAACGAAGCACGTGTGCCACAGCTACTGAGCCCACGTGCCACAACTACTGAAGCCCACACACCTAGAGTCTGTGCTCCACAACAAGAGAATCCACCACAGTGAGAAGCCTGCACACTGCAACGAAGAGTAGCCCCCACTCGCCGCAACTAGAGAAAGCCCGCGGGCGGCAACAAAGACCCAACACAGCCAAAAATAAATAAATAAAATTTTTAAAAAATCCAGTGAAATAAGCCTTCACAGCATCTACTAAGCAAGGTTCATATAGATGGGATTGCAGGGGGAAAGGATGGGTGCCGGAGTGAAGCACTAACACAGGTCCCACCACACTAACTGAGGCTGCACCGCACACATCCCCCCAGCTATCCTCGGGCCTCCTCACCCTCTGTTCTGTTAAGTCAACATTTTACTAAATGGTGCTGAGCTGGGAGAGTCTGGGCTGAACCTAGAAGCTGAGCTTTGAATGCACGTGGGTTTCATACCCAAGTTGAAATGAATTTTGTAGAACCTGCTTTAAAAAACACCAGGCTGGCTCTACTGCCGACCCTGTTCTACTTCCTCCGGTCACTTCCTTTTCTCAGGCCTGCTCACTTATTTTTTAACTTTTTTTTTTTTTTTTTTTTGGTCATCATTACCCACTGTTTCCAATCAGCTTCCCTTTTCTACACTTCCCCTCTCATTAGCTGGCCCCCATCCACTTTCTTCTCCCCAGCGTCTTTTTCGTGTTTCTTCCTCCTCTCTTTTGGCTTCACGTCCTGCTTACAGTTTTCTAGATTTAATGAGTCTTCTTCTGTTTGTTTGTTTGTTTACCTTCCTTGCTCTCTTTTTATGGCTTTTTAGGCCCTTGAGTACACACGGGTTTGAGGTTCAGTCTAATGCCAATTGTGAGGCTTAATTTTTTTCCTTTGGACCAAACAAAACTCAGGAATTGCTTGATCCCTGATCCCAACTTTCCCCGTGGGGATACCCCTATCTCTTGAGGTTCTAGAACCTGAGGTTATCCTCGGAAAGCCCCAGTTTAGGAGAGAAGGCTGCCGTTCCTGGATACCTGCTAAGTGTCATGCTCCAGACACAAGACCCCATTTAATTCTCACCACAACACCTCATGGGAAATGACTCTGCCCCCTTGCAAAATAACCACCAGTGGCTCAGAAAGATTTAGGTAATTTGTCCAAGGGAGCAACAGAACCAGGATTTCAACCCAGATGCATCTCTTCACAAAGCCGTGTTCCCTGATCTGCACCATGCTTTCCCTCTTGGAGGGGAATTCTGCATGTTACTGCAGGCCCTGTCTCTAGAGTGAGAACTGAAAAATAGTAGAGGTGACCCCCCTTTAAAGGATAAGATTCATGATGTGACCCTGAACACTCTTCCTGGGTTTTGCCTTCTAGACTCAGGACCCAGAAGGCTGACCCTCAGTGAAACGGTGGGTGGGAAATGGAGGGGTTGGGGATATCATTTGCCTCTCCAGCCATGACTAGGTGGTCCTCACTGCCAGACCCCCAGAACCTAGCTCTCAACAATGGTGGTGAAGAAATGGGAATCCTTTTCTCTGGAGAAGGAAAGGCTGAAGGCTAAAGGGTCAGCTTATTTCCTGTCTTCAAATACACAGTGATGCTCTTCAGAGCCATGTACTTCAGAGGGGTCCACGTACCCTGAAATAAGCTGGCAGACCCTGGGCAGCTCACTTCCAGCTCTGCCTCAGTTTCTTGATGTATGTAATGAAAGCCCTGGACCGGACCATCTCTGGGGGCCTGGCCAGCTCTGGGTGCTCAGTTTTCCAACAAGGACCGAACAGAAGGAAACAAACAGTCTTAAAGAGCAGCGTGAGTCCTGGGTCAGGGGAGGCGTGGCCTCGTGTCCACAGAGTGGCTGCTCAGCAGCCTGCAAAGCTTCTGGGCTCACAGGCGGCCAGCATTCAGGTGAGGTTCTGTTTGGAGACAGAGAGCTGAATCAGTTAATTTTGAGTCCTGACAAATCTGGAATTCACCTTGGGCCATGTAGGAAGGTTCTCAGTCTGGGCCCAAGCCCACACCCCTGGCTACTTGGGCCCCTGAGTTTAAGGACCTGATGGTTTTCCAATTTACAATGACAGCTATTTTTTATGAGACCCCTCCTTAGGATGCAGAGAGAGCAAGGCCAAGAAGGCAGAAGAGGGGCAGATGGATGGGCCTTGAATTCCGTGCTGAGGAGCAGTGGGCACATTTTACAACTTGCACCCCATCCTCCACACAAGTAGATTGAGTGACTATTCCTGCAGCAGAGTCCACCTAAAACAACTTGGCGTGACTCACCCACCAGCATTTTATACGGGCCAAAACACACCCCAAGCCAAGACCAGTAACAGGAGAAAACCACACATGGAGTGAGGCCCCTCTGCTCGTGTGTGAGCCACCCCTTCACAGGACATGCCCCTGTTCTTGGTTTGACACACCTCCCTCTGCTTTCCTCCTCAAAGTCCTTTATGGTATTTATTTATCTCTTTCAAAGTAAACTGTGAAATTTAGAAAGGAAAATGCTTTATGACTTTCTTTTTTTAATAACTGAAGAAGAGATGGACTTGCTTATTAATTAATTTTTGATTAAGCCAATATCTGTTAATTATCTTTACCATACACTGGTGTAAGGACAAGTAAAAATTAAAAATAAGAGGCTTGGGACTTCTCTGGTGGCGCAGTGGTTAGGAATCCGCCTGCCAATGCAGGCGACACGGGTTCAAGCCCTGGTCCAGGAAGATCCCACATGCCGCGGAGCAACCAAGCCTGTGTGCCACAACTACTGAGCCCGTGCGCCACAACTACTGAGCCCGTGTGCCACAACTACTGAAGCCCGTGCACCTAGAGCCCATGCTCCGCAACAAAGAGAAGCCACTGCGATGAGAAACCCGCGCACCGCAACGAAGAGTAGCCCCAGCTCACCACAACTAGAGAAAGCCCACGCACAGCAACGAAGACCCAACACAGCCAAAGTTAATTAATTAATTAATTAATTAATTAATTAACTAAAAAAAATAATAAGAGACTTAATTCTCCCTGTTGGAAATAAGGGACAAGAGTCCACTTGCCTCCTTTTTCTTAGAGTATTTGTTTTAGAAAACATGTAATTGTACCTTCTTTCCTCTTTGAAATGTGGATATATATCCTTTAGAAAATGTGATCATTTCCTCTGTCAGTTTCAGAGCCGGGAGCCATCTCTTTGAAATGCAAATATTGAGGTGCCCAGGCTCCCAGTCCCAGGGGGAGGGCAGGAGCCTGACTTGGGTAGGAACCTGGCTCTAAGTTACACAACTACCTCTGATCATAAAGAGATGAGAAGTTTGTTTCTCCTCTGGATGAAGCCAACCAACTAATACAGATGATGACCCCAATGACCATGGTAAACTTGGGATGAACTGTGTGTGACTGTCAGGTTCCTTACTTGAGCACCAGTTATTGTGTATCTTGAGAACATGTGTGTAAGGGGTTGTGTCTGGTCATATACCAGGGTGACATTTTTTGTGTCTTTACTACCTCATAGCGGATTGCCTGTGATGCACATCACATTTAATGCTTATTCAGTAATGAAAGAGTTTTCTTTCTCTACCATATTCATGGAGAGATTTTTCTGGGTTGGAGATTTTGTTTTTCATTCTATTTCCCCAACAGTAGGCACTGTGCTCAATTCTGTGGAGGTAAAAATGTCTAAGATATAGTCTCTGTGAATTTTTATTATTGTTTAGTAACAGTATAAGAAAAGTGATGGGAAGCCCAAGGATCAGACCATTTAAGCTGAGTCTTAAAGGCTGGGAGGGTCTTCCAGGTTGATAAAGATGGCGGTGGGCATGGGGTGGGGTGTGGTTTGAAGCCAAAAGCACTGAGAGTCTGAGCATAAGGAGGTTTCCTGGGTCCACGGCCAGGCAGAGAGGGTGTGAGGGACTATACAGAAACAGAAGGAAGTGAGGATGGTGGGATTAGGAGGATGGTGGGATTAGTTAATTAATTAATTAATTAATTAATTAACTTTGGCTGCGTTGGGTCTTCGTTGCTGTTCCCGGAGCTTTCAGGAAAGTTCACTTTAGTCTGAGAGGAGGGCTCAGGAAAGGATGCAGAGAGAAGGCAGAAGAGAGGTAAACAGAGGAGCCTCAAATTCTACACTGAGGATCTATAAGGAAAAATTATAAAAGGCTTTAACAGGCAAAAAAAAACCTTTATTGGGTGTCCTGTCTAGCACACCCTTTGGGGCCATCTCCCCCTTTCACTGTCTGAGCTAATTTACAAATGACTGATGATGATGTGATAATTCTTGTTCATGGAAACAGAAATTGTGTCTGGTGGTGATGCATTTGATAACTGCCATGTGGATATGGGCCAATTTTGCATTTATCTGTAAATTCATCTCAGCATTTCTGGTAGTATCTCATCCATGCTATTGCTGTGGCTATGGTCTGTTCATTGTTATTGCTGAATAGGATTGCACTGTGTGAGTGCCCCACGATTATTATCTGTTCTATGCTGATGCACCCCTGGGTGGCTTTCAGTTTTTGAACAATTCTGTCATGAACATTTTTGCGTGTGCATCTACATCTCCTACAGTAGAAATGCATTTTAAAAATGCAAACCAAAAAGCAGACCTACTGTATGAATCCACATATGTGAAGGTCAGAAACAGGCAAAGAAAATCCGCAGTGTTTAGGAATGAATATGTAGGAGGTAAAACTACAAGGACAAAGAAGGAAGCAATGACCATAAAAGTCAGGAATGGGGTGATTTTGGGGAGGGCAGTGGTGGTGATCAAGAAGGGACCTGAGGGAGGCTGCCGGGGGCTGGCCTGGTTCTCTGCTGCTGCCTGGATGTTGGTTAGGTAGCAGATCAATTTATAAGCTGTTGACCTGCAGACTGTCCTTTGAGTGTGTTATGTTTCCCGATGAACATAGGTTTAAGGAAAAAGATGAAGAGGGCCTGGGAAGATATTTAAAGAGATGTGGTATAGATTTTCTTCCCTGCCAAGAGTCACAATTCACTCACATGTGTGTCCACTCATACTTTCTTTCTGAAGATGTTTTCCAATGACACAAACCTTCTGAGCCCAAATGTCCTCACAATGATGATAACAGCATACATCAATGTTGAACATCAAAGTGTGTCAGGAATTTGTTATTAAAATAATTTCCTTTATAAATGCAATAGTTGCTCATTATAAAAAATGCAGATGGTGGGACTTCCCTGGCAGTCCAGTGGTTAAGACTCCGAGCTTCCACTGCAGGAGGTGTGGGTTTGATCCCTGGTCGGGGACCTAACATCCCACTTGCCTCACGGCACAGCCAAAAAAAAAAAAAAAAAAAAAAAATGCAGATGGCACAAAAAAGCATGGAAGAAACAGGAAAGGAAAAACTCAAAACTATCTACAATCCAACTTCCCAGAACCAACCACAGCTAGCTTTTAGCTTCTTCCATCCAATCTTTATGCATATTTTAATATTCACATTGAGTATATTTATATTGAAAATGCAAATGCTATTTTTAAAACTTTGTATTATACAATTTCCAAACATATATAAAAGCAGAGACAACCCCATGCACTAATCACCGAGCTTCAACAATTAGCAACTCATGATCAGTATTTCATCTATTCCCCACTTCATTCCCTACTGGATTATTTAAAAATAAATTCGGGGACTTCCCTGATGGTCCAGTGGTTAAGACTACACTCTCCCAGTGCAGAGATGGGGCCTGGGTTCAATCCCTGGTCAGGGAACTAGATCCCGCATGCCGCAACTAAGAGTCCACGTGCAGCAACTAAAGATCCCGCGTGCCGCAACTAAGACCCGGCACAACCAAATAAATAAATAAATATTTTTAAATAAATAAATAAATAAATCCAGACGTCATAACATTTCACCCATAAACAGTTAAATGTGCGTCTCTAAAAGAATAAGAAAGAAAAAAAAATAAAATTATTTTTAAAAATAATAGGGAGTTCCCTGGTGGTCCAGTGGTTAGGACATTGTAATTGATTTACAATGTGTTAATTTCTGCTGTAGAGCAAAGTGATTCATATATATGTGTGTGTATGCATATATATTCTTTTCCATCATGGTTTATTACAGGATATTGAATATAGTTCCCTGTGCTATACAGTAGGATCTTGTTGTTTATCCATTCCATATATAATAGTTGGCAGATGCAATTTTAAATGATGCTTTTTTTGAGCATTTCTCCATGTCCCTGAAATGTAATTACTAACACTTCTAATCATATTCCACTATGTTAAGCATGTCATAAATGATCTAATTACTCACCGCCCCCCATCCCCCCCAAGCCCCTTGGACATTTAGGCTGCAACATCATCTGGAAAATCGTCTCCCTTGTTGGCATGTAAAGCAAACCAGCATCATTAACCCACTTTGACCTCTGACCACAGTGCTCCACCCAGCTCGCCCACAGGTGCTGAACAAGTCCTCTGCTCCTACCTGGGCTGGACCTGGGAAGGGAACCTCTGGATATGCCAATCAGCCGCCCTGTCCCACGCAGACTCTGCCAGAGAGTATTTCCCTTTCCTTCCCTCTGAGAGCATCTTTAATTGCAAAGTTAGCCAATAGTATCTGGTTTCCTGTGAGGTAGACTATCTTTAGATGCTGCTGCAGGCAAGTTCAGAAACTCCAGGCTGGAGGCCAGCTGGGACAGGAGGGCCTGAAGTTACAGACCTGGAAGACCCAAGCCTGGGGCAGACCAAGAGGGGCTTGGAGGGAGTGATAACTTAGGGGCTGTGTTATCTCCCTCACATGGGTGGAGGGCAGGAACAGTATAGCTCTCTTTAATGATGTGCCTTCAGGCAAGCCCAGAAACTGAGCCTCTGTTTTCCTGCCAATAAACAGGAGCCGATAATACTCACTGGACAGCATTGGGGTGCAAATTGAATGAGCTACAGCTTTTCTCCTCAAAGTGTGATCCCAGCTAGGAGCTTATCAGAAATGCAGCACCTCAGGCCCCCAACCTAGGCCTCTTGAATTAGACTTTGCATTTTTTTGATGCCTTATAGATTTTATTTGTTATAAAGAAAATTCATCTCTATATGTATCTTTATTTTTTTATTTTTATTTTTTTCATGTGACTTGCTTTATTGTGATATCTGCTTTATTGTGGTGGTCTGGGACCGAACTCACAATATCTCTAAGGTATGCCTATATTGTTTTACTAAAAAAATTTTTTTCTATTGAAGTATAGTTGATTTACAGTGTTTCAGGTGTACAGCAAAGTGATTCAGTTATACATACATATACAAATATATATATATTCTTTTTCAGATTCTTTTTCATTTTAGGTTATTACAAGATATGGAATATAGAGACTCTGCATTTTAATGAAATTCTTAGGAGACTGGTAAACACATTGAGTCTGAGAGACATTGGCACAGAAAACACCTACTGAGTGCCTGTTACCTGATGGATACTTAATAATTATGTTTCCCCTCACCTCCCTCCTTCAAGGCATTTAGTGATCCCCTATACCCTGCAGTCAAGCCCAAGTTCTGTATCTGATGGGCAGTGGCACAGGCTGCTCCAGCGGGATGTGGCACCTGGCTGGGCCCTGCTGTACAGGCCGTGCTCCTGCTCCCTGCCCTGGCCAGCTGGTTCTCTGACTGTAACTCGTATCTCAGCCACCTCGGCTGCGCTGCCTTCCCACCACTTCCTTACCTGCCTGAGTCATATTCAAGGCCAAGCCTCTTCCTAGTCCATCCCTATCCCAGGACCTAGCCAGGGTCTGGCACAAGTGGGCCCTCAACACACGTGTTTATCAAGTGGTCAGTGACCACACCCCCACAAGGCCTTCCCTGGCTGCCCACTGCCCTTCTCACAGCTTGAGCCCAGGGTGCCCCTGGTCTCATGTGGTCTCCTGAGGGTGGGGCTGCGTTGCAGGCTTCCACCTTGCCTTCTCCCCATCCCCAGCATGGACTCACCGGCCAGGACCAGCTGTGGCTGGGACTGCAGCGCTATGGGGTGGCTGACCTGCTGGCGTTTGAGGAACTCCACTGCCCCATTTCCTTTCTCGGTCTCCCCCTGGCCTCAGTGTCAGGCCACCTTTCCCTGCCTTTGGCCAGGCTAAAATTTGTGTGAAAAATAATCCAAAGACTGCTGCTAGACACCCCCAGGTGGGAACTCAATATAGAGGAGCCTGCCCCACTGAGGACTGGCAGATAGACTTTCAAATACCTCAAGCTGCAGGAAACTTCAGATACTTGTTAGTGTTTGTGGACACTTTTTCTTTTTTTTTTTTTTTTGGCCGTGCCATGTGGCATGCAGGATCTTAGTCCCCTGACCAGGGATCAAACCTGGGCCCCCAGCAGTGGAAGCGCAGAGTCCTAACCACTGGACTGCCAGGGAATTCCCTGTGGACACTTTTTCAGAATGAGTGGAAGCATAAGCCACCTGGACAGAAAAAACATCTGAAGTAGTTAAATCCCTCCTTAAGGAAATTATTGCCCAAGTTGGATTGCCTGCACCCTTCAAAGTGACAGTTGCACTGTCTCCAGTATAACCCAACAGGTATCTAAAGCATTGCATATTGCTGGAAACTACATTCAGCCTGAAGACCACAATCAACAGGAAAAACTGAGAAAATGAATCACATATTCAAAGAGAGCATTGCTAAAATATGTCAGGAGACCAACTTGGAATAAGGTCTTGCCAGTTGCCTTGCTATGGATTAGAGTGGCTCCCAGAAGTGAGCCCTTCAGGAATATTGTGTGGTAGGCCATTCCAGGTGTCTGCCTGGGCAGGAGAATCTGTAGATGTCTTAAAGGACCTAGCAGTCAACAACTCTGTTAAGAATTGGGCCCTATATGAACTTCTGTTCAAGAATTTGCTTCCAGTAGGTCCACCTACCCAACTGAGATGGTACTGCACCCCTTCCAGCCCAGGGATTGAGTCCTCCTCAAAACCTGGAGAGAACAAGGACTGGGACATCAACTTGCCTCTAAGTGGACAGGACCATACAAGGTGCTGCAGAACACCCACTCCTCATTTTGATAAATTAGCCAGGATAAGACCATGGATTTACCACACCCAAGTAGAACTCACTCCTCTAGAAACTGGACAGGATGAAGAAAAATAGACTTGGCCTTGTGAGACATTAGAAGATCTTAAGTTGCTGTTTCGAGTCAAGCCTCTTACCAGATAAGTAATGATGACTCTTGCTCTTCTCTTTTGTTTCACTACACAAGTAATGATGACTCTTGCTCTTCTCTTGTTTCACTACACTGGTGACAGCCACTTGTTAGAAAGGAAATGCTTCAATAAAACTATCTCCAGGTGTGGCCAAAGAGGGGAAATAACCCTCTTTAAAGATATAAAGAACCTGCTGTATAAAAAAAAAAAAGATACAAAGATAGCATAGCGCAGAGCTTCGTGGGTATCCTTATTCCAAGTTTATATGTACATTCAAGTGCTTGTCTAAGTATTGTGAAGGACCATAAAAAGGGGATCCAATGCAAACTGTTCATGCCCAGCCTGGGCCTCGGGAATACTTCCAGTCCCAAATTGATGAATTCCATTACACAATTACCCCCTCATGGCCTCTGTTCAGCAGGAAGTAGCCAGAGTGGTCATCACCCCTTTTCCCAGAAGATTGTGGAATGGACATTGACAGGGGAGAATTGTAATAGAGAAGAACAAACCTGACACCATATTGGATCTATTCCTTTAGCTCTCACATTTGTGCTCTATTTGCTATGCTTAGTTATTCTGGCTCTGCACCTTTGTGAAAGAATGATGCCTGTAGCCTGAAATACACATAGTAGCCCTTTCTCAAGGCTCTGCCTCCCAGGCTTGACCTTTAAAGATGTAACACTTTTCCATTCATATAGAGATAAAAAGGTGCAGAACAGAGAATAACAATTGTCTTGTTGGAGGAATATCATGACCAGATCTATGTGGACTGCCACAAGAACAAAGGATTATCACATCCCTTCCGGGTTCTGGCCAGCGCCAAGAAGTCTGCAACGGCCAGCCACACCTGGTCCCCTTTTAGTATAAAAGAACTCTGAGTTCTCACTCAGGTAAAATGGTTCTTTGGAACACTAGTCTGCCATCTTCTTGGTCTGCTGGCTTTCCAAATAAAGTCTCTATTCCTTGTCCCAACACCTCATCTATCAATTTATTGGGCTTTCATGTGGAGAGTAGTATAAGCTTGGACTCGGGAACAGGGTGAAGGATGCTTTAACTAACCTTGTTGTGGTAAATATTTTGCAATGTATACGTGTATCAAATCATCACATAGTACAGAATAACTTACACATTAACACTTAAACTTACATATTATATGTCAATTATATTCAATAAAGCTGGAAATAAATACTGGAAAAAAGTTTTTAAACAAACAAAGAGAAAATGTGTCTGTCATTCTTCTCCAGGAGTCTCATTTGGGTTGAATTATTTCTTAATCTCAGTAGAATGAGGCAGAAGTCGTACAGGCTTATTTGCAAATTAAAGCAAAAGTGTCCCTTTATTCCAAAACAAGTCTTCGTTTGCAGGCTAACTCTTAAGTAGTGTTTGGTAACCACCCCTATTCTGTATTGCACTTTTGTATGTATGCCACGCATCACCACTCTGACTCACTTGTTTGCTCACTCACTTATTGGGTACTTATTAAGCACCTCCTGCATGCCATACCCTGTGCATAGGGCTGGTTGCTTGTGACATAAAGATGAACAGGGCAGGGTCTCTACCCGATCCCTCCACAGTTTCGATCTCAGTTTGGCTTCCACACTTCAAGGTTGCAAAAAGAGACGGCTCAGGGAACATTGAGCAATCAGCAATTATCAGAAGGACAGGGGAGTGGTCTGTCTTGCCTCTGTCCACCAAGCACTGTCTTCTCCCTCCTTGTGTCTCCGCCTCTCCCCAGCATTCCCCAAGGCCCAGAGCTTCAGGCTGGGCAGGCAGTCAGCACGGGCCTAGAGGACAGCTTTTGGCTGTGGGAGTCCCCTTGATTTTACTCAAAGCACATGCCTTTGCTGACAAAAAAAAATCTGCAGCAGTTGCATTCTTGAGAGGGAGTGGTATGTGCAGGTGAAACTGGCAAGCCTTTGTGTTACAGTTCTGTGAAGAACCTGCAGACCCACAATGATTTTGAGTCACATTGTCATGGTTCAAATCCTGACCCTGCCACTCAAGCCTCGGTCAAGTTATTTCTCTGAGCCTGAGTTTCCTTATTGTAAAAAATCAGGCTAATAGTCCATGTGGCAAGGATGGTGTGAGGATTAGCAATGACACATGTAAAGCACATCATATGGTGCTTGGAATATTGTGGGCCCTCAGGAAATGAAGAATTACTATTCAAGGCAAGAAGGTCCCAAACAGGGTAATAAAAATCTGCATTCTGGGGATACATGGAGGAAGGAACACTCTCTTTCTAAGAGGTCTTGGTGAAGCATTCACCTGGGAGGACAGGCCAGAAGGACCAAGCTGTACAGAGTCGAGAGGGTGGGTTATAGGCCTCACACACTGGGGGGTCGCTCAATGTGCCCCCTTCTCCTGGGGTCTCCAGGGCTTTGATGACAGACAACTACCTGTCCCCTTAGAACCCTCTTCACTCTCTGTGGTCCTGTTCCATCCAAGATGCTCCCTCGGTAAGGATTCTTGAGTGACGGTGGGTAGGGAGGGACTTAAAGGATCTGGGCCTGTGCTGGATGAGTCTTTGGAGGGATACAGAAGGCAGGGTTCGTTCTGGATCAGCTGCTGTCAAGAAGCAGGGGAATTCAGTGACTGGGAGTCTAATAACCTTTGCCTGGGTGGTGGGAGTATTGAAATGGGCTAGAGCTGTCCCTGGTAACGGGGCAGCAATCACCAGTGTTGGTCCAGGTGTGTATGTGGGAGGGTGGGGCTAGTCTTTTTGTTGTTGTGGAGTGGCCCTGTCTGAGCATCTGTGATGTTCAGGTGGGAGCTTAACAGTCAGGCAGCCAACAGGGGAGTTTTCCCTCTTTTCCTGTATTAGGGAATCTGATATGGTCGAGCCCACAGAATGGGGACAATAAGAAGGATGACCATGACTGCACGTGCAGCTCAGGCCACGGTTTACAAAACTCTCCCATAGGCACCATCTCCCTTGCAGGGCAGGAAACTGAGGCCCAAGGAGGTTAGAGTAACTCCAGGCCACTCAGCTGGTAGGTTGAGTGGAGTAGGCAGGAAATCCACCCCAAGTCAGAAATTTACATACATGCAGTGTCTGGCTGTTTCTCTGCAGGTTACCGAACCCAAAGCAGATGCCTCTGGGCAGACTCAGGGTGGATGACCATCACTCCTTCCTAAAGGGCTTTCCTCCTGGCCCTGAGAGAAAAGCAGGTGAGGGGGGAACAGGGAATAGAGGGGTTGTTGATGGTGGGGTTGGTGAACCATTCCCTCAGTGGAAGCTTTGAGGCTCCCCTTTGTGGTTGTCACGTGAACTGCTGGCCCAGGCCTGGCTGAGGCAGGTGTGGGCAGCAAGGTCCCCTCCAGGGCCCCAAGTCAGGCAGACCCTGTGCCAGGCACACCATAGTCAGGGGCTCAATTGACCCTCAATCCATTGGCCTGCGAGCTGGGTGTCCTCAGCCCATCATAGAGATGATAAAACAGAGCTGAAGTCAGAGTTTACCCAGGAAAAGAGTGCTGAAGCTGGGTATTTAGGCCTCACCTCGTCCAGTGATGGAGCTACGGGTATCACACAGACTCCCCTTCCGAATTCTCAATTTGCAAAGGCTGTTTACAGCTAGGCTGTGGGACTAAGAAGTAATTTTTGGACTTGATAAAGGGCTTCCCAGTTTTATAAAGTGTTTTCACATTCTTTATTTCTTGTAAGCCTCACAGAACCCTATAAAGCAGGTTCATGAGGCATGATTATCTCCACTTTACAACCAAGAAAACAGGTGCAGAGATAACAACAGGTAAAACATAATCATCATCATCCTAGTTATTAATGTTTACCGTGTGCCAAGCTCTGTGCTAAGTGCTTTGCAATTGTTACCTTGTTTAATACTCAAACAACACTGATACTGTTCCCATTTTACAGAAAGGATGTGAAGGCACAGAAATGGGCACAGTACAGGACCTAGAGCTGCAGTCTGACTTTGGAATCCGAGCTCTTCCTTACCACACTGTACTGACACTTGTGACTCACTATGGACCACAGGTCTGGTAAAAGATGGACAGGAACTGGATTCTGCCTTCTTTGATGCCCTGGGCAGTGTTCTTTCTACCACATCACAATGGCTCTGTTGTCCTCTTTCAGCATCTGAAGGTAATAATACAGGTGAAAACTTAAAAAAAAAAAAAAAAAGAGAAAGACAAGTTACACTCAGTTCTTTGAGGAGAAAAAAAAGTATTGGCAAGATGAATGAGGGTATGATGAACTGGGAGATTGGGATTGACATATATACACTAATGTGTATAAAATGGATCACTAATAAGAACCTGCTGTATAAAAAAATAAATAAAATTAAATTTAAAAAAAAAGAGATGGATGAGGGTAGACTCAGGGCACTGGGGAGGGGTGTTTGATGGGTACACTGCCAGAGGGGAGGTCTGGGCCGTGCTCCAGGCCAAGCTCACGACTTAGCCTGGTTGTATCTCCCTGGAGTAGAGAGCACCCTGTTTGTAATTCTACACTAGTTGCTGTACGTGCTGTCTGTCTCCCTGAGTATTCTTCTAAAGCTTCTCTGTGCCAGTGGGCCGGTCTCTCTGGGGAGCCGTGGTTTCAAAATTGCAGTGTCTAGAGCTGCACTGTCCAATGCAGTGGTCACAGGCCACACGTGGCTGTGGAGCACTGGTGATGTGGCTAGTCTCAATTGCACTGTCATGTAAGTATAAAATATTTACCAGATTTTTTTAAGACTCAGCATGAAAAAAAAGAATGTACCATATCTCATTCATAATGTTTATATTAATTACATGTTGAAATGATAATATTTTAGAGGTATTGGGTTTACTAAAGTATTTTGTTAACATTAATTTTACCTGTTTCTCTTTACTTTTAAAATCACTACTAGAAAATTATGTGTGTGGCTCTTGCTGTTGGACACTACTGGAAGACACTGATCTAAAGCTTTTGGTCCTGGTGAATGTGCTTATGACATCTGTCGGAAGCCAGACACTCCTCAGAGCTGTCCAACGGGGAAGACCTGTTTTTGTCCCACCCTCTGTGAGGTGTTGGAGGCGGCCAGGGGCGGATGGGGGTGGGGGAGAGGTGACCTTAAGGCTTTGTCTCTCTGCCAAATGGGCAAAGGGAAAAGTTCCTGCAGCCCAGTGGCAGGGGAACAGAGGAGCAGCACGTTTTCTGTGTGAACCACCCTGCTCAGTTGGCAGGATCCCTTGGTTTAAACTCATGTTACAGTATACTCCAGCAGCTATGAACTCATTTCAGTTCCTAAGATTCTAAGCTTTTTCTGGTCTTGGCCCCTCCCTCCCCTCCCCTCCCTCCCCTCCTCTCCCTACTTGGCTGTCTCTTTAGATAGCAAGTGGGTTCTACACAGAGACCCCCTGACCCTCTCAGCTGCATTAGGTTCTCCCACTGCGTCAATTCTCTCAGTCCTTTATTTCCTCTTCACAGGACCGGTCCCACTTCACCACCACCCTCTTGGACATAGAGTGTGTTTGATGTCTGTCTGCTCATTAAACAGAAACATCATGAGCGCAGGGACTGTGTCCGTCCACTCCTATGTCCTGCTGCCAACATGTTCCCCTTATAACAGGGAAGAACAAATCTCACTCCATATCAGATGTTTCTTTTACTTTAACCTTTGTATTCTATTGCTTTTGCTTCCGGTTAAGAATGTTGCCTATAGCCTGAGATACATAGGATAGCCCCTTCTCAAGACTCTGACCTTTAAAGATATAACACTTTGCCATCCCTATAGAGATAAAAAGTTGCAGAACAGAGAATGACATTTGTCTTGTTGGAGGTTTACAGGAACATTTTGACCTGACCTACATGGACAGCTGCACGTTTACCTTGTCGTCATTTCCTGTGGCAGCTCCCAAGGGAGCCGCGGTCACCCTCAGGCTATGGAGCACAACCCCAGCTTGGGAGGGGCGGCCACTGCCCAAGGTCACCACGCGGTGAGTGCCTGAGGGAAGCCGGGCCTGGGGGGGGGGCGGTTCGCACACCTGGGGCCTTCCTCCTCACCGAGGGCGGGCCTCCCCTTCCTGTGTCCCTCTCAGAGGGGCCGTGGTCACAAGCCCAGCTTGACCCTGTTCTTTGGGAGATCCCATGCTTCTTGGGATGTGGTATCCAAGCCCTAAAACTCTCAAAGTGTTTGTGCTCATCTTGGGGACCCCCTGCAGGGCCAAAGGGAGACAACCCAGGGGGCCAGGCGGCTGGTGGGTGCAGGCACTGGGTGCAGGGGTGGGGGGCACTGAACCTCAGGCTTGGGGCTCCTTCCCACCAGATGGCAGAGTGGGAGCAGGAAGCAGTTCTGCTCGGAAGGGTCCAGAAGCCGGGCAAGGCCGGGTGGACTCAGCAGTCGCCCAGCAGGTGTCACCCTCCCTCCTCTCCAGGCCGAGACCTGGGGGCCTGCACCCTGTTCTGAGGCACTGCTCACCTCACCTCTCCGGGGGAAGGAGCCAGTGAGGAGAGCACTCAGGTGCAGAGACAGACAGACAGACAGACTGGCAGAAAATAAATTTGACAGGCAGGAGCAAGAGTGAGCGAAAGCCAGGCTTCAGGAGAGAAAATGCTTGCCTTGAAAGGACTTCTGCTAGAGAAAGGCTGAAAGGGATGTTCTGAGGGAACATTTCAGAAGAACAGCTGAATCCATTCACCGAGCACCCCTCCTGCCCCCACACGATCAGGAGCCCTTTGCAGGCAGACCTGAAGTCACGCACCTCTTTTAACGCAATGGGTGCACACCTCAAGCCCTGCTTTGCTAGGCTTCTGCCTCGCACCAAAACACACACAGACGATGGTGACATTGACTCATCGAGTTTGCCAAAGACAAGGAAAATGGTAAAGCACAAGAACAGACAAGGAATCTGCTGAAGACAGAGGGAAGCAGAGATCCGATGAGGGAAGAGGGACACAGAAGTTAAAAGCCCCAGTGGGGAGGAAAAATGTGAGGCCATGAGGTCCACTAGGCCACTCTCCAGGGCCCTAGGGAACATCCAGGGCGAGGGGCAAGGCAGCTGGACAAGGGGGCCAAGACTTAATCCTGTACTGAATGGATTTTTCGCTAGAGGCCCCCATGGAAAAGCTGCCTGAATAGCTTTGAGAGTCCTTGAATTCAGCTCTGCACCTAGGACCCCCATCCCAAGGGTGGTCATTGGACACACCACACTGTGGGTGACCAGACTCCAGAAGGATACCTGCTCAGGTGACACCTGGGCTGGAGAAACAGTCAGACAGACCTTCAGAAAGGCAGGCAGCTGGCACACAGAGGATTCGTGAAACTGCTCATTCTTCTCTGTCTTTATTTACAACTGCTTTTCCCCTGGCTCTCCGTTTGCTGGGTAACCGATTCTGAACAATTCATATGGGGCACACAGGCTGGCACTGCGGCTCATGGATGATGTCATTAGGAGCCTCACTGTGACCACAGGGCGCACACTGCATCTTCCCTGCACAGTGAGTCAGAGCCGTACGTAAGTTGACCGTCTGTGGCATGGACAGCTATTTTCGAAACACTTTCAAGTCATTCTTTCAACCCTCCCTCTAACTGTGTGTGAGAAGCAGGGCTGGCTGGCTGGAGGGCTAAGCCCACGCGTGTATGCCCGTTTCCCACTCAGCATGATGAAACGGAGGGACCACATCCTCCCTAGGACCTCTCCAGGCTATACACCTATTGTGCTTGCCTGCTGTTTGCCTGACCACCCAGTTCTAGCAGATTTATCAAGTTCTCTTGTAGATACACTACATGGAACCCTGAGCTGAGGCTGGGGCTGGGGGGTGCAGAACTTTGAATCCCAGAGATTCAGTGTGGAGGCTTTCCAGAGACACATCTATGTCAAATCCTGGGAGGGATGAAAGACAGTGGACCGAGGAAAAGAAAGAAGAGGTAGAGAAAAAAAAAATGAGAAAGAAAGAGAATTTCCAGGTAATATAGGCAATGAGAAAGTCTAGGGGCACCCTCCTGGTACAGAACACCTAAGATGCTGGATAATTATTTAACAACACCTTTTAAAATAAATGACTGGGGGACTTCCCTGGCGGTCCAGTGATTAAGACTCTGCGCTCCCACTGCAGTGGGTACAGGTTCAATCCCTGGTCGGGGAACTAAGATCCCACATGCCGTGTGGCGCGGCAAAATAAAATAGAGTAGAATAGAATAGGATACAATACAATACAATACAATACAGTAAAATAAAATAAAATATATAATACTGATGTGGCAGAAAAGCAAGGGAAAACCTTAGAGCCTGGGATGCAAATCCAGAAAGGTGAGGGCAGCCGGAGCCTTCGTCGCCCTGGGCACCCCGTGGTGCCTCAGGCCAGGAGCCTGGTCTTCATGGGTTGTGCCCCTGCAGCAAGGAGGATGGAGACAAAGTCTGGGCTGGGAAGGGTGGGAGCCTTGTCTGAGGCCCACACAAAGCAGGATTCCACAAAGGGCAGCCCCCTCAATGTCTGTCTTAGCTGTGTCCCTAGAAAACAGAGGCTGAGGCAGAGCCTGTGTAGTAATGCCGTATTGGGATGTATGAGTCAAGGGAACAAAGTGAAGGAAAAAGGAAAGTGAGGCTGGGAGAGGAAAAGCAGTATAAAGTGGTTTGTTCCTGAGCTGGCCACAGCTTCACAGAAAGTACACTGGTCGCCAGGTCATGTGGGACCTCTGCCAGAGACCCAGGGAACCTCTGCCTCTTAGAACAGTTACCTACAGGGACAAAGGGCAAGCAGTTTAATCCTCAGCTCTTTGTCTTCTCTTAAGTCTCTTTTGGTCCACATTTCCCCTGTGGGGCGTTCACTTCCCTGCATTTCTGGGTTGTGTAGCCTGGGCTCTCGGGGCAGCTGCTGGGAAAGCCAGACGCCCCATGGATGCCGGCAGGTCAGACCTAGAAGCAGAGCTGTCAAGTCTCCCAGTGCGGTGGACACGACGGAGGCTGCCCTACCGCCTTCACGTCATCCCTGGGGAGGCTAACGCACCAGCAGCACTAGGAACTGAGGCTGGCAAGGCGGAAGCCTAGACTTAACAATGGCAGAGACCGTGTGGGCCACCACTGGGGCACTGCGGCTAGGAAGCAGCCAGTGTTCAGAAGGCCAGCAGGGCTGAGCAGTTCTGGGGAGGCACATAAGCTGGGTCCAGTATGGAAACAGCTGGGTCCATAGAGATGGAAACAGACGGTTGATTTATAAAGGGCTATTTACAAAGGTACGGGCAAGTAGAGGCACCACAGGGACTAGTGTAGTAACCTAGTCCCCACAGCATAATGGCAAGATGAACTGCTACCACCTTTAGGCTTAAAAGGACAAAGGGAAGGAGAGGTTTCCAGAACTGGATGGAGTCATGTACAGTAGATTACCTTGAGAGGAGCAGGGATCTTGGAGGGAGGAACCTAGTCAAGCTGAGGCAGCTTCACAGGAAGGAATCCAGAGGATTAAATACCTGATGTGGTCCAAATAGATCCAAATAGGCAGAGCAGGGTGGAAAAGGGTTTACTCTAGAGGGGTAAACTGAAGCTGTCTGGCATCACCATAGGTAAAATTCCAAGTAATACGAGTTCACAATCAAAAATCAAAACACACATGGAACTGAGCCAGCATGGATCAGAATTAACCAAAAACATCAAACCTCAAGACCGGACCCATGAGGACTTTGGATACAGAAATTGTAAATAAAGACTATAAAATGAGTATATTAATATATTTAAAGAAATAAAGAAAGATAGTGGGATATGATGAAATACAAGGCCATGGAAAGTAGTTTGTGTGATATAAAAACCAGTAGACGTTCTGGAAATAAAAAATACAAAATGACTGAAAATATAAAATGCAACAGATGAGTTAAGGTTAAACTCAGGAGAAGAAGAATTTGTGAACTTTAAGAAAGATCTGAAGATACTACCAGAATGCACTGCAGAAGGACAAAAGGGGAGAAAATATGAAGGAAGGTTAGGAGGCATGGTACACAGAATGAGGAAGTGTGAGCCTGTGTCTAACAAAAGTCTCCGAAGACTGTGGTGGGCAGACTTGAAGATGGTCCAATTATCCCCCCTCCTGCTATTCGCACCCTTGTGTGATCCCTTTCTCTTGAGCTGGGCAAGACCTGCAACTGGATTCTAACCATGGAATATGGATGTGGCAAAGGTGATGGGATATCATTTCTGTGAATTACGTCACAGTAGATTGTACTGTGTGTCTTGCTAGCAGACTCTCTCAATAAACTCTTTCCCCACAGGGTCTGATCGGGAGCGGCAGCTGGTGCATCTTGGAAACTTGTCATAGTCTATGCTTGAAAGTTCAAGGACAGAAGAAGGTGAAAATCACCTCAATTTCAAGGTGTGATGAGCAGCTGTTTCTCAGTGGGGAGGGGAGAGGACAACACAAGACATGGGTAAGATGTCCAGTGCCATCTCTAATGTTTAGGAACCACGAAACAAACAAAAGATTGAAAAGGATGAAACGGTCATACTTTGAAAGAGGGTCTGAAGAGCAGCAGGATGGGGTGCTAAGCCTGAGATTTCCAACGCCAGGTGCACACACAAACTTTCACTCTCTGGTATAAAAAACGAATCATAGCAATGAGTTGACAGCTTATTAACAGGTGGGATTCCACTCCATCCACGGGCCATTGTTAATATCATTATGGCAGAGTGCCATTGTTGAGGTGTTACCGAACCAAACTTGGGTCCCCTGGCTCCTGTGCAGTAAAGCCAGTCTGCTGACACTGGGTTGTGGTGAAGGAAAGTGCAGTGTTTATCATAAGATGCCAGACAAGGAGTCTGGGGCAGCTAGTGCTCAAAAAACCTGAACTCCATGATGGGTTTCAGGGAGGCATTTTTAAAGGCCAGGTGAGGGAGGGGGCATTGAGGGGTATGTGATCAGCTCGTGCACAATTCTCTGATTGGCTGATGGTGAGGTAACAGGGTGGTGTCACAGGAGCTAACATTATCAATCCTCAGGCTCCAGTAGGTCTGGGGCCTACGTGTTCTTGGCCATCATGTAGTTAACTTCTTCCATTTGGTGGTGGTTTTAGCATTGTAAAACCACTCAGGAAATGTGCAGCAAATAGTGTTATCTAGGTACTTCAGAGGGGAACTGAAGCAGAGGACTTGCGGGGAGGGGTCTGTCCTGGGAAGGCCCCACAGGGTCCTGCTCAGTTACAGAGAGAATATAGTTTACAAAAGCAAAATCTTCTCCCAACGCAGAAAACTTCTCCACAAAGGTAGCAGAGGAAGAAAGCTGTTTTATTATTGAATATACTATATTAAACCAGAATGTGATCGCATAACAGACAATCCGCAAAGAGATTGCAAAGATGGAAAGTAATCGCACCCCCCTACATAGCCAAGCAGATACAGCCCATTACACACACTTTCTCAAGGTGAACAATAACTAGTCCCCTAGTAAGAGGAGCAGTACCTTTTGTCACACGTAGTTGGTTCCAAATTTACCTAAGTAATCGGGGAGACCCCTTGTGTTGGCTTTAATCAGAGGAGAAACAAACTTCTCATTGCAAATTGGAACAGAGAGTACCAAAGTTAGGTTCTTATCCTCCCACAGAAACTGGGAGATGGTTTGCATTTCAGAAAGATGGCTCCCAGGTCCTCAGGAAATGATCCTCAGTTATGAGGTCATTATAAAGATTTATGTACATTTGAAAAGAACAAAGAAATTCTGAAACAAAAGGGAGGGGGAGAGAAGTCTCCTCCCTTATTTGCAACAAGGAGAGTTAACCCTCTATTTTTATTCTGTATTTGATCTTAACACCATCCAGTGTATTTTCTGTGGCCATTTTTCCCCTCATAGTTGACAACATATATGTACTTTGATTCGTTAATTCCACATTTAAGAATCCCCAGGAGATGTTGAAACATGTTTTTAAAATGTATGTTCAAGTGTACTTTTACAACATTATTTACGATAGAAAAAAAAATTGAAATCAACCCAAATCCCAAATTCCAAAATAAGGAAGCAGTTGAAAAAAGTTAGAGACTTCTGTATGATGAGGCATTATGCATTAAAATGGCATTTATGAGGAAGTTTTCAATGACATGAAAAAACCCCTAAGACCTAGAAGTCTGTATACAGTGTGTTGTCAACTATGAGGACCTGGGAGCCATCTTTCTGAAATGTAATATGAGCTTAAAGGAGGTGGGAAGGGTAAGAGAACTAAATCCTCAACTTCCTCAACAGCAAATCAACAGAAAATAAAAGTTATGAATTGAGAAATAGCAGGATAAGCCTACTATTTAGAAATTTTGATGGTAAATACCAGAGGGGGAAAAACAACTAAAAGTATCTTTGGTGATCCTTTTTGGAGTGGGGGGCTAGTGTGGGGGGGGGGACAAGGGGCAGCTATATTTTGTTATGAACTTTGAATACTGTTTAAATTTTTTGCATATATTATAGGGCTAAAAGTAAAAATTAAGTACAATTTTAAAATCCCCTGCATACCACTCTTCCCCCTGACCCTTGAAAAAACATATGAACTTTTCCGTATTTCATAGGTCAGAAAGCTATTTTTATTTCTGTTCTGCTGTTTTTCTGGAAATGAAACTATTTTGATGTTCTCAGTGAACCCTCTGACTCATACCTGGAGAGGTATTAGCATTTACGACCTCAGAGATTTCTACATCTCTCCTGCTCAAATGAAGGACTCTGTGGTCCTCCTCTCCCTTCTTTGAATTTCCCACCTCCTGGCAGTTATCAGGGGCTGAAGAGAAAGCCTATTCCTCACCAGATGGTGGGCAGTGTTTTGGTAAGAGTGTTGAGATATGACTTAGTTATAAAGGAGTTGGTTAGGGTAGGGTTGTGATCTGTAGCAGGTTCCCTGGTGTCCCCTGAAACCTAACATTTTCACAGAACTTTGGTGCCTGGGTTTAAGCTGATCTTCCCATTTATTAGCTCTGTGACCTTGGACAAGTTACTTAGCTAATTTAAGCTTCTGCTTCCTCATTAACAAAGTGGGAAAAATAGTAGAAACCCATCCTTCTTAGAGTTTTGGTGATAATTAAATGGGACACTCTATGTGACCATGTATGTAGTGTACCAAGTTGGAGTGTTCAATACATTGGCTATGATCAGTATTATCTATTAGAACAATGTTGACCCTCTGCAAATCATGCCGTTAGCCTGAATGGCACTGAAAATAACTCAATTCGGTGTGTGTGTGTGTGTGTGTGTGTGTGTGTGTGTGTAATTTCCCTTGAGACTTTCTCTTTGACCCATGGGTTATTCAGAAGTGTGTTGTTTACTTTCCAAGTGTTTGGAAATTTTTCTGTTATTGATTTCTAGTTAAGTTCCATTATGGTCAGAGAATACACTCTGTATGATTTAAATTCTTTTAAATTTGTTGAGGTTTATTTTATGGCCCAAGATATGGTCTCTATTAGTATTTGATCTTTGAACACTTAAAAAGAATGTGTATTCTGCTGTTGTTGGGTATTCTATAAATGTCAATTAGATCCTGTTAGTCAATGGTAGAGTTGAGTTCTTCTAGATCCTGATTTTCTGTCTAGTTGCTTTATCTATTGTTGAGGGAGGGTTGTTAAAATCCACAATATCATTGTTGCTGTGTCTTTTTCTCCTTTAGTTTATCAGGTTTTGCTTCATATATTTTTCAGCTCTGTTGACTGGTGCATACACATTTACAGATGCTATATCTTCTTGGTGGATTGACCCTTTTATCATAGCATCTGTAAATGTGTATGCACCAGTCAACAGAGCTGAAAAATATATGAAGCAAAACCTGATAGAACTGAAGGAAAAAAAGACACATCAACAATGGTAATTGTGGACTTAACAACCCTCCCTCAACAGTAGGTAAAGCAACTAGACAGAAAATCAGGATCTAGAAGAACTCAACTCTTTTGTAATAACAGGAAGAAGATCCTAAAGAAGCAGCATGGTTAATAAGCAGTGGGTGCTTTTTCTGTACCCAGCAGCCTAAGACATAGCTATGAACTCATTTTACAGGTGAGAAACTTGTGCACTGGGTCACAATGTGGCTGAGCTGGGATTCAAGCCCAGGTTGAGAGCACCTGAAGCCGTGATTCTTCATTCCCATCTCTTTTCTTATCCATTTGTCTCTTTCCAGTCACTCATTTCTGGTGAAACCTGTGTCCTTTCATGTCTGTCCCCTGGCAGCTGTTCACAGCAAGGCCCTGTAAGGTGGAGGCTAGAGGGACCCACGCTGGAGCCACGCTGCCTGATTCACATTCCTGTCTGGATTAGCCAGGTGACCTCAGCAAGTTACTCAACCTCCACTCCCTCATGTTCTTCACTTATAAAACAGGCGTAATAACGGACTTGCTTCATAGAGCTGTTAGAAAATTAAGTAAACTGATATTTGTAAAGCTCCTAGAACAATGCCTGGCACAGTCAGTATTAATTAAGTCCTTGCTGTTATTCCTTCCACAGCATTACACAATCGGTCCCTTTTCCTGGAACCGTCTTTCTCCATTGTCAACCATATTCAAGATTTTTTTTTTTACATTTATCTTGTGGCTTAGAGTGCCTCTGGCCCACTGTCACTTGTCACCAGGTATATGTGTATCCAGTTTGAGAAACGGGAATGTGTACTGGGCTGAGCAGGAAGCCTGGACTCTCACAGGTGCTCAGTAAATGATTACAGTTTTGAGCTATTAGGGAAGAGGACTCCCTTTAATTCTCATAAGAGTTCTATGAGGGAAATCCATATTTGTTATTCCCATTACAAGTGAGGAATGTGAGGAAGAAGGAGGTTGAATAATTTTGCCCAAGGGCGTATGGCTAATCATAGGTAGGGTTTTGCTTTAGGCCATCTGGCTCCCGTGTGTGTCCCCTCACCCCTGCCTTACGCTACCTCCCCGGGAAATAGCCTGTGCAGGATGGACCAGGAAGTAGACAGTGTCACCCGGGTGGGGATTGTCAAGGAATGAGTGACTGGGGAGAGTGAGGAAGCTATCACTGCAGTTCGAGTGAGAGATACTGTGGATTCGGATATATTTTGAAGGTGGAAGCAACAAGACGTGCTAATGGATTGGAAGTGCAGGGTGAGGCAAAGAGAGAAGTTAGTGGATTATGTTTTTGGCTTGAGCAACTGGGGATGTAGATGTCATTCATCCAGAGGCAAATTCCACCAGGTTTGTGGAAGGTGAATCAAGAATTTTATGTGGGATACATTTCACTTAGATGCATCAAATGGAACTGTCGAGTAGGCTACTGCGTGTACAAATCAAGTTCAAGAAAGAAATACAGGCTAGACTAGAGAAATTAATGTGGGCATGACCAGCCTGTTGATGGTATTAAAGCCATGGGAATGAGTGACTGCACCTAGTTGGGTGGACAGAGAGGAGGAGAGGTCCACGGGCTGAGCCTCCTGACACAGACTGAACTTGAGTAAGGAGTGGCAGTGTGTGAAATAGCTGTTTTGATTGATTCTAGTTTTTCAGTGAAATCAGAAGCAAGACCATTGATTGGCTGAGAATGGGGACAGAGTATCCGGGTGAAATGGTTGTTTGGGAAGCTGGGAGGCTGAGTTGATCAGGGACATTGAGTAGAATCGCCCGGCAATGAGGAAAGCCAGCTTGAGGCTTGTTGTCAGGAACTAAGTGCAACTAGGCAGGAGGTAATGTGTGTTTCAACCAGGAGCTGCTGAGTGGAGCAGACAGACGGTGGGCTTAGGAGAGCTGAGGTTCAGGTGGGTGAGTGTGAGAGAGAGAGATGACGGGAGGTTCCCTGAATCAGCCTCCTTTCTGCGCCCCGAGACCTTGGTCCTATTTTCAATGCTGGTTGAGTTTTCACTGGTGCCTTCCTGGTCTCTTTGCCCCCTGTGCATCTCCCTGCCTTGCTCACCCCCTTCACCCCTCCGGGCCTCAGCCATCCTCCTCCACTTCCTCTCCTGCCCCCTCCTTCAGTTTCTCATCCTGAGGAAATCGAGCCCACAAGCCAGCTCAACCAGAAGAACTGGAACCAGCACTTCAGAAGGGCTCAGTAATAGTGACTTTCTCTATTTAACAAAGATTCCTACCTGCATGCCAACACCAGGGCTGTATTTCTTAGAATGCAGGCTCATTGAAGTCAGAGGAAGAAGCTTGTCCACGCATCAACAAATGTGGCCCAAGGCATACTCGTTGTTAGGTCCATTGTGAGATGTGAAGGTGGTCTCTGAGCCGTTCCCTCTGCCGTCTTCCTTAAGGAGCTTGTTGTCCGGCGGCAGAGGTTGACCCAGGTGGAAAGGACTGCAGTGGACATTGGGATGTGCCCCTGGTCTCCCTTCAGACTGAAGGACTTATTCCCCCAGCTTCTGGGAGTGCTGCGGGCAGGTGGCCCCCTGCTGTCAGCCGTCTCAGGAATTGTTTTGGCTGAAGAAAGCCCCCTAGCCAAAGGTCTAGCCTGCATCAAATGACTGATCTACACCAGGTTATAAAGGCCCAACTTTCTCAACCCAAATTCGAGGCATCTCAGAAGGGTCATTCCAGTTTCAGAGCTCCCTGGGAGGGTGAGCTGAGGCCTTCAGAGCTTCACCTCTCTGTCTCCCCAGTTCTTGCCTCCCTCTACTCCCTCTCACAGATGTTGACCCCAAGGGCACCCCTTAATCAACTCCCTGCACCCTCATCTCCCTCTCAGAGTCTGCTTCTAGGGAACCCAACTTGCAACATTTGGTGCCGGAAGTGACCCAAGAAAGCAGCCGCTAAGATGGAATTGGTTTTCTTGGTGTAGCAGTAACACCACACCAGGACTCTAAAGTAATCCCTTCCCTGAATTCCTCGTTTTCTACAAATTCATAATCGCATGTGTCACCTTCTGGGCCCAAAGCCCACGTCCTTCCTCTAGTGTAAATTGTTCCCACACTTTCTCCTCTGCTCCCCCAGTCTCCAGACCACAGCCCTGTTTCATGGGTAGGCATGATGACACGGGAGTTTGTGCCTACTTCTGTCATGCTGGCATCTTGTGTTCTGGCCTGAGAGACAGGTCGGAACTCAGGGCTGCCAGAGCAACTGGAAGCTGTGGGAGCAGGAATGCCAGGAGGGAGGGAGCTAAAGGCAGAGCACTGAAATCTAAGAGAAAGCTCCCCTCCTGGTCTTGGCCCACCTCTCCTCTATGGGCTTCTTTCTTTTTTTTTTTTAATCTTTGTATCATTTAATGTTATGAAAATTCATCAGGATCAGTAAGAATAGAGGTACAATATCGTTTTGAATGCCCATGTATTCCATTGTATGGGTATACTATAATTTAACTAATCCTCTACTGTTGGGCATTTGGAGTGTTTCCATTTGTTGTTAAGGTTAATTTTTGTGTGTGGGGGCTTATTTCTTAAAACTGAGGGAAGGCCACTTATGATGTAATTCTGTTCCCAGTGGGAAGCAGGGCTCCAGTGTTGCCAGGACTATCCCATCTCTTGGGTTTGTTTATGCTGCTGGCAGCATGACAGGCTCGGGGCCACAGGGGAAGGGAGGGCTGCCGCCAGGGAGGAGCCAGTTTATGGTCAGGGAGACTGATGCCTAAAGGCAGGATTGGCTAAAATACCCAGTCCTGTGAACTTCACTCCCACCACCTCAATGGTAGATGAGGTGACGGTTGATAAGGAGACACGGGAAATGGTCTTGGGTTGCCAAGAAGCAGACCTGAGACAAGGATTCGGGTGTAGTTAGTTTATTGGGAGGTGGTTCTGATTTTGGTGGTGAAAAGCTGGAAGAAGGACCTCGGTTCTTGTCTTCTTTGAAGAAAGAATTCAGCAAAGAGACCAAGATTGTGAAAAAGATATGTGTTTTTTAGAAGCATGTGAAGGAACACACAGGTGAACTCGGAGTGAGTTTTGTGCAATGGGACAGCTTAGGTTGCTTAAATAGGGGCAGTCTTCCGGTTTTTTTCCTGGCCAATCATCTCCATATCTGGTCCTGGTGTGGGCACGCATCTCTCAGCCAAGATGGATTCCAGCTGGCATCTTCTCCCTTCTTTTGTCCTTCCCCTAGACTGAGGACCTACTCTGAGCATGTGTCAGGCCAGGAAATCCATGAGAATGCACCCAATCAGGGCCCAATGCTCCCGCTGGTATCCCAACTGAAGCATCAGCAGGAGACCAGCTGCAGCTGCTCAGCCTGGGGCCTATATATCCCCTACCTCAGTTCCAGGCAGCAGGGATGAGGAAGTCAGGACGTGAAAGAAGGAAGGGAAAGAAACTGACCTGATGTTACTGAGTAGCTTCTGCTGTGAGGACCTGAGGCCTAATCCCACTGGGGACCCTCTGAGACAGGGCCAGGACTCGGGTGACGCACTCAGTGTGCCAAATTAAGGAGGGACCCACTCTCGCACGACCCTGGTAGGTGCCGTCTAAAATCTTGCACCCTGGTGCCTCTCTTGCCTTGTCCTAGTCCCTGCCCTGCTCTGTGCAGAACTAACATCACAATCGTCCTACCAACAACTGGGAGCTGCGGCCTCTCGGCGCTGACCCCATTCTCCACTGATTAAGCGTTGCCCCTGGGTTGTTAAATCTGGGCGCTTCCAGCCCGGAGGCAGGAGTCAGAGGGAGGAAGCTTCTGGTCCTCCAGGAACTGCCCACTGTAGGTGAGATGAACTCAGGTTGGCTAAGAGCACACAGGCCTGGGCATCCATAGCACCTGCAGTGGACGGAGAGGATGTGTTTAGAAACAGAGTTCAGGGAGCCTGGAGTATTTCCCTCCTCTCCCCGGGGCCCACCCCCTTCTGCTTCTTTGACGTTTGAAGCCATTAAAGGAAAATTTCAAGAGAATCCCTTGGAGGACTAGACTATGTCTCCTGGAATCCGAAGATGCCAGGACTGGTAGCCTCCTCATGCCTGTGAAGTCCTCAAGGTGAGGTGTCTCTGTGGCAGAGCAAGAGGTGGGCTACCTGGGAAGGTATCACCCAGGTCAGTGGTGGGAGTTTCTAAAGAAATGCACAGAAACGCTCCATGGGAAAGAGGCAGCCTCAGGCACTACCACACAGAGGGCATCAGTGCCAGGCTGTGACCAGAGCAGCCCTGATAGACCCTCTCTGCTCTCCACCTTTCCTCCCCATCTGAACCCAGCCCTGGAGGAAGAAGGGCAGCAGATTGAGTGGGGAGGGGAGAAGGGAAGGATGGGGAGGAGAAGCCACCCACTCCCCTCCCCCAGGACAGTTTCCTCAGCCTGAGGAGGCCCAGGTTGGAGGACCAGGAAGCGTTAAGTGGATAAGAGATCGATGCTTTGATATTTTATTGGACTGACCTTTTTAAAATACGTTTTAAAAAAAGAGTATTAACAGCCAAGTGTGACTCAGAAAGGTGTGGGGTTTCCACGTAGGGAAGAATGAGTCAACAGTCAGCAGTACGGGTTTGCAGGGGCAGTGGTGGGAGAGAAAAATGTCATTTTCTGGTGTTGTCCTCCTGGGTTCATTCATTTGTTAAACCTATGTCCTCTATTCTAGCTTTGCCCAAATGTGGTAAAATGGCGCTATTTAAAAATTCTGTCTGTATTTCTAGAATTTGTTCAGAATTTGGAAGAGAGTTGTGGTTAATTGGCACACCCCCTGCCCCCACCAGCCAGTGAGGGCCCGGCCCCTGTGTGCTGATGCTGCTTCCAAAGCAAGGGGACTGTTGGGAGCCGAGAAGCCACCCCAGTCGTGCCTGTTGCAGCCTCTCCCCCAAGAGAGGCCCCAGAGGTTGAGATATTGATACAATCACCGTAGCCAAGACAGGAAGCTCTAAGAACTAGAATACTAATAGTAAGACCAGAATTGACATTCATCCAGGGCTCAGTGTTACTGCTGTCGCAGCTGCCTATGGCCAGCGTTGTTATTAAATAGCTTGAACATCATCTCTGAGAAAAGCTGGACCCCCCCCCATGCTTGCTGATGGCTCGGTGTTGGATACCAAAGGGATTCTCCTTCTCACCTGAGGCGATAGAAGGAAGGGTCAGTCTCGCTCAGGGCTTGCAGATGTAACATGCACACAGATCACCTGGGCTCTTGTCAAAATGCAGTCGGATCCGGAGTAGGGCCAGGATTATGCATTTCTAACTAGCTCCCAGGTGGTGTCTGTGCTTTGGTGCATGACCACATTTCCAGCAGCAAAGATCCAGAACAGTGGTTCTCCACCTTCGCTGCATATTAGAATCACATGGGGGAATTTGCAAAATACTCAGATTCAGATTTCATTGGTCTGGAGTGGGATTCTGACCCTGATGTTTTTAAAATTCCCCTATAATTCTATAAACTGCTAAGATTGAGAAATATTGATTTAGAATAAGAATCATAACTGTTATTTGTTTATTTCATAACTGTTATTTATTTATGGACGATAAATGTGGTTGAGGAGTTAATGCCTGCATGGACAAAGGATGATGATTCTTCTAATTCTCTCCAGGTGAGGGTGAAAATGCCTAGGAAGTGTCACCCCACCTGCACCCTGATACCTCATGCCAGTGCAGGAAATGGCTGCTGATAAAATCACCCTTCCACCCCAACCTCATCCTGAAAGGCTAGGACAGCCCCTTGAGTGGACTGTGGTTGCTCTGAATTGTCTGTGCAGAAAGGAGGGGAGGGAGGGTACGTGTGAGTGTGCGTGCTCGAGAGACATCGATGCATCTGTGATGGAAATTCAGCATGAGCACATAGACCCAAATGTCCCTTGGTACATGAAGCCTTCCTCCCTCAAGTCCCACAGTTTAAAAATAGTTTTCTTCATTTGATGCGAGGCGATGATGGCAATGCTTTGAGACCAGTCACTCTGTAAAGTTCTTTATATATGTGTATATATATATTTAAAAAAATTTTTTTGGCCGCGCCACATGGCTTGCAGGATCTTAGTTCCCCGACCAGGGATTGAACCCGGGCCCCGGCGTTGGAAGCTTGGAGTCCTAACCACTGGACCACCAGGGAATTCCCTCTGTAAATTTCCTAAGTGCTTTTTGTATTAACTTGCCAGGACTGCCATGACAAATTACCAAAGACTGGGTGGCTTAAACAACAGAACTGTATTCTCTCACAGTTCTGGGGACCAAAGTCCAATATCAAGGTGTAGGCAGGGCCACGCTCTCTCATCACTCCAATCTCTGCCTCTGTCATCCCATGGATTCCCCCCTGTATCTATTCTCTTATTCTAAGGACACCAGTCATATTGGATTAAAGGCTCACCCTACTCAAGTGTGACCTCATCTTAACTAATAACATCTGCAATGATCCTATTTCTAAATGAGGTCACATTCTGGGATTCTGGGAGGAACATGAATTTGGGGGAGGATACTATCCAACCCAGTACACTCTTCTTACCTAAAGATGGAAAGATTCCTAAGGCCATCACAGGTACATATTAGAAATACCTTACCCAAATACCTTGCAAGTGGGAGTTCTCTGTTTTACACCAGAGCCCAGCCTGTTCCTTTTCCAGCAACTTCTCAGGCAGTGCAGCATAATGGAAAGAATGCAGAACATGGAGCCTGGTGGACCTGAGGTCGAATCTCCACTTAGCTGTGAGACTTTGGTTAAGTTGCTTATACCCTCTTGGGTTGCATGATTTGTAACATGGGGCAATAGGGCAGATAACCAAACATCTGTGGGCACTTTCTTCTGTGTGTGATACACCATATAAGAACCTTTATAGATGTTATTTGATTAACAGAAATATCATCCTCATGAAGCTGTGAGGATAAATTAGTTAATATAGAGCCTGTACCTGATACACCGTAGGTGATGAACAAATATTAGTTCTTTTTACGTTACTCCCCACTCCAGGTGCTGGCAATTTCTGATATTCCCTAAGCAGAGCCAACCAGATAATCCGCCCTTGCATTTCTGATAGGCAGCCTGGAGCGGGAGACTTGGGAGTCAGCTCTGCCAGGAGCTCCACCGTGACTTGGGCAAGCCACTTAAACTCTTTCCATCCAGTGGTTCACACTGCTGCCTACTCAAGAATGAGCAGCATCTGAGAGCAGTGTGCCAGTGTGGGAAGTGGAGCCCAGGGCCTGGCAGGTGAGAAGGTTCATGGGCTGTGGAGCATTCCTATCCTGAGTGGTCCTGAGCTCACCTGCTCCATCCCGCCATCTGCCCCTCGGTGCACCTGCCCTAATCTTTACTGGGCTGTGTTCTAAGCTCTCTGTGGATCTGCCAAGGGTTAATTGGCTTCTGGCCTTTAAAGAAAATGTGAAACTAACAGAAGAGCCCCTCCCTGGGTTTGGATAATGTGCGTGTGTGTGTGTGTGCGTGTGTTTCCTTGCTCTCTTGCAGGACTACCTGTTTCTGCAGATTCTTTCCCCACCCCATTAGCTCTGGAAGTGGCAGGGCACTCGTGCAAATCTGTCAGCTACCACATCACGTCCTTGATTTTCTGTCTTCTTCTTCTCCAGGAACCTCTCTGTTGAGGGCTGGTGTGTCCTCCTGGCACAGTTGACACTTCCGATGGGCTCAGCTGCCAAATTGCTGGGTGTGATTATTTTTTTAGGTGTCAAGTGGTGACAGGGGATCCCACCCCCAGTTTATTGGTCAAGCCTTCTAACATCCCAGCTCCACAGTAATAACAACCCATCATATTCTTTTTTTCTTTTAACAATCATAGAAGTATTATTTATAATAGTAAAATATTGGCAACTTCCAACATCCATCCAGAGGAGAAATAAATTGTCATATCTATAATGGAATTCACATAGCAGTGAAAAGGAATGAACTAGAGCTACATGAATCAATATGGATTAATTCCACAAATATAAGATTGATCAAAAGAAAGCAATTTGCAAATGAATTTTTGCAGTATGATATCCACAGGAAAGTTCAATACACACAACAATTCTATTAATTGAACAGGGAGAAATGTATATGGAAAGGAAAAAAGAAATGCAAATAAATGAAAAACCTCCAAAATCTGGACAGATTTCCTCCTGGGTAGAAAGAAGGAAGAGAAGGAACCTTGGAGGACACTGTAAGGGGGATTTAACTATGCTGGCAATGTTATATTTTTAAGCTAGGTGATGAGTTGTTATTCTTTGTTTTTTAATTGGGGTATAGTTGTTTTACAATGTTATGTTAGTTTCTACTGTACAGCAAAGTGAAGGAGAGTTCCCTGTGCTATATAGCAGGTAGTCATTAGTTATCTATTTTATACATATTAGTGTATATATGTCAATCCGAATCTCCCAATTCATCCCACCACCCCCTTCCCACCTTGGTGTCAATACATTTGTTCTCTACATCTGTGTCTCTATTTCTGCCTTGCAAACCGGTTCATCTGTACCATTTTTCTAGATTCCACGTATATGTGTTAATATACAATATTTATTTTTCTATTTCTGACTTACTTCACTCTGTATGACAGTCTCTAGAGGTCCATCTACATCTCTACAAATGACCCAATTTGGTTTCTTTTTATGGCCGAGTAATATTCCATTGTATATATGTACCACAACTTCTTTATCCATTCGACTGTCGATGGGCATTTAGGCTGCTTCCATGACCTGGCTATTGAAAACAGTGCTGCAATGAACATTGGGGTGCATTGTGTCTTTTTAAATTATGGTTTTCTCTGGGTATATGCCCAGTAGTGGTACTGCTGGGTCATATGGTAATTCTATTTTTAGTTTTTTAAGGAACCTCCATACTGTTCTCCACAGAGGCTGTATCAATTTACATTCCCACCAACAGTGCAAGAGGGTCCCATTTTCTCCACACCCTCTCCAGCATTTATTGTTTGTAGATTTTCTGATGATGCCCATTTTAACCAGTGTGAGTTGATACCTCACTGTAGTTTGATTTGCATTTGTCTGATAATTGGTGATATTGAGCACCTTTTCCTGTGCCTCTTGGCCATCTGTATGTCATCTATGGAGAAATGCCTTTTTAGGTCTTCCGCCTATTTTTCGATTGGGTTGTTTGTTTTTTTGATATTGAACTGCATGAAATGTTTGTATATTTTGGAGATTAATCCTTTGTCCGCTGATTTATTTGCAAATATTTTCTCCCATTCTGAGGGCTGTCTTTTCATCTTTATGGTTTCCTTTGCTGTGCAAAAGCATTTAAGTTTCATTAGGTCCCATTTGTTTATTTTTGTTTTTATTTTTATTACTCTAGGAGGTGGGTCAAAAAAGATCTTGCTGTGATTTATGCCAAAGAGTGTTCTTCCTATGTTTTCCTCTAAGAGTTTTATAGTGTCTGGCCTTACATTTAGGTCTCTAATCCATTTTGAGTTTATTTTTGTGCATGGTGCTAGGGAGTGTTGTAATTTCATTCTTTTACATGTAGCTGTCCAGTTTTCCCAGCACCACTTATTGAAGAGGCTGTCTTTTCTCCATTGTATATTCTTGCCTCCTTTCTCATAAATTAGTTGACCATAGGTGCGTGGGTTTATCTCTGGGCTTTCTGTCCTGTTCCATTGACCAAAATTTCTGTTTCTATGCCAGTACCATATAGTCTTGATTACTGTAGCTTTGTAGCATAGTCTCAAGTCAGGGAGTGATTCCTCCAACTCCGTTTTTTTCCCTCAAGATTGCTTTTGCTATTCTGGGTCTTTTGTGTTTCCATACAAATTTTAATATATTTTTGTTCTAGTTCTGTGAAAAATGCCATTGGTAATTTGATAGGGATTGCACTGAATCTGTAGGTTGCTTTGGGTAGTATAGTCATTTTCACAGTATTGATTCTTCCGATCCAAGAACGTGGTATATCTCTCCAACTCTTTCTGTCATCCTTGACTTCTTTCATCAGTGTCTTATAGTTTTCTGAGTACAGGTCTTTTGCCTCCTTAGGTAGGTTTATTCCTAGGTATTTTATTCTTTTTGTTGCAGTGCTGAATGGGATTGTTTCCTTAATTTCTCTTTCTGATCTTTCGTTGTTAGTGTATAGGAATGCAAGAGATTTCTGTGCATTAATTTTGTATCCTACAACTTTACCAAATTCATTGATTAGCTCTAGTAGTCTTCTGGTGGCATCTTTAGGATTTCCTATGTATAGTATCATGTCATCTGCAAACAGTGACAGTTCTACTTCTTCTTTTCCAATTTGGATTCATTTTATTTCTTTTTCTTCTCTGATTGCTGTGGCTAGGACTTCCAAAACTATGTTGAATAGTAGTGGTGAGAGTGGACATCCTTGTCTTGTTCCTGATCTTAGAGGAAATGCTTTCAGTTTTTCACCACTGAGGTTGATGTTTGCTGTGAGTTTGTCATATATGGCCTTTATTATGTTGAGGTAGGTTCCACCTATGCCCATTTTCTGGAGAGTTTTTATCATAAATCAGTGTTGTATTTTGTCAACAGCTTTTTCTGCATCTACTGAGATGATCATATGGTTTTTATTCTTCAATTTGTTAATATGGTGTATCACACTGATTCATTTGCATATATTGAAGAATCCTTGCATCCCTGGGATAAATCCCACTTGATCATGGTGTATGATCCTTTTAATGTGCTGTTGGATTCTGTTTGCTAGTATTTTGTTGAGGATTTTTGCGTCTACATTCATCAGTGATATTGGCCTGTAGTTTTCTTTTTTTGTGATATCTTTTTCTGGTTTTGGTATCAGGGTGATGGTGGCCTTGTAGAATGAGTTTGGGTGTGTTCCTTCCTCTGCAATTTTTTTGAAGTTTGAGAAGGATGGGTGTTAGCTCTTCTCTAAATGTTTGATAGAGTTCACCTGTGAAGCCATCTGGTCCTGGACTTTTGTTTGTTGGAAGATTTTTTTTTTTTTTTTTTTTTTTTTTTGGCTGCGTCAGGTCTTAGTTGCAGCTCACAGGTTTAGTTGCCCCGAGGCATGTGGGATCTTAGTTCCCAGGCCAGGGATCGAACCTGCATCCCATGCATTGAAAGGCAGATTCTTAACCACTGGACCACCAGGGAAGTCCCTGTTGGAAGATTTTTAATCAGAGTTTCAATTTCATTACTTGTGATTGGTCTGTTCATATTTTCTGTTTCTTCCTGGTTCAGCCTTGGAAGGTTATACCTTTCTAAGAATTTGTCCATTTCTTCCAGGTTGTCCATTTTATTGGCATAGAGTTGCTTGTAGTAGTCTCTTAGGATGCTTTGTATTTCTGCGGTGTCTGTTGTAACTTCTCCTTTTTCATTTCTAATTTTATTGATTTAAGTCCTCTCCCTCCTTTTCTTGATGAATCTGGCTAATGGTTTATCAATTTTGTTTATCAAAACAAAAAAAAAAAATTGATTTCAATTTTCTTAAATTTACTGAGGCTTGATTTGTGACCCAAGACGTGATCTATCCTGGAGAACGTTCTGTGTGCACTTGTGAAGAAAGTGTAATCTGCTGTTTTTGGATGGAATGTCCAATAAATATCAATTAAATCTATCTGGTCTATTGTGTCATTTAAAGCTTCTGTTTCCTTATTTATTTTCATTTTGGATGATCTGTCCATTGGTGTAAGTGAGGTGTTAAAGTCCCCCACTGTTATTGTGCTACTGTCGATTTCCTCTTTTATAGCTGTTAGCAGTTGCCTTATGTATTGTGGTGCCCCTATGTTGGGTGCATATATATTTATAATTGTTATATCTTCTTCTTGGATTGATCCCTTGATCATTATGTAATGTCCTTCCTTGTCTCTTGTAACATTCTTTATTTTAAAGTCTATTTTATCTGATATGAGTATAGCTACTCCAGCTTTCTTTTGATTTCCATTTGATTGGAATATCTTTTTCCATCCCCTCACTCTCATTCTGTATGTGTCCCTAGGTCTGAAGTGGGTCTCTTGTAGACAGCATATATACAGGTCTTGTTTTCTTATCCATTCAGCCAGTCTATGTCTTCTGGTTGGAGCATTTAATCCATTCATGTTTAAGGTAATTATCGATATGTATGTTCCTATGACCATTTTCTTAATTGTTTTGGGTTTGTTTTTGTAGGTCCTTTTCTTCTCTTGTGTTTCCCACTTAGAGAAGTTCCTTTAGCATTTGTTGTAGAGCTGGTTTGGTGGTGCGGAATTCTCTTAGCTTTTGCTTGTCTATAAAGCTTTTGATTTCTCCATCAAATCTGAATGAGATCCTTGCTGGTTAGAGTAATCTTGGTTGTAGGTTCTTCCCTTTCATCACTTTAAATATGTCATGCCACTCCCTTCTGGCCTGCAGAGTTTCTGCTGAAAAATCTGCTGATAACCTTATGGGGATTCCCTTATATATTATTTGTTGCTTTTCCCTTGCTGCTTTTAATATTTTTTCCGTGAATTTAATTTTTGATAACTTGATTAATATGTGTCTCAGCATGTTTCTCCTTGGGTTTATCCTGTATGGGTCTCTCTGCCTTTCCTGGACTTGGGTGGCTATTTCTTTCCCATGTTAGGGAAGTTTTCGACTATAATCTCTTCAAATATTTTCTTAGACCCTTTCTCTTTCTCTTCTTCTTCTGGGACCCATATAATTTGAATGTTGGTGCATTTAATGTTGTCCTAGAGGTCTCTGAGACTGTCCTCAGTTCTTTTCATTCTTTTTTCTTTATTCTGCTCTGTGGCAGTTATTTCTACCATTCTATCTTCCAGCTCACTTATCCCTTCTTCTGCCTTAGTTATTCTGCTATTGATTCCTTCTAGAGTATTTTAAATTTCAGTTATTGTGTTGTTAATCACTGTTTGTTTGCTCTTGGTCCTTGTTAAACGTTTCTTGTATTTTCTCCATTCTATTTCCGAGATTTTGGATCATCTTTACCATCATTACTCTGAATTGTTTTTCAGGTAGACTGCCTCTTTCCTCTTCATTCTTTTGGTCTTGTGGGTTTTTACCTTGCTCCTTAATCTGCTGCATAGTTCTCTGTCTTCTCATTTTGTTTAGCTTACTGTGTTTGGGGTCTTCTTTCCACAGGCTGCAGGGTCGTATTTCCTCTTACTTCTGGTGTCTGCCCACAGTGGATGAGGCTGGTCCAGTGGCTTGTGTAGGCTTCCTGGTAGGGGGGAACTGGTGCCTGTGTTCTGGTGGGTGGAGCTGGATCTTGTCCCTCTCATGGGCAGGGCCGTATCCGGTGGTGTATTTTGGGGTGTCTGTGAGATTAGTATGACTTTAGGCAGCCTGTCTGCTAATGGGTGGGGTTGTGTTCCTGTCTTGCTACTTGTTTGGCATGAGGCGTCCAGCACTGGAGCTTGCTGACCGTTGGGCGGAGCCGGGTCTTAGTGGGGTTTTTTGGCCTTTTTTTTTTTAACATCTTTATTGGAGTATAATTGCTTTACAATGGTGTGGTAGTTTCTGCTGTATAACAATCACCTATATGTATACCTATATCCCCATATCCCCTCCCTCTTGCATCTCCCTCCCACCAACCCTATCCCACCCCTCTACGTGGTCACAGAGACCCAAGCTGATCTCCCTGTGCTATGTGGCTGCTTCCCACTAGCTAGCTATTTTACATTTGGTAGTGCATATGTGTCCATGCCACTCTCTCACTTCATCCCAGCTTCCCCTTCCCTCTCCCCATGTCCTCAAGTCCATTCTCTATGTCTGTGTCTTTTTTCCTGTCCTACCCCTAGGTTCTACAGAACCTTTTTTTTTTTTTTAGATTCCATATATATGTGTTAGCATACGGTATTTGTTTTTCTCTTTCTGACTTACTTCACTCTGTATGACAGTCTCTAGGTTCATCCACCTCACTACAAATAACTCAATTTCATTTCCTTTTATGGCTGAGTACTATTCCATTGTATATATGTGCCACATCTTCTTTATCCATTCATCTGACAATGGACACTTAGATTGCTTTCATGTCCTGGCTGTTGTAAATAGAGCTGCAATGAACATTGTGGTACATGAGTCTTTTTGAATTATGGTTTTCTCCGGGTATATGCCCAATAGTGGGATTGCTGGGTCATATGGTAGCTCTATTTTTAGTTTTTTAAGGAACCTCCATACTGTTCTCCATAGTGGCTGTATCAATTTACATTCCCACCAACAGTGCAAGAGGGTTCCCTTTTCTCCACACCCTCTCCAGCGTTTATTGTCTGTAGATTTTTTGATGATGGCCATTCTGACTGGTGGGAGGTGATACCACATTGTAGTTTTGATTTGCATTTCTCTAATGATTAGTGATGTTGAGCATCCTTCCATGTGTTTGTTGGCAATCTGTATATCTTCTTTGGAGAAATGTCTATTTAGGTCTTCTGTCCATTTTTGGATTGGGTTGTTTGTTTTTTTGATATTGAGCTGCATGAGCTGCTTGTAAATTTTGGAGATTAATCCTTTGTCACTTGCTTCGTTTACAAATATTTTCTCCCATTCTGAGGGTTGTCTTTTCGTCCTGTGTATGGTTTCCTTTGCTGTGCAAAAGCTTTTAAGTTTCATTAGGTCCCATTTGTTTATTTTGTTTTTATTTCCATTTCTCTAGGAGGTGGGTCAAAAAGGATCTTGCTGTGATTTATGTCATACAGTGTTCTGCCTATGTTTTCCTCTAAGAGTTTGATGGTGTCTGGCCTTACATTTAGGTCTTTAATCCATTTTGAGTTTATTTTTGTGTATGGTGTTAGGGAGTGTTCTAATTTCATTCTTTTACATGTAGCTGTCCAGTTTTCCCAGCACCACTTATTGAAGAGGCTGTCTTTTCTCCATTGTATATTCTTCCCTCCTTTATCAAAAATAAGATGACCATATGTGTGTGAAATTATCTCTGGGCTTTCTATCCTGTTCTCTTGATCTATGTTTCTGTTTTTGTGCCAGTACCATACTATCTTGTTTACTGTAGCTTTATAGTATAGTCTGATGTCTGGGAGCGTGATTCCTCCAGATCCATTTTTCTTTCTCAAGATTGCTTTGGCTATTCGGGGTCTTTTGTGTTTTCATACAAATTATGAAGCTTTTTGTTCTAGTTCTGTGAAAAATGCCAGTGGTAGTTTGACAGGGATTGCATTGAATCTGTAGATTGCTTTGGGTAGTATAGTAATTTTCACAATGTTGATTCTTCCAATCTAAGGTCATGGTATATCTTTCCATCTGTTTGTATGTATCATCTTTAATTTCTTTCATCAGTGTCTTATAGTTTTCTGCATACAGGTCTTTTGTCTCCTTATGTAGGTTTATTCCTAGGTATTTTATTCTTTTTGTTGCAGTGGTAAATGGGAGTGTTTCCTTGATTTCTCTTTCAGATTTTTCATCCTTAGTGTATAGGAATGCAGGAGATTTCTGTGCATTAATTTTGTATCCTGCTACTTTACCAAATTCATTGATAGCTCTAGTATTTTTCTGGTAGCATCTTTAGGATTCTCTATGTATAGTATGATGTCATCTGCCAACAGTGACAAATTTGCTTCTTCTTTTCCAATTTGGATTCCTTTTATATCTTTTTCTTCTCTGATTGCTGTGGCTAACACTTCCAAAACTATGTTGAATAATAGTGGTGAGAGTGGACAACCTTGTCTTGTTCCTAATCTTAGAGGAAATGGTTTCAGTTTTTCACCATTGAGAACGATGTTGGCTGTGGGTTTGTCATATATGGCCTTTATTATGTTGAGGTAAGTTCCCTCTATGCCTACTTTCTGGAGGGTTTTTAATCATAAATAGGTGTTGAATTTTGTCGAAAGCTTTTTCTGCCTCTATTGAGATGATCATATGGTTTTTCTCCTTCAATTTGTTAATATGGTGTATCACATTGACTGATTTGCGTATATTGAAGAATCCTTGCATTCCTGGGATAAGCCCCACTTGATCATCATGTATGATCCTTTTAATGTGCTGTTGGATTCTGTTTGCTAGTATTTTGTTGAGAATTTTTGCACCTATGTTCATCAGTGATATTGGCCTATAGTTTTCTTTCTTTGTGACATCTTTGTCTGGTTTAGGTATCAGGGTGATGGTGGTCTCGTAGAATGAGTTGGGGAGTGTTCCTCCCTCTGCTATATTTTGGAAGAGTTTGAGAAAGATAGGTGTTAGCTCTTCTCTAAATGTTTGATAAAATTCACCTGTGAAGCCATCTGGTCCTGGACTTTTGTTTGTTGGAAGATATTTAATCACAATCTCAATTTCAGTGCTTCTGATTGGTCTGTTTCTATTTTCTATTTCTTCCTGTTTCAGTCTCAGAAGGTTGTGCTTTTCTAAGAATTTGTCCATTTCTTCCAGGTTGTCCATTTTATTGGCATATAGTTGCTTGTAGTAATGTCTCATGATCCTTTGTATTTCTGCGGTGTCAGTTGTTACTTCTCCATTTTCATTTCTAAATCTATTGATATGAGTTTTCTCCCTTTTTTTCTTGATGAGTCTGGCTAATGGTTTATCAGTTTTGTTTGGTTTATCAGTTTTGTTTATCTTCTCAAAGAACCAGTATTTAGTTTTATTGATCTTTGCTATTGTTTTCTTTTTTTCTATTTCATGTATTTCTGCTCTGGTCTTTATGATTTCTTTCCTTCTGCTAGCTTTGGGGTTTTTTTGTTCTTCTTTCTCTAATTGCTTTAGGTGTAAGGTTAAGTTGTCTATTTGAGATGTTTCTTATTTCTTCAGGTAGGATTGTATTGCTATAAACTTCCCTGTTAGAACTGCTTTTGCTGCATCTCATAGGTTTTGGGTCGTTGTGTTTTCATTGTCATTTATCTCTAGGTATTTTTTGATTTCCTCTTCGATTTCTTCAGTGATCTCTTGGTTATTTAGTAGTGTATTGTTTAGCCTCCATGTGCTTGTATTTTTTACAGATTTTTTCCTGTAATTGATATCTAGTCTCATAGTGTTTTGGTCAGAAAAGATACTTGATACATTTCAATTTTCTTAAATTTACCAGGCTTGATTTGTGACCCAAGATATGATCTATTCTGGAGAATGTTCCATGAGCACTTGAGAGGAAAGTGTATTCTGTTGTTTTTGGATTGAATGTCCTGTAAATATCAATTAATTCCATCTTGTTTAATGTATCATTTAAGGTTTGTGTTTCCTTATTTATTTTCATTTTGGATGATCTGTCCATTGGTGAAAGTGGGGTGTTAAAGTCCCCTACTATGATTGTGTTACTTTCAATTTCCCCTTTTATGGCTGTTAGCAGTTGCCTTATGTATTGAGGTGCTCGTATGTTGGATGCATAAATATTTACAATTGTTATATCTTCTTTTTGGATTGATCCCTTGATCATTATGTAGTGTCCTTCTTTGTCTCTTGTAATAGTCTTTATTTTAAAATCTATTTTGTCTGATATGAGAATTGCTACTCCAGCTTTCTTTTTTTTTTTTAATTTCTATATTTTATTTCCTCATAACAATGTAACATTTTTTTGGCTTTAACAATAACCAGAAAAACTCCTAAAATAGCTACACTAAAGAAATTTCCATTTCCTAACATAACATTGAAACATTTTATCTGTCATTTAAATTTTCCTTTCTCTAGTACATATTCAAATAAAAATCAATCTATAATAAATTAACACAGGACTAATTATACTGCAATCTTATATCATATATATTTATTAAAAAATTTTTTAACAAACTTTTCCAAGTCTAATTTTAAAAGCATTTTAAATCCCATATATTTTAGGGTTTATGGTGTCAAATCAATATTTTGTATTGTTAGAAAACTTTCCAACTCTTGCTGTTGATTTGGTGAGCTAGAAAAAAAATGTACTGTCCATCTTTCTTTTGATTTCCATTTGCATGGAATATCTTTTTCCATCCCCTCAGTTTCAGTCTGTATGAGTCCCTAGGACTGAAGTGGGTCTCTTGTAGACAGCATATATACAGGTCTTGTTTTTGTATCCATTCAGCCAGTCTGTGTCTTTTGGTTGGAGCATTTAATCCATTTACATTTAAGGTAATTATTGATATGTATGTTCCTATTACCATTTTCTTAATTGTTTTGGGTTTGTTATTGTAGGTCTTTTCCTTCTCTTGTGTTTCCTGCCTTGAGAAGTTCCTTTAGCAATTGTTGTAAAGCTGGTTTGGTGGTGCTGTATTCTCTTAGCTTTGCTTGTCTATAAAAGTTTTAATTTCTCCATTGAATCTAAATGAGAAAAAGAAAAAAATAGTAGTAATAATAATAATATTTTCTTGTGACCTCAGCTGTCAGTGTCCTTGTCCCCACAGTGAGCCACAGCCAATCCCTGCCTGCCCAGGAAGTCCTCCAGTACTTCTAGGTAGGTCTCTGGACCTGCTATGGGCACTGTGGGGCCAGCTCAGACTCTGATCTGGCCTTACTCCCGCGTGTACTTGTCTCCAAAGTCCACAGTTGCCTCCAAGGTCCACAGCCTCAATTGTGGGAGCACTCATCATCTATTCAGATATTTCACAGATGCAGGGTCTAGCATGCTGATTGCAAGGATTTAATCTGCTGCTCCTGTGGCTGCATGGAGAGATTTCCCTTTCTCTTCTTTGGTAGCACTGCCCCTGGAGCTCAGCTTTGGCTTTGGCCCTACCTCTGCATGTGTGCCGCCCTCAGGCATCTGTTCTCCGCCCAGGCAAGAAGGGGCGAAAGCAGTGGCTGATTAGGGCTCACTTGCTCAGTCAGGCCAGGGAGAGGGAGGGATACGGCAGTCACAATTGGGATGTGCGGGAGTGCCTGCGGCAGCAGAGGCCAGCAGGAAGTTGCTACAGCCTGAGGCGCGCAGTGCATTCTCCTGGGGAATTTGGCCCAGGTCACAGGACCCTCGGCAGTGGCAGGCTGCACAGGCTCCCGGGAGGGTGTAAGCAGTGACCTGCGCTTGCTCACAGGACCCTTGGTGGCAGCGTTGGCAGCATCGCGCCCGTCTCTGGGGTCTGAGATAACAGCTGCGGCTCGCGCCTGCCTGTGGAGCTCGCATAGGCGATGCCCTGCCATCTGTGAGCGCACGGACCTAGAAGCTCCTATGGCGGGCCGACCCCTCGCCTTGTGTGCTCCGCAACAATGGTCTCTTGCCTCTCTGGCGGGCCCAGGCTTTTTCCCGGACTCCCTCAGCTGTGGCGCACTAGCCCCCTCACGCTGTCTTCATGCAGCCAACCCCAGTCCTCTCCCTGGGATCTGACCTCCGAAGCCCAAGCCTCAGCGCCCAGCCCCCACCTGCCCCGGCGGGCGAGCAGACCATCTCAGGCTGGGGAGTGCTGGTCGGCACTGATCCTCTCTGCGGAATTCTCTCCACTTCGCCCTCTGCACCCCTGTTGCTGCCCTCTCCTCTGAGGCTCTGAAGCTCCCCCCATCCCCAGCAGTGAAGGGGCTTCCTAGTGTGTGGAAACTTTTCCTCCTTCACAGCTCCCTCCCAGAGGCACAGGTCCCATCCCGATTCCTTTGTCCCTTTTTTTTCATTTTTCTTTTGCCCTACCCAGGTACGTGGAGATTTTCTTGCCTTTTTGGAAGTCTGAGGTCTTCTGCCAGCGTTCAGTAGGTGTTCTGTAGGAGTTGTTCCACATGTAGATGTATTTCTGATGTATTTGTGGGGAGGAAGATGATCTCCACGTCTTACTCCTCTGCCATCTTGAAGGTCCTCCAACCCATCATATTCTTTTATTTAAAATTAATTAATTAATTAATTTTTTGGCTGTGTTGGGTCTTCGTTGCTGTGTGCAGGCTTTCTCTAGTTGTGGTGAGCAGGGGCTACTCTTCGTTGCGGTGCGTGGACTTCTCAGTGCAGTGGCTTCTCTTGTTGTGGAGCATGGGCTCTAGGCATGTGGGCTTCAGTAGTTGTGGCACGTGGGCTCAGTAGTTTCGGCTCGTGGGCCCTAGAGCACAGACTCAGTAGTTGTGGCTCATGGGCTTAGTTGCTCCACAGCATGTGGGATCTTCCCGGACCAGGGATCGAACCTATGTCTCCTGCATTGGCAGGCAGAATGTTAAGCACTGTGCCACCAGGGAAGTCCCCATGATATTCTTAAGGTCACCAAAATTTCCCAAGCACATTCATGCATATTATTGCATTAAGTCACAACATCCTCATGGAGGCTTTGTGCCCATTTTACAGATGAAGATCCTAACCCCTTGTCAGAATGTGATCTGTAGACTAGCAGCATTGGCATTGCCCGGGATTTGGTTAGACATGCAGAGTCTCGGGCTCTGACCTGCTGAATCATGACCTGCAGTTTAAGATGATTCCCAGGTGATTCATATGCACATTAAAGTGTGGAGGCACTGGACTAAAACTCAGAAAGGTTCAGTGACTTTCCCAGGGTTCCAGGACAAAGTGGTGGCTCAGCTGGGATGAGAACTCAGGCTCTGAGCCTCCAAAAGAAATGCTTTTCTGACAATAATGCTTCACTCTGTGCTTGAAGGTCCAACCATCCTTTAGGTCAGCTCCCGGGTCACGTCCACATCCTTACCCTAAAGACCCAAGCAGACACCCCTGCTTTTGCTCCTGAAGCCCTTGGTGGGCTCCTCTGTACAGTGGTGAAGGCACTGAGCCTTGTAACAAGGAGAAAAAAATCAAATCATCAAGCATCTTCTCAGGTCAGCCACTGGATTTGTCTGGAAGAGCTCCATACATCACTTGGGTGGGCATATCTGAGCAATGGGGCAGCAAAGGGAACAAACTGCTGTGCAAAAGGAGGAATTTGTGTTGATCCCGAGAATGAAGACCAAGGTGGGAGAGAAATTAGGAGGAGAAAAGAGGAAGGGAGAGTGCCAGAGCCTTGTAGGAGGAGGTACAGTAATGCTTCTAAATTCTTGGTGGGAATGGATAGCTTTTTGTGTTTTTTTGGTCTTTGGTTTTTGTTTGTTTGTTTTGTCCATGCCACGCAGCATGTGGGATCTTAGTTCCCCAACCAGAGATTGAACCCGTACCCCTGCAGTGGAAGCACAGAGTCTTAACCACTGGACCTCCAGGGAAATCCTTGTTTGTTTGTTTGTTTGTTGATAGTGGTGAATGGGCTGTGTTTTACCCAAAGTAGAGGCTTGGATTGACACACTGAAACTGAGAACTGGCTAGTGCCAGAGGGGTGTGAGGCCTCAGTGGGCCCTGGGACTGCATAGTGACTGGTATGGGCCAGCTTGTTTCTTGTGCTTCTTGGAACCCCCAAGACCTAGCCCAGTACTCCCAAAATGTTTCTCGTATGAATGAATGAGAGCCGAAGAAATCCATAAATATTATCCAGTCCAATTCCCTCTTTTTTGTTTCTGTTTATTTGTTGTTGACTTTTAATTTTTTATAAGATACATTAAATAGTCCAACATGAAAATACAAATATACAGTTTAAAAAATAACAATAAAATGAACACCAATATACTCACCATCTGAATCAAGAAACAGAACATCAAAGGTTTTATAGTTTTTCCTCTCATGTTTACATCTTTAATCCACCTGGAAATATTTTCTTTTGTAATGTATGAGGTAGGAGGCTAAGTATTTTTTTCATATGGATAATCAATTGACTCAGCATTTCTTGAAAAAAATTTTCCTCTTCTCACTGAGCTCGCAATGCCAACTTGGATATAACACAAATTCCAACTATGAGTGGGTTTATTTCTGGGTTCTATCTTTGGTTCCTTTGATCTGCCTGTCATTTTCAGTGTAAAACTATGTGATCTAATTACCAAAGCTTTATAATAATTACTAATATCTGACATGGTGGGACCCCATGTTGTTCTTTTTTGGCAGTTTCTTGGCTGTTTATAGGCATTTGTATTTCTAAATAATTTTTAGGACTAGTTTGTCAATCACAAAAAATATTGTGAGGTTTTTTATAATTATATGGAATCCTTAAATCAATTTGGGAGAGAACTCACATCTCTTGATATTTAGTCTTGTAAAACATGAACAAGAAATTTCTCTATAACTCTTTAGAAATTTTTTATGTATTTTAATAAAGTTTTATAATTTTTTCTATAAAGGTTATTGTTCACTTTGTGAGATTTATGTATCAACACTTCATATTTATTGATGCTATAGTAAAAGAAATCATTTTATAAAAAACTACATTTTATATATGTTTGTTGCTGAAACATAGAAATGCAGTGGAACTGTGTGTTATCAACTTTTCATTCAGCAATCTTATTAAATTCTCTTGCTAACTTTAATACTTTGTAGATTCTTTTGGATTTCCTAAAGAAATTTGTAGAGTTGTTTGGGTTTTCCCCTTACATCCTCTGTAAATGATATCTTTTTTTCTTCTTTCCTAGTCCTTATGCCATTTATTTTTTGTCTTTAACTTATTATACAGGTGGGTATCTCTGGTACCATGTAGAAGTGATGATGGAGAAGGCATATTTTTCTTATTCCTAATTTCAGAGGGATCTGTTTTGACATGTCCTCATTGATGATGATATTTGATTTGTTTTTGTTTTGTTCAGGTTAAAGAACTCCCATCTTTAAGAATTATTTTTCATGAAGAGATGTTGATTTTTTTCTCTTAAATATAAAGTGTAGAAGGAGAGTCAAGATGGCAGAGTAGGAGGACAGAGAGTTTGCATCTCCTCACAACTAGGGCACCTAACAGACTGGTGGGGGACCTTGACACCCAAGGGGACAGGGGAAACCCCAGAGCGACCCGGTAGGACGTGGGGGGAGTGAGGAGAGAGGAGAAGTGGAGGCGGAATGGGACCTGTGCTCCTGAAGGGAAGCTGGGAGAGGGGAGGGGTTCCCACACCTGGAGAGGCCCACTCCCCATGAGGGGATCAACAGGGACGGGCAGAGAACCTCAGAGGTTCAGAGGAATCAATAGCACAATAACTGAGGCAGAAGAATGAATAAGTGAGCTGGAAGTTAGAATGGTGGAAATAACTGCCGAGGAGCAGAATAAAGAAAAAAGAATGAAAAGAATTGAGGACAGTTTCAGAGACCTCTGGGACAAATTAAACGCACCAACATTCGAATTATAGGGGTCCCAGGAGAAGAAGAGAAAGAGAGAGGGTCTGAGAAAATATTTGAAGAGATTATAGTCGAAAACTTCCCTAACATGGGAAAGGAAGTAGTCAATCAAGTCCAGGAAGCACAGAGAGTCCCATACAGGATAAACCAAAGGAGAAACACGCTGAGACACATATTAATCAGACTATCAAAAATTAAATTCAAAGAAAAAATATTAAAAACAGCAAGGAGGGCTTCCCTGGTGGCGCAGTGGTTGAGAGTCTGCCTGCCAATGCAGGGGACATGGGTTCGAGCCCTGGTCTGGGAGGATCCCACATGCCGCGGAGCGGCTCGGCCCGTGAGCCACAATTGCTGAGCCTGCGCGTCTGGAGCCTGTGCTCTGCAACAAGAGAGGCCGCGATGGTGAAAGGCCCACGCACCGCGATGAAGAGTGGCCCCCGCTTGCCACAACTAGAGAAAGCCCTCGCACAGAAACGAAGACCCAACACAGCCATAAATAAATTAAAATTAAAAAAAACAAAAAAACAAAAAAAAACCCCAAAAAACAACTTTCTTTAAAAAAATTAAAAAAATTAAAAAATTAAAAAAACAGCAAGGAAAAAGCGACAAATAACATACAAGGGAATCCCCATAAGGTTATCAGCAGATTTTTCAGCAGAAACTCTGCAGGCCAGAAGGGAGTGGCAGGATATATTTAAAGTAATGAAATGGAAAACCTACAACGAAGATTACTCTAACCAGCAAGGATCTCATTCAGATTCGATGGAGAAATCAAAAGCTTTACAGACAAGCAAAAGCCAAGAGAATTCAGCACCACCAAACCAGCTCTACAACAAATGCTAAAGGAACTTCTCTAAGCAGGAAACACAAGAGAAGAAAAGGACCTATAAAAACAAACCCAAAACAATTAAGAAAATGGTCATAGGAACATACATATCGATAATTACCTTAAACGTGAATGGATTAAATGCTCCAACCAAAAGACATAGACTGGCTGAATGAATACAAAAACAAGACCCGTTTATATGCTGTCTACAAGAGACCCACTTCAGACCCAGGGACACATACAGACTGAAACTGAGGGGATGTGAAAAGATATTCCATGCAAATGGAAATCAAAAGAAAGCTGGAGTAGCAATACTCATATCAGATAAAATAGACTTTAAAATAATGACTGTTACAAGAGACAAGGAAGGACACTACATAATGATCAAGAGATCAATCCAAGAAGAAGATATAACAATTATAAATATTTATGCACCCAACATAGGAGCACCTCAATATATAAGGTAAATGCAAATAGCTATAGAAGGGGAAATTGACAGTAACACAATAATAGTGGGAGACTTTAACACCCCATTTACACCAATGGACTGATCATCCAGACAGAAAATAAATAAAGAAACACAAACTTTAAATAACACAATAGACCAATAGATTTAATTGATATTTATAGGACATTCCACTCAAAAGTGGCAGAATACACTTTCTTCTCAAGTGCACATGGAACATTCTCCATGATAGATCACATCTTGGGTCACAAATCAAGCCTTGGTAAATTTAAGAAAACTGAAATCATATCAAGCATCTTTTCTGACCACAATGCTATGAGATTAGAAATCAATTACAGGGAAAAAAAAGTGTAAAAAACACGAACATGTGGAGGCTAAACAGTGTGCTGCTAAATGACCAAGAGATCACTGAAGGAACCAAAGAGGAAATTTAAAAATGCATAGAAAGAAATGACAACGAAAACATGATGACCCAAAACCTATGGGACACAGCAGAAGCAGTTCTAAGGGGGAGGTTTAATGCAATTCAGTCCCACCTCAAGAAACAAGAAAAATCTCGTAAACAATCTAACCTTACAGCTAAAGCAACTAGAGAAAGAAGAAGAAGAACAACAACAAAAAAACCCAAAGTTAGTAGAAGGAAAGAAATCATGGAGATCAGAGCAGAAATAAATGAAATAGAAATGAAGAAACAGTAGCAAAGATCAATAAAACTAAAAGTTGGTTATTTGAGAAGATAAACAACACTGATAGACCTTTAGCCAGATTCATCTAGAAAAAAAGGGAGAGGATGCAAGTCAATAAAATTAGAAGTGAAAAAGGAGAAATTACAACTGACACAGCAGAAATATAAAGGATCATAAGAGACTACTACCAGCAACTCTATGCCAATAAAATGGACAACCTGGAAGAAATGGACAAATTCTTAGAAATGTACAACCTTCCAAGACTGAACCAGGAAGAATTAGGAAATATAAACAGGCCAGTCGCAAGTAATGAAATGGAAACTGTAATTAAAAATCTTTCAACAAACAAGAATCTAAGACCAGATGGCTTCACAGGCGAATTCTATCAAACATTTAGAGAAGAGCTAACACCCATCCTTCTCAAACTTCCAAAAAATTGCATAGGAAGGAACACTCCCAAGCTCATTCTACGAGGTCACCATCACCCTGATACCAAAACTAGACAAAGATAGCACAAAAAAAGAAAATTACAGACCAATATCACTGATGAACATAGGTGCAAAAATCCTCAACAAAATACTAGCAAACAGAATGCAACAACACATTAAAAGGATCATACACCATGATCAAGTGGGAGTTGTCCCAGGAATGCAAGGATTCTTCAATATATGCAAATCAATCAATGTGATAAATGATTTTAACAAATCAAAGAATAAAAACCATATGATCATCTCAATAGATGCAGAAAAGCTTTTGACAAAATTCATCACCCATTTATGTTAAAAACTCTGCAGAAAATGGGCATAGAGGGAACCTACCTCAACATAATAAAGACCGTGTACAACAGACCCACAGCAAACATCATTCTCAATGGTGAAAAACTAAAAGCATTTCCACTAAGATCAGGAACAAGACAAAGGTGTTCACTCTCACCACTCTTATTCAACATAGTTATGGAAGTCCTAGCAATGACAATCAGAGAAGAAAAAGAAATAAAATGAATCCAAATTGGAAAAGAAGAAGTAAAACTGTCACTGTTTGTAGATGACATGATACTATACATAGATAATCCTAAAGAAGCCACCCGAAAACTACCAGAGCTAATCAATGAATTTGGTAAAGTTGCAGGATACAAAATTAATGCACAGAAATCTCTTGCATTCCTATACACTAACAACAAAAGATCAGAAAGAGAAATTAAGGAAACAATCCCGTTCACCACTGCAACAAAAAGAATAATATACCTCGGAATTAACCTACATAAGGAGGCAAAAGACCTGTACTCAGAAAACTATAAGACACTGATGAAATAAATGAAAGATGACACAAACAGATGGAGAAATATACCATGTTCTTGGATTGGAAGAATCAATCTTGTGAAAATAACTATACTACCCAAAGCAATCTACAGATACAATGCAATCCCTATCAAATTACCAATGGCATTTTTCACAGAGCTAAAACAAAAAATCTTAAAATTTGTATGGAAACACAGAAGACGCTGAATAGCCAAAGCAATCTTGAGAAAGAAAAACGAGCTGGAGCAATCAGGCTTCCCGACTTCAAACTATACTGCAAAGCTACAGTAATCAAGGCAGTATGGTACTGGCCCAAAAACAGAAATATAGATCAATGGAACAGTATAGAAAGCCCAGAGATGAACCCATGCACCTGTGGTCACTAACACCATACACAAAAATAAACTCAAATGGATTAAAGACCTAAATGTAAGACTGGACCCTATAAAACTCTTAGAGGACAACATAGCAAAAACTCTCTTTGACATAAATCACAGCAAGATCTTTTCTGACCCACCTCCTAGAGTAATGAAAATAAAAGCAAAAGTAAACAAATGGGACCTAATGAAACTTAAAAGCTTTTGCACAGTAAAGGGAACCATAAACAAGACAAAAAGACAATCCCCAGAATGGGAGAAAATATTTGCAAACAAATCAACGGACAAAGGATTAATCTCCAAAATATAGAAACAGTTCATGCAGCTCAATATCAAAAAAACAAACAGGGGCTTCCCTGGTGGCGCAGTGGTTGAGAATCTGCCTGCCAATGCAGGGGACACGGGTTCGAGCCCTGGTCTGGGAAGATCCCACATGCCACGGAGCAGCTGGGCCCGTGAGCCACAATTGCTGAGCCTGCGCGTCTGGAGCCTGTGCTCCGCAACAAGAGAGGCCGCGATGGTGAGAGGCCCGTGCACTGCGATGAAGAGTGGTCCCCACTTGCCACAACTAGAGAAAGCCCTCGCACAGAAACGAAGACCCAAGACAGCCATAAATAAATAAATAAATATTAAAAAAAAAAAAACAACCCAATCGAAAAATAGGCAGAAGACCTAAATAGACATTTCTCCAAAGATGACATACAGATGGCCAAGAGGCACATGAAAAGATGCTCAACATCACTAATTATTAGAGAAATGCAAATCAAAACTATAATGAGGTATCACCTCACACCGGTCAGAATGGCCATCATCAAAAAATCTACAAGCAATAAATGCTGGAGAGGGTGTGGAGAAAAGGGAACCCTCTTGCACTGTTGGTGAAAATGTAAATTGATACAGCCTCTGTGGAGAACAGTGTGGAGGTTCCTTAAAAAGCTAAAAATAGAACTACCATATGACCCAGCAATCCCACTACTGGGCATACACCCTGAGAAAACCATAATTTAAAAGGCCACACGTATCCCATTGTTCATTGCAACACTATTTACAATAGCCAGGATGTGGAAACAACCTAAGCATCCATCAACAAATAATGGATAAAGAAGTTGTGGTACATATATACAATGGAATATTACTCAGCCATAAAAAGGAACGAAATTGGGTCATTTGTAGAGATGTGGATGGACCTAGAGTCTGTCATACAGAGTGAAGTAAGTCAGAAAGAGAAAAACAAACATTGTATACTAATGCATATATGTGGAATCTAGAAAACTGGTACAAATGAACCTATTTCCAGGGCAGGAATATAGACTCAGATGTAGAGAATGGATATGTGGACACAGCAGGGGAAGGGGAGGCTGGGACGAATTGGGAGATTAGGATTGACATATATGCACTACCATGTGTAAAATAAATAGCTATTGGGAACCTGCTATAAAGCACAGGAAGCTCAGCTCGGTGCTCTGTGATGATCTAGAGGGATGGGATGGGGGGTGGGGTGGGAGGGAGGTCCAAGAGGGAGGGAATACATGTATACATATAGCTGATTCACTTCATTGTACAGCAGAAACCAACACAAAATTGTAAAGCAATTATATTCCAATTTTAAAAAATGAAGTATAATATACATGTAGAAGATGCCTATATCATAAATGCATGTATTTCTACAAACGGAACCCTCTGTGTGACCAGCACCCAGATCAAGAAATAGCGTATCACCAGCTCCCAAGTCACACCTTTCCATCTTATCACTCAACCCACCAAGGTAACCAATCTTCTGATACCATAGATTAGTTTTACCTGTTTTTTAGTCCCTTATATAAGTGAAGTCATAGTATGCTGCCTTTGTGTCTGGCTTCTTTTGTGCAACATTATGTTAGTGGATTCACCTATACTATTTTATACAATTGTAGATCATCAATTCTCGTTGCTTTAGTGTATTCTATTGTGTGAATATGCTGGAATCTATTTATCCTACGATTGATGGGCATTCGGGTAGTTTCCAGTAGTCTATTATGAACAGTGCTGCCATGAATATTCTAATACATGTCTTTAGTGAAATATATACATTTATGTTGAATATATACTTCAGAGTAGAATTGATAAACCATCGAATATGTGCATGTTTCACTTTAGTAGAAAAATGCCACACCATTTTCAAAAGTGGTTGCAATGGTTTTCACTCCCACCAGCAGAGTTGGAGAGTTTCACTTGCTCCATATACATGCTGAATTTTATCGATTTTCCTGCATCTACTGAGATGACCATTTGATCATCAGATTTTTTCCATTAATCTATTAATGTGGTGAATTACACTTACAATTTTTTTTCTAATGAAAAAGGAACCTTTCATTACTGGGATAAATCCAACTTGGTCAAGATGTACAAACTGTTTGTACATTGCTTGATTCCGTGTGGTATTATTTTGTGTAGGGTTTTTACCTCTGTCTTCATTGGTGAGGTTGGCCTATATTTTTTATTTGATAATGATCCTAGTTCCCTGAAAGGTTATGAATGCTAAGGTAAACTCTTGACACCCTCCATCTCTAACAATCTTTGACTCCCCGATTTGCAAAACTGCACATTTGATTTCCTCCTTGTTCACATGACAAGGGCTTAGCTCAGGCATTCCCCAGGCAGAGGAATGAAGCATGGCTCCTACAGTAATCCTCCCGGGAATCTTCAGTAATGTGTGCATGTCTGCTAAAGCCCCCAGATAAGATGAGTCTCACACACTCACAAGGAATGGATGGAGAGCATGATTGTAGGGGCAGAGGAAGAAAGCCTCTGTGTTCATGAACCTGAGGCCCACTCTACTGTGTAGGCGTGGGATGTCTCTAGCACGCCTCCACTTTGTTGCTGGAGGCTCCTCTCCTGGCGCCCTGTCCCCACCCTCTCTCTGGTGTTGGTGCAGGATGGAGAGCTCCTGGACCACAAGGCTCCAACTTGCCCACCCCTCCCTGAGTCACTAACCACAAGGCTGCCACACAGGAAATTTGTGAAAATGAGAATTCATGCCTCTTGAACCCAGGCAGTACAGACCTTTTTCAATGTTTCATCTTTGAGAGAACTTATTCTGCAAAAGCTTCCAGAACAGCACCCCTGGGAGTTTGATGGGAAATGGGATATCTACATGATCTCAAAGAATCTCTCACAAATGGCTTGTTAAGTAAAGGGAAAAATAGCAACTTTACTACTGGCGGACATTTGAATGAAGTGAACAAGGTTGATATCACCAACGCTGGACTAATGGACATCATGTGTCCCCTGAGAAGGACTCATCATTTCTGTGGTGTTCCTGCCAAAAATGTTTAACCTGGACCTAATCACAAGGAAACATCAGACAAATCCAAATTGAGGGACATTCTGAAAAATAACTGGTCTGTATTCTTTTAAAAATGTCAATGTCTTAAAAAACAGAGAGGCAGAGGCCGTTTCCAATCAAAGGAGAGTAAAAGGACTTGACAGTACAATCCTTGCATGACCCTGGGTTGGATCCTGAACCAGGGGATGAAAAAGTACTATAAAGGTCATTACTGTGACCATTGGTGAGATTGTAAAATAGACTTCTTAGAGAGTAGTACTGTGTTAACGTTAAATTTCTTGATAACAGTACCACGGTGACGTAAGAGAATGTCCTTGTTTTTAAGAAATTCACACTGAAGGGTTTAGGGATGAAGGAACATGATGCCAAAATTTTCAACTGATTTAGAAAAAAAATATGTATATATCACATATATAGAGAGAGAAAGAGCAAGTGTGTCGAAATGTTAACACTTGGTGAATCTTGGAGAAGAATATAGCAATTCTTTGTGTATTCTTGCAACCTTTCTTTTCTGGATATTATTTCAAAATAATAAGCTAAAAAATATTTACGTCCATGCCTAGCAAATGGAAAACCACAAAGGTAAAATGATAAGGATCACCTAGGTGGTTAATATAAAGTATAGTTATTAACACGTATTTGGTGCTAGATGTCTTCAGAGGAAATTGCTTATCTTCTTAACCCTTTGAGAAAGGGATCATCACCTGACGTGTACAGATGAAAATGATGAGGGCTACAGAGGTGAAATAAAACACTCAAGCAAATCACTGAGTGGGATTTCACTCAGGTCTTTGTGACTCCAAAGCCTTCAGGTACCACAAATTCCCTGGGATGTGACCCTGACAAAAACTGACCAGAAGAGAAGGTGACATTTATGTCCTCTTTGTTCTAAGCTGTTGGGTCTTAATTCATCCTGCCTTTTCTAAGACCTACCTCTTGCTGCCTGCCTTGGAAGTAGTGAGTGGAGACCAAAAAAAAAAGGGCAAGATGTGAGTTGAGTCTGGTGGGGAAGACAGTCCAAAGAACATGAGGGTGGATGTGGACAAGATCTACAGTGAGAAGCAAGGGTTTCTGGCAACCCAGAGGAGAAGGAAGTTGATTCTGACTGCCCTGATGGCTTTGGGTAGCTTACTCCATTTCTGATGAGGATTGATGGATGTGAGAGAAGAGGCACTGGTGTCCAAGTGGACAGTATAACCTGGATTGGTACCAGTTCTGCCTCTTAGGAGCCATGCAGATCTTGGAAAAGTTGGCTAAAATACCTGCAGGGTTGATCTGAGAATTGGATTTAGTGTAAGTGAAATGCTAGTGTGACTGGTTCAGCATCTCTTTTAGGAGCTGGTGTGGCCTTTTGGGATCTGGGAGTAGCTAAAAAGAAAACAGAGGTTGGTAGAGATCATATTGATGTTACTGTGTCTTTGGTCATCAAGGAAACTAGAATAGAGGTGTCCCCAGCCTGGTTCCAAAATGGATATTCTGAACCAAGCTTTAATGAAGGAAAAAAAAAAGAAGAGGAATAATGCATTATTTCATAAACTCCTCTTATATGCAGGGAACAGGGATGAATGGTATCAGGAGAGAAAAAGAGTAGCATCTTAACACTCTACTTTCACCCTTAACTTGGGAGTACTTTTCCTGGGGCAGGGGAGGAAGTCCTCCTAGCTTCCCTGTAAGAGTTCTCCATATGCCTGTGAGCTGCAAAGCATCCTGTCTTTGCCAAACATCCTGGTCCCTAGGTTCCTCCCACAGAATTTGGAATCAATAAAACAGACAATACCTGTAGGTACAGAGATGCAAAGGTGCCCACCCTAAGACAACACAGCCCGAGCACAGGTATCACCAGCGATGGAAATGCCCACTGCCTGAGGGCTAGTGCTCAGTCTTGGAGCAGTCTCAACCTCAGTCTCAACCTGAAGCTTAAAAGAGGAGCCCAGGGCACTCCCATAACCCCACCAAGGGCGAGATATATAAGCTATGGCTGGCTCATGAGGGGTACTCACAAAATGGAGATATTATTAAGTGAAGTCAGAATATGCCACCCCAAAATATGCCACTTTGGTATAAGGATTATTTTCAGTTAAAGGCAACTGAGAATCAATCAATACAGGAAGAGTTCTCTGCCCTTCCCTCGTATACCAAAAGCAGGGCATACGTTTCCCTTTGAGAAAGGTGCCCACTCTGTACCAGAAAAAGAAAAGTGCCTCTTATTATCAAAGATAAGAAGTTGACACCAAGTTTAGTTTGCATAAACAGACCTTATTAAAGTAGCTCTTGTCTTCTATTAGTTCTCATATATTTCCTTGTCACTTTACGACAATTTATCATCCTTTGAAGCCCAAACCTCCTTTCCTTTGTTAAAATGGTACATAAGCCCCCAAGTCTAACCACTTCTTTGAGTTTCACTCCTTTCCTGTGAACACCCATGCACCTAAACATTAATAAAAATTATGCCTTCTCTTAATCTGTCTTTTGTTAGTTTAATTTACAGACCTTCAATTACTGAGCCTAAGAGGGTAGAGGAGACTGTTTTTCTACCCAACATATGCTTAATAATGATAAACTTAGACTTCCCTTGTATACGACTTCTTGTCATGTAGATGCTTTTTATCATTGGGGGAATTCCAAGTGTGGATTAGTAAATTAATCTACAACTTAATCAGTTACAAAATGGAAATTTATCTGCTTTAAATTTGTCACTGATAGCCACTTTCTATTTCCTAAAAACTTATTATTGAAAAGACAACGTATCATTTTTTAAATATTTATTTATTTATTTATTTATTTATTGGCCGCATCGGGTCTTAGTTGCGGCACATGGGGTCTTTCGTTGCAGTGTGCAGGCTTCTCTCTAGTTGTGGCGTGCGGGCTCCAGAGCGTGCGGCTTACTAGTTGCGGCCAGAGTGCATGGGCTCCAGGGTGCATGGGCTCTGTAGTTGTGGCACGCAGCCTCCAGAGCTCATGGTCTCTTTAGTTGTGGCACGCTGGCTCTTTAGTTGTGGCACACAGGCTTATTTGCCCCGCGGCATGTGGGATCTTAGTTCCCTGACCAGGGATCGAACCGGCATCCCCTGCATTGCAAGATGGATTCTTAACCACTGGACCACCAGGGAAGTCCCAACAACATATCATTATTAAATAAAACTTTCAAAATAAAGAACAGTCTAATATTTGGCTTTAATTTCTGCCTGTTTCATTCTAGAATGTGATCACATCCATCTGTGTCTTGGCACAGACAAATGTAGCATATATGCCACCTTAATCTGCTTTTCTAATCATAAAGATTTTTCTGGATTTCTACATAGTTTTCACAATGACTTTTTCCTTTCATTATTCATCATTCTTCAGAGAGCCATTACCTCCTGGGACTCCTGTGATGAAAGTGCCATTGTTTGCTAAACCCCTAAAGGGGGGAATCATATAATTTCACCTTTTTATCTCTTCTAATGACTAGAGCAGTGCTGGGAATATGCTAGGTCCTCAGTAAGTGTTTGTAGTGTTGAAAAAAAAAAATGTTAGTAGAAGGTAAATTCTGGGAATAAAGAACCATGTAACAGGCTAAGAAGTCTAATCAGTTCATGCATACAATATAGCATAAGTTTCCTGAAAATGCAACTAAAAGTACAAATATTATACTATTAACCACACATGTTTCTCCATGTTCAACACTTCAAAGCAATATTGCAGTTGTACCTTTGATTGTATGCAGGCAATGTTCCTGACCACTCTTATACAGGAAATAAATATTTAGCAGTAAGAAAAATTGTAGCTTTTTTGGGGGGGGGTGGGTAATCTATGTGGGAAATTAAATTACATAGATGGCAAAAAGGTTTCTGATAAACTGGCTTTATTATCAATAACACATATGCTTTTATTAAACTCAGGTTTCTGTCTACCACTTTTTGTTAAGCAAATGCTTTTGTACCCTGAAAATCATGGGTGGACTTACAGTTGGAAAATGTAGAAAACCCAAAAAGATTCCCCTTAGTTTTATCCACAACTCTGTAATACTATCACATGAGAATTTAAAAAATACAGTGGCATGTGAAAAGAACCCTAGGCTATGCTTCAGAAGACCTGAGTTCCGTCTCTGGCTCAACCACCAACTTACTGCGTGTTTTTGTGGGGAGTTACTTCCTTTCTGGGCTTAATATTCCCATTTATAAAGAAAGAGTTAGGTTTGATGACCTGAGGTCACTTTCTGCCCAATGCTCTATGGCAAGTATATGTGATAGTACTAATTTATGCATTTACACTGAGAGTTGACTTAAACACAGTCTTTTCTTTCTTTTCATTTTGGAGGAAAGGAGATAGAAGATGCTGTGATCTATTATTTGTCAAGTGGAGAATTGATGTCTTCTTGCGAGGTAACTGCCTCCGAGGAGGTTATTGTAAGATCTTAAAGTGAGAGAAGGCTAGCCTAGTCCGCCAGAGGAGGTGGAGCTGCTTCTGATAGCAAAGGAGGCTCAAGGGGAACCAGCTGACCAAGGTTGTCAGATATCTAGGAAGATAACTCACATTTCGGAAGATGTCCTCCCATCTTTCCTGTCTTTAAAGGAGTTCTGACTCTGTGCTGATGAACATCTGGGGACTGCATGATTGCATCTCTAACATAAAGCTCAGGCTAGATCTCTTTGCCAGATCGATTTCCTTGGATGCACAAATCAAGCAAGATATCTGTAACTGCCTGTCAGTTTGTTCCCAGGAATCCCATGATTAACCTGCTTAGCCAGAGACATTGGCCCAACGTGTTATGTCCCAATCTGTGATTAGCTTGCCCACCCCACACTCTGTCCTAACAACGGCAGTAGCTAGCTGTCCTGCTTCAACACCCCAGGCTCTTACTGTCCCCACTGACTGTGGTGCAGTGAGCCCATTTCAACTATAGTCAGTCCCCAGCACAGCACTTTGTAAGGATTTCGGGGTTTCCTTCATCAATCTTGTTCATTCTGAGGTGAAGGGAAGTCTTCTGGACTCTTGGAGGGACATGACAGAGTTGGACTTACATGGGACTTCCCTGGTAGATCCAATCTAGCATTTCTGTGTCCTAGAGAATTTAAATTCTTTCTCTTACCTCTGTCAAAAGTTTTTTTTAAAAGCATGTCCATCCCTGAGGGTATTCCTTCCAGAACCCGGTGAATGTTTCCATGCAAGAGAAGGTGGACTTGGAGAGACCATTGATTCTGGGGGCCTTACATGACCTTGGCTGTGTAGTTTGGTACCTTCTTCTAGGATGCTGGGATCCCTGCTGTGTGCCCAAAGGTGAGGAACGAAGGTTTCTCTTTAACTCTGTCACAGTCTGTGTCTTTAGAGCCAGGGTATAGTAGTTTGAATAAAGGCCACCCAAAGATGTCAAGTCCTAATCTCTGGAATTTGTAAAAGTAACCTTATTTGGAAAAAGGGTCTTTGCAGATGTCATTAGGTCAAGGATCTTAAGATAGAGAGATTATCCTGAATTATCCAGGTGGACCCTAAATGCAATCTCATAGTAAAGACTCCTTGGTGTATAAATGAGCCCCAGAATCACCTCTGCTGACTGGGCTTGCCTCTGCCCAAGTCACGTCACTCAGTCAAACTTGGCCTCTACCAAGTGACCCAGTTTTGTGGAGTTGAGGAAACATGCAGGATGGAGGCCAGCCCACTCCCCCTGACTTCCCTCAGCCCCTACTCAGTTACCCTGCATAAAGCAAGGATGCCTGCACCAAGTCCCATGCTGTCATTCTAGCCCATCCTGGAAGTCAGCTTTGGGAGAATCCCACCAAGTCCCTTAGGCCTGCTTGGCTGAGCTGGGGAAGGGTCCACGGCTCCTTCCACAACTTCAGGTGAAACAGGTATCATAGTTCCCGCCCTCGTGATGTGAATCGGCAGTATCTGTGGGCCCTGAGTTTCATTTTCTGTGAACCATTGATCTTTGCTTATCACATACAAAACTCTTATAAAAGATCTGAGGTTTTCCCCAAACTGCATCAGCACGTAAATGATGTGGGTGAGGGGAGTTACCTAGATATGAACTCAGGCACCAGCAGATATTTCTATGAGACTAGATTGCAGACAAAAGAGATTGGATGTAGAGGTCATGAAACAAGGCGTACAGGAGTACATAAGCAGTCTAAATTGCATCTAAAGAAAGAAGTTGAAGTGTAACAGTGATGGGCGTCATCTGCATGTGAGAATTCTTACCTCGTGCCCTGTGTTTCCACGAGGAACTTCCACATCCCTCCAGGAGGGGGAGCATTAGTGGAAAGGACAGCTCTGGTTCCACCTCTCTCCTCACTTACTGCTCCTCATTGGAGGGTGATGAGCACCTATGATTGGCAGGTGGGGAGAGTTTGTCACTTGTTATCTGTTGGACCACAAAAGCCAGATGGATGGGCCCCCTTTCTCTGTTGCCTTCCTGGGACAGCCTGAACCCCACAGTAAAGGTGTTTGTGGCTGTAGACCTTTGTGTAAGTTAACTAAGTTGGTCTGGTTTTGTCAGGCCCAGTTAGGTTCTTGCCTCTCGATATTGAGGCAAGAGACTCTCTTCCATGCAGATGACCGAACTTATCCCACTGGCCTGGTCTCATCCAGCAGAAATAAACCCTGTGTTCATCACTTCACAATTCTGTTCCTGAAACGCCTCTTCTCGCCACCGTAAGGAAGAATCTGTTGTGTTTCTACACGCGAAAAATGAAATATCAGAAAGAGAAAGTTTTTAAAAATACCATTTAAAATTGCATTAAGGGGCTTCACTGGTGGCGCAGTGGTTGAGAATCTGCCTGCCAATGCAGGGGACAGGGGTTCGAGCCCTGGTCTGGGAGGATTCCACATGCCGTGGAGCAACTAGGCCCGTGAACCACAACTACTGAGCCTGCGCATCTGGAGCCTGTGCTCCGCAACAAGAGAGGCCGCGATAGTGAGAGGCCCGCACACCGCGATGAAGAGTGGCCCCCGCTTGCCACAACTAGAGAAAGCCCTCGCACAGAAACGAAGACCCAACACAGCCAAAAATAAATAAATAAATAAAATTAATTTTTTTAAAATTGCATTAAAAAAACACCTAGGAATAAACTTTAACCAAGAAGGTGAAAGACGTATACTCTGAAAACTATAAAACATTGATGAAGGAAATTGAAGATGATTCAAAGAAATGGAACGATATCTCATGCTCTTGTATTGGAAGAATCAGCCCCCTGCCCCTGAACCCCAGGCAACCACTGATCATTTACTGTTTCAATCGTTTTGCCTTTTCCAAAATGTCCTATCGTTGGAGTCATATGGCAGGTAGCCTTTTCAGACAGGCTTCTTTCACTTAACAATATACACTTAAGACTTCTATTTGTGGCTTGATAGCTGGTTTTTTAAAATCACTGAGTAACATGCCATTGTATACATTACCACAGTTTGTTTATCCATTCATCTATTGAAGGGCATCTTGGTCGATTCCAATTTTTGACAATTATAAATAAAGATGCTATAAATATTCATGCTCAGGTTTTTGTGTGGATATGTTTTCAGCTCATTTGGGTAAAAATCAGGAGCATGATTACTGGATTATATGGTAAGCCTATTCTAGCTTTATAAGAAATTACCAAACTGTCTTCCAAAGTGATTATACCAGTTTGCATTTCCATCAGCAATAAATGAGAGCTCCTCTTAATCTTCTCCCTCTCCAGCATTTGGTGTTTTGATTTTAGCCATTCTTCCACATCACAAGTGTGTGGTGGTAACTCACTGTTGCTTTAACTTACAATTCCCTAGTGAAATAATGTTTTATCACATGCTAATTTGCCATCTGTATGTGTTCTTTGGTGAGATCTATTTTTTAATTTTTAGTTTTTTTGTTTTTTTGTGTGTGTTGTCACTTATATATGATTTTTAAGCATTTTTTTTGAAAAATTGAAGTATAGTTGATGTACAATATTACATGTCACAGGTGTACACTATAGTGATTCACAATTTCTAAAAGTTAGACTCCATTTATAGTTATTATAAAATATTGGCTCTATTCTCCATGTGTACATGATATCCTTGTAGCTTATTTTATACCTAATCGTTCATACCTCTTAATTCCCTACCCCTACATTGCCCCTCCCCGCTTGCCTCTCCCCATTGGTAACCACTAGTTTGTTCTCTATATGAGATCATTTTTTTAAACTTTTTAAATCATTGCAGGGTGCGATAGTAGACCCACCCCTATTCTGCCACTCACCACAGATAACATACCTGCAGAGAAGCTGTTCTCGACTGAGCAGCACACATGACAGCGCAGACTCTGAGAAAAGGGAATTAGCAACACTGAAAACCTCTGGAAAGAAGGCTCTAATTAAGGTATGTATTAATAAGCATCCTTGGGGAAGAAGGATATAAGAAGCAGGGACAGTTTTATGTCCCTGGGGGCAGGCAAAGGGAAGACCATGATTTCAGAAATCTGGCACAAGAGGTGACTTTTTTTTTTTCTTTGCATATCCCCAGAGTTTATAAACCCTGCATATGTCTTAATAGCTGTCCATGGCTCTGGTGGAGGAAAGAAAGCCATGCCATTTTTCTCTGCAGGATGCTAGGAGGGTGTCAAAGCTCCTCCAAGAGTGGGAAGGTGGATAAGAAAAGATCCCTCCTGTCACCAGGCATCTGGGGAGGAACCTGTCCATTTGCTGCGTACAGTGCATCTGTGAGATAACGGGAAGACATGTGGGTATTATTCTCAAGGAACAAAGCTGGCAAGCAAACTTTCACCCCTAACTAGATGCTAACTTAAATGACCTCAGGCACGTCCCACCAAACCCTGAAAAGCGTTCTTAGCCCCCTTCCACGGAGGGGAACCTGAAACTCAGTTTGAAAAACAAGTCCAAGTTTACTCTGCTACAAACTAATCTAGAACTTGGAAGTCAGGTGGTTTAGATTCTAAAAGATAGGGGCTTTTTACTCTTTTTTTTTAACACACGAAATAGAGAAATATGGAAAAGAACAAGGATTGGAGTAGACAGATGTGGTTTTTGAGCCCTGACTCTAATCTCTCACCCTCTGTGTAACTTCAAGCACTGGACAGAAGCTGAGATTCGGTATAATCGTAACTCCAGGAATAGAAAGGAGATATTAGTGCCTGCTTCATAGGGATTCAAGAGGAATAAATGAGGTGATGCATCTAAAATTCCTGGTCAACTGTGATAAATGGTAGAGCTTGCTAATACTTTCCACAGATTTTAATGATAAAAGAGCACGGGGGAACTGTGGAGTGGGCATCAGTAGGAAGGATCTGGGGAAGAAAATGAGTTGAAGACCTCCTCATAGTCCAGGATCTTAAGAGAGCAGAAGAGAAGGACCATGAAATGGAAATTGTTTTGAAAAATAACTGTAAAAGACAAGTAGGGAGGAAGGTGTAGGAGGGGAGACTGTTGTTTTGAAAGTTGCTGGCCACATAAAAAAGAGACCCACCTCCGTACTTCAGAAACTGTTTTAAAATCTATTTTGCGTACATAGTGAAATTAGTATTTTAAAAATGGCTAACTTGCTTCGCATTTCAAATTATAGAAATGTGGCATAGTGGATAGGGATGTCTGAATGTTCAATAATCAAATGCCTTGGAAAAATAATAAGTCTAGGTTGAAATTGCCTTGAATGTAAATATCAGTTTGAGGAGAATGATCATGTTTTTGTTTGTTTGTTCGTTTTTCTGAAAACGAATTTATTAATGTCTCTCTGTAAGTGAACCAAGTGGATGTACAGCAGCAAGAAACAGAGCATTGAAAATCAGCTATACCCCATTATAAAGAAAATTTTTTTAAAAAATCAAACACAGTGAGAGACAGATAAATACTTACAAAATACATTCAGGGGGTGTGATGCAACCGGGATTGACCACACTAAAACCACAGCTGGATGAGACCTAAGGCTGGACACTGGTGGGGCTGAGAGAATTGGTGAGGATGGGTCAGCAAATGTAGCCACTTAAGAGTAATACTGCCTGCCCCCCATTCCATGGGTCCTAAAACTCCAGGTGCAGGGGAACCGTCCTACCGCTGAAACATGCATGGGACACCCAGAGGATGGTACATCGTCTGATTGGGAAGAGTGTGGAAAAGTCGCCTCATCTCCTCATTTCTTGGTGCTCGCGTTCTCCCCACGGGCCTCTTTCCTAACAATCTCCCCACTTGGGGAATGCGCACCTTCAACATCCTGTTTCAAACAGTTTGGAATTTGTCTGGAGGATGAAGGGGAATGGGGGGAACCAATGAGAGACAAGCCCTAGGTGTTTGGACAGGCACATGTCACTCTAATTTCCAATCAGGAAGACGAGTTGACCAAAGGCTCAGCTTGCCCCCGGAATCAGATTAGGGCTTGCAGCAATCCTGCTGTTTTGGGGCCAGCTCCTACAAAAGCAAGTTAAAAAATGGAGGTAGGGGTACTGCAACTCACAAACCTGCAGGGTTGTAAATGATACCTATCGTCAAAAAATGTCTTGAGGAAAGTCATCAAAAAGGGCTTGAAAACAAGGCAGAATTGCAGGAAAGGGATTTCAAGAGGTTGATTCGAGTCGCCATTGAAGCACATGAAAAGCGGCTGAACTTTGCCATTGCTGCAGTTGGCCAAAAAGGGCGTATGCGTCTTTCCTGAATATAAGAGAATGATCATGTTTTAAATGTTGAATCTTCCTTTCACTTTATCTCTATTGCAGAAGGAAGGAAGGGAGGAAAAGGAAAAGAATCAAAAGCAAATATGGCAGTATGCTAGCAGTTGCTAATTCTGAGGGGTAGAACTATTTTAAAATAGGTATTTAAGTTTTCTTTATGAATTTTGGCTTTTCTTGTCCCACACAACCCCTCTGTATTAGTCAGCCCAGGCAGATTTTAGCTTTTAAAAAATGCTAAGAGGCTTTACTTTTTAGAGAAGTTTTAAGTTTACAGAAAATTTGAAAATTTGGGTAGAAAAGGCAGAGAGGTCGCATGTAGCCCCTGTATTAGTCTGTTTAAGCTGCCATCACAAAATGTCACAGGCTGGGTGGCTTAAATGACAGGAATTTATTTTCTCACAGTTCTGGAGGCTAGAAGTCCAAGAGCAAGGTGCTGACAAATTGGATTTCTGGTGAGAGCCTCCTGGGCTGCCTTCACACTTTGTCCTCATCTTACAAGGACACCAGTCCGATTGGATTAGGGCCCCATCTGATGATCTCATTTAACCTAAATTACCTCCTTAATGGCCTGTCTCCAAATATAGTGACATTGGGAGTGTCTTGGTCAGTTTGGGCTCCTATAAAGAATACCATAGACTGGGTGGCTGACAAACAACAAATTTATTTCTCACAGTTCTAGAGTCTGGGAAGTCCAAGAGGAAGGTACCAGAACAGTCAGGTTCTGGTGAGAGCCCTCTTCCAGATTGCAAACTACCAAATTCCCATTGTATCCTCACAAACCCTAGAGCAGAGAGAGGAAGCAAGCTCTCCTGTGATTCTTATAAGGGCACTCATCCCATTCATGAGGGCTCCACCCTTATGACCTCACCTAATCCAATCACTTTGCAAAGGCTCCACCTCCTAATACCATCACAATGGGGGTAGGGTTTCAACATACAAATTTTGGAAGGACACAGTTAGACCATAACAGGACTTTAGGGCTTCAACACATGAACTTGGAAGGGGCAGGAGGCACAATTCAATCCATACTTTTAAATAAAAATATTGTTAAATGAATCTCTCTTAGGTGCCTCTGTGGCCAAGTCTTCCTGCCTTGATGGATTATACACTTGAGCCCAATGTGACAATAACTGACTACTACTATCCTGATATCATCTCAAGCCCCTGTGATGGGGAACTTATCCAAAGAGATAGCAAGTTGCTTCTTGCCATCTTTTACTGCCTCCTGTTTGTATTTGGTCTTCTGGGAAACAGCCTGGTCATCCTGGTCCTTGTCACCTGCAAGAAGCTGAGGAGCATCACAGATATATACCTCTTGAACCTGGCCCTGTCTGACTTGCTTTTTGTCTTCTCCTTCCCCTTTCAGACCCACTATCAGCTGGACCAGTGGGTGTTTGGGGCTGTAATGTGCAAGGTGGTCTTTGGCTTTTATTACATTGGCTTCTTTAGCAGCATGTTCTTTATCACCCTCATGAGCGTGGACAGGTACCTGGCAGTTGTCCGTGCTGTATACGCCATGAAAGTGAGGACGACCAGAATGGGCATAGCCCTGAGTCTGGCAGTGTGGCTGATTGCCCTCGTGGCCACCAGCCCATTACTAGTATTTTACCAAGAGGCCTCTGAAGATGGTGTTCTACAGTGTTACTTGTATTACAAGAAAGAGACGCTGAAGTGGAAGATCTTCATCCACTTTGAAATGAATATCTTAGGCCTGTTGATCCCATTCACCATCCTTATGTTCTGCTATATTAGCATCCTGCACCAGCTGAAGAGTTGCCAGAACCACAACAAGACCAAGGCCATCAAGCTCGTTCTCATTGTGGTGGTTGTCTCTTTACTCTTCTGGGTCCCGTTCAATGTAATACTCTTCCTTACTTCCCTGCACAGCATGCACATCTTGGATGGATGCATCATGAGCCAGCGGTTGATCTATGCCACCCATGTCACAGAAACCATTTCCTTCATCCACTGCTGTGTGAACCCTATTATCTATGCGTTCATGGGCGAGAAGTTCAAGAAACACCTCTCAGAAATATTTCAGAAAAGTTGCAGCTACATCTTCCTCTACATAGGGAGACAAATCTCTAGGGAGGCGTGGGAAAGGTCATCCTCCTATCAGCACTCCTCCCATTCCTCCAGTATAGACTACATTTTGTGAGGCAGGTGCCTTAGAGCAGCCCTCTGCCTCCATCACCCGTCTTCTTTCAGGAGACAAAAAATGATTCACACTGGAGTCTGAGACTAAGTGAAGGGAGACTCTTAGAAATTTGGCTACAGACACAAGACTTATTTCATGATATTCAAGGAATTCCTACTATTGCAAATTAATCTTCTCAACTTTCAAAAACTTTGTTACTATTTTCTGAAAAGAGTCTATATATTTCACTATGAATTGTAATGTTAGCTCTAGGGATTTTTTTTTTCCTTAGTTTTTGGAGTATCTTTATCAAATACCAAATTAAATTTTACTAAATGCTTTTTCCTTATCTATTGAAGTGATCGTGTAGTTTTCCTCCATTATTCTGTTAATTTGGTGAACTATATTGATTGATTTTCTTATTTTAAATCAACCTGTATTTTCCCTGGAAAAAATGACCTCATGGTTATGATCATTTTAATAAATAATTGGATTATCTTGGGATTTTCGTATCTGTGTTCATGAGAGATCTTGTCCTGTAATTTTTCTTTCTTATAATGTCCTGGCCATGTTTGGCCCCCAGAACAAAGGGTGGATTGTATTATACGTCAATTATAACGTAATAAAAAAATGCAAGTCCCCCTCCCCCACACACAACAAAACCAACCAACCTGACAACTCTTCAACAGGGCCTGTAATACCCTGCAAAGATTGTCTCCCTTTTCTCTTTACTTGTGCTGGTCCAGCCACTCTGGCCTCCCTTCAATCCTGGGAGATTGATCTCCACGATTTATTCAAATGGTTCTTCCTCTCAATTTGTGTGTGTGTCTTTTTCTCCCTGAACTCTAGTTAACTGAGTGTTAATACTTTTCTTATCCATATCTTGTAGCTTTATTTTATATTTTCTGTTTTTTAAAGAGTTCTTTAATTTGCTCTTCCAATTTTCTAATTCATGTTTTAGCTATATTCCATCTATTATGCTCTCATTTCAGCTATTATATATATATGTGTGTAGATATATATATATACGTATATAATGTGCTCCTTATTTCAACTATTATATTTTTCATGCTGGCACGGTGATGGCCTTGATACTTGCTGGGTTGAAATGATGAGGTCAGATAGAATCATGCTGTGTGTAACCTTTTTTTAAAAAAAATTTTATTGGAGTATAGTTGATTTACAATGTTGTGTTAGTTTCAGGTGTACTCCCCTCTGTTTCTTTTTCTTTTTTAAAAAAATTAATTATTTATTATTTATTTTTGGCTGTGTTGGGTCTTCGTTGCTGCACACAGGCTTTCTCTAGTTGCGGCGAGCAGGGGCTACTCTTTGTTGCGGTGCGCAGGCTTCTCATTGCAGTGGCTTCCCTTGTTGCAGAGCACAGGCTCTAGGCGAGTGGGCTCAGTAGTTGTGGCTCACGGGCTCTAGAGTGCAGGCTCAGTAGTTGTAGCACACGGGCTTAGTTGCTCCGCGGCATGTGGGATCTTCCCGGACCAGGGCTCGAACCCGTGTCTCCTGCATTGGCAGGTGGATTCTTAACCTCTGTGCCACCAGGGAAGTGCCCCGTCTGTTTCTTAAAAGGAATTCCTGACACCAAACTCAGCCTGGTGGCTTTGTGTGTTCCTTGCTGAGGCAAGCCTCTACTCTTTGCCATTAGCTGTATGCAAAAGGATTTATATATTTGAAACAAATAATCAGCTGACTACTGGGCTATGTTGAGTCAGATTTAGATGACTCTGCTCAAGCCACATCCATGATGGCAGCTATCCTGTCCATGTAATAGATACCAAGATCAAGCCACAGCAAGTTCATTTAAGAGCGTGAACCAATTTTTAAGTATCTTGACAGATATACTTGCAGGTGAGATGATATAGGAGAAAATAATTATAATACATGAAAAACATGTTTTGAATTTTATAAAAGGCATTATAATTGGCCTTCACGTAGCTCTGCTAATGGAGGAAACGTATATAAATAATCTTAAACGGCAAAAGCAAAATGCCGTTAAACCCTAGGTCTGAAGTGCATTGGAATTTACTTTCTCAAAGCAATAGCAAATTACCTTTCTAATAATAGATGGTTTTATTAAATATTAAAAGTGGCTAGTGTTTACTCGAGTTCATCCTGACTTGTCCTGATACATCCTGAGTGTCAGGGGAGTCAACCTGAAATGGAACATTTGCTAGAAATAATCCACCAAACAAAGAATAATCCGTATGTGTTTCATCTAGAGATGACTATAAAAAAAAAAAAGAGAGAAATGATGAGGTCAGGAGGCATATGGGGAAGGGAACAGAGGGACATTCACATTTTTAGGCACCTACTCTGAGCTGGGCACTTAACTGGCATTTTCTCATTAATCTTCAAAGAGCCCTTCAGGATGATTATTGTTAACCTAAGAGGCTGCCAAATCAGAATCCCAGAGCATGATGTCTCCAAAGCCACGGAGTTCCCCCCTACCTCCTGCAAGTGCACTGTCTTCTCACACGTGCCCTGTGCTCCTTAGCTGGGCTGCCCCGCTGCCTGGCCTGGAGTAGGCTGAGTTCTGCAGGACACGACTCTGAGTTCAGCCAGCCCCTCGGAGGGGCCTCCACCTAGGGCACCACCAGACTGGACCAGCTCGATGGTCGGGGTGTGAATTGGGGAGGGGTCTCCTCTACGTGCTACTGGACTGCTGCCTGCCAGGATTTTTCTCTCTCCAACCCAGCAAAGACCATTTGGAGCGGCCAACACTTGTGAAGTGGGATGTATCTCTGGATCTTGAACCATGCTGGCCTTTCCTGATAGGACATTGCAGGGGACACCTTGGAATTCCTGTCCTGGACCCTGCTCCTCACTTACAAGCCAGCCTAAAGTAACCTCTCTGCATGTCAAGGCAGTCATGTATAAGATGAGGTTGAAGATGGTGATGATGATGCTATCTGTCTTGCCTTCTCCATAGGACTGCCTGATGTCCCACCTGTAACCTGTAAACATCTTTGTACACATAAAAGGTTAAGTATTATTAATATAATAAAAATACACAGCACATAGCCTTCTACTAGCTGTGCAACTTTGGACAGCTTACTTTAACTGTTCTGTGCTTCAGTTTCCCTACATGTAAAATGCAGACAGTAATAATGCATACCTCTGATTTCTGTGAGACGGTTGGTTATATAGGGTTATGCGCTGTGTCTAACGCCACCTACCGTTCACTAGCTGGCAGTAACAAGAGTCTCCTACAGCAAGATTGAAAGAATGGGAGATCATTCCTGTGTGTATCTGGTATATGTGTGTGGTATGTTAAGAATGTGTCTGTCAAGGAAAGGCTGAAAAACTGTTCCAGATTAAAGAAATATATGATCTTAAATTGGATTCTGGATCCAGGGGAAAATGCTCTGAAGGATGGTTTAGGAACAATTGGTGAAATTTTAATTTGGACTATTTATGAGATAGCATAAGTATTAAAAGCGATAAAACAGGGCTTCCCTGGTGGCGCAGTGGTTAAGAATCTGCCTGCCAATGCAGGGGACACGGGTTCAAGCCCTGGTCTGGGAAGATCCCACATGCTGCAGAGCAACTAAGCCTGTGCGCCACAACTACTGAGCCTGTGCTCTAGAGCCCGCAAGCCACAACTACTGAGCCTGCGTGCCTAGAGCCCGTGCTGGGCAACAAGAGAAGCCACCGCAATGAGAAGCCCGCGCACTGCAACGAAGAGTAGCCCCCACTGGCCGCAACTGGAGAAAGCCCGCACGCAGCAACGAAGACCCAACGCAGGCAAAAATAAAATAAATTAAATAAATAAAATAATTTTTAAAAAGGCGATAAAACAGAGAAACAGAACAGTGCCTGGGTACAGAAAGCACAACAATTAATGTTACTTGTTATTACCAACTAGGATGTAAGCCCCATGAGGTCATCGACTTTATCTGTTTTATTCACTACTGTATCCCCAAAGTCTGGAACAGTCCCTGGCACACAATATGTACTTAATTAATATTCGTTGGATGGAGAAATGAACTGGTTCCTGAAACAAGACACAGTTAAGAACTGGGGTGAGGTATCAGGGCCATCTGTCCTCACACGCAGAGATTGAGGATATCCACTCTGGTTCCTGGTCATTGTTTGTGACCCTGGTGACCCTGGCTTGCAAAACATTCTGAGATTGATTCAGTTGTTCCAGGCACATGGTTCACACAAACAAAAATGCATCTGGCAGCTCCCGAAATCAAATGCATTTGTAACTTACTAACCTGTGATTGCCTAATGTCCCTTCTAGTTCTGCTCCCCACTGCTTTGCCTGGCAGTGGGAGAGGGACTTGGGATGCGCTGGCTGCCATCCTCTCTCTGCCCCTCAGGGGACCAACACAGGCTCTGATTGGCTGAGTCTGAGCCTCAGGCCAGTGCTCATCTACCAGGAGGAAGGCTTGCCTTTGTAAGGAGGTTCAGTTGGCACATCTCAGCTGGACATCATGCTGCAGAGAGGTCTCAGGTGGCTGGTGAGGCACCGACAGGCAGCACCCCTTCTCCCAGCCCTGGCTGACCAGCCCCGGATGCTCAAGTCAGACTGGATGCCAGCCCCACCCATCACCGTGTGTACCCACGTTGTGTACAGATGCTGGCAGCTGTGAGTGTGGTCAGAGAGTCCCAGATTGAGAGAGGTGGAAGGAACCCTAGACTCCATTGACAGATGAGAAATCTGAGGCCTGGAGATACAAGATGGCCTGCCCAAGGCCACAGCAAAGCCTTAGAGCCAGGACTCCTGATTCTTAGAAGATACTCATTCAACTTGGCCATTTTGTCCTATATTGAGGGGTGGACCCTCAAACTGGGAACTTAGAGACAACATCTGGAGGTTTCTCCAGTCTTACTGATCCTGCTGAACATTTTCCATATGGGAAAGTTGGGTTGCTGATTCCCCAGAGCAAGCAGAATCAGGGAAAGAGAATCTGATTAGTGGCAACTCAAGGGAAAGCAGTGATGACAGTTTAATGTAGCATTTTCTGGACCAAAAACAAAGAACAAAAAAGGCATAATTAAAAGTGAATTGTGGCAAGAGGGATATATGTATATGTATAGCTGATTCACTTTGTTATAAAGCAGAAACTAACACACCATTGTAAAGCATTTATATTCCAATAAAGATGTAAAAAAATACAGTTTTAAAAAGCGCAAGCTTTGGAACCAAATAATATTCACTTTTTAAGTCTTCAGTTCAAAAGGAGATCACAGGAAGTTACAAAATACTCAGATCATGGGTAGATCTTAACGGTGCTGAATGGAAAAAGTAATAAATACAACGAAGACCTTAAATTTTAAAAAAAGTGAATTGTGGAGCAGAGTCAAGATGGTGGAGTAGGAGGATGTGGAGTTCGCATCTCCTCACAACTAGGGCACCTACTAGGTGCTGGTAGTGGTCCTCAGACACCTAAGGGGATGGGAGGAATCCCTGCATGACCAGGTAGGATGTGGGAGGGAAGGACAGAGGAAAGAAAGGTGAAGGTGTGACGGTACCCTGCGGGGGGCTGGGGAAGGGGAGGGTTCCCACACTCAGAGGGGCCCACTCACGGCAAAGGGATCAGCGGGGATAGAGAGGGACCTTAGGGGGATCAGAGGATTGGAGGGGAATGTGGCCAGCCTCTCCCCCACCCACTCAGGCCCTGGTGAGCCTGCTGGGGTCCCAGGCCTGAATTCCCACCCCCTGGGGCCCCCTCCGGCCGGGCAGGTCCCGCGCCTGACCCTCCTGCCCCCCCAGCACCCCCACCCCTGCCAAGACCTCTTCCAGCTGTGCCGGCCCCAGCGGGGGCACCCCTGACAGGGCTTCCTCTGGCCATGCATGTACAGGTAGACTAAGTGCCGCCTCCTCCAAGGCCTCCTCCGGCTGTGCCAGCCCCTGCAGGTGAGGCTGTGGAGGCCTGTGCCCCAGCTGACCTGCATGGGCATGTGTGCTCTGGGCCAGCTCCAGGAACAGACGCTGGTGAGAGGAACACATGCAGAGCTGGGGCTGGCACAGTGGGTCCAGAGGTCTACCTAGAGGTCTTGGAAGCCTACTGGGGAGGCGGGGGTAGGCTGTAGCTCACCGTGGGGGCAAGGACACTGACAGAGAAGGCACCAGGGAACTTTTTATTTTTTAATTTAAAAATTTTTTCATTTTCTTTATTTTCTTTTTGCTGTTCTGGTTCTGTTTTGTTTTGTTGTTTCATTTTTATTTTTTTTCTAATATATTTTTTAATTTTCTAATTTTGTTTAATTTTTTTATTCTTTGTTACTGTTCTGCTCTTTTCTGTTTGTTTTATGTTTTTTGTTTTTGTTTTTGTTTTTTTGCCATGCCACATGGCTTGTGGGGTCTTGGATCCCAGGCCAGGGCTTGGGCCTGAGCTCCTGTGGTGGGAGTGCTGAGTCCAAGCTGCTGGGCTAACAGAGAACTTCAGGTCCCAGGGAATATTAATCAGTGTGAGGTCTCCCAGAGGTCCTCATCTCGGCACCAAGACCCAGCTCCACCCAGCTGCCTGCAAACTCCAGTGCTGGACGCCTCAGGTCAAACAATCAGCAAGACAGGAACACAGCACCACCCATCAAAAAAAATGAGATGACCAAAAAAATATGTTACAGATGAAGGAGCAAGGTAAAAACCTACAAGACCAAATAAATGAAGAGGAAATAGGCAACCTACCTGAAAAAGAATTCAGAGTAATGGTAGTAAAGATGATCCAGAATATCAGAAATAGAATGGAGGCATGGATTGAGAGAATACAAGAAGTGTTTAACAAAGACCTAGATGAACTAAAGAACAAACAAACAGAGATGAACAACACAATAACTGAAATGAAAAATACTCTAGAAGGAATCAATAGCACAATAACTGAGGCAGAAAAACGAATAAGTGAGCTGGAAGATAGAATGGTGGAAATAACTGCTGAGGAGCAGAATAAAGAAAAAAGAATGAAAAGAATTGAGGACAGTCTCAGAGACCTCTTGGACAACATTAAATGCACCAACATTTGAATTATAGGGAGATAAGAAGAAGAGAAAGAGAGAGGGTCTGAGAAAATATTTGAAGAGATTAAAGTTGAAAACTTCCCTAACATGGGAAAGGAAATAGCCACCCATGTCCAGGAAGCACAGAAACTCCCATACAGGATGAAACCAAGGAGCAACATGCTGAGACACATATTAATCAAACTAACAAAAATTAAATTCAAAGAAAAAATATTAAAAGGAGCAAGGGGGGCTTCCCTGGTGGCGCAGTGGTTGAGAATCTGCCTGCCAATGCAGGGGACACGGGTTCGAGCCCTGGTCTGGGAAGATCCCACATGCCACAGAGCAACTGGGCCCGTGAGCCACAACTACTGAGCCTGAGCGTCTGGAGCCTGTGCTCCACAACAAGAGAGGCCGCGATAGTGAGAGGCCCGCGTGCCGCGATGAAGAGTGGCCCCCACTTGCCGCAACTGGAGAAAGCCCTTGCACAGAAACGAAGACCCAACACAGCCAAAAATAAATAAATAATAATAAATAAATAATAAATTAAAAAATTAAAGAAAAAACAAAAAACAAAACAAAACAAAAAAAAAGGAGCAAGGGAAAAGCAAAAAATAACATACAAAGGAATCCCTATAAGGTTATCGGCTGATTTTTCAGCAGAAACTCTGCAGGCCAGAAGGGAGTGGCAGGATATATTTAAAGTGATGAAAGGGAAAAGCCTACAACCAAGATTACTCTACCCAGCAAGGATCTCATTCAGATTCAACAGAGAAATCAAAAGCTTTATAGCAAGCAAAAGCTAAGAGAATTCAGCACCGCCAAACCAGCTTTACAACAAATGTTAAAGGAACTTCTCTAGGGAGGAAACACAAGAGAGGAAGAAGAAAAAGACCTACAAAAACAAACCCCAAACAATAAAGAAAATGGGAATAGGAACATACATATCAATAATTACCTTAAATGTAAATGTATTAAATGCTTCAACCAAAAGACACAGACTGGCTGAATGGATACAAAAAGAGACCCATATATATACTGTCTACAAGAGACCCACTTCAGACCTAGCGACACATACAGACTGAAAGTGAGGGGATGGAAAAAGATATTCCATACAAATGGAAATCAAAAGAGAGTTGTAGTAGCAATACTCGTGTCAGATAAAATAGACTTTAAAATAAAGACTGTTACAAGAGACATGGAAGGACACTACATAATGATCAAGGGATCAATCCAAGAAGATATAACAATTATAAATATTTATGCACCCAACATAGGAGCACCTCAATACATAAGGCAACTGCTAACAGCTATAAAAGGGGAAATCGACAGTAACACAAAAATGGTGGGGGCTTTAACACCCCACTTACACCAATGGACAGGTCATCAGGACAGAAAATTAATAAGGAAACACAAGCTTTAAATGACACATAGAACAGATAGACTTAATTGATATTTATAGGACATTCCATCTGAAAGCAGCAGAATACACTTTCTTCTCAAGTGCACACAGAAGATTCTCCAGGATAGATCACATCTTGGGTCACAAATCAAGCCTTCTTAAATTTAAGAAAATTGAAATTGTATAAAGCATCTTTTCTGACCACAATGCTATGAGTTTAGAAATCAATTACAGGGAAAAAAAAAACTGTAAAAAACACAAACACATGGAGGCTAAACAATACACTACTAAATAACCAAGAGATCATTGAAGAAATAAAAGAGGAAATCAAAAAATACATAGAAACAAATGACACTGAAAACACGATGACCCAAAACCTATGGGATGCAGCAAAAGCAGTCCTAAGAGGGAAGTTTATAGCAATTCAATCCTACATCAAGAAACAAGAAAAATCTCAAATAAACAGCCTAACCTTACGCCTAAAGCAACTAGAGAAAGAAGAACAAACAAAACCCAAAGTTAGTAGAAGGAAAGAAATCATAAAGATCAGAGCAGAAATAAATGAAATAGAAAAGAAGAAAACAACAGCAAAAAAATCAATGAAACTAAAAGCTGGTTCTTCGAGAAGATAAACAAAATTGATAAACCTTTAGCCAGGCTCATCAAGAAAAAAAGGGAGAGGATTCAAATCAATAAAATTACAAATGAAAAAGGAGAAATTACAACTGACACCGCAGAAATACCAAGGATCCTAAGAGACTACTACAAGCAACTCTATGCCAATAAAATGGACAGCCTGGAAGAAATGGACATATTCTTAGAAATGTACAACCTTCCGGGCTTCCCTGGTGGCGCAGTGGTTGAGAGTCTGCCTGCCAATGCAGGGGACGCGGGTTCGAGCCCTGGTCTGGGAAGATCCCACATGCCGCGGAGCAACTAGGCCCGTGAGCCACAGCTACTGAGCCTGCGCGTCTGGAGCCTGTGCTCCGCAACAAGAGAGGCCGCGATAGTGAGAGGCCCGCGCACCGCGATGAAGAGTGGCCCCGCTCGCCACAACTAGAGAAAGCCCTCGCACAGAAACGAAGACCCAACACAGCCATAAATAAATAATAAATAAATAAAATTTAAAAAAAAAAAAAGAAATGTACAACCTTCCAAGACTGAACCAGGAAGAAATAGAAAATATAAACAGAGCAAGCGTAAGTAATGAAATTGAAACTGCAATTAAAAATCGTCCAACAAACAAAAGTCCAGGACCAGATGGCTTCAGAGGTGAATTCTATTAAACATTTAGAGAAGAGCTAACACCCATCCTTCTCAAACTTCAAAAAAATTGCATAGGAAGGAATATTCCCAAGCTCATTCTACGAGACCACCATCACCCTGATACCTAAACCAGACAAAGATGTCACAAAGAAAGAAAACTACAGGCCAATATCGCTGATGAACATAGATGCAAAAATCCTTAACAAAATACAAGCAAACAGAATCCAACAACACATTAACAGGATCATACATCATGATCAATTGGGATTTATCCCAGGGATGCAAGGATTCTTCAGTATATGCAAATCAATCAGTGTGATACACCATATTAACAAATTGAAGAATAAAAACCATGTGATCATCTCAACAGATGCAGAAAAAGCTTTTGACAAAATTCAACACCCAATTATGATAAAAAACTCTCCAGAAATTGGGCATACAGTGAACGTACCTCGACATAATAAAGGCTATATATGACAAACCCACAGCAAACATCATTCTCAATGGTGAAAAACTGAAAGCATTTCCTCTAAAATCAGGAACAGGACAAGGATGTCCACTCTCGCCACTCTTATTCAACATAGTTTTGGAAGTCTTAGCCATGGCAGTCGGAGAAGAATAAGAAATAAAATGAATCCAAATAGGAAAAGAAGAAGTAAAATTGTCACTGTTTGCAGATGACATGATACTATATGTGGAAAATTCTAAAGTAGCCACCAGAAAACTACTAGAGCTAATCAATGAATTTGGTAAAGTTGCAGGATACAAAATTAACGCACAGAAATCTCTCGCTTTCCTATACACTAACAATGAAAGATCAGAAAGGGAAATTAAGGAAACAATCCCATTTACCATTACAACATAAAGAATAAAATACCTAGGAATAAATCTACCTAAGGAGGCAGAAGACCTGTTCTCAGAAAACTATAAGACACTGATGAAAGAAATCAAAGATGACAGAAAGAGATGGAGAGATATACCATGTTCTTGGATTGGAAGAATCAATATTGTGAAAATGACTATACTACCCAAAGCAATCTACAGATACAATGCAATCCCTATCAAATTTTCAGTGGCATTTTTCACAGAATTAGAACAAAAAATTTTACAATTTGTATGGAAACACAAAAGACCCTGAACAGCCAAAGCAACCTTGAAAAAGAAAAACAGAGCTGGAGAAATCAGACTCCCTGACTTGAGACTATACTACAAAGCTACAGTAATCAAGACAGTATGGTACTGGCACAAAAACAGAAATATAGATCAATGGAACAGAGCAGAAAGCCCAGAGATGAACCCACACACCTAAGGTCACCTAATCTATGACAAAGGAGCCAAGAATATACAATGGAGAAAAGACAGTCTCTTCAGTAAGTGGTGCTCGGAAAACTGGGCAGCTACATGTAAAAGAATGAAATTAGAACACTCCTTAATACCATACACAAAAATAAACTCAAAATAGATTAAAGACCTAAATGTAAGACTGGACACTACAAAATTCTTAGAGGAAAAAATAGGAAAAACACTCTTTGACATAAATCACAGTAAGATCTTTTTTGACCCACCTCCTAGCATAATGGAAATAAAAGCAAAAATAAACAAATGGGACCCAATGAAACTTAAAAGCTTTTGCACAGCAAAGAAAACCATAAATTAGATGAAAAGACAACCCTCAGAATGGGAGAAAATATTTGCAAACAAAGCAACTGACTAGGGAATAATCTCCAAAATATACAAACAGCTCATGCAGCTCAATATCAAAAAAACAACCCAATCAAACAATGGGCAGAAGACCTAAATAGATATTTCTCCAAAGGAGACATACAGATGGCCAAGAGGCACATGAAAAGATGCTCAACATCACTAATTATTAGAGAAATGCAGATCAAAACTGCAATGAGTTATCACCTCACGCTGGTCAGAATGGCCATCATCAAAAAGCTACAAACAGTAAATGCTGGAGAGGGTGTGGAGAAAAGGAAACCCTCTTGTACTGTTGGTGGGAATGTAAATTTTTTTTAATTTAATTTTTTTCAAGCCACTGAATAAACTTTTTATTTTATATTGGAGTATAGCCAATTAACAATGTTGTGATAGTTTCAGGTGCACAGCAAAGTGACTCAGCCATACATACACATGTATCTATTCTCCCCCAAACTCCCCTCCCATCCAGGCTGCCCATAACATTGTGCAGAGTTCCCTGTGCTATACAGTAGGTCCTTGTTGGTTATCCATTTTAAATGTGGTAGTGTGTACATGTCGATACCAAACTCCATAACTATCCCTTCCTCTCACTCTTCCCCCCTGGTAGCCATAAGTTCGTTCTCTAAGAATGTAAATTGATACAGCCACTATGGAGAGTAGTATGGAGGTTCCTTAAAAAACTAAAAATAGAGCTACCATATGATCCAGCAATCCCATTCCTGGGCATATACCCTGAGTAAACCATAATTCAAAAAGACACATGCACCCCAATGTTCATTGTAGCACTATTTATGATAGCGAGGACATGGAAGCAACCTAAATGTCCATTGATAGATGAATGGATAAAGAAGATGTGGTACTTATACACAATGGAATACTACTCAGCCCAAACAAAGGAACAAAATTGGGTCATTTGTAGAGACGTGGGTGGACCTAGAGTCTGTCATACAGAGTGAAGTAAGTCAGACAGAGAAACACAAATATCGTATATTAACACATATATGTGGAATCTAGAAAAATGGTACAGATGAACCTATTTGCAGGGCAGGAATAGAGACGCAGACATGGAGAACAGACATGTGGACATGGGGCAGGGAAGGGGAGATGAATTGGGAGATTGGGACTGATGTATGTGCACTGCCATGTGTAAAACAGATAGCTAGTGGGAACCTGTTGTATAGCACAGGGAACTCAGCTCGGTCTCTGTGGTGAACTAGATGGGTGGGATGGGGAGGTGGGTAGGAGGGAGTTCCAAGAGGGAGGGGATATATGTATAAATATAGCTGATTCACTTCGTTGTACAGCAGAAAGTAACACAACATTGTAAAGCAGCTATACCCCAATAAAAAAAAAGTGAATTGTGTGCAAATTAAGTGCTCAAAAGTAGCATCGATTGGATGTCACCCCTTTCATGATTTCATAAGATAAGTAAACTCATTCCAAAATATTTTGAGTTCAGGTTTGGTTTCATACGATCAGTACTAGGAAAGAATTCTTTGGAATCAAACTAGAGAAAGAGAGACTTTTCCTGTTGGATTCAGATGAAACTAACATCTTAGAATGCTTGCTCTGGGCCAGGTACTGAGCCAGGTACATTCCAATATCATGACCGCATGCAGTCCTCACAGCAACCTACAGGGCAGGTGGTGTTATTCTCATTTTACAGATTTAACAACTGATGCTCAAAGCAGTTAAAGGACAATTACCATTCAGTGCAGTGTATTAACGGGAAGAAGTTAGGGAGACAGAATTCAAATGCCACTCTACCCTCTACTAGCTGGCAAAAAGCTCACTGCAAGAGGGCAGTAAGGATCGGGGACCATTCCTAGGTGTTAGGCTTTTTCCCCCCTTAAAAGCCTGTCTGTCTATAAATAATATAAGAATCTGTATTTTCTCCATCTGTGTAGGTAAGGAAGAGTGTATACAGGGAACTGTAAGCCAGTAACTAAGCCAGAAAAAAAGTAGAAACTGTACAAGAGCAAGAAGGACTGATTGGCCCCGATGATATGAACAATAACCAGGTGGAAGGTACAAGAAAATGTTGCCATATGATGGATTTTCCAAAACCCAGGGAGGAGGGTTGGCCACCTAGACCTGGTCCTCCTCTCCTCTGTCTGCCGGAAAAGGGAGTCTCTGGTTGAGCCCCCAGCTGTAATGGGACAGTAAAGAGGCCTAATAAACCAGAGAGTCAACCAAGGTGAACTGTGTTGGAAGAAGAGCCTGGAGGATGTGGGGGAGCAGGAGAGGGAAACGGCCGGGAAAAGACCGTGTCTTTGAATTGTTTATCAACCAGGCTCCCAATGTCATTGAGACTTGACCAGACTACAGATTCCCATGTGCAAGTAGGAATCCTTCTAACAAGGAAATCTGACCATTTCATTCTCCTGCTTATAGCTCTTCTGTATAAAGCCCAAATTCTTTACCATGGCACCTTGGGCCCTAGTCTTTCTCTCTGACCTCCTCCCTTGCCCCCCTTCCCTACCACTAGACCTTTTCACTTGTACAGTTCTGGGAACATGCTCTCTCTCATCTCTGGGCATTTATTTGTACAGGCTCTGCCTGGTGAAAACTGCCCCATCTATTAAATACATGCATAAATGAATGAATCAAGTTGGAATTGGATCAGGCATAGTCTGCTACCTCTTTTGGATTTTCCAGGTCTCAAGTAGCCACCTCCATTCCAATACAAAGGATTATTCCCTACCCAACGCCAGCTGGAGCCCCATCATGGTGAGGCTGTACAATGAACACATGGAGAAGATGGTGGATGGGACGGGGACAAGACTTCCAGGTTATTTGCGCTCTTTGCAGTTCCTTAAAGAGGCAGACTTAGCCAGGATCACTAAAGCTGTCCCTGGTAAGTTCACATCCCTATATCAGGAGCACTTAACCTCGGTTGGAGCGGGGCTCTGGATAGTGCAGGACTGTCGGCAAATCTTTGCTTATGTGTGTGCATTTTCCTCGAGGAGCTCTGTGCCCCAGCCCAGTTCCCACACCTCCTGTGTGGGCTGCATTAGCCTGAGAGTCAGGTATGAGGCAGTCTGGGCATGGTGATCCTAGACTCACACAATATTAGGCCAGAAAAGGAACGTGGAGGCCACCTTGTTTAACCTGCTCATTTTACAAGAGAGAAAACTGAGGCCTAGATAGGTGATGAAGTGAGTTTTTGGCAGAGCCTGGACTAGAATCAGGAATTCCTGACTCCTGGGGCAGTGCTCTCTCCACCCGTGTCTGCAGTCACCCCGGCATCTCATACCTGCCAGCCCCACCCTCTCTTGTAGACCAGACAGGTGCAGTCTCAGTGAGGAATTGGGAAGAGGCAGTGCCTGGGATTAAGGACCAGTGCCTCTACCCTGGTATACACAGGGTCGGAAGCTCAGTGATGCAGCCAGGGGGCAGTATCTTACTGACCCCTGAGGCCAGAAGCCAGAACCTGTTATGGACAGGACTCATGCTCCCTCTAGTGGTCAGTTTGAGCTGAGCTCTTGAACCAGTGAAGGACATCAGATGGAAAACAAAGACCGGATCCCGCATTGCAGAGACAGGAGCCAGCTGAAGTCTTCTAATTTTATATACCTAAGCTGTCATTTGAAATTCTGCTTTGAGATTCTTGGTAAAAATGCAGGTGTTTGATAAGTCTTGGATTTTATATATTGGAGGCTTTACCTCTAATTAAGTCCTCTAAATTATCCCCATTTCAAGTCATACTGTATAGACAAATCTCTCTGAAATCTCAGACCTGTGGCAGTGAGAGGGGACATATATACTTAATTTACAGAAAGGATTTTTGCCTGCCTATTCCTTGATCTGCCACAATCAATGCATTCAGATTAGTATTTATTATTCAGTTGATAGGAACACCGGTGTCCCGAATTCACAGGCAGTTCACTCCTCACTGCCTCTCACACTGCTGATCTCATCCCTTCCTTGGAAGCTGCTCGTCTCCCTCAGAGGTTTATGCGGCCATCCCGGGGGGTGCAGATGGGAAGCTGAGGGCAGTGGGTTTCCTGAGGACCTCCTCCGGTTGGATGCTTTCTGCCCTGGAGACCGCACCATCCCAAGGGTCAGACTCCGGCCCGATGTCTTTCTCACCGACTCAACTCTACTCTCCAGTCCAGATGGTAGAAGACACCCGCCACTTTTTCTGGATCACAGAGATGAAGAAACTCGGCTTTGAGTATGTCATCTTCCACAGTGCCTCAGAGAAGAAGTGCATCTGCTTGTTCCAGCCTGAGCCCCTCCTGGAGGGGCTGCCTGGGTGAGGCACAGAGAGCCATCCCAGCCAGTAGCTCAAATGGGCTTTTTCTTGGTCAAAGAGCAGGGAGGGGTGGGGGTGAGAGGACAGTTGGTGGGTCCATGGCTGCCTTCAGCAGGTTCTTGGTTACTGCAGCTTTATTCTACTGACTCCCTGGGTAGGGAGGCTCCACCAGCCCCTCGGTCACCCACCTGAGGTGTGGCCTCTCCCTGTTAGGGACTTCCTGAACCTCCTAAATGGCAGTGGAGTAAGCAGTGGACGTTGGAAATAAGGGGGAAAAACTATTCTTGTTCAGTGGCCAGTACATGCCAGACCCTGCACGTGGAGATTTGGCTGTCTTAATTTAATGCCCACAAAAATTCTTAGGAGATATTCCTATCTTATGGATGAAGAAACAGATGGCCCAAGTGGTTCTCTGACTGAGGTCACATGGCTAGAAATGTGAGATTTAGAGTTAGGTCCCTCTCTGCCTGCAAAGCCCATGCTGTTTTCACTGCACCTTTCTAGTTCCCCCTGAGACCAACCCAAGAGGGAACACAAGATTCATCAGAATTTGTGGTTGGAGCTGGTGGTGGGGTGGGGAGTTTCTTCTGCTTTTAGTTTATTCTCTTCTAAGCAGGTGTAACTTGCTTCAGACAGCCTTGTTTGCTTCCCCTGCATTTCTTTGCTCTCACGTCTCTGCTCTACCCTGAGCGATGCAAGAATCTTGTTCTGGATTGCAGGGAACCCTTCAGCATGTCACCTCACTGGAACCTGCCCATGTGGAGTGGAGTTCTGGGTGACTCTTTCTTTCCCTTTCTCCTCTCGTCTGCCCCTGCAGGATTATCCATGGTGGCGCACTGGGGACCATGATAGACACGTTTTTCATGACGGTGTACAACAGTGCCAATGCAGTCTTTACAGGAACCATAACCATCACCTTCAAGAGGTCTGTTTCCTTGCCTGGGTTCAAGTTAGGAGTAAGCTGGCATGGGGTTATTCCATGTGTTGTAATGGAAGATGAGGGCTCATGTAGCAACCCTGAGTGCAAAGAGGAGTTTCTACTTTTGCTTTTCTCATGGACCAATCTAAACTTGTTAGATGTTCCTTTTTCATCCAAGGACAAGGTGATAAGCTTGAAAATGGGTTATGTGTTCCAACATAAAGATATTCTACATAGGATGATGATGAACTACTTTTGGCTGCCTCTGATTTAGAGAAAGCTAGCCCATGTGCCTGTAAATATTTACTTCAGTCCACAAATAATTATTGGGCCCCTACTAAAATGAAAATTTCTGATATTTGATTAGTCTCTTGCTAAACATGCACACATTATTTTGTTCGATCTTTACTATAATCCTGGGAGGTCGGTACCATTATCTCCAACTTGACAAATGAAGAAGCTGAGGTGAATACACAGCTAGCAGGTGACAAATGCAAGGGCCCCTGATATCTTGGAGTAGAACCCCAGGACCTCCACTCTGGCAGCCTCATCCTCCCACAGGGTCATCCCTCCCTTTCTCAGGAGACCAGCCCACCAGCCGCTCTCCCCCATTGTTCTCTCCTAGACCACTCACCCTCGGCTCAGTGGTGAGGCTGGAGGCAAAGGTCACTGGCATGGAAGGAAGAAAGGTGTTTCTCTCTTGCAAAGCCCAAAGCAGTGACAGGACCATCCTCTTTGCCAAAGCTTCTGGTAAAGCCATTAGAATTCTTTTTTCCTCCTGTTTGTGCCCATCCTTGTGATCGGGCACAGAGGGTGACTTTCCACACTGCCGAGGGCACTGCCTACCCCGGGAGACTCTTAAGGCTGCGTGCTTGGGGTTGGAGGGGATGGTCACATGGAGAGGAGCCTCTATAAGTTATAGGATAGAGGCCATCATAACACACCCATTCACCTCTCTGGGAGGCCAGTGTTGTCTAGTAGAAAAGTAGTTCGAGCCACAGGTGCAATTTTTAAAAATTTTATTGAAGTATAGTTGATTTACAATGTTGTGTTAATTTCTGCTGTACAGCAAAGTGACTCAGTTTTACATACATATATTCTTTTTCATATTCTTTTCCATTATGGTTTATCACAGGATAACAAGTGTAATCTTAAGTGTTCTAGTAGTCATATGAAAAAAGCAAAGAGATAAAATTAATTTTAATAATTATTTCACCTAATTCAATACACCCAAAATATCATTTCAACATGTAATAATGTAAAAATTATTCATGAGGTTATTTTATCTTATTGTCATGTCTTAGAAATCCAGCGTGTGGATAACTTACAGCACATTTCTGGCACGAAATTTTCAGCGTTTAAAGGGAAATGTGGATCTGCCAAGACAATAAAGTTGTGTTTAATGGAAAAATATTCCACACTGCTTCGGTTTTTAATACAAATTAATTATAATTAAATCAAGTTTAAAATTCTGGTCTTCAGTCACAGTAGCCACACTTCAAGTGCTTGATAGCCACAGTTGGCTACTGGCTACCGCATTGGGCAGAGCGAGTCTGGACTGTAATTACCTTCAGACATGACGCCCAGAAGCATACCTCCCTGCAGACGCCCCACGCAGCTCCGGGCGCAGGGAAGCCCCGATCCTGCAGTTCCAGAGCTCTCCACGAGGTAGCACTAAGGAGCACACCCTCGCCAGCGCGTGACCCGCGTCCAACCCCGGAAGCTAAATTCCGCCGTTATATCTAGTTCCTCCGGCTTTCTCCACTGCCGGATGCACTCCGCCTAGTACTCTCAAGTCCTGAAGACGGCGACGGGACAGGATGGGCAGGGCAACAGAGCCGCGCAGTCCGCTGAGCTACTGAAGAGCGGCGCCTGGAGCCACTCACGTGCGGTGGGCGCGCAGGTCCCGACCCCCGACCAGCGCAGACTGCAGAGAAGCCCCGCGGTAGAACGTGTCGCCCGGCTACCGCCATCGCGTCGTCTTCTCTAGAATCGTCAGGGCCGGGCCTGAGCTCCCACCGACGGCACCCCGGGCCCGGTGCAGTCGCAGGCCTTCCCTCCAATGATTCAGAAGTCACGCCCGGCGCTGCTGCAGCCTCAAGATGTCGGAGACAGGGTGGAAACGCTTATGGTAACCTGCGGGGAAGGGAAGGCAGGGGTTCCGGCATTGCTGGCTCGGGGAGGGAAATTCGGAAGGTTGCCGAGGGTCAGCGGCCCTCGGGAACCTTTTCTGCCTCCGGGATGCGCGCATAACCGGTTGGGGACGTGGCGGCAGAGATGGAGTTTGACTAAGGGATTAAAAGAGGGGAGGGAGGAAGGAGAGAAGTTGCAGTCCAGTCCTTGGGACAGGCAAGCAAAGGTATCGCTCCTGTATTGGTAATCTGGGTAGAGGTAGGCGGAATTGCCGGGGCCTTGGCCGGTGTCGGGGGGGAATGTGCCCGTGTGGTCCAGAACGAGGTGCGAGCGCTACGGGACGTTGCTTTGAGTTGGATGCCTAGAATGACAGGTGGGAGGACACCTGGGTAGATATTTGGACCATTGCAAAGCCCGGCAATAACGCTAAGCCTGAGAAGCGGTCGTTGCTCGAGCGAGGTGGGTTGGGGCTGCACAGCGCCCGTGAGCTGGACCAGGTGGACCCTCCCGGCAACCGGTGCGGTTTGCCTGCGTCACGAGGCCACGCCACTCCCGCGCCTGGATTGGCTGCCGTGTTCGAGCCGTGGGGCTGCCATTGGTGGAGGCGGAGGCTGGGCTGGGCCGGCGAGGAGGGTCCGGCTGAGTTGCTGCTAGTGGTGGGTGGAGGCGGGGATGCGGCTTCGTTTTAGGCCGGGAGGGCCAGTTGGCAGCGGCTACTTTTCTCCCTGAGGTCAAGGTCACGGCCCACCTGCGCCGGGGGCAGGGCAGGGGTGTGGGGTTTTTTGTTTTGTTTTTTATCTTTAACAAAGGTGGAGGCGGGGACCGCTCTACGTTGACATCTTATAACATGTGCTTACGTATTTCTTTTTGGGTCCTCCAGCTCTGGCCTGGAGATCTGAATTGGATTTAGGATATAGTTTTTTTAAAGGGGAGTAGGAGTTGCTTGTGGAACCTGTTTGCTAACTATTCAAGTGCTGCTTATTGCCTTTTTGTATCTATGTATCATTGTTTGGTTGTTTTTGCCCTACCCCCCCTCAAAAAACAAAAAACAAACAAACAAACAAAAAAGCCAGCTGTATTACTCATTTTATTTACCTTGAATAAATTTGGGCTGTTTAGGAAAAAAAAAAATCAAACGTGCCTTAAAGGGTATGCCATCCACCATTGACAATATCTTAAGACTATTCAAAATGAAAAGTGTAAATTCTGTCTTTTTAAAACAATTATGTTACCTGTTTGTTTGTTTTTAACAGAGGTTAATCTATACTTCTGGTTTATATTTTGCATCTGTTCTATGCTAATGGACCTGGAAAATTACAAAGTTAAAAAAGTTATGGGCTCTATGCATGTATCCACAAATATTTATTTAGCCAATAAAATGTCCAAGCAATGTGCTGTAAAAAAAAAAACTTTAAGAAAATAGTTCCTGCAATGGAGGACAGTGTGTTGGGCATTGGGGAGCAGTATACAGTAGTTCCATACACAACCTGTGAGAGCATTAGAGAGGCAGCTCCAAAGAGAACTGCTTAGAAGCTGTAACCGCAGGTCATTCCTACAGCCTTACTGGAGCAAAGGGCTGGAGGGAGCCAGGGGAGAGTCCCCTGTCCAGGGATGTGGCCTGCAGGGTCCTCTAAGCCTTATCCTGTGGAATTGTGCTCAAGGGAGAGCCATGTGCAGATTTTCTGTTAGATGAAGTGATTCGTTCTTTTTTTTTTATTTTTTTTTAATTTATTTTTGGCCGTGTTGGGTCTTCGTTGCTGTGCGAGGGCTTTCTCTAGTTGCGGTGAGCGCGGGCTACTCTTCGTTGTAATGAGCGGGCTTCTCACTGCGGTGGCTTCTCTTGTTGCAGAGCAGGGGCTCTACGCACGTGGGCTTCAGTAGTGGTGGCTCGCGGGCTCTAGAGCACAGGCTCAGTAGTAGTGGCGCATGGGCTTAGTTGCTTCGCGGCATGTGGGATCTTCCTGGACCAGTGCTCGAACCCGTGTCCCCTGCATTGGCAGGTGGATTCTTAACCACTGTGCCACCAGGGAAGTCCCTGACTCATTCATTCTTGATTGTTGAGCACCTGCTGTGGACCAGGCTCCGTGGTCAGTGCTGGAGGAACCATCATGAACAGGACAGTCCAGGCCTCCTCTGTCCTTGACCCTCAGTCATAAGGCAGGTGGGCTCCGGCGCCGTGGAAGCACTGAAGAGGAGCACTGAACACGAGTGTGGGCTTAGGGTAGATCAATGGCAGGGTGTTCACTGGGATGGAGCGTCCTGGAGGAGAGGCACATGGGGGGTGAGGGAGAAAGATGAGTTCAGGTTTGGAAATGTCAACCCGCGGTGCCTGTGGGACATCAGATTAAGTGGATATGGGAGTCTGCGGAAGGCAGGTTGCAAGTGTGGACAGAAGGGTGGAAAAGAAGAGGCTCTGCATGTGAAGGAGGAGAGGCCAGGGAAGTGGGAGGAAGATCAGGACAGTGTTAATCCCAGAAGCCGGAGGCAGAGCACATTTCCAGAAGGAGCTGGTGGTGGTCAACAGCCAACAGCAGAATGCTGCTGAGCTGCCTGGGAAGTGCCCTGGACTGTCACTTAGACTGCGAGGGATGGTGAAAAAAGCACGAACTTTGAGTCCTAGCCAATGGCTTCAAATCCTGTGACTTAGGATACATTGTCATCCCTATGAGCTCCAGTTTCATCTGGAAAATGGGATTGAACATCTAGCTCTTATGAGCATTGTGAGGTTTCGAGGTGTTGTATATGGATGCCTCACCCCAGGCTGCTCTGGTAGCGGGCGTTGGCACTGCTGAGGCTGGAGACCCCCAAGGAGATCACTAGGATGGATCAGTTGGGGGCAGGCTCTGGGAGGAATGAGGGGTCATCAGCAGGAGTTGGTCATGAAACAGTAGGTAGACCAAGGAGTCTTATTTGTCTCCCAAATGTCCTGCTGGGACATGAAGGAGAGGCAAGCATGTGGAGAACCGTGGACAGAGTTTCCATTAGGGGATGTTGAGTTTGAGATGCCTACAGGCCATTCGAGGGGAGGTGGGGGAAGCATGGGGACAGTGGACTCGGGGAGAGAGGCTGAAGCAGGCTGGAGGTGTGGGCGTTGCTGGCATGTGTGTGTCGAGCATGGTGTGGTGTGGAGGTGAGGGTGCCCTGAGAGGCCGCAGTTACGGGGAGATAAGAGGAACAGCAACATCTGTGGCTGGGGAAAGGAGGCTTAGAAGGGCAGCCAGAAACCAAAAAGAGAGGAGCGGCGATCAGCTGTTTCAAATGCACCAGAGAGGCCAAGTAAGAGAAGGCCACAGATGGGAAAGGGATCCTGGGGTATGGCAGGTCCTTGGTGAGGCAGCTTTGGTGGAGGGGCTTTATCTGGATGGCAGACTTTGGGGACCTGAAGGGAGACTAGTGAAGAGGGAGTGGAGATGATGTGGCATCAGGCTGGAAAGATGGGGGGCTTTCAAGCTTGTTCCAGACAAAGGAGAAGATGTCAGTGGAAGTAAGAGGCTGGGTATGCAGGGAAGAGAGGCTCACTGATGCCACAATGGTTCGGATGAGGCTGAGAAACAAAATTTGTGGGAATATGGGTTAGCAAAAGGAGCAGGACACACATCTGATGAAGTTGTTCCCATCTGGCTTGGTTGTACTTGTGGTCTTACCTTTGATGCTTGGAAGGCTATTTGAACGTGGTTATAAGCTCCAGTATTCATTATCTGAACTTATTAAGTCCTTTTAAGGAATTCCAGTTATAAATTGAGACTTGCTCTTTTGGTGAAACGTGGAATAATCTCTCTTCTCCGTGAAACAAATACCACAGATTACAAACATTTTGGTTGCGGGTAGGTAGTTTTTTTGACGTGTATAACAGGCAACTTCACCTTAATAGCATTTTAGAACTATAGTAGGCCATTTATTAGAAAGTAATAGTGCAAATGCCATTTAATGAGAAGAGAGAAGATCTTTGGATGGAGTTTGCCAAGTGTCTCCTTTGGAAAAGAGGACATTTGTTTCCTGCTTGGATTTTTAAAAGTGTGTTTTCACAACCCATTGCTGCGTCTGGATTCCGGGGCGTGCCGTGGGGCCTCTGGAGTGCGCTTGGGGGAAACACAGTCAGTCTGCGAGGCACTCCTGCCCTTCTGGATGCCGCCTCTCCATTAGACAGTGTGTGTGACTCTCCCGGCTTAGAGGACAGCCAGCAAACCCAGGAGTGGCTGCTGGCCTGTGGCGCCCCTGCGATCTGTTTAGGTCTCAGTGAGATGAATGAGTACATGACGGGGGAAAGTTTTACATTAAGGAAATGCATGGGTTTTACAGGAAGTGGCACAGACGTTTCACATTGTACCTGCTCACTTACGGTTTCACTTCCTTTGTCTTACTCCTGTAAATAGCCTGCAGGCCCTACAACCAAGGGAACCTGAAACCAGCAGTTCAGAGTTAAAACACTGTTCAATTGATTTTTGCTTTTGTGACGAGAAGGAGTTGGCCAATAACTTACCGTCAAGACAAGTAGGGAGGTGTGGTCAGTGGCATAATTCACAGATGGAAATAACCGTGTTGCTCAGTAGGAGCAAAGTTATCCATAAGTTTTTAATTATCAGTAATTACTAAAGTTGTTATCAGTAAGACCAGAGAGCTACCTCTTGGAGTATACTGTGTTCTCAACAACATTCCAACACTGTTCATTCCTGGCTATGCTTTTCCCTTCTGTGAAGTCTGACACTAATACAGGGCGCCACCAGGTGAGTTTCTGAGAGCTCCTTACACTGGTCCAGGTGTGGCGAAGGCTGGGACAAAGCTGCTGACACAGTGTTCTCTTGCCCTGCAGTTGCAGCCCGTGATCAAAGCTTTCCTGTGTGGCTCCATCAGTGGGACCTGCTCTACCCTCCTTTTCCAACCCCTGGATCTCCTCAAAACGCGCCTGCAGACCCTCCAGCCCTCAGCCCATGGGTGAGGCCTGCTGCCCCCTCCCCCCGCCCCCTCCCCCCCCTTTAACTGAAGAACTGGTTTCAACAACTTCTCTCAGACACTGGCGCATCTTTACTGTGTTCAGTCAACTTCCATTCTGTTGGATGAGCAAAGAGAAACACAGGCCAGGCCCAGCTTTTATGTGTTTTATATATACTCTGTTATATTTGACACTTCTCTTAATTAAGTGGGGTCCTTCCCTGAGTAGCTTCCTGGGATCTGCCTTGGTGACGTTTGCATTTTCCTGTGCCAGCCTGTAATGTCATAACTGTGCTGCCTGGCACAAGTAGTGGGTGGTTTTCTGGAAATAAGGTAGGTATTGAGTGTCTCTTGTGTGCCCCCGATTGGGCTCAGCCCTCTGGGAAGTGCACAGAGTGTATGTAAAATGAGAAGTTATCCCATTGCTTGCAGTGTGAATGGACAAAGAATCACGTACCTGCCACATCGTGAACGCACAGGAACTCAGAGTAACTCCAAGATGCCTTTTAGAGATTCTTAAGTGTTCTAGAAAAGAGTCCATACAGAGAGGTCTGTGAGTGGGGAGTTCTTTCACCAGGATGTGGTCTAAGTGACTTCTCCTTCCTTGCCTTCGTTTTGTCTGCCTTCAGATCCAGACGTGTTGGGATGTTGGCTCTGCTCTTGAATGTGGTTCGCACGGAGAGTCTGTTGGGCCTCTGGAAAGGGATGTCCCCCGTAAGCTGCCTTTTGGGTCTTGTCTTGCACCCCCTCCTTTAATAACTAGCCGTCTCTCATCCACCTCACACTTCCTCTCTTTTAAGGGAACGTGAGGTTGGAGGTGGTGGGAGGGTCTTTCTGGTCTTCCTGCCCATCCCTCTCACTGTCGCTGGCTTCCATTTGAGGGCCCTGGGAGTAGCACACCTGTGCGCCCTGGGCACGACTTCTTAGTGCAGCATGAAGTCCTAGAGCAGAGGCAGCTGGCGCCCCACCTGTCAACAGGCCTTGCCCTCACCCCTCCAGTCCCTCCACAACTGCATTTCTTCGCCTAGACAGCTTTTTCTGGCCTTAGGAACTCACTTTGCTGGAAATGTCAGGGAATTCACGCTCACCCCAGCCCCGCAGCAGCCCTTAACCAATGAAAGACGAGAGCTGATGTTTAAAACTTCCCTTCCCTCCTCAGGTGGCAGGGTAACACTGATTCCCAGAGTTCCCCAGAGGGATTCCGTTGCCCATGGCAATAACTGATGAGATGACACACTCTTTGTTGGCTGCCTTCTCTCCCATCTCATTTCCATACTCTCCCATTGGTGTTCCCTCCACACCTTAAATCGACTCCTTGCATGCGAATCCTGGGTCTTCTTTGGGGAAATCCAGCTCAGACAGGATCTTACGTGTTGGTGTTTGATTCCGTTCCTCCCTCCGACTTGTTCCGCAGTCCATCGTGAGGTGCGTCCCTGGCGTTGGAATCTACTTTGGCACTCTCTACTCTTTGAAGCAGTACTTCCTGCGAGGCCATCCCCCGACCGCCCTGGAGTCAGTTATACTGGGGGTGGGCTCCCGCTCTGTTGCGGGGGTCTGCATGTCACCCATCACTGTGATCAAGACACGGTACGAGGTGAGTGAGCAAACAGAGACACCGGGCTCTTGAGTCAAGTGGCCGCTGATGCCACCTCCCGATTTATAACCTAACACAGGGTCAATGTGGTCGGAGAACTCATCTGTGTAGTCAGGCCAAGCACATGCAAACCAGAGCCGCCAGGGCTCCGGTAATGCACCCTGAGGATGGCTTGGTTCAGTGCGCAAACCCAGGGCCACTGTGCCAGCCATTGGTTCTGTGCTTCCTTTGCAGAGCGGGCGGTACGGCTATGAAAGCATCTACGCGGCCCTGAGGAGCATCTATCACAGCGAGGGGTACCGGGGGCTCTTCAGTGGTCTGACAGCAACACTCCTTCGTGATGCCCCCTTTTCCGGAATCTACTTGATGTTTTACAACCAGACGAAAAACATTGTGCTTCATGGTACGGGTAAAGGAAGGTGTGGGAAGAGATATCCCTCGAGAGAGCACATCCTCACCACTTTCTCTGAGATAGGAGACTATTCGTTGTTCTTAGCAGCTCCAGATTCTTATCCTAGTTTTAGAGACCGAGCCATATCTGCATTGTGTCAGGCTTGGGATCCGGTGCTGGGATGCAAGGGCGGCCATGAAGACATGGTCCCTGCCCTTTTGAGTTTATAGCTTCCTAAGGCAGACTACTGATAGTATGTAATTCTTGAGTCGGGTAGGGGGTAGGATAAAGCTCATTTTGCATAGGCTTTGCAGCAATACTTCCCACATTTGCCTGATCTTAAGAATTCTGGGTCCTACCCAAGGCATCCTAAATCAGAAGCTTTGGGGTAAGACCTGAGAGACTGTATTTTTCAAGAAGCACTTGTGATTCTTATCAGACAAGTTTGGGAAATCCAATGGGTTAGGAGCTAGGAGAAAAATATTTTCATGTCCCTTGCTGTGCTCCTAGTTAACATTGTTTTGAGCCCTCTGTTTGGATGGAGGGAAAGATGCCAAACCCCTAGCATTCTGGCAGGCCCACCCTTCCAGTAAGCTCGTGTTGTCAAGACATGGGCAAAATCAACAGGCAGTAAACATCCACCCAAGCAGAGCCAGGCATTGATAGAAACACATCCTGTAAAGTGAACCTGCATTCAGTAAGGTGTCTATGGATAATGTGAGCAAGGAATTGCAACCAAAGTCATTTAATTGGGAAAGGCAGAATGCCACCCCCATGACAGTGGTGTCAGTTGGGGTGCTTTGGGAGATTTGCTGCTTCTCCCCAGGCACCAGGAGGTGTGACACTACAGGTCACAGCCTTACTTTACAGGAGAAAGTTAAGGCAATAAGGGAGCTTGGATATACATTTTTAACTTCTTCATCCATCCTAAAATTTTTTTAAAATTTGGTATTTAGAAATCATTTTATGCTTACCAAAAAAGCCACAAGAATAGTACCTATAACTCCATAGCTCTTTATTATTCTATGTGTATAATTGTTTTCCTCAAACCATTTGAGAATAAGTTGCAGACATGATGCCTCTTTACCCTTAAATACATCAGTGTGTACTTCCTAAGAACAAATGCATTCTTGTATAACCATGATAGTTTTTTCATCTGTAGTCTTGATTTCTCCAATTTTCCCAATAATGTATTTTGTAACAATTTTTATTTTTTATTTTCAAGAGTATAAGCCAGTTATATAACCTCAGCGTGAGTTTCCCTGATGTTTCCTTTCAACTAGATTCGTTTATACCTTTTTAGCAAGAGGAGCACATAATTGAGGTTGTGTCTTCAGTGCCTTATATCAGGAAGCTCATGACATCCGTCTGATGCACTGTGGGTGATGTTAACTTTTTATGACTATAAAAAGTATCTCCACTGAAAACTCAATTGTTCTTTTGTAATTTCTAAGTATCTCTGTGGGGAGATACTTTGAATCTATATAAATCTATGTAACACCTCCTGTCCTTTCATCCATATATTTTAGCATCAGTGAATGACTCTTGCCTGAATCAGTTAGGCTGATGGTTGTAAAAAGGTGAACTTTTAGTTCCATTATCCTACTTACACTGATTAGTTTAGATTTGAAATTCTTAGCCTTGTTTGAATCCAGACCCTTCTGGCTTTCAGGAAGAATTAGTGGGCAACTTGGCATGGATATTTATCTGATGAATGTGGGATTTATTTATAACTGAATGTTGCCTTTGTCCTGTTTCAGACCAGTTGGATGCAGTCCTTGTTCCCGTTGTAAATTTCAGTTGTGGGATATTTGCTGGGATTCTGGCCTCACTGGTAACTCAACCTGCAGATGTTATCAAAACTCACATGCAGCTCTCCCCAATGAAATTTCGGTGGATTGGCCAGGCAGTGACACTCATTTTCAAAGTAAGGCTTTAGAATAAATATTGGTTCATATTGTGGTTAAGGCTTTCTCTCTAAGGCGGTGGCTCTTATCCTTTACATGGTAGAATCACCTGGGGAGCTTTTAAAAAAATCCCGATTCCCAGCCCATAACCTGGGCTTATCATATTAGAATGTCTGGGGGAGATGAAACCCTGACATCAGTATTTTAAGTTCCCTGGTGATTCCAATGTGTTGCCAAGGTTGAGAATCACTGCTAAAAATCTATGGTTGTGGGGTTTTTTGTTGTTATTGTTGTTTTGGTTTGTTTGTTTAGGGAGGGAGCCTGACATTGGGACAACCTGTGATATTTGTTAAACATGCATATTGTTGGGCTCTACCCCAGACCTACCTAGTCAGGTGATCTGGGAGGACTCCTTAACCTAATCAAGGACCTAGGAGAAAATGTAGTCAGAAAAAAATCACAAGCACATTGTTTTGTTTCCAGGAGTTTGCGCTAATGCAGATGGACAGATGGTATTGAAGATAAAAAGTACAGTAATTGTACACTAAAATGCTATTTAAAAGCCACTGAGTAAGCCCTTTGGAAACATGTACTGTTATCAGATATTCTTTTTGAAAGTAAATTTCTCACCTAGATCTTTAGATGTTTCTGTACTTCTCAGTTTTTGTATGTAGCACAGGACACATGTAAGCATCTGCAGCAAGTATCTGACTTACCCTAGATATAAGCAAGTATTTGTGAATCTGATCATATTCATCACACTGCTTAGGTTGCCTGCTTTCTTATTCTTTATACCTAAAATCATGAAGTTTGAAAATAGAGTCTTCAGTATATGTGAAGATGGTAAGATTTTCAGCTAAGAAATAAATTCCCCTGGATGGAGCAAGCCTAAAAAAGATAAAGCTTAGCAACTACTCCAAAAAAATTTTTTTTTAGTTAATTGCCTCCTTGGACCCAGTATTCACAGTTTTAACATTATTTATAAAAGTCTAAAAAGTAAGACTTAACAATGGGGTAATGCAGAGAGAGATCCTCACTCTCGTGCCAGGTATATAACTGTATTGCTGCTTTAGTCCCAGGGTTTTGGCCTCCATTTTCCTCCTAGGACTATGGGCTGCGTGGCTTCTTCCAAGGCGGTGTCCCCCGGGCCCTCCGCAGAACTCTGATGGCAGCCATGGCGTGGACAGTCTACGAAGAGATGATGGCCAAGATGGGCCTGCAGTCCTGACCGAGCCAGGACCAGGCAGAGATGGGATCTGTTGCCCTGCCTGGTTTCTGCCAAGGGCCTCTTCATCTCACTGCCCTGGAGTCGGACGAAGTCCTATCTGGAGAGCCAGGCAAACACGTCACCTTCAGTTACCCAGCTCAAGAAGAGAATAGGTGGGCCCGACTCAAGCCTTCCAGACCTCCCAGAAGAGGAGTCACTGACATGGACATCATATTGGGGAGTTAGGAGAAGGGTTTGCATACCCTGCAAGGCTACTTGAAAAGGCATTTCCAGAGAGTGCTCTGTCCGGTGGCTCTGCTCAGCCACCCACTGCACCACAGTGCCTCTTTGGATCTGCTCTTGGGCAGCACAGCGCCAGGGATGCTGTGGGCCGCCTGCAGTGGCGGAGGAGTTCCAGCAGCCAGGCTGGATCTGCTGAGAGAGGAGTCACTGTCACCAGGCTGAAGTCTGCCTCTGAGGTGATGTTAGGATGAGGAAGAACAGATGTCACGACTTCATTGGTTCCTCATCGACTTCTCAGAGGCTCCGGAGAAGGGGGGCAGTGGCTTCCTAGCCCCTAAGTGTACAAATAATATTGTCTGATCTTGGCTCCGGCACTGTTTCAACTCCAAGTTGCTCTGGCATTTTTCTGCAGCTAAAGTTGGATAAATAAAGTGAAGCACTTTATCATTGAAAAACCTCAAGTGCCATGACTCTGCTCTAAAATAACAAAATAGTCTAAGGTGGCTGACTCTTGATCTGTATAGGTCCTCAAACCTAAAATTTTTAAAAATAGCTTTATTTTGCATATCATACAATTCATCCATTCCAAATAGACAATTCTGTGATTGTTTTAGTAACTTTACTGACTGGTGCAGCCATCACCATAAATCGGTTTCAGAACACAGTCACCCCCCCCCCCCAATAAGATCTCATATTTACAATTAACCCTCGTTCCCAGCCCCAGCACAGCCCAGGCAGCCACTGAACTGCTTTCTGTCTATAAATTTGCCTTTTCTGTGCACTTCCTACATAGTCATACACTACGTAGTGTGTTGTATCTGGCTTCTTTCACTTAGCATAACGTTTTGGAGGTTCATCCATGATGTGGCATGTTCAACACTTTATCCTTTTTTTATGGCCAAATAATATTATGTGCCTATTTTATTTATCCATTCATCAGTTGATGAATGTGTGAATTGTTAGCACTTTTTGGCACTTACGAATATCGTCACTATGAACATTCACGTATGAATCATTTGTGTGGACATATATTTTCATTTCCCTTGTGTACATGCCTAGGAGTGGAATTACTGGATCATGTGGTAACTATGTTTAACCATTTGAGAAACTACCAGACTGTTACCAAAGTGGCGGCACCATTTAACGTCACCACCAGAAGTTTACGAGGGTTCTGATTTCTGCACACCCTCCTCAACACTTGTTATTGTCTGTTTTATTTATTGTAGCCATTCTAGTGGGTTCTATCAACTTTCAAGCTTAGGAAAGGGCTGTTGTTTTATCCAAACAGCAGAAGGGGGAAGTTTGATCTCCTGGTTAAGAACATGGGCTGTGATCCAGGCGACCCAGGTTAAAAGGCTGGCTCTCCACCTACTTAGACACATTTGAAATTGTCCCCAGGGGATGGGGATAGTAATATTTCCTACCTCCCAGGGTGGTGGCAAGGGTTAAATGAGCATATGTTTCTGGCGCATTACATTAGTTTCCTAGGGCTGCCACAGCAAACCACCACAAATCGGGTGGCTTCTAACAAATTTATTCTCTCAGTTTGGAGCCTTTAAGTCTGAAATCAAGATGTCCGTAAGGCCATACTCTCTGAAGGCTCTAGGGGAAGATGGTTCCTGTCTCTTCCAGTTTATCCCATGGTGGCTGGCAATCCTTGGCATTCATCACTCCAATCTCTGTCTCTGTCTTCACAATGCTTTCTCCCCCGTGTGTCTCTCTGTCCAAATTTCCATCTATTTTTAAGGACACCAGTCATTGGATGAGGGCCCACCCTACTCCAGAATGACATCTTGATTACATTGCAAAGACCATATTTCCAAATATGGTCATGGTCATAGGAACTGGGGGTTAGGACTCCAACATATCTTTTTGGGGGACACAAGTCAACTCATACATATTAAGTTTAATGATTTTTAAGTTTAAGTTTTAGGTTAAAATGCCATATTCAAAATTATAATATGGAGATGAGTATGGGAGAAGACAAACTAGGATCCTAATCTCCTAGTGGTACCCAAGCCACCAGTGCTTGGTGACCTATGTGTGTGAGGCTGTGTGCTGGGGAAAGCAGGGGAGCACCGAGGGCTGGAAATGGTGTGCTTGGGGCAGGAATGCAGGGCAGGCAGCTTAACACAGATGATGGATGGAGTGCCTGCCGCCTAAGGACTTAGCCTCTTGAGGCAGGATGTTCAGGTTTCTTGGCCTCTTCAGTCTCCCTTGACCCTCATCTTGGGCTCTGGGAGCCTAATGCCAGTGGGGCCCGGCCAGGGGCTCCTGGGAGTGGAGGGGCAGAGATAAGGCCCAGAGGTGCAGGCTTTATCCCAGTGCAGATTTGCTCGCCTTATACACAGCTGGTGAATTTCAGCCACCAGAGTCCCCTCCCTGCTCCTCATTTGTTCTTTTGGGGTCAAATCATCTTAAAATTTGGAGAAATCGTCTCATTTTCTCTAAATATGGAGTAAAACTGAAATTTGCCATTATGAACTCTGATTCCAGAGGCAAGTGGCCCTGGGGTCTACATATACCAGGCCCCCAGAATTTGTTTTTTCTTCTCCCGCAGTCTCCCATGAGTATTAAAGTTCAGAAAGGAAGTGGTTAGTGAGTTTCAGAGGGCTTTGGAAACACTGCCCAGTGCCCCCCCCCTTTTTTTTTTTAAATTGATTCGTTCTTGGCTGCCTTAGACTTAAAGCAAATTATTTAGGGGCGGAGCTTTGTGGGAGTAAACAGTCATCTGGCGCTAGAGATAAGGCCTAGTAAGGCAGGAGGCAAAAAGGACAGAAGCAAAGCTTTCAAGCTGCTATACTCAATTTCCAAGAATATGTTATGAAATATCTCAATCACAAGAGTAGAGTAGATGGTACATTGCCCCTTCACTCACATCACTCAAATGGAACAATTATCAGGATTTAGCCACTTTTGCTCGTCTTTCCCCTCTCCCCCTCCTTTTTTCTTTCCTTAACTGAAGCTTTTAAAAGCAGATCCCAGACATCATACCATTTCACCCTTCCACATTTCAACATGCATCTCTAAAAATTATGGACATTTTTCTTAGGTAACTACAACGTTATTATCCTACTTGAAAAAAGTTAACATTTTGTTTGCTTATCATCCAATACCCAGTCCATATTCATGTTTCCCTGATTGTCTCAAAAATTATTGTTTACAGTTGGTTTATTTGAATCAGGATTCAAACAAGTCCTAAGATTCTTTCACCAGCTGTTGGAAAGGGTAAGTAATTTTGAGGCAAACCACGGTTAAAATGAGTCATCACTTCCTGAGGGCCCAATCAAGTCAGGGAGCCTAGCAATAGGACTCTGGGGGGTTGCAAAGCTGAGATCTGCTCTCCAAGGCAGTGCTCCTTCCACGCCTCCAGGCTGAGCAGTGTGCACTTCCACCTTCTTGCTGCCTTCAAATTCTCAAATATCAGCTTTTGTCACCACATCCTCTCTAAAAAAAAAATGGCTCAATGCCATAATCTGTAGGTGTTCTTTCACCTTCCAAGTTCTTCCCTAAACGCTCTAAGGTCAGTGGTTCTCAAACTTGGCTGCACACTGGAATCACCTGGGAGCTTTAAAAACCCCTGATGCCTGGGTCGGCCACCCAGACGTTCTAATGTAATCAGCTCAGGTTGTGGCCTGGGCATGAGTAGTTTCAAAAGTCCTCCTGGTGATCCTAACGCGTGCCAAGGCAGAGAACCTCGGAGTAGCCCTGCAGGGCGGGCACCACTCAGCTCTGCTAACCCAGGCTCCAAGGGTTAAAGAAGGAGCTCTTGTGGGCGGAGCGGGGCCTCCAGGGTGCGGGGCGTGGCTCCGGGGCGGGGGCGGAGCTCGGGCCTGAGAGGACGGAAGGCGGGAGCTTGCAGGCAGCCGGCGTCCAGATCTCCGGGTTTCGGAGGACGAGCGGAAACGCCTCCAGTTTTCAAAACAAAGAGGAGAAGCGGGAGGCGTGTGAGGCGCGCGGGGCTCAGATTGGTCCCTCCCGCCCTGTCGCTTCAGCATCATTGGGTGACAATGGAGGGGAGCCCGGGAATCGGCTGGCGCTCGGGGTCCGACGGTTCGCGGGCGCCTCCGAAGATCCCGCCGGCCATGGAGGAGCTGCAGAGCCGCTTGCAGGAGACCCTGGCCCTTCTGTCCTCGCAGGAGCTGCGCAGCTTCCGCGACCACCTCAGGAAGGTGGAGCCGCGCGTGAGCCAGGTGAAGCTGGAGCTGGAGGGCCGCAGCCCGTCGGAGCTGGCCAGGCTCCTCGCCAAGCAGTACTACCCGCCGGCCGCCGCCAAGCGCGTCCTCGTCCAGGTGCTGGAGCAGCTGCCCCGCGCCGACCTGCTGCCGCGCTGGCAGAGCGCCGCCGCCGACGGCCCGGGTGAGCGCGCGGAGATTCCCGGGGTTGGGGGGACCGGAGCGGGCGCTTGGTGACCGCGGGGTTTGGCCCTACCGCCCGGGGATTCCCGGATTGGCGGAGGGAGGACTGACCGGGATTCCCGGGCAGGGGGAGGGGGGACTGAGTGGAGGGAAGGGGGGACTGGCGGGGAGGGGGGTGTCCTAGGTGAACGCCGGGTTAGGCCTGGGGCACAGGTGAGCGGCGGGGGACCGAGCTTCAGTAGGGTGGGGTGGGGGAAGTGGAGCAAGGAGAATGCGGGCGTCGAGGGACCAGTGAACGCGCGGCGGGAAGTGGGAACCGGGGGATAAGCGGGCAGGAGAGAGACAGTTCCCAGGCACGGAATCCAAGTGACCAGTCCAAGAGTAGCCATCAGAGTCTACCAGTTCATTCTGGGGTGGGTTGAGAAATCAGATTGACTCAGCAGGCCTGAGATGCATTTTTAACAATTACCTCCAAGTGATTATGATGGGGGAGGTTTTTAGATGATGCAGTGAGAAACGCCGTGTTGGAATCCACCATTAGAACATTTGCCATAAATCTGGGAAGATGTGGCTTAAGATCAAGAAATGTAACAAGTTGGGGGCGGTTAGGGTTTACCCTCGTAAGTTTAATAAATGTATGTGTGCATAATATGTGAGCGAGTTTGTGTACATAGAGAAAGAGAACGAGAAAGAAAGAGAAAGCACTTCTACTGGGCACACTGAGGTAGACACTAAAATATACTGTTGCTGGTCTCTGCCATCGCATGCTTATGATCTGGGTTGTTTTTTTTTTTCCTTTTTAATTATTTTGTTAAATCAAAAGTACGACCGCTACTTAACTCTACACACACATTTAACACTTTTTAAGGAATAACGTTATGTGTCATTACACCAAATTCCTGGCTAATAGCTCTCCAAAAATTTGAGAAAAATCACGCGGAGGGGGAAGGGTAACCTGGGACGAAGTGAGAGAGTAGCATGGACACATATACACTACCAAATGTAAAATAGATAGCTAGTGGGAAGCAGCTGCATCGCACAGGGAGATCAGCTTGGTGCTTTGTGACCACTTAGAGGGGGTGGGATAGCGAGGGTGGAAGGGAGACGCAAGAGGGAGGGGATACGGGGATATATGTATACATATAGCTGATTTCACTTTGTTATACAGCAGAAACTAACACAACATTATAAAGCAATTATATGCCAATAAAGATCTGGTTGAGTTTTGAGGTATGTTGCTTTGCTGACTTTTAGATTCATAATGGGTGACAACTGTAAACGACCTCAAAACATGGCCTGTAAGCAGAATACTGGCCCCACGAAGCCTTTGATTCTCCCTTGACTGCATCTGCACAGCACTTATCATAATGTCTCTCCAGGCTTAGTGGTTAATGTATCACACTTTTGTTATCACCCCTTTAGACTCTTGCAGTTGGTAAACTGGGTTTTTTTGTTTTTCAGAATCAACCAAACTACCCGGTATCATGACTACACACTGTAGGCACAACAAAAATATTTGAATTGAATGCTAAGAGTTTGTTTAATTAAAAAATTATATAGGGTCTAGTTCCTCTAACTTCATTTTTCTCTTTATTGATGTCTTGGTCTCCGTTTCTGGAGGTGCATGTTCACTAATGTTCATTGGTGCTTCTCCTTTTCATCTCTGGCCTGGCTCTCCCTGCCCCTGAATCTGACTGGGGCCTAAGGGAGTTCTGTTAAGTTTTCATCCTTATGAGTTTGGGAGAGGGTTTTCATAATCCTAGAAACCTGTTCTAAAACATAAGAGGCAACTGATTTCCTTGGGAGGTGCTTCCTGTTAACAGGAATGACAGCAGATGATGATTAAGAAGAGAAAAAAGAAAAAAAATGTTCTTTTCTGTTTTGTCTTTTCATGAAAATTCATTCAGTGATTCCACGAAAGATTCCAAAGAGAAGCTATGACTGTGTGGAAGGTGAATTGGTAAATATCTGGACTCTTTAAGATAGTATTTAGTCACCATTTGAACATTTTTTTGTGCTGCTTCTGTTGGATTGGAGGTGGGTATCTGTGTCGTCGTCTCAAGCTGTCAGATCTCCCTGCTTTCCGTTTTAAATAGGAAAAGCAAAACATTAGCCAGATAAAACCACTTTGCACACATTAACCAAATGAGGTAAGCGCTGTTAGTATCTGCATTTTACAGATGAAGGCATTGCAGGCTGTGTGGCCTCTCGAAACTACATGAATTGCTGGCTTCCGGCCTTTTTTTGCTTGTTTTATAATGAACATTTAAAACATAAGCTAAAGTAGAGAGAAGAGAAAAATGAATCTCCAGACTCCAGCCCAACCTACTCTTTGCCCTGCTTCAACAATTAGCAACGTGGCCAATCTTGTTTCATCTGCTCCTCACCCTGCCCCCCCCCCCATTATTTTGAAGCAAATTCCCCAGCTACCATATCACTTTCATACATAAAATACTTGAGTATGTATTTCTGAGAAAGACTTTTTCCAAACATAGCCATGATACCATTATTATACCTAGAAACAAATTCCTTATTGGCAGAGAGGCAGTCAGCCTTCAGATGTCCTTGACTGGCTCCTATGCCTTTTACAGTTGGATTGAGTCAGGGTCCGACTCACACAAGGTCTACACAGTTACACTTGATGGTTTGTCTCTTAAGACGCTTAATTTATGATACCTCTCCCTTTGACCTCTTTTCTTGTTTGTTGACGAAACCAGGTTATTTGTCCTGTAGAATGTCCCACATTCTGGATTTTGATAACTGCAGCCCTGTGTTGTCATTTACCATTTTCCTTAAACGGGCAGTTATGGCTATGTATAGGAATTTAAAAATGAGATTGGCCTATTTGTCCTAGTTTGAGAAAGGTATTTGAAAAAATTATAAATGAAGTCATGATGAGAGAGGAAATCAGTGTTGTGCCCCTGCTCTGAGCTGGGAAACGTCATCATTAACTCCAGAAGAAACTCATTTCACATATAAGGTGTATTTGGATTTGGTTTGGTTTAAATATTGTTTCTTGTCTTTCCTTGAAAACAGGACCATTATGACCTGAGTGGCAGGCGGAAGGCCTTCCTCATGTGTGTGAAGAGGAACAGGCTGGGCGCTCACCAGGATGTCCTACTGATGGAGGACTGGCTTGGCCAGTGCCAGTTCGAAAATACGTTGTGCATCGATCCCGACAAAATGGTACCAAGTTAAAAACAAAAATGAAAATGTGTAGCTCGGGACTTCCCTGGCGGTCCAGTGGTTAAGACTCTGTGCCTCCACTGAAGGGGCACAGGTTTGATCTCTGGTTGGGAAACAAAGATCCCACATGCCTTGCGGCACAGCCAAAAAAAAATAAAAAGAAGAAGAAAAATTGTAGCTTGGATATTATAATTTTCCTTCCTTTTTAAAAAAATTGGGTTTTATTACCTGGTTAGAACCAGGGCCTGCTGAGCAATGGATGTGTATGTCCTGATGAAATTCTTACCCAGCTTACCTGTTGGATACAGATGCTTTTGTCATGTTAAGTGTGTGATGATACTCCAGCTTCCCTTCTAGTCAAGCGGGGACCTCTTGGGTCCTTGCATTTGAAGAGGGAAGGAAATCCAAGAAGGTGTAAAAGCGAGATGGGCAAGGAGGCCCAAGGACAAGCTGTGAGTCCAGAGTAGGCAAGGTCCAGAGCATTTGGGAACAGGAAGACCAAGGGGACAGCTTTGAGAAGTCATCAAGCAGCCAGGCCAGAGGAATCCCAGCAGCATTGGAGCCCAGGGGCTTTGAAAGATCCTGGTGGGACTTGCTTAGAACCATGGGAGGGGTGGGGAGAGGAGTTGCTGAGAGCCCTGGGCAGAATTGCTTTGTGATTTAACTAGAGGACACAAGAAAATGAGGTGGAAGAGTGGTGGTGGTGGATGGGAACTGCACTTTGACCTCTCTGACCCCAGCTGAGTCCTGGCCTACCCTTGCCCATGTTTTGGGATAATAACAGAGGAAAGTCCTTCGTAGACCCCAGGAGGCACTGCTAGTGAATATCAAGGAACAGCATAGCAGAAGGGCTAGGAAAGCAGCACACACTGACAGGTGGAATCTTGTCTCTTACTAGTTGTTACCTTAAATCTGGTTCTCAACTGAGGGTGATTTTTGTCCCCCCAGAGGACATTTGACAATGTCTGGAGACATTTTTGGTTGTCACAACTGGAGGGTGCTATTGGCATCTTGTGTAGTTGCCGAGGTAGAGCCAGGGTGCTACTGAACACCCTACAGTGCACAGGACGGCCCCCAGGGCAAAGATTACCTGACACAAAATAATAGTGCAAGAGTTCTAGAAATTCTGCCTTAAATTAATTGACTACTTTCTTATCTCTAAAATGGGGGGGGTGATAGTAATTTATCTTGTAGGGCTATGGTGAGGATGAAATGACCTGCGTTATGTAAAAGTTCTCAGAATAGTAGCTGGCTTATAGTAAGTGCTCAATAAATTTTGATTTTATTATTTCAAAGCTAAAAACAGACTCCTTCATGTTTCCCAAGGATTGTACCAGAATCTCTTCCAATATTATGTGATTTTTTTAATCCAGTCCTTTCCATTCAGATTACAGATAATTGCCAATGTTCTTCTGGTTTATTCTCCCAAAGGTCCAGGAGTGGCCTCTTTCTCTACATTCTGTCAACATTTATTTGTAAATATTTAGCAACTTTACTGGTAAAATTATTTCACTGTTTCATTTTCCTGATTATTAGTTTGGTTGAACATCTTTTGGCCATTTTTTTCCTTCTGTGAATTATTTGAATTACCTGTTTGCCCTTTTTCTTACTGGTTTTTCTTTTTCCTTTTTGTTTTGGCTGCGCCATGTGGCTTGCAGGATCTTAATTCCCCGATCAGTGATCGAACCCAGGGCCGGCACTGAGAGCACGGAGTCCTAACCACTGGACCACCCTGGATTTTTTTTTTCTTATTCTGTAGTTCTTTTTCCTGAATTTTAGACAAAATAGAGTGCAAATATTTTTCTCCTGCCTTGTTACTTGCCTTTTGACTTTTTGTTATCTTAAGTCATATGGAAGTCTTTTTTATTTTTTTTTTAATTAATTTATTTTATTTTTAGCTGTGTTGGGTCTTCGCTGCTTTGCACGGGCTTTCTCTAGTTGTGGCGAGCGGGGGCTACTCTTCGTTGCAGTGCGTGTGCTTCTCATCGCAGTGGCTTCTCTTGTTGCGAAGCACAGGCCCTAGAGCACGTAGGCTTCAGTAGTTGTGGCGCGTGGGCTCAGTAGTTGTGGCACACGGGCTTAGTTGCTCCGTGGCATTGGAAGTCTTTTTTTCTTTTATTTATTAAATTATTTATTTTGGCCGCACCATGCGGCTTGTGGGATCGCAGTTCCCTGACCAGGGATGGAACCCAGGCCACAGCAATGAAAGCGCCAAATCCTAACCACTAGACCACCAGGGAACTCCCCTGGAACTCTTAGTTTTTGTGAGTAAACTTGTCAGTCTTTCTGTTTGTTGGCTTCTTGGTTTTTATGTCTTGATTAAGCCCCATGATTTCCCAACTTAAAATTTTTTTAAATTATTTTTCTGTAACATTTTTATAGTTTAAGGTTAGCATTCTACTCACTGGAATTATATTTTTTGGAACAGTGAGGTGGGAGGTCTAACTTTATTTCCAAGCCAGTCATCTCATTTGTTGATGATACATCCTTTCCCCACATATTTGAAATTCCATTCTTATCATAAACTAAATCCCTATATATATATTTGGATCAATTTCTGTATTCTAAAATATTCTATTCATATATTTGTTTATTCTTAAGCTGGTATATCAGTGTTTCGTTCACCATGATTTTATAGTACCTTTGGATGTCTGATAGGACCTATCCCCCATTCATTGTTTTTTATGTTTTTTTTTTTTTTTGAACTTCTGAATGTTCTTTGCTATTCTTGAGCACTTTGCTGTTCCTAAGTATCTGTTCTCTGTGACCTTGAGAACCATCTGGTTAAGTTTCACAGAAATCCTTTGAGATTTTAATTGACATGACATTGAATTGAGATTAATTTAGAGTTAATTGGCAGATTAATAGTATTGAGTCATCTCAGAAACATCGATATGTCATAGTTTATGTTGCCTCTTCACTAAAGTTTTTTTTTAATAATTTTCTGCACTTAGGTAATGTGCATTTCTTGTTAGGTTTATTCCTAAGTATTGTTTTACTTTTGTTATAACCATGAATGGATCCCTTTTCCATTATGTGGTTTGACTTATTATTCCTGGGTAATTGGGGAGCTATAGATCTTGGTAAATTAACTTTGTATCTGGTCAACTTGCTGATCTCTAGTTCTAGCAGTTTTTAGTTGATTATATTTCTAGATAGTCATATTATCTGTAAGTAATGAGTTTGTTTCCAATATTTAAACTTCATTTAATTTTTTACTTTACTTTATTGAAATGGCTAGGATCTTCGTTACAACATGTATGAGGTTAGTGAGAACAGCCATTCCTGTCTTCTCTTTTTAGCGGGGTTGATTCTGATGATGTCTCCTGATAGATTCTGGCAAATAGATATGATTGGGTAGACTCCATTCCCTTCCATTTCTAGCTTATTGAGGGTATTAATTTTATAAGATAATTTTATATATTAAAGTAAGTTAATAATATAGCATTGAAATACATTAACCCTTTGGGGAGCTATAATTCTGTTGTATTTTGTGGTAGAGAATCAGAAATACCCTAATTTTGTCAAACAAGAACCACCAGTGGTACAAGAAGAAATCATATGAATTCCGAAAGCAACCAAAAGGGAAGTGACAAGTTATACTGACTCTGTTAGAGATGCAGGTATTTTCATATTTGTCGTCTCATTGGATCACCTTGTAAAGGAGCCATCTCTGGGATTTCTGGGTTTTCCTCTTTGCAGTTCTTTTTAATATGTTTTCCTATTTTACAGGAGTTACTTGGAAAAATAACATCATTTCGAGATGGACTAAATGAAATTAAAGATGACATTGGCTGTTGCCTTGTTGCTCTTATGTCCCACGGAGAAGAAGGCTTTATCAAAATGAAAGATGGTGAAAAAGTCAGCCTGGAAGGCATTTTTGAAATGTTTAACAATAAAAATTGTCCAGCACTTCAAGAGAAACCAAAAATCTTTATAATCCAGGCCTGCAGAGGAGGTAAGTGGAGACCTCTTTGTAATAGTTCTGTTTCTAGGAAATTCTCATATTGATGACTGAAGAAAGAAAAGTGAGTTTTAAAAAATTATTTTACATTAGAGGACACTTAGCTGATGTAACTTTAGTTACGTAGTGTAGTAGGGACTTTGAGCTGGGAGGAAAGGATGAAGGGAAAGCTTTCCTGGGATAGGATAGTTAGTTTGGGCTGAGGAAGGGTCTACGTCTTTAAATTCATGAGGTGGGTTGGGGAACCTCAAATTCTGGGAGAGAGGTGGGCAATTTCCAGGGGATGTCCCACCGTTCATGTGATTCCAGGTGGCCTGTGGGACTAATATCTGATTTATGTTAACTTTGGTGGATATTTCTCTCTCTTATGGAGATACAAGCTTGTTGTGACTTTTATTAAAGGTTATTGGTGTCAGTGGTGTATTATCGTAGTTTGCATTTTCATTCCTCAAAAAATAGAGAGAAGAGACAGTGGTGTTGAAACGGATGATGAACCCATGGACTCGGATGACGGATCAGAGAAGAGGAGGCTGCCTACATTCAGTGATTATTTCATCATCTATCCCACCCAGGCAGGTAAGACAGTGAGGCTTGATGACAGTGAGATACACATTCGTTCAGAGGGTTTAGCTTATTCCAGAGGGTTTAGCTTATTCCTAGTGATTTTGAAAATCTTATTATTATTTTTTTTAGATATATATTTTTTAATGCTTTTCTTTCTTTTTTTTTTTTTTAATTTATCTTATTTATTTATTTATTTTTGGCTGCGTTGGCTCTTTTTTGCTGTGCCCGGGCTTTCTCTAGTTGCGGCGAGCGGGGGCTACTCTTCCTTGTGGTGGGCGGGCTTCTTATTGCGGTGGCTTCTCTTGTTGCAGAGCGCAGGCTCTAGGCACGTGAGCTTCAGTAATTGTGTCACACAGGCTCAGTAGTTGTGGCACACGGGCTTAGTTGCTCCACGGCATGTGGGATCTTCCCGGACCAGGGCTCGAATCTGTGTGCCCTGCATTAGCAGGCGGATTCTTAACCACTGCGCCACCAGGGAAGCCCAGAAAATCTTTTTTTTTTTTTTAAGCTGTGCCACGTGGCTCATGGGATCTTAGTTCCCTGACCAGGGATTGAACCCGGGTCCTCGGCAGTGAGAGTGCTGAGTCCTAACCACTGGACTGCCAGGGAATTCCTGAAAATCTTTTTAAAAAATATTATCTGTGCTTTACAGATTGATGTACATAAGGAGAAATTTTCATTAACCTATCCATCTTCAACTGTTCCACTTTCAGAGATGGCAGGTTTGCATCTGACTGTTCATCTCTTCCAGGAAGACGCCATCCTTTTAGCAAAGTATCACATAGTAAATAAGATCATCGGCTCTCATGTGAAAAAGGTCTTGGTCCAAAGCCAGCTCTGCCACTTGCTGTCTTTGAGACCTTCAATACTTCTTAGCCTCTAGATATGTCAGTTTCTTTATGCAAAAGAAGAATGTTGAAATATACTTGTGTCATTGGGATGTTATATAAATTAAATTATGTAGTGCAGGTATTGTGCTTATCATAATAACTGGCATAATAAGTTAAAAAAGAAATTAATATTATTACTAATATATTATGCTGATTACATTATTATCCTTATTACTATACTGTTAATACTAATAAGTTAAAATCCAAAAGAATCTTGTGTGCTGAAGGGGTGAACTTGATTCAGTTGTGAAAGGGAAACAGGAAAATGTAGAGAAGATAGAAATAAATGGTCAAGGGCATTTATTTAGCTGTTTTTATCTTGACTTTCTTCAAAAAGGATTAAAATAGCTTATGTGTGTGTATATACACATATACACACACACATATATATATATATATATGCAATTCAAGATAAAATGTTAGTGAAGAAATGGAAGCAAAGGAAAATAAGGACAATAATGTAAAATGAAAATATCCCCATTAAAGTTAGATGTAACTTTATTCATCCAAGAGAGATGAAAACATATTATCCTGGGACTTCCCTGGTGGTCCAGCAGTTAAGACTCTGTGCTCCCAATGCAGGGGGCCCGGGTTCGATCCCTAGTCAGGGCACTAGATCCTGCAGGCATGCCACAACTAAGAAGCCTGCATGCTGCAACAAAGATCCTGAGTGCCAAAACTGAGACCTGGCACAGCCAAAAATAAATAAATATATAATAAATAAATAAATATTAAAAAAAAAAAAAGAAAGAAAGCATATGTCCTGATAGACACTTGTACATAGCAAGTGCAAGCAGGTTTATTTTAAATAGTCAAAGACTGGAAACAACCCAAATGATCAACAGGTGAAAGAATAAACAAATCTTAGTATATCATACATAGAATACTACTCAGCAATAAAAGAAATAAGCTCCTGATGCATGCTACAGCATAGATGAAGCTCAAAATAATCCTGCTGACTGAAAGAAGTCAGACAGAATAAAGCAGATACTGTGTGTTTCCATGCATATAAAATTCTAGAAAATGCAAACCAATCTATAAGACAGCAAATCAGTTGTGTTTGGAGATGGGAGTGGAGAGGGAAGGAAGGATTACAGAGGGGCATGAGGACATTGGAGGGGGCTAATTGGATTCATTATCTTGGTTGTGATGGTTTCACCGAAGTATACATATGTCAAAACTTACTAAATTGTTTGCTTAAAATATGGCAGGACTTCCTTGGTGGTCCAGTGGTTAAGAATCCACGCTTCCAATTCAGGGGTCACGGGTTCCCCTGGTCAGGGAACTGAGATCCCACATGCCGCGTGGTGCGGCCAAAAAAATATATATATGCAGATGCTTGTCAATGATCAATCATACTTTAATAAAGCTGTAAATTTTTTAAAAAGTTAGATGTAAGACAAGCATGCCCACTCTCATTCCTACTGTTTGACATGGCATGGGTAGTCCTAGCTAATGCATTAAGATAAGAAAAGATATAAGGATCAATATTGTAGAAATCACATTATAGTTATAGTTATAGTCATTATAACTATAGTCACATTATAGTCACTATAGTTTTGAATATCTAGCAGTAATCACTTAGAACATATAATAGAAAAGAAAAAAGATACCATGTTATTTTTTCTTGCTTTAGTGAATGATGTCTATGAATAACTAACAAAAGATGAGCAAGAACTTTATTAGAGAAAATGAGAGAACATTCCAGAAAGGCATAAAGAAAGACCTGAATCAGTGGTGGGAAATACCATGCTCATGGTTGGCATTTTCAATACCATGGAAATGACCTTTTTTTCCCCAAATGAGTTTGTAAATTGAATTCTACGTGTTTTTTCATGGAATTTGACAAACTAATCACAAAATTATTATGGAACAGTTAAGGGTCAAGACGAGGAATCTTGAGCTCTAATTTTGTTGAATGAATGAATTTCATGACTATGTGCTGGCTATTAATGTTGAGGACTAGAGATTCAGTATTGAACAAAAGAACTAAAAATCTCTGCCTCCATGGAGCTTATGTTCTAGGGGAGGAGACGACAGTAAACACATACAGAAAATAGATCCTGGGTTGCTTTATGATTCCATGTCTATGAAGTTCAAAAACAGGCAAAACTAATCTATGGTGGATGGTAGAAGTCCAGATGCTGCTTGTCCTCAGGGTGCACAGTGTTTGGAGTGGTTATGACCAGGGCAGCAAGAGGGGACTTCTGGAGTACTGGTATCATCGTGTTTCTTGATGAGGGTGCCAGTTATGGGGGTGTGTTCATTTTATGAAAATTTATTGAGCTATTATATACCCATATGCTTTGCATACTTTTCTGTATGATGGTTACCCTTCAGTGAAAAGTTTACCAAATAAAATGTTAGATGGTGATAAGTGCTATGGAGAAAAGTAATGCAGGAACCGGGGAGAGGGAGTATTGAGGGGTAGAAGTGGAGATTGTAATTTTTTTTTGCTTTTTTTTTTTGGCTGCATTGGATCTTCGTTGCTAAGCACAGGCTTTCTCTAGTTGCGGCAAGCAGAGGCTACTCTGTTGTGGTGCGTGGGCTTCTTATTGCTGTGGCTTCACTTGTGGAGCACTGGCTCTAGGGTGTGCAGGCTCCAGTAGTGTGGCTTACGGACTCTGGAGCTCAGGCTCAGTAGTTGTGGCGCACGGGCTTAGTTGCTCTGCAGCATGTGGGATCTTCCCGGACCAGGGATCAAACCCATGTCCCCTGCATTGGCAGGTGGATTCTTAACTACTGCGCCACCAGGGAAGTCCCGAGACTGTGGGGTTATTGTTTTTGTTTTTTAATTAATTAATTTATTTATTTATTTTTGGCTGTGTTGGGTCTTCGTTTCTGTGCGAGGGCTTTCTCTAGTTGTGGCAAGCGGGGTCACTCTTCATCGCGGTGCGTGGGCCTCTCACTATTGTGGCCTCTCTTTTTGCGGAGCACAGGCTCCAGACGCGCAGGCTCGGTAGTTGTGGCTCATGGGCCTAGTTGCTCCGCAGCATGTGGGATCTTCCCAGACCAGGGCTCGAACCCGTGTCCTCTGCATTAGCAGGCAGATTCTCAACCACTGCGCCACCAGGGAAGTCCCAAGACTGTGGTTTTAAAAAGAGATGTGTAGAGATGTTTCCACTGAGAAGGTGATTATTGTGTAGAATTGAAGTCCATTATTGTGTAGACTTGAAAGCCATGAGAGTGTGAGCAATGCAGATATTTGAGAAAATGTGTCTTCTAAGATATGAATACTTAGTAGAAAGCAATAACAAAAACTCTATCAGCCGGTACATAGACAAACAGATCATTGGGATAGAATAAAGAATGTAGAGGTAGAACTAAATATATAGGGAAACGAGACACGTGACAAAGAAGCCATTGCTAATCAATGGTGAAAGGATGGACCATTTAATAAGTGATGGGAAAACTGCCTTCTCAACGGGAGAAAAACAAGTTTATTTTCTTATTTCTTGGTGTAGGGTTCCTTGTATCTTTAATCACGTGGAATCTCTATCTGTAGTCATGTTCCCTTCTTTACCTCTAATATTTCTGGCTGGCTTGCTTCTTTTTTTTCTTGATCAGTCTTGCCAGTGGTTTATTTATTTAGTTAAGAACCCATTTTTAGTTTTGTTAATCCTATTATTATGTTTGTTTTTTATTTCATTCATTTGCCTCATATTTCCATTTTTCTCCATTTTTTAAGGGTTTATGCTACTCTTAATTTCCCAACTTTTTCCGTTAGGTACTTGGGTCATTATTTTCTGCCTTTTAAAAAAAATAAGCATTTTTAGACCTATAATTCCCCTCTAATTACTGCTTTCACTGTATCTTTTATATTTTAATATGTAACATTTTTATCCTTCAGTTCCAAGAATTCTTACATTTCCATTATTCTTTTACCCATTAGTTATTTAGAAATATGCCTCTAAACTTTTCTGGTATTGAAATTTTAAAATTTGTCCTTTTATTATTGATGTCTAGTTTATTCGTGAGAAAGAATATCAACTATGATACCAATCTGAAATCGGTTGAAACTTGATTTATGTCTTGATCTGTAGTAAATTTTTTAATGGCTATTGATCTATCATGAATATTCTATATATGCTTAAGAATATGTGTTCACTTCTTGAATACAAGGTTCTATATATTTCTATTAATTGAGCTTAGTTGTGTTGTTCCCAGTCTCTACTAGAGGTCAAGCAGAAATATTTAGTAATTTGTCTGCTTGACCTGCCAATAACTGAGATAATGTGTTACTGTGTCATGTTATCATGATGGATATGTCAGTTTCTTCTGTAGTTCTATTATCTATTTTTCTTTTCTTTGTATATTTTGAGGCAACTTTAGTAGAGGCATATGATTTTAGAATTGTTACACTTTGTGGTGAAATAAATATTTTAATCATTGTTTAGTGAACCTACTATCCCAAATAGTGCTTTTTTTGGTATTAGTTTTTCTCTGATATTAATATAGATACCCCAGTATTCTTTTGGCCCATATTTGCCTGGTATATCTCCTTCAGACCTTTTTCTATTAACCTTTCTGGGCCCTTATGTTTTAGGTGGTCCTTTAAACAGAATATAACTGGATTTTGTTTTTTAATCCAGTCTAATATCTATCTTCTTACTGGTGAGTCAGGACAATTTATCTTTATTGTGACTATTGATATATTTACATTTTTACCATTTTACTTTGTGCTATTTATTTTTATTTGCTTTTCTCCCCTCCTTTATTGCTCTTTTTTAAAAAAATTGAAGTATAGTTGGTGTGTACAATATTATGGTAGTTTTATTGCTCTTGTTTTTGATTGATTGTGAGTTTAGTTTGTTATTCTTATGTTTTATCCCTCTACTGACTTGGAAGGTATGCGTTTCGCATCTCTTCTTCTCCTGGTTCCCTGTGAAATGTTCTAAGTAAGTAAGCTTATTCTTACTGCCTGATGATACACAGAACCTTAGAACACTAATTCTCATCACCTTCCACACTTAAGCGCTATTGTTCAACATTTACTTCTAACTTTTATTGTTTGTATCTTTATTTATGAAATTATTTATGTATTCTTACACTCCTTCTCCTTCCACCCTAATTTTCTTCTAAATTAGGACATTAATCCAACACATTTTCATCAGATAGGTTGGCATGTTCTAGGATGACAAGCACTACGCTAGGTAATGCCTATTCCTTTTTTAAAACCCCACAAATTAGAACACTTTTGTAATATTTTATACAGTGTATGTTTGTTTATATTTATGCATGTGTTTACCATTTTCTTCTCTATCTGTCCTGAATCTCAGGCCATTTTCTTTCTTCATGAAGTATATCCTTTAGAAATTCATTTAAGGAAGATTTATAGGTGGTAAGTTCACTTTACACCCAAATCTGGCCGATCATGTAACAGTGTCTTTGCTTGTTCTTCCTTGTGATTCCATCATTTATTTCTTTAAACATTTCATGCACAGTTATTTTATATTTTGTACCTTATACTTTCAATATCTAAAGTCTTTGGGGATCACTCTTGTGGTCGTTTCTGTTGCCTGTCACTCATGGGGGTTTGTTTCTTTGTGTGTCTGAACTCTTAGCTCATTTATTGAATCTTAATCTGTGATACTCCTGGGGGCATAATTCAGTTATGCTTTCCTTGAGAGAGGATTATCACCCGCGTGGACCTCAGTAGCTTTGCTCAGCGTCACATGGTTAATGCAGGATCTTAAATTCATCTCCCTATCTCCCAGGTACACCTTCCAGACTTGACATTTCCCCTTAGACACAAGCGCAACTCTGGTTTTCCTGTTTGCTTTCCGCATCTAGCTCAAGTTTCAGCTTCCTCGTTTGGAGGAATGGCATGCCTTGGGGATTTCCATTCATTCCTATCAGCCCAGAATAGCATTAAACTTTTGCTTTAATCAAGAATTAAGTTTTACAGCTGGAGTGATATTTAAAGTACCCAAAGTGCCCAAAGTGGAAAACTTGGAATATGTGATAAAATGAATCTTTTGGATCACCCATTTTTTTTGGCATGATCCCAGTTCTTTCTATTTTTAAATTTTTTTTTTTTTTGACAGGAAAGTAGGATTTATTGGTGGGCACGAGTAAGGAGGGGACGGCGCCAAGGCTGTCGTGAGCGCAGGGCCCACCATTTGTCCAGAGGGCTGCAATTAGGGATGTATATGACCCCACAGCCACCCGGGATGAGCCGCTTTTCTGCCACCATGTTTTCAAATTCGTCTGCATTAAACTTAGTAAATCCCCACTTCTTGGAGATGTGGATCTTCTGGCAGCCAGGGAACTCGACCTTGGCCCTTCGGAGGGCCTCAATCACATACTCCTTGTTCTGCAGCTTGGTGTGGATGGACATTATGACTTGGCCAATGTGGACCCTGGCCACTGTGCCCTGGGGCTTTCCAAAGGCACTGCGCATACCCATCTGGAGCCTGGATTGGGGACAGCATGCCAGTCATGATGTCCACTGGAAAGGGCTGTCTCCGAGGTCCCTTAGGGCAACCCATACAGGCAACAGGCTGCATACACTACCGAGGAGGCTGCTATTTGCAGCCATTGCGCACCGGGCCCCCATGGGGAAAAGAGCGCAGTCGGCTTAATTGGCTGCAAATATTTTTTAAAATTTTTAATTAATTTATTTTTTATTTTGACCGTGCCACGTGGCATGTGGGATCTTAGTTCCCCAACCAGAGATCAAACTTGAGCCCCCTGAAGTGGAAGCTCGGAGTCCTAACCACTGAACCACCAGGGAATTCCCTTGGGTCACCCATATTTACCTGATTGGATGAGGCAGTACCAAATATGTGTGGGGATGGGGGGCAAGGGGTACTTCCATATACCATTGATTAGAGCAAGTTATAATGCCTCTTTGGAGAGCAATGTGTGATACCTAGAAAGTTTGTTTATTCCATGACCCAGCAATTTCACTTCTGCGTATACACCCTAGTGCTGCGGTCTCCAAATCAGGGGGCCACAGTGAAGTCACACAACTATACTTAATTCTGTGAACCACCAGCTCAGGTGAGGTATGGTTCCAAAAATTAGATCGTGCTGTGTTCTTTTTGATATCATATTTTGGTGGTAGCTAGATTTTGGAGGTTCGCTGAGCTAAAAAGCAAGTACCATGGTGGTATCCTAGGTTGAGAAGTCATGCAGTGCCCAAAAGGGGCACACATCCCATTAGTAATTGTGGTTATTTAAGAATGAGGAAATTCCCTGGCGGTCCAGTGGTTAGGACTCTGTGCTCTCACTGCCGAGGGCCTGGGTTCAATCCCTGGTCGGGGAACTAAGATCCCATGAGCCGCTCGCACAGCGCAGCCAAAAAAAAAAAAAAAAAGAATGAAAAAATATTTTTTTATCAATTTGTATGATCATCACCTTTCAATTTTTTTGACCATCTATTCATGTGCCTATTGGCCATAATGTATCTTCTTTTGCCCAATATTGCATTGGGTTGTTTGTTTCTTATTAAGCTGTATATATTCTGAATACAAGTCCTTTCTCTGGGACGAGTTACAAATATTTTCTCCCAATGTGTGACTGGCTTTTCATTTTCTTAATGATGTCTTTCAAAAAGCAAAAGTTTTATAAGCCTTGGTCGTTCAGTGGTAGAATTCTTGCCTGCCAAAAGACAAAAGTTTTAGATTTTAAGTCCAATTCATCATCTTTTTTTCTTCTATGGCTTATGATTTTTGTATTGTAAGAAACTTCTGTCTACCCTGAGGTTGAAAGATGTCCCATGTTTTTTCTCTTCCAACCCAGGTTTACTATGAGAGTGTGCAATTTTAATATTCCCATTGAATTTCCACACTATATAGACATATTTCATGTTTTTCAGTCTAATAATAAAGATAATTTCAGAAAACTCTTGAATACCCCCAAATAAATTCCATATGGTTGTATTTAGGGCAATTTAGCTTAAAATGCTAGAGCAAAAGTCAGCAATAAAAAAAATAGAAAAGGAATAAATAAAGCAAATATGACAAAATGATAACTCTTGGATCTGAAGGATGATTATATGGGGGGTTGTTAAACTTTGCTTTCTACTTTTTTGTATATTTGAAAAGTTGTATTTTAAAAATGCATATAAAAAGAATGTCCTCTTGAGAGGTTATGTGCTATTGGTCACATGAGTTCTCTGTGATTGTGTCTTAATGCAAGTGTTTCTGTATTCTTGATTCAAAGCCATTTTCCAGGTTTTAACTATGGGTCAAAGAACAAGTTTGCTGTAAGTTAGAGGAGGAAAATGGATGAAATGACTTTTTTCCTTTGTAGATCATGTGGCTTTACGGGACCCCCGCACGGGCTCTGTGATGATCAAAGCAATGACTGAAGTCTTTAAACAGTATGGAAATAAGTGGCACATTGCTGACTTCTTCACCAAAGTAAGTAAATTCCAAGTGAACATGTGCTCCATTCTGTCTAAAGCTAATGCACTTGATGAGAACGTTTTCACGAGAAGATTGACTTAAGCCCGAGAAAGCGTGAGAGATGGTGAGAAGTTGTTTGGAAACAGCAGGCTGATGGTGCATTAAGAGGACTGTCGCAGAAGTCACGGCCGAGCCAGGTGCGAAGGGAAACTGATAGTGACACTTTATTCATCGGTACATGAGTGAGTTGGATTTTAGGTGAGCTTTGAAGTTCTGATTGCTCTGTGGTCCTGCTGGCCTGACTTAGCCTCCCCCCAGGGAGAGGGGAGAACCCAAAGGCTTCTTCAAGGAAGAAGCTCACATTTGTCTGAATGTTCACTGAATGAATGAGTGGCCAAGAATTGCAGCAGATTTATACACGAACCGTAGTTTGGAGGAGGGCCTGATGATAGTGGTTTATCATATCAGGATTGAAGGGTAATTTTCTGCGCAATCTGTGGGTTTTATTCCTAAAGAGAGCTAATTAGAAGAGGTTGTAAATGAGCACAGTAACAGCAACACTAACACCCGCTGCAGGTCTCACTCTGTGCCAGTTGCTGTTCCCTGCGCTTCACAGATATTAATACATTAAGTCTTTCAACAGCTCTCAGGCAGGTACTGGGATTCCCATCTCCTATTACAGATGGAAAGCAGCCTTGGCTTTCCAACCCAGGCAGAGCACTTCTAGAGCTCATGCCTTAACCACAGTTATACAGGATTACTTACTCCTTATCTCCCCAAGTTATGGTAGCTATTTTTATTTCTTTTAAAAAATTGTTTAATGCTTTACATATGATGCTTAACAGCTTTCAAAACTCCTTTTTACCTCATTTTTTTTAACATCTTTATTTGAGTATAATTGCTTTACAATGTTGTGTTAGTTTCTGCTGTATAACAAAGTGAATCAGCTATATGTATACATATATCCCCATATCCCCTCCCTCTTGCGTCTCCCTCTCACCCTCCCCATCCCACCCCTTGAGGTGGTCACAAAGCACGGAGTTGATCTCCCTGTGCTATGCAGCTGCTTCCCACTAGCTATCTATTTTACATTTGGTAGCGTACATATGTCCATGCCACTCTCTCACTTCGTCCCAGCTTACCCTTAACCCCTCCCCGTGTCCTCAAGTCCATTCTCTTCGCCTGCGTCTTTATTCCTGTCCTGACCCTAGGTTCATCAGAACTTTTTTTTTCTTTCGATTCCATATATATGTGTTAGCATACGGTATTTGTTTTTCTCTTTCTGACTTACTTCACTCTGTATGACAGACTCTAGGTCCATCCACCTACTACAGATAACTCAATTTCGTTTCTTTTTATGGCTGAGTAATACTCCATTGTATATATGTGCCACCTTCTTTATCCATTCATCTGTCAATGGACACTTAGGTTGCTTCCATGTCTTGGCTATTGTAAATAGTGCTTCAGTGAACATTGTGGTAAATGTCTCTTTTTGAATTATGGTTTTCTCAGGGTATATGCCCAGTAGTGAGTTTGCTGGGTCATATGGTAGTTCTATTTTTAGTTTTTTAAGGAACCTCCATACTGTTCTCCATAGTGGCTGTATCAATTTACATTCCCACCAACAGTGCAAGAGGGTTCCCTTTTCTCCACACCCTCTCCAGCATTTATTGTTTGTAGATTTTTTGATGATGGCCATTCTGACCGCTGTGAGGTGATACCTCATTGTAGTTTTGATTTGCATTTCTCTAATGATTAGTGATGTTGAGCATCCTTTCATGTGTTTGTTGCCAATCTGTATATCTTCTTTGGAGAAATGTCTATTTAGGTGTTCTGCCTATTTTTGGATTGGTTTGTTTATTTTTTTGATTTGAGCTGCATGAGCTGCTTGTAAATTTTGGAGATTAATCCTTTGTCAGTTGCTTCATTTACAAATATTTTCTCCCATTCTGAGGATTGTCTTTTCATCTTGTTTATGGTTTCCTTTGCTGTGCCAAAGATTTTAAGTTTCATTAGGTCTCATTTGTTTATTTTTGTTTTTATTTCCATTTCTCTAGGAGGTGGGTCAAAAAGGATCTTGCTGTGATTTATGTCATACAGTGTTCTGCCTATGTTTTCCTCTAAGGGTTTTATAGTGCCTGGCCTTACCTTTAGGTCTTTAATCCATTTTGAGTTTATTTTTGTATATGGTGTTAGGAAGTGTTCTAATTTCATTCTTTTACATGTAGCTGTCCAGTTTTCCCAGCACCACTTATTGAAGAGGCTGTCTTTTCTCCATTGTATATTCTTGCCTCCTTTATCAAAGATAAGGTGACCATATGGGTGTGGGTTTATCTCTGGGCATTCTATCTTGTTCCATTGATCTATGTTTCTGTTTTTGTGCCAGTACCATACTGTTTTGATTACTGTAGCTTTGTAGTATACTCTGAAGTCAGGGAGCCTGATTCCTCCAACTCCATTTTTCTTTCTCAAGGTTGCTTTGGCTATTTGGGGTCTTTTGTGTTTCCATACAAATTGTGAAATTTTTTGTTCTAGTTCTGTGAAAAATGCCAGTGGTAGTTTGATAGGGATTGCATTGAATCTGTAGATGCTTTGGGTAGTACAGTCATTTTCACAATGTTGATTTTTCCAATCTACGAACATGGTATATCTCTCCATCTGTTTGTATTGTCTTTAATTTCTTTCATCAGTGTCTTATAATTTTCTGCATACAGGTCTTTTGTCTCCTTAGGTAGGTTTATTCTTTTTGTTGCGGTCGTAAATGGGAGTGTTTCCTTAATTTCTCTTTCAGGTTTTTCATCATTCATGTAGAGGAATTCAAGAGATTTCTGTGCATTAATTTTGTATCCTGCTCCTTTACCAAATTCACTGATTAGCTCTAGTAGTTTTCTGATAGCATCTTTAGGATTCTCTATGTATAGTGTCATGTCATCGGCAAGCAGTGACAGTTTTACTTCTTTTCCAGTTTGGATTCCTTTTATTTCGTTTTCTTCTCTGATTGCTGTGGCTAAAACTTTCAAAACTATGTTGAATAATAGCGGTGAGAGTGGGCAACCTTGTCTTGTTCCTGATCCTAGAAGAAATGGCTTCAGTTTTTCACCATTGAGAATGGTGTTGGCTGTGGGTTTGTCATATACGGCCTTTATTATGTTGAGGTATTCATCTCATTTTAAGGTAAGCTCTTGGGGGGAAAAATGTTAAATGGAAGGAGTATAGACAATTTTGACAGTCATTCTAACCATATTTCCAAATCTCTTATATTGCTCAATTTCTCTCTTTAAGAAAATAGTTTCTTGTCAGCGTCTCCATAAAATGTAATAATAAAGACAGATTTAACCTACTGTAAGTAGAAATCCATTTTAGTTAATGCTAAGTGAAAGTTGTTTTGCCGACTGGTGTTCATTAAGTCTTTATTGAACAGCATTCATTTTTTTAAGATTGAAAGCCAATTTTTTTTTTAACTGAATGAAAGATTCTTTAAATTCTATAGTGCTTTACAATTTTCAGAAGTTTCACACATGTTTTCATATAATCCCATAATAACCCTTCTCCCCCCACCCCTACGTTACCCCTGCACCCTTCCCTCTCCCCACGGTAACCACTAGTTCTCTATATCTATGAGTCTGCTTCCTTTTTTTTTAATTCACTGGTTTGTTGTATTTTTCAGATTCCAAATATAAGTGATATCATACAGTATTTGTCTTTCTCTGACTTATTTCACTTAGCATAATACCCTCCAAGTCTATCCATGTTGCTGCAAATGGCAGAACTTCATTCTTTTTTATGGCTGAGTAGTATTCCATTGTGTGTATATGTGTGTGTGTATATGACATCTTCTTTATCCATTCATCTGTTGATGGACACTTAGGTTGTTTCTATACCTTGGCAATTATACATAATGCTGCTATGAACATTGGGGTGCATGTATCTTTTCAAATTAGTGTTTTTGTTTTTTTCGGATATGTACTCAGGAGTGGAATTGCTGGGTCATATGGTATGAACAGCATTCTTTTTTTTTTTTTTGAAATGCGGGATCTTAGTTCCCCAACCAGGGATGGAACCTGCACCCCTGCAGTGGAAGCGTGGAGTCTTAACCACTGGACCGCCAGGGAAGTCCCAACACTGTTCATTTTTAAAGCACTTGCTGAGTAGACACTGGCAAGAAAGTCCAAAAATGAGCACGATGCGACCTTTGCATTAAAGGCACTTAGAGCTTAGTGAGGCAGCAGATGGTGGGGTTACAAGCAGCACTGGAATTAATAGAGCTGTTGGATACTTTGGACAAAACATAATCCAATGCTTTCATATGCCATGAGTTACCAAGGCTCAGAGAAGGTTACTATCTTGCCTGATGTTACCCAGGGGCAAGTTGACTTGAACCCGGGTCTGTGCACGCAGCCACTCGATGCCTTCAAGCACTTGGTGGGTAGTGTCTGCATTGTTTTCCTGGTGCAGTCAGAGAATTCTGCCGTCTCCTTCTGTGGGCTTTACTAAGAGGCTTTTGCTGAGGGCTTTACATTCTTTTGGACAGTTTGTGCTTTTATCTTACAGGTGAATAACAGAGTGGTGCACCGTGAATTTAATCTTCGTAATGAACCAATAAAAGTATCACTTGTAATGGAGTCAACTTTAACTAAATTTGTATACTTTTGACATCAGGAAGATTAAAAAAACAAGGACTGCTTTACAATAGAGTTTGAAAAGAGCTGTGAGCATTTGTAGCATTGTACTAATGGTTACCATTTTGCATTATTTTTGTCATTGGTTGTATTTGTCCAATTTGTTTTGTATATATATATATATATATTATTTTTCTAAGATTTAACTATGCTTACTTGATACTTGTAAATAATTTGACTTTTTTTTAAAAAGATCATTGTTTTCTGAAAAAAACGTTTTCCTGAACCGTTACCAAAACATGGACGTCCAGCTCCATTTGTGTACTGTTTTTATCCTGTGTTTCTCTTGGTGATTACACCCTACCTTCTCCACTCTCAGCTTGGTGCTGGTGTTAAACCTCAATTTCTTGGCTTAGTCAAGAATTGCCTGTGTGTGGTCTTGTCCTCTGTTTCACCTTATTTACCCAGATTGTTTTCTGCAGTCAGTCTGATCTCCTCTTTGACTCCGTAAGCCATTCTCAAGTCTTACCTGGATGTCTCTGTGCCCTTGATGCCTTCATGTGTTCCACCTTCCATCCATTTCCCCGCTTCCTCCTTGCTGCCTCATACCTTTGAACTGCTGTTTTCTCCACCTGGAACCCTCTGTTCCACCCCACATAGGTAAGTCCTTTCCATCCTTCAGAGTTTGGTTCAAGCATCACGTGCACAACCCCTCATGCTAGGTCAGCTTCTTCTAAGTGCTCAGTTACCCTCTGCTTCTCTTCTGTAGCATTGAAATGACTGTCTAGTGGCTGTTTAATCTCTCTCTCCAGTTCAGTCGTAAGACCCGAGAGGCAGAGGCTGTGTGTCTCATTCATGGCTGCATCCTAGCTTCCATCCGTGCCTTAGGACACAGAGAAGCCATGCAATGAGCGTTGAGTGAGTGACTGATCCCTGTCTTTTAATTATTTTATCCATCCCTCAGACCTCTGTGCATATCTAGCCACTTGCTACTTATCCCCACACACGTGGATGTCTCATGGCTACTTTAACTCAACAAGTTGGACGTTAACCTGGGTTTCCCCTAAATCTCTTTGTAAAACCCATCCCATTGTTAATAATCCTTTGACTCCCCACTGCCTGCTGGATATACCCCAAAATCCCGTAGGAGAATATTGCAAGTCTTTCTCCATCAGGCTTAATCTACACTACTCTTTTACTGCCTGTTTGTCCTCGTAATTCGCCCTTCCCTTAATAATCCTGTCTCACAGAATCGGGCCAGTGGATCAATGACTGTGGATAAACACTCTTGGATATGTTATCATTATCATAGTTCAATCTCTCCTTTCTGTCTGAAATGCCCTTCATTCTCACTGTGTGCTTCCTCTATACTGTGTATTCTTTAGGGTGCAACTTGGGTCCCCTCCTGCTATAAAGTAAAGCTGTATGTAGACTAGTGTTTTTAGAGTAACAAACTGTGGACTGAGCATGACTGATGGGCCTGTATGAGGATGCAGGTGTTTGGTCAGAATGGTCTGAAGACTGAGAGCCAAACTGACTGAAGCAATCCAGAATCTCCAGGCCTGTCTCCATTTCAGGGATAATTGTGTCCTTTTTAGTTAATGTGATTTCTTAAGTATAAATACATGTGATTTAATTTTTAAGCTTTTGAGTTCTGATATTTGATATATAGTTTTGTTTTTGTATAGAGCATTAAAATGTCTCTGGTTCATAAAATATGAACATCAGCTGAGCCTTCTCTTTCACTTGGATTCTGGAGGATTTCTAGGCACAGAGGCTCATTTCGGGGGGACAGCAGCAGCTGAAATATCAACAACTCTTATTTCCTGGGAGAGGTTGTGTGACTTGGTCAGAGTCACAGCATGTGGTGAAGCTGGGATTCCAAAGCATGAACTAATTCAAGACATGAAGTGCCAAGTGATAGAGAAAAGTTTTAAGACAGAATGCTTTTGATGGACAGAAGGGACCATTCCATTACCACTTAACTGATGGAATGAGGGCTTTGGGACAAAGGAGGGAAAAGTGATTTTGGAACCCTGCTCAGACCACTCCAGGTAAGGGTCGTGGAGAAAACTGTAGGACAACTGGATACCAGACAAACAGGTGAAGAGGAGCAAGGAGGAATTCTGGTTAGAAAGGTAGGTGGCCCAAGATGAACTTGATGCCTGGGGCTAGCTAACTGTCCCATATTCTCTCAGCTTCAAATCAGTAGAGACGCTCCTAGCCATCCAATGCCATGTGAAATATAGCCCAAAAAACTAGTCTCTGGCACAAATTTATATTTGAAAAAAAATTTTTAAGCCCACTTTTTATTTATTTTTAAAATACAGACCCCAGGAACCAAAGTTTGCAAAAGGAAGGCTCTGAGATTTTTATTAAAAATGTGTATGAATAAAAAATAGTGGAGAAACTTGTGCAGAAGACTAGGAGGCTGAGGTGGGGAGGAGGACATGTGGTTGGGGAGCTACAGCCCTTTGACAAGTGCCTCTCAGGCCAAGGGCCCCTCACCATGGCTTACTATCACTACAGTACGTTTTCACCTTTGGACTTAACTCACTTCCTTGCCGAATATTTTCATCATGCAGATCACGTCTCAAGGACAGTTATTCTGTGGGAAAAAAAGTATTTTGTAGAGAAACAAAACCTAAATGTAATTACAGTACCATTTCCTAGTTGTCATAATGGAAGTATTCTGGAGATTCTATGGTGCACAGGGGAGGGAGCTGCTGAGATAGTTTGGGAGTGCCCCAGAATGCCCTCCAGAGAAGTCCTGCAGTGATAGAAAACTGTCCCTAAAAGCCAGCCATTTTTTTTAAGTCTTCCTTTTTTTTTTTTTTTTTTTTTTGCGAGCCAAAATGTCTACAGCTATTTTCAGCAGTTTCTAAGGATGCTTGAAGCCATGACTAAATTTACTCCTTTCCTTGTATGTCAGCTCTTTATTTAAATGCAGTGGGGTTTGTTTTGTTTCAGTTTAAAAACCTGTGTTCCTCATAAAAAATTTCAAGAAACACTAAAAAAAATGAGGCCAAGAACCTACCCAGTTTCTCTACTTGTGTATCGGTAGTTCTCACGCTGGCTGCACATTAAAATTACCTAGATTCTTTTGGTTTGGAGTTAGGCATATGTTTAAAAGCTCTCCAAGTGATTCTAAGCGCAGCCAGGCTTGAAACCTACTGTATAACTAATAATCTGGCTATTGGTTATTTGTTTACAATCATTTAGTGCCTAGAGCTTCAATTTTTAAAAATAATCGTCCTCATCCTGCAACTCCTTTTTGTATTTTAATTATTTTTTTAACGGCTGCATAGTATTGGGCGGAATAAATATTAACTAGTAATGGATACTGCAATTTTTCTCCTACGAGAAAGAAATTCTCATGCAAACCACCTGTGCAGTCCTCATTTTATTTCATTTTTCCGGGAAACTTCCCGTAAGATAACTTTTTAAAAATCTGAATTACACATTGCTAACTTGTCCTCCAAAAACGCAAAATAATTTCTCCAGCTTTTGTTTATCCAATACAGGCTTGTGTTCAACACCCCTTCCCATGTAAGGAAACCGCAGCTTGGGTGAAGGACCCGCTCAAGTTGATAGGTACAAAAGGTTGGGCGAGAGCTCGAATCCAGACGGGCGGTCTGGTTGGCTGGCTGGCTTGCTGGCTGACTTCCGGCCCGCGTCCCTGGTCGCAAACCGTGTTCCAACTGGCCCGCCCCTTCCGCCATTCGATAGCGTCCGCGCCAGCGCCGCAGCCCGCCTTCCGGAGGAAGACCCGCCCCCACGACGCCCGCCTTGTTAGCGCTTCCGCTCGCCTTTCGTTGTCATTGGCTGGAGGCGGACTATATAAGGACGTCATTTCCGCGCGCGCGTTCTTTCTGCGCCAGATAAGGGTCCATACGGCTTTGTTCTGGGTGAGTAGCAGGTGGCGTCCGGGCGTACCCCAGGGCCACCAGGACGAGCTTCCTGCCGCGAAGAGTGGTGCGAGCACCTGGGTGGAAGCCCGCAGGCGGAGCGTGTCTGTCTTCGGCTCGGCGCGCTCCCCCTCGGATCTGGCGTCCTGCACGTGGCCGGGCTCGGGCCCGCGCGTTCCCACAAGGCCGTGGGAGCCGGCGGAGGTCTCGCTCCAGCCACGGAGGACCAGAGTTGAGGTGCGGGTGGCTGGGGGTGCGGAGAGACCGGCCTGCGCAGCGCGCTACCGTCGCTTCGGGTCCCGACACTCGGCGGTAAGCCCAGAGACCTAGGCTCCAGTTTTCTCCAGCTGGTTGGGTTGGTATGTTTTCCCCGCTCGTGGTATTCCGTTCAAGAGTTAAGGTTCTTGGCGAGGTTTTTGATGCCGGACAGGCTAAACTAAAGGTCCAGGTTATTATTCTACCTGTCCAAAGGAAATCTTCTGGGGACAGAGGATGCAAAGAAAGACACATACAGGGACTTCCCCGGCGGTCCAGTGGTTAAGACTCCGCTGTTACACTGTAGGGGCCCCGGGTTCGATACCAAGTCGGGGAACTTAAGATCCCGCATGCCTCGCGGTGTTTAAAGAAAAGAAATTTTTTTAATTATAAAAAAGGACACAGAGACTGAGGTGTAGAGAGAAACAAAGAAGCAATTTATGAAGGGGCAGAAGCGAAAGTACGCACTCGGAGAAGAATGCGGGCGTCCTCACGAGTGAGGAGCGCACCGAGGGGTTTTTCTGACCCTCCCCCCACTACGCCTTTTATTTCACTTTAATTCCTTGAATGGGCGCATATTTCTTTGTTTAGGGGCGGAATACTCATTGTTGGGAGAATCGGAGTGGGATTTTGATTCCACCTGGTTACATTAGGTTTTGCTCTTTCCCGTCCGCCTCCAGAAGCCACCGCACCTGCGCTCTAAGAGCCATTTTCCCTTGCTGGTCGAGTGCCAGGCGTGTGAGGTTGTACAGCAGTCACCTGCAGCCTGTGGGCTCGGCCAAGCTCTCTGGGTTTTATGGTCCGGGTTCCCTCTTAAGGTGTCACAGAGTTTAATCAAAGTCTAATTTACGTTCTTGTTGCTGACGCCATTCCTCCATGCTTCATGGTCTCATTAAGTGCAAAACAAGGAGGTGGTTTTTTGCCTTTTGCCTAATGTCTGTTTGAGGAGGCTGCTCTTGGGTCCAGCCCTGTCTTTCCTGCCTGATTTTGAGGAAAACTAGTTGTAATCACAGGGAGAAGTAATGCCAAAGCTCCCGGCTTCAGTTGGATTGAAAATAAACTTCACCACCTTTGCTCACCTTTAGAATAGTCTCGAACATGGCTGCTCTTCCTCGTCTAAGTCCTGCGTACCTTGAGAAGTATTAAGTCTCAGTTCACTATTTTTGTTTAGTTTGATTATCTGGGTGTTTTGTCCATCTCCATAACACTCTTTAGCAGGATTTCCAGCAGTTTTACAAGGTGTGGCATATTTTACAAGGTGTTCATGTGTCTCATCCCACTAGACTAAGCCCAATGCCTGACACGAGGAGGTGTGGTCTGTGGTTAGATTGTTTGTTTCAAGTTTATCAATATTTTTTATTGAAGTATAGTTGATTTACAATGTGTTAATTTCTGCTGTACAGCAAAATGATTAGGTTATACATAAATACACATTCGTCTTTAACATTCTTTTCCATTATGGTTTATCATAGGGTGTTGAATATAGTTCTCTGCTATAGAAGAGCACCATGTTTATTCATTCTGTATATGAAAGTTTACATCTGCTAATCCCAACCTCCCACTCCACCCCTCCCCCTTGACAACCACCAAGTCTGTCTGTTCTGTTTGTTTCATAGATAGGTTCATTTGTGTCATGTTTTAGATTCCACATGTAAGTGATACATGGTATTTGTCTTTCTCTTTCTGACTTACTTAGTATGATAATCTCTAGTTGAATCCATGTTGCTACAAATGGCATTCTTTCTTTTTTATGGCTGAGTAGTAGTCCATTGTATATATGTACAACATCTTTATCCGTTCATCTGTCAAGATGGTTAGATTTAAACATTGAGTCATTGGACTCTCAAGAGGAGTTAGAATGCACCCGTTACCTCATCCCACTTGTCACTGGAGTGTAAAGGACTTTTGTTAACTATTGTTTTTCAGATTCCCATCGTAACTTAAAGGGAAACTTTCACAATGTCCGGAGCCCTTGATGTCCTGCAAATGAAGGAGGAGGATGTCCTCAAATTCCTTGCAGCAGGAACCCATTTAGGTGGCACCAACCTTGACTTCCAAATGGAACAGTACATCTACAAAAGGAAAAGTGATGGTCAGTCATTGCTTTAGGGTTCTTTTTCTTGGTCATCCCAGCTATAAGGACAAATTTTGATGCTACTGTTGTGATGGGTAGTGCTGAGTAAAGTGACTTCTAAAATATCAGCCTTGGAGGGCTCTCACGAAGTAACAGATGAAACTAGATCTTTAGATGGGTAAGAAGCTTTAAAACTGAGTAAAAGTGCTCTGGTGTTTTTTGGAAGGAAAGGTTTCTGGACTCCAGTGGAAGAGTGGCTATTGCTAGGTTATGTGACCTGGGTTGGGCCATGAAGAAGCATGATGTAAACATAAAGAGGAAGTTCGTTAGCTTGGTTCCTAATAACTTATTTCCCATAGTGCCTTACATTTTGTAGCTACTGATACAGGTTTGTAAAGCTGAATTCTGAGAGAAAAAGCCACAGATGGGAATTTGGCTTGCTTGAATGTATCAGAAAAGGGAATGTAGGTTGTGATGAGAATATGGAAGGCATTAAGCTCTTCAGCTTAGAACCACTGAAGGAATTATGTGTGTGAGTGGCAGGGTTTAAAGGAGTTTGGGATGAATCTGACATCAAGGCAGAAGATAAGAGGAAAAGAGTGGTAAGAGGCCACAAGTAGGTAAGAGCTTGTTGGATTCTGCATGGGGGGCCTGAGGGCGGGTTAGTACAGGGGAAGAGTAGGGAGAAGGTGCACTTTGCCTACTGAATCAGGGTGCACACTATTAAAGCTCAGAGTGGAGGCCAGTCTTGGCCAAAGAACTTCTGAGTGTCGGAAGTGTGCTATATTAACGGCAGGATTTTCGCTAACACCAGTAGAGCTTGCCTCTATGACTGGAGTTTGATAGTACTCGCTGCCACATGCATTCAGCTTTTTAGAAGAATGTTAACTTTTAAAGCTTGGCTAGGTGTTAACAAAACCTTGTGTCTAGGCATCTACATCATAAATCTGAAGAGAACCTGGGAGAAGCTTCTGTTGGCAGCTCGTGCCATTGTTGCCATTGAAAACCCAGCTGATGTCAGTGTCATATCCTCCAGGAATACTGGCCAGGTTTGTGGAACAATATGCTTGGTTTTTCTTATAAAACCTAAAGATGTTTTGGGATGTGTAGAAAAGCATACGAAAAAAAAAACCCGTAATTTCACTGTTCAGAAATCATTTGAAATTGCCCTGAGTCAGAGGAATTGCCAAAATTCAACCATTTCGGTATATTTATCACTTTGCATCTGACAGTATGTCAAGGTTCATGTTTTCATGTCATTGTGTGTTTTCTTGTGCCACTAAATATCGAGAAATGACCCTATTAAAGTGGCTCACCACATTTTTCTGCAGTGAGCTTTTTATATTTAAAATGATGAAATACTGGGTTAAAAAAAATTAAATGCCAACTTCAGAATATTTCAGGAAGGTCTTATGAGGGTAGGGTACCCCCAGTCTTTGTCTCATAAGCAAGAGTAATAATCTTTGCCAACTTAAATGAATAAAAAATAGCTTAATATTTTTTAATGGCAAGTAAGGTAAAACTTTAGTCTTTTTTGTCCCATTTCTATCTTGATAATTATTTCCTTTTTCTGCTGAGAAAACTAATGGATTTTTTTAAAACATGCTTTATAAAAGCATTAAAGCTCTTAAAAGGATTTCATTCACCCTGTTTCTAATTTTTAAAAATTTGACTTGGATTTTGACAGTGTTTAAATTATGTATTGATAGTAAGATGCTCTTTTTGAATTTCATTTTTAAAAAAATATTCATTGTATAGTATTTGATTTACAGTGTTGTGTTAATTTATGCTGTACAGCAAAGTGACTCAGTTACATATACATATATTCTTTTTCATATTCTTTTCCATTATGGTTTATCACAGGATATTGAATATAGTTCGCTGTGCTATACAGTAAGGCCTTGTTTTTCCATCCTATATAGCATAGTTTGCGTCTGCTAATCCCAGACTCCCAATCCTTCCCTCCCCCATCCCTTATCCCCCTTGGCAACTACTAGTCTATTTTTCTCTTTCATGGATATGTTCATTTGTGTTGTATTTTAAATTCCACGTATAAGTGAAGTCATACGATATTTGTCTTTCTCTATCTTACTTGACTTAGTGTGATAATCTCTAGGTCCATCCATGTTGCTACAAATGGCATTATTTCATTCTTTTTAATGGCTGAGTAGTATTCCGCTGTTATACACGCCACATCGTCTTTATCCATTCATCTGTCTATGGACATTTCAGTTGTTTCCATGTCTTGGCTATTGTAAATAGTGCTTCTGTGAACATTCGGGTGCCTGAATCTTCGAATTACGGTTTTGTCTGGGTATATGCACAGGAGTGGAACTGCTGGGTCATACGGCAACTCTAGTTTTTTGAGGAACCTCCATACTGTTTTCCGTAGTGGCTGCACTAGTTTACATTCCCACTAGCAGGATTAGAGGGTTCTTTTTTCTCCTTACCTTCTCCAGCATTTATTATTTGTAGACTTTTTCATGATGGCCTTTCTGACCAGTGTGAGGTGGTACCTCATTGTAGTAGTGATTTGAATTTCTCTAATAATTAACAATGTTGAGCATCTTTCCATGTGCCTATTGGCCATCTGTAGTTCTTTGCAAAAATGTCTATTTAGGTCTTCTGCCCAGTTCAGTTGTTTGTTTTTTTGTTATTGAAATGTATGAGCTGTTGGCATATTTTGGAAATTAAGCCCTTGTTGGTCACATCATTTGCAAATGTTTTCTCCCAGTTCTTTGTATATTTGGTAGAATTCGCCTATGAATCCATCTGGTCCTGGACTTTTGTTTGAAGGGAGCTTTTTAATTACAGATTCTGTTTCATTTCTAGTAATCGGGCTGTTCAAGTTGTCTATTTCTTGATTTAGTTTCGGTGGGCTTTATGTTTCTAGAAGGATGTACGTTTCTTCTAGTTTGTCGAGTTTGTTGGCATATAATTGTTCATAATGTTTTTTTGTTGGCATATAATTGTTTGTAATGGTATCAGTTGTGGTTTCTCCTTTCTTATTTGGGTCTTCTCTCTTCTTGGTGATCCTGGCCAGAGGTTTGTCGATTTTGTTTATCCTTTTAAAGAACCAGATTTTGGTTTTATTTTAATCTCTATTTTGTTTATTTCCTCTCTGATCTTTTTTTTTTTTAATATTTATTTATTTGGTCATGCTGGGTCTTAGTTGTGGCTCACGGGCTCCTTAGTTGTGGCATGCATGTGGGATCTAGTTCCCTGACCAGGGATCAAACTCTGGCCCCCTGCACTGGGAGCGTGAGTCTTAACCACTGCACCACCAGAGAAGTCCCTCCTTCCATATCTTTATCATCTTCTTCCTTCTGCTGACTTGTTTGAGATTTTTCTGGTTTCTTAAAGGCCTGTATCGCTGTGAACTTACCTCTAAGAACTGCTTTTGCTGTATCCCGTAGATTTTGTGTTTTCATTGTCATTTGCCTCAAGGTATTTTTTAATTTCTTGGATTCCATTGTTGACCCACTGGTTTCTTAGTAGCATGTTGTTTAGTCTCCCATGCAGTTGTTTTTTTCTTGTTTCTTTTTCGGTGGTTGATTCTAGTTTCATGCAGTTGTGGTCAGAAAAGATGCTTGGAATAACGTCTATGCTTTTAAATTTGTTGAGGCTTATTTTGTGCCCTAGTATGTGGTCAATCTCAGAGAATGTTCCATGTGCACTTGAAAAGAATGTATATTCTGCTTTTTTGGCTCTAATGTCCTGAAAATGTCTTAGCCCTAGTATGTGGTCAATCTCAGAGAATGTTCCGTGTGCACTTGAAAAGAATGTATATTCTGCTTTTTTGGCTCTAATGTCCTGAAAATGTCTTAAGTCTGTTGTATCATTCAGGATCTCTGTTGCCTATTGATTTTTTCTCTCCCAGATATGTCCGTTGGTATGAGTAGGGTGTTAAAGTCTCCTGTTATTAGTGTATTCCTGTCAGTTTCTCCCTTTATGTCTATATTTGTTTTATGTATTTGGGTACATGTTGATGAGTATAGTGTCCTCTCCTTTTATTGATCCTTTTACCATATTATCTTTTTTAGTCTGTTTTGTCTGATGAGTATTACGACCCGCACTTTCTTGTCATTTCCGTTTGCATGCAATATCTTTTTCCATCTCCTCATTTGCAGTCTACGTGTGTCATTTGCCCTAAAGTGTGTCTCTTGTAGGCAGCATATTGTAGGCTTCTTTTTTTTAATCTAATCCGATGTTCTGTCTTTTGATGGAACATTTAGTCCGTTGACATTTAAGGTAATTTTATTGCTATTTTAAACATTGTTTTCCTGTTGGCTTTATATTTCTTCTTTGTCTCTTTTTGTTTTTCCTTTTGTGGTTTGATGATTTTCTTTTGTATTGTGCTTTTGTTTTCTTCTTGGTTTTTGTGAATCTATTGTGTTTTTGATTTGTGGTTACCCTGTTTTTCAAATATGTTAACCCCTTCCTATATCAACTTGACTTTAGACTGGTAGTCATACAGGCTCACTTTCTAGAAGAAAAAAAAATCTACATTTTCTTTCATCCCCCACATTTTGTGATTTTGATGTCCTCTTTTACATCTTCATGTTTATCCTTTTGCTTTAAGTGGTTATCATCGCTTTAAGAGAAATTTTTTGATTTCTTTTTAAAATCTGTTTACTGGCTTATTTAAGTGATTTACTTTCCAACTGTGATTTTTTTTTTTTTTTTCCCTTTCCTATAGATTCTTCTTTTCTATTTAGAGAAGACCTCTCAGTATTTCCTTTAGGGTAGGTTAGGTATTGCTGTATTCTTTAAGTTTTTGCCTGTCTGAGGAAATTCTCCTATTCCAAATGATAATCTTGCTGGGTAGAGCTGCAGATTTTTCCCTTTCAGGACTTCGAATATATGTTGCCACTCCCTTATGGCCTACAATCAGCTGAAAGCCTTATAGGGGTTCCCTTGTAATTAACTCTTTGTTTTTCTCTTGCTGTCTTTAGAATCCTTTTGGGGGGCAGGGGCATTTTAATTACATCTTGGTGTAGGTCTGTTTTGGTTTATCTTGTTTGGGATGCTCTGTGCTTCCTGTACCTGGATATCAGTTTTCTTCTTTAGGTTTGGGAAGTGTTCAGCCATAATTTCTTCAAATACATTTTCAATCCCCTTTCTCTTCTCCTTCTGGGATTCCCTATTATGTGTAGATTGGCATGCTTTATGTTATCACATAGGTCCCTTATATTGCTTTCATTTTTCATTTGGTTTTCTGTCTGCTGTTCTGATTGGGTGATTTCCATTATTCTATCTTTCAAATCACTTTCTTCTGAAGATAGATCACTGTCTTCCAGATAATGTTCTTCTACATTATTCATTCTGCTATTCATTGCCTTTAGTTCAGCTTTTGTCCCTGCAAATGAATTTTCTGATTTTTCTTGGTTCTTCTTAATAATTTCTAGTTCCTTTTCACAGTAATCTGCATTTCTGTTGATAGTCTTTCTCAATTCGTTCAGTATTTCATTATTTCCTTTTTTAACTTGATGTCTATTAGACTCAGAGGTCTTTTTCGTTGTTTGTTTTTTCAGGGGAATTCTCTTGATCTTTTAATTGGGAGTGGTTCCTCTGTCTCCATTTTACTTATATTTCTCTTGCTCTATGAGTTGAGAAACAGTTATCTGCTGTGGTGTTGGAGGGCTTTTTTTTTTTTTTTTTTTTTAACTTATTTTATTTTGGTTGCTCTTGGTCTTAGTTGTGGCATGAGAACTCTTAGTTACAGCATGCATGTGGGATCGATCTAGTTCCCTCAGCAGGGATTGAACCTGTGTCCCCTGCATTGGAAGGTGGATTCTTAACCACTGTGCTACCAGGGAAGTCCCTTGGAGGGCTGTCTTTATGTGGGAATGTCACTGTATAGCCTCTTTGGGTTTAACATTTTTGGTGCAAGGGCTGTTTTTACTGTGGATGCCCGCTGCCTCTTTCCTCAGTGTATGGTGGCCATCATCCCCTTGACAGGAGGTGTGACTGGTGTGGTGAGTAGAGCCTGCACTGGATGTTGTTTACTCTGTGGTTGTCACTACCCCGTCAGGGGCAGGGTATACTCCCTAGTTGTTGTTATAGAGTAGAAGCCCCCAGAGCTGAGCTGCAGCATAAGGTAGGCTGGATTGGAGCGTTTCCACTGGGAGAGGAGCCACTGCGTCTTTCTCTGCTGGAGCTGTTCACCAGCGAGTGTGCTTTGTGGTGCCACCTGTCACCGTTGTGCTGTTGGCACTGCCCTCGGCCCCATCATAACCCGGGGAATGCTGGCAGTCAGCCCTGGTGTCCTTCAGATGTTGTTTTTACAAGGCCACCCGCGCAGATCCACTGAAGTCAGGTGCCAGGACAGCAGTAGTCGCACACCTGGACCCCCTGTAGGAGCTATGGAGGCAGCTCAGACCCTGGCCCAGCCCCCGTGTGCCCGTGCCCACAAAGCCCACAGGTGCTTAGGCAAGACCCATCCCAGTTGCAGGAGCACTCGTCCATTTGGATGTCCTGCAGGAGCTGAGTTTACAAAGCTGGTGGCAGATGTGTAAATCCACAGCTCATGCAGCTGTGGGGAGAGATTTCAGCCTGCTTCCAAAGTTGCGTGGCCCCTGGGGCTCAGCTGTAGTTTCAGCCCTGCCTCTGTTCCTGGGCAACTTGCTGGCGTCTGCTCCTGGGTCCACTGAGCCGGCTGTTGGCGCTGGGGCTGGTGAGTGGAGAAGGAGGCTGCAATGGCGACCCCACTTCTCCTTTCGCGTGCCACTTAACAGTGGCGCTTCCCTTCTGTGGTGGACCCGGCCTTTTTCCACGAACACTCCTGGTTGCGGCTGTGCCACTCTCCAGCCCCTTCAGGCTGTCTGCACAACCAACACCAGTCATCTTTCTGGGTCTGTCCTCTAAACCAGCACCCAGCGCCCACCTGTACTAATGGACACGCATCTCAGGCTGGGGCGTGCAGGTCTCTCTCTGTTACGCCTACTACAAGCCAGTTGTTGTGCTCTCCTCTGAGCCTTAGAAGCTCCCTTTCTGTCCCAGTTGATCTCCCCACCGTTGAGGGGGCTTCCCAGCGTGTGGGAGCCTTTCCTCTTCTTCACCTCCCTCCCGGGGCACAGGTCCCATCCTGCTTCCTCTTTTTTTTCCTTTTGTCCAACCCAGTTACGTGGAGATCTTTCTTGTCCTTTCAGGTGTTTGAAGTCTTCTGCTAGTGTTCAGTAGGTGTTCTGTGACAGTTGTTCCATTTGTAGATGTATTTTTGACATAGTTGTGGGAGGAGGTGAGTTCCACGTCATTCTACTCCACTATCCTGATGGGAACCCCCTGCAGATGTATGTTAACGGGGTTATTGCCCCAGAGGCTGGCTTATGACTGGACCTCTGTGGTTTGATGTATGGTTGACAGTTTTAATTACTGCTGTAGAATGAACTTAGTGACCACTCCGTGCTTCCCTCAGTGAAAATTTACTGAGTATGTAGATTGGTCCAGGCAGTGCTTGCTGAGTGCTTGGAATATAGCAGAAAAGCAGTCTATTTTTGAAGGGATGAAGGAAATAAGCTTTCTGTAGGGGGAAGTTAGAGGATAAGAAAGGTGGGTGTACTCCTGCTCCGTACAGGTTGGCTGTGAAAATCTGACCCGTACAGAAGTGCTTACTGGGTGCCGGGCACTGTTCTGCGTGGTGTGTGTCGGTTCATGTAAGTTTTACAATTCTATGAGGAACTTGGAGGCACGTGCGTAACTTGCCCCAGTGACTCGTAAGTGACCTACTTGGTACTTGAAGCAGGCTGGCTGGCTCTGGAACCCACAAAGTGAGGGAGTGGTGAGGCTCAGATACCTGAGGGAGGAGCATCCGCAGCAGCCGGCCTAGGGGTGGCGCTGTGCTTGGCGTGGTTTTTGGCTCTAATTTTGTAAGTATTTTTCATGTAATAAGTGAAGGATATAGAAGAATTACTGGATGTTTTGAGTGTTTGATGGTTTCATTTTTGAGTAAGGGATTTCGGGAGGTTCTGACTAGATAGGCTGCTCCATGTGATTACAGAACTTGGTGTTGACCCATTTATAATTGCAGAACTCCTGCAATTCTGCAAGATGGCACCATCTCTGGAGCACTGTTAACTTTTTTTTTTTTTTTAACATCTTTATTGGAGTATAATTGCTTTACAATAGTGTGTTAGTTTCTGCTTTATAACAAAGTGAATCAGTTATACATACATCCCCATATCCCCTCCCTCTTGCATCTCCCTCCCACCCTCCCTATCCCACCCCTCTAGGTGGTCACAAAGCACAGAACTGATCTCCCTGTGCTATGCGGTTGCTTCCCACTAGCTATCTATTTTACATTTGGTAGTGTATATATGTCCATGCCACTCTCTCACTTCGTCCCAGCTTATCCTTCCCCCTCCCCATATCCTCAAGTCCATTCTCTAGTAGGTCTGTGTCTTTATTCCCGTCTTGCCACTAGGTTCTTCATGACCTTTTTTTTTCCCCCTTAGATTCCATATATATGTGTTAGCATACTGTATTTGTTTTTCTCTTTCTGACTTACTTCACTCTATATGACAGACTCTAACTCCATCCACCTCACTACAAATAACTCCATTTCGTTTCTTTTTATGGCTGAGTAATATTCCATTGTATATATGTGCCACATCTTCTTTATGCATTCATCTGATGATGGCCATTTAGGTTGCTTCCATGTCCTGGCTATCGTAAATAGAGCTGCAATGAACATTTTGGTACATGACTCTTTTTGAATTATGGTTTTCTCAGGGTATATGCCCAGTAGTGGGATTGCTGGGTCATATGGTAGTTCTATTTTTAGTTAAGGAACCTCCATACTGTTCTCCATAGTGGCTGTATCAGTTTACATTCCCACCAACAGTGCAAGAGTGTTCCCTTTTCTCCACACCCTCTCCAGCATTATTGTTCCTAGATTTTTTGATGATGGCCATTCTAACCAGTGTGAGATGATATCTCATTGTAGTTTTGATTTGCATTTCTCTAATGATTAATGATGTTGAGCATTCTTTCATGTGTTTGTTGGCAATCTCTGTATATCTTCTTTGGAGAAATGTCTATTTAGGTGTTCTGCCCATTTTTGGATTGGGTTGTTTTTTTGTTATTGAGCTGCATGAGCTGCTTGTAAATTTTGGAGATTAATCCTTTGTCAGTTGCTTCATTTGCAAATATTTTCTCCCATTCTGAGGGTTGTCTTTTGGTCTTGTTTATGGTTTCCTTTGCTGTGTAAAAGCTTTTAAGTTTCATTAGGTCCCATTTGTTTATTTTTGTTTTTATTTCCATTTCTCTAGGAGGTGGGTCAAAAAGGATCTTGCTGTGATGTATGTCATACAGTGTTCTTCCTATGTTTTGCTCTAAGAGTTTGATAGTGTCTGGCCTTACATTTAGGTCTTTAATCCATTTTGAGTTTATTTTTGTGTATGGTGTTAGGGAGTGTTCTAATTTCATACTTTTACATGTACCTGTCCAGTTTTCCCAGCACCACTTATTGAAGAGGCTGTCTTTTCTCCACTGTATATGCTTGCCTTCTTTATCAAAGATAAGGTGACCATATGTGCGTGGGTTTATCTCTGGGCTTTCTGTCCTGTTCCATTGATTTTTGTGTCTGTTCTTGTGGAGCACTGTTAACTTTTAATATTGATTCTTCTAGCGAGCTGTGCTGAAGTTTGCTGCTGCCACTGGAGCCACTCCTATTGCTGGCCGCTTCACTCCTGGAACCTTCACTAACCAGATCCAGGCAGCCTTCCGGGAGCCAAGACTTCTGGTGGTTACTGATCCCAGGGCTGACCACCAGCCTCTCACAGAGGCCTCTTACGTTAACCTGCCTACCATTGCTCTGTGTAACACAGACTCTCCTCTGCGGTATGTGGACATTGCCATCCCGTGCAACAACAAGGTAACAATTTTATGATCTAAACTAGAGCTGGAGAATAAGTGCTCTAGAGACAGACATTCCTCTGCACATTGTTAGAGCTTGGAGTTGAGGCCACTGGCCGATGAACTCACAAGTGTAGGTAGTGTGCTACATGAGGGGCAAGTTTTTCGCTAACATCCCAAGGGTCTCTGGCCCAATGAGTGGAGTTTGATAGTAATACTTGCTACAAATGTATGGTTTTAATATATGAAAGCTTTAAGGAGAGATGAAAAGACATTTTAAAAATGGCCTGTGTTTTCTTCTGCTTTTCTCCATTATTTCTTACTCCTGGACCTCTCAGGCATTACTTGGCCTTTCTGTTTTCAGACTAACTTGATGTATCCTGATGTAAGATCCTAAAAAGGTGGGTTGCATATGGTTCAATTAGTCTGGTTTGTCACTGGTCACAAAACCCTGGTTACACAAAAGAATCAGGCAAAGAGGTTTTTTCTCCTCCTACCAGTGTTCAGGCACTGACCCCAGGTAATTCATTTTGTTGTCTAGAGTGGAGTCTTGATTAATCCCCATGATTCATTCCAGTGGCCATCAAGGTTGAGAACCAGAGTTATGGAATAATCTTGTTAAATAAGTAAAAAGTCTTTTATTATTTTTATTGGAGTGTAGTTGCTTTACAATGTTGTGTTAGTTTCTGCTGTACTATAAGCACTTTTAAACTAAGACATGTCTGTTCACATGGTACCAAGGGACCCAGCTGTTAGATGGAATGGGAGGTGCTTGCTGTTTGGGGTTCGCCGAGTATCACTTTATAATAACCTGGCACTCTTGCAGGGAGCTCACTCAGTGGGTCTGATGTGGTGGATGCTTGCCCGGGAAGTTCTGCGCATGCGCGGCACCATCTCCCGTGAACACCCGTGGGAGGTCATGCCTGATCTCTACTTCTACAGAGATCCTGAAGAGGTGAGCTTCCTCCACAAAGGCTTGTGGTAACATGAACAAATTGGACACTTTAGTCTGTGCCTCTTGGAAGTAAAGTCTGTTAGTCCCTATAAACGAAAAAATTTTTTTCTAAACCAGATTGAAAAGGAAGAGCAGGCAGCAGCTGAGAAGGCTGTGACCAAGGAGGAATTTCAGGGTGAATGGACCGCTCCAGCTCCTGAGTTCACTGCTGCTCAGCCTGAGGTGGCAGACTGGTCCGAAGGTGTGCAGGTGCCCTCTGTGCCTATTCAGCAGTTCCCCACTGGTATGTATCAAGATCCAAGGGCATCAGGCTGGTGGTTTAGAACTGTGTTTTCAATGTAACATATATATGTATGTGTGTGTGTATATATATGCATACTTTATATATATATATATACATGCATAAATATGCATATATACGCACACTTTACATATACGTATACAGTAAATCCCGTACATACAAACGAGTTCCATTCTGAGAGCACATTCGTAAGTCCAACACAGTTAGCCTAGGTACCCAGCTAACACAATGGGCTATATAGTACTGTACTGTAATAGGCTTATAACACTTCACACAAAAAACAATAAAACATTTTTAATCTTATAGTACAACAGCTGGCATACAGCGGCTGGCATCGAGTGAATAGGCAAGAAGTGTTACTGACTGGAGGAGGGAGAGGAGGTGGGAGGGAGATGGTAGAGCTGAAAGGTTGTCAGCTATCGGAGATGGAGGGTAATTTCACTCACGCCTGACCTTGATGGCACAGGTCTGGTTCCCTGCTGGATTCAGTTTTGTCTACTCTTGAAAAAACGAGTCAGTGATGTCTCGGTAGTACTGTACCAGCTACATCACCACTGCTTTTACACTTGCTTCCGGACATCCTGGGCTTGAAGTAAAGATACTGTAACTGTGTGCTCTATACAGTACTGTACAGTGCACAAAAGTACAACCACTTGTAGAGGATGCAGGCACGTGACAGGGTACAGCAGACATGTGAATTAACTTACGTGATTGGACATGCGAATGCACTTTCTCATCTTTGAAAGTTCGTAACTTGAAGGTTCGTATGTAGGGCACTTAGTGTATGTATGTGTACATGTATATGTATATACACGCCCATATACAAACACACATACTAGCATTAAAGGGTTTTTGTCTCGGTGTGCCATAGCTGTGCTAATAACTTGACAGGTTGACTTAAGGTGCTTTTGAAATGTTCTGTCTATTGACTTTGTCCTTTGAAATGTGTATCTGTTGGAATGCAAGGCAGATTGCTGCTGGTGGTGGGGTGACAAAAATACTATGGGAATGGGGCTGATGGCTTTTCTTTTCTTTCTTTTCTTTTTTTTGGTATTTTCTCAACAGAAGATTGGAGTGCTCAGCCTGCCACTGAAGACTGGTCTGCAGCTCCCACTGCTCAGGCCACTGAGTGGGTAGGAACGACCACTGAGTGGTCTTAAACTGTTCTTCCACAAACTCTTAAAATGGAAATAGGTTGATGGAAAATAAACAGTTTCTAAAAATTGTGTCCATTTATTTCAGTTCATGGGACAGGCCTGGGATGAAACCCTTGCCTCAGCCCGTTCCTATTGTGTGGCTCTGGGCAAGAGATGATGTTTCTGGGCCCAGGTGTCCTCAGCAGGGGATAATCTTGGAGCTGTGATGCAGAGCAATGCATCACATTGTCCTTTGTATGTAATTTAAAAATAATTTTAAAGAGTAAAATATACATGCAGATGATCATGAAAGACATACCTGGGTATTCTTGGAGAATAAGGATCAAGTTAAAGCCTCTATAGCCATTACACAGGTTACCAAGTAGGAAGGTGCCAACCAAGATCTGAGAAAGTCTTCATGTTCCCCTCCCTGCTCCTTCCTGAAGTCACAAGCTTCTCTCCTTTGATCCTTTGGAAAGGGTAAGATGATCAAGAATTCTTTAGTTTGTTTTTGAGCTTCCTATAAATGGAATCATATCTTGTGTGACTTGCTTCTTTTCCCTCTGTTATTTTGTGCTTTTCATCCCCTCTTGCCGTGTTCCTAAAGAATCATCCATGACCTCTAACTGCAGTGGCCATTTGAGTTGTTTCCATATTTTGGCCATTACCAGCAGAGCTATTTTGAACATTTTTGATAGATCCCGGTGTACGGAAATTTCCTCACTCTGGGTTTCAAACTCTTAGCTTCACCAAATAATGTCAGATGATTTCACAGTCATCTATAAAATCCTCTGAAAACACAGCCACAACCCTTAGTACTAAAGCACTGTCCTTTATTCACTGCTCAGAACTGCTGTCTTAAAGATGCAGGGTGTGATCCTGGCCCCTCTCTTTCCCCACTGCTCTTATGACTGTCCCCAGGCCAATGCCACACTGTCTTTCCTGTTTACGGTCCTCCTGCCTTTTCTCCAAATGTCATGGTTATTATTGAACCTTCTGCATTGTCATATAAATTTTTTAACCTAGTGCAGCTCCAGTATAAAGCCAGTTGGGATTGCATTGGCTCTGTAATTTAGTGACTATAATTGATTCACTGCATGGAGTTTTTCAGTCCATGAACAATCTACATCCTGCCAGATTCTCATTTTTATGTCCCTCCCTCAATAAAATTTTAGAACTTCTAAAGAGGTTTTGCACATCTTTTGTTAGGTAAATATATTCCTAGATTCTCAAGGTGTTTTAAATCGTACTCTTCAACAATTAGGGATCCTATGGGATCCATATTTAAATAAAACCGGTATGCAACGGTAAATGTCACTACTGCCATGGTACTTCTGACCCTGCTTGAGCAATCCACACTTTTTGTGCAAGGCAAGAATGAGATTACCAAACTCCACCTGTGAAAAACCTGCTCCAAACCTACATGCCAAACACTGAACTCATTTAGCAGAGAAGAACCTACTGCACTCCTACCCATGCTAAGTTCAGTGGGTTTCACTTACGAATAACCTGATAATTTTACAATTCTACCTTTGCAAAGAATCTCAAGTAAAATAATTCAATAATCAACATAATTATTAAGTGCTTACTCTGGACCAGACATTATTCTAAGCACTTGGGGGTAGAGCAGTGAATGAAGCTTGTGACCCTATGGCAGTTACATTTTTATAGGCGAGGCAGTAATAAAGCTAAGTATGCCATTGTCTATAGGATCAGAAGTGAGGATGTAAATGTGAAGGTTTGCCTAAATCACAGGCATCAGGCTATAGAAGAGAAAAATGGGAGAGGATTGCTGGGGGAGAACCAAAAGAGCCCAAAGAAACTCCTCTGGAAGGAGGAGTCTCAAGCTGGGAGAGGTTCTGCCCTCCTTTGGGACTTGGGGCCCTTGACCAGAGGCCATGGAGTCTCTTGGAGCCCATGCTGTGTGAAAGGTATGGACCTGCACTTTCCAACCCATGGAAAACTTTTTTTCTCTCCTCTAACTCTTTCTGGAAATGAGTTGGGAACCGGGGGGAAGAAAAATCTCTAACCATACAGACATCTGTCCCAGTTCTGCTCCCTGCTGTACACGCACTGGAAGACAATGGCCCAAGGAGCACCCCGCAGCCCCACTCCCTGCCACGTGTCATGCACGCAGTCCACACCGGTGCACAGAGCTCTCAGCGTTGCCATTAGTGTCCACCATCATGTCCCCACTGGAAGGCCCTCTGCCATATCCTCAGCCACTGATCTCTGCATTTCCTTCCACCCAATACCCTGTGCCAACCCAAGGGGTGTCTTCCACTTAAATTTTCAAGAGAAAGTTATAGCTTTCAGCATGGGAAAGTAGCCCTCCAGACCATCGTGGCCACACATTGCATAGGGGCCTTACAAGATTCCAAGACAAGGAATGACTGGGCTGGCATAACGTGACGTTTGTTTCAAAATCCTTTTTGGAGGGTTTTCTTTTTTTTATATTTATCATTTCATATAGAAATAATTCTGTTGTAAATTGCTTCTTAAAACAATGTCTAATGATTAACACTGCTTTTGCAATTTAGAAATGAAAAAAAATTGCAATTTATAACACAATGGGCATATGAAACAATAAGACACTGTTGGAGAGGAGTTTGGTGAACTAGAAAAATATATGAAGAAATGAGACAGAGGAATAGAACATAGGAAAGAGAAGATTAATATAGAGGACAAAATGAGAGTCAAACATCTAGTTGGAGTTCCAGAGGGAGAAGAGAGAATGAGGGAAGTCAGAATTTTCTGAACTTCTCATGAATCCACCAATTCAGGAATTCCAGTGTTTACCAAGTAGGATCAATTTATTTTATAAAACCTATCCTTAACACTGTTGAGGAATCAAGGAAATGCCAAACACAAAAGTGTTCTTGAAAATAACCAAAGAAAAAGGACACCCGACTGTTCCCTATCAACAGAGACAGAAGACAATAAAATGAGAAAAAGAAGTGGTCAACCCAGCTCTGTTAGCCAGGAGTTAGGACACTATACTTTTCCAGAAAACAAAGTTACTAAGAAAAAGTGATGCCAGAAGGAAGCTGTGGCCAAGAGTGCTGGTGGTCGACCAATGTCCATCCTCCCTTCTTCCATAGTAACATGTGCTGATTGTTAACTGGGTATAGGCTGAGAAGCTGGTGCCTCACATTACATGGTGATAAGATGTTCAGTCAGGTTTGGAGGCCTGCATTACTTTGAAGGGTAGACTATAATTTGACCAAATCTGTGTCATTAGGGACATAGTCAGGAAGATTTAGAATGATGGATTATATTGACAATTTTTTGACTGCTTTGAGCAAAGTCCTGTGAAGGAACAACTCCAGCTAAATCTCGGCAGCCTGTAAGCAGAAATGGAAGGACACAGAGTTCTGCTAATATAGGCACGTTCTGTCTCTGACCTGCAATATACTCAGCCAAACGTTTCTGTACGACCAAGTCAAGCAGTTATGAGCTATGCATCTGAAGGGGCAGACTTTGAAGAAGGTAACACTCTTGCTCCTTGGAAAGCTAGCACACAGAAAGATTAGGTAGTATTAAAGGTGTTTTCCATTACAAACCTGCCATAAAGAAGAAAAAAATCTGGAAAAATCAGATTATGGTAACCAGGCTTTGGAACAGGAACTCTCATACTGGCTGGTGGGAGTATAAATTGGTACAGTTTGGCATTATTTAGGAACCCAAGCATCTGTAACATCCCTCTTGGGGGTGTACACCAAAGACACCTATGCACATTTGCACTAGTATATGTGGACAGGAATGCTAATCAATAAACCTGGAAATAGCCCAGGGTCCATCCAGAGCACAGTTCCTAAGTTGCGGTATATTTATATCAAAGACTGCCAGGTAACAGTGAAAATGAACGAAGCACAGCTACATGCAATGACATGCATAAATTAAAGTGTTTCAATGTCTCTGTAATCTGAGAGAGGTTAGAATATAAGAATGTCTCTCATCCACACGCTCATTGTACGATGTGACCTTCCCACAATCCCATGGGTGGAACCTATGTTCTCTCCCTTTTAACCTGAGTGGAACTTCGTGACTCCCTCAACTAATAAGGTACAGTGAGTGATGCTACGTGATTTCCAAAGATAGAGCATAAAAGTGCCACTCCGTTCTGTCTGCATCTCTTGGGACATTTGTTCAGGGAACTCAGCCGTCATCCAGTGAGGAAGCCCTAGCAGATTAGAAGCCCACTTGGAGAAGCAGCAGCAAGGCCCCTCACTCCCAGGCCCCAGACCAGCAGAACTGCCAGCTGACAGCCAGCATTAACTCACCCGCCATGGAAGTGATCTGTACTGAAAGTGGACTGTCCACTATCAACTAGAACCATCTCAGTTGATGCAATGTGGAGCAGATGAAAGTCATTCCTGTCAAGCTCTGTCAACAACTGCATATTCATGAGCAAAATAAATGATTATTGTTGTTTTAAGCCACTTAGCTTTAGGAAAACTTGTTACTCAGTAACAGATAGCTGATATAATGGGAAAATTCTAGAGACATTTTCACTAAAGTCAGAAACAAGACACAGATGCCCACTATTACCACTACTTTATATCATAGCAATGAATTTATCAGGCAATGCAATGAAGCAAGAGTAATTATATACACAATCTATAGCCACCTGATTTCTTTATAGAATTTACCATAAGCATTTCTCCACAATATTATAGCTTTTGTATATATATATTGTGTGTATATATATATATATAGCTATTGTATATATTAACTATAAAATAAAGTATTAAGTGGCTACCAAATGCTTTGTATATGTTTTTTCCTATTTTTAATATTTGCCAAATTTGAAGCTTTGATCTGAGTGAATTGGGACTGTTCACCAGATTTGCTCTTGAGCTTTGTATAGTAAAACAGAGTGAATCTCTCGTCTAAGGTATACCTTTTTCTAATGGGGGGCTCTATCTAAAATAGCACCCTTCTTGTCACTATCCCATTACCCTGCTTATTTTTATTACTAGCTAACACTATAAAATATGGCCATTTTATTTCTTTTATAATGTACCTCTCTGGGACATTATAAGCCTCATCAATGCAGGGATTTTGCATGCCTTTTTTTCACCATTTTGTCCACACTGCTTAGAACAATGATTGGGAAATAGCAGGCACTCATTCACTATTTGTTGACTGAATGAATAAATAAATACATTCTACATCTGAAAAAATATATATATATATTTTCCAAATTTCTACTTTTATAAACATAGCTATATGAACATCCTGTGGTTAACTGGATCAAATAACAGGAATATTTTAAGGATTTAAAATAAAATCATTAAGTATTCTGGAATTACATTTTTAGTAGCAACAAAAGGGACTGCAGGCTCAATTTTATCATCACCCACAATAATAATAAATTATTATTATTATTATTATTATTATTATTATTATTATGGTCATGCTGCACGACTTGTGGGAGCTTATTACCCCTACCAGGGATCAAACCCGGGCCCCTGGCAGTGGAAGCACAAAGTCCTAACCACTGGACCACCAGGGAACTCCCCACAATAATTATTAATCTCTGTTAATCTGATCAATGAAAATTTTCATTTCAGTGTTGTTTCTTTGCATCTCAATTACGTAAAGAGCAGCTCTTGACCTGCTTTGATTTGAACATCCAGAAAGAAGCTACAAGGCTTGATGCTTCCAAAAGCATTTCTCCACATACTGGGAAGCTAGTCTAAGGTGGCATTAAGGTACCCTCTGCCAGCAATAATCTATGCATAAGATGACCAAATAAAAAAGCCGCTGCCTTCCATTTTTGTTGCAAAAATAGAGGAAGATAAACTGATATCTTGTAATTTTACTATTCAATGATATTTGCTAAAAACTATGTGCTCTGCACAGAACTAGGGACATGGGAACCAACAGAGAACTAGGACCATTCCCTACCCTCCAGGGATTTACTCTGTAATCTGGAGAGAAGACAAATAGAAAGGTGTCTATTGGGACTTCCCTTGTGGTCCAGTGGTTAAGACTCTGCGCTTCCAGGGCAGGGGGCGCGGGTTCAATCCCTGGTCGGGGAACTAGGATCCCACATGCCACACCGTCCAAAAAAAAAAAAAAAAGAAAGGCATCTATCATGTGAAGGTGACAAAGGGCAGAGATACCTATGCTACTTTTGTTTTTCTATCAAAACAGTAGGTTTATGAGTTAAAAAGATATAGACTTGAGAAAAACGTTCCATTTTGTATTTCAAATAATTTAAGTATTTTACCTTAGCTACGCCCATAACAGAGACTACCATCTAAATGAAAATGGGAAAATAGAGGAATTTATGGCTTTACTACATCTAAATCTAGAACCCTAAGCAGAGACCTTGCCATGTCACTGTCGATCACTCTGTTAACCACAGGAGGGCAGACTTCATGGGAAATGCTTCCTCGCCAGCACTTTTCCAAACCCTGGTGAAGATCTGTACCTTCTCCACCGTCTGAGATCTGGTGCTCAGGGACCAGAACATGCTCCAGGGTGCTTAAAACATGGTTTCTCACCTATTAACCCTGCACAAGGTTTCCACCGGGAGATAGGTCAAAGGCCAGGGAAGAATGTGTCCCCTTTTGTGACATGAGATTCACAAAAAATTCCTTTGAGCCCCCTGCACCGTGCCAGTGATGGGCAGCCCGAGGGGCTCAGTATTGCAGAGGGCTTTCTCCAGATCAGGTGGGTGCACGGGATGAGAAAGGCCATGGGGAATGAATGTCTTTGCACTTTTCTGAGGCTGGAAGGGATGTATTGTCATCACCAGCATAATTCCCGTTGTTTGAACAGGCCCTGAATGACCTTACACTTTAGTGTGAAAAAGCTTTTTGTTGTTCTTTCTCGTCTTTTCCCTTAGACTCTCTCATTTCATTCTAACTTTCGAAGATGCCAGCTAGTACATTATTTACCATAGCACGGACTCTAAAACACTTGCTACTGTACAAACGCCATCTACTGTTATTCAGGAAACCAGAACCTTAAATGTAAGACTTAAAACTTTCAGCAAGTAAAGAACACCCAATTTTATTCTGAGCAAGAAACCTGGTGTATTTATACACCTTCCAGATTAAAGCCTGCTTTTGTGAAACAACCCAGACAAATTAATTGAGTTCTTGTTCTTGCCTTTGAAAGAATCCCTTTAGGTGGTGGCTGGGCCACTTCATACCTGGGAGATCGTGGCTTATTACCACTCTTGGGTGCCCCCCTACCCACCCAAAGTCCATAGCTCAAGGGGCTTTGTAATATTTTTTAAGGTGGGACATCACTATGAGAGTGAACTGAATTTTTGATACATACTGAAAGAAGTTTGGAACCAATGATGTGAATAAAAGGGCAATCAAACTGCATACTCCTATTCGAGATGGAAAATGGAAACTGACTCTATAGGCAATGAGACCAAGTTGTTATGTCACTTCTAAGCTGGCTCCAAAGGAGATTTCCAGTGATGGGTCCTAAACATATTTTGACCACCTAAAGGGCCCTATTGCTGTGCAAGTTTAGTCTGGAGTTTAAGGGTTAGTCATGAAACTTTACCCATATTTCCTGAAACTTTGTCAAAGGATTGGACCTGCTTTTGTAATGGCCAAACAGCTCCTATCAGATATAATCTCCCCTGGATAACCACTAAAAACTCTAGGGAAAATATTTTTTTAAACTATTGCCAGAAGCTTTTTGCTTGAGCTGACACATCCATCTTCTTCTGCTCTTGGACACAGGTGATCCTGACTTTCAGGCCTTCGGACTCAGACTGAGATTCATATCACTGCCCCCCACCCATGGCCCTATTCTCAGGCCTCTGGACCCAAACTGAATTACACCACTGTCTCTCCTGGTTCTCCAGCTTGCAGATGGCAGACTGGGGGACTTCACAGCCTCCGTAATCATTTAATATAATGAGCATCTCAAACTGGAGAATCACAGCTTTCAGCAGCACTTCACTACCTGGAAGTTCTGCAAAGAAGCTATGTGAGGGAGTGAGTAGGAAAATTTGCTTTCTCTGACATGATTCCTGATTCCTGGGAGAGGTGTAAGAAAAAGAGAACCTAGTATTTTAGAAGATGGTGGAGCAGGAGGGCCTTCAGTTCACCTCTTCTTATGAGCACACCAACATCACAATTAACTGCTGAAAAACCATGGATAAAAAAGATTGGAATCAGGACCAGATGGCTTCACAGGCAAATTCTATCAAACACTTAGAGAAGAGCTAACAACCATCCTTCTGAAACTGTTCCAAAAATTGCAGAGGAAGGAACACTTCAAAAGTCATTTGGAAGATCTAAATAGACATTTCTCCAAAGAAGACATACAGATGGCCAAGAGGCACACGAAAAGATGCTCAACATCACTAATTATTAGAGAAATGCATATCAAAACTACAACAAACCTCACACTGGTCAGAATGGCCATCATCAAAAAGTCTACCAATAATAAATGCTGGAGAGGCTGTGGAGAAAAAGGAACCCTCCTACACTGTTGGTGGGAATGTAAATTGGTACAACCACTATGGAGAACAGTATGGAGGTTCTTTAAAAAAGTAAAAATAGAGGTACCATATGATCCGGCAATCCTACTCCTGGGCATATATCTGGAGAAAACCATAATTCAAAAAGATACATGCATCCCAATGTTCATTGCAGCACTATTTACAATAGCCAAGATATGGAAGCAACCTAAATGTCCATCAACAGATGAATGGATAAAGAAGATGTGGCGCCCATACATACGTACATATATACATATACATATAGATATATAATAGAATATTAGTCATAAAAAAGAATGAAATAATTCCATTTGCAGCAACATGGATGGACCTAGAGATTGTCATATTGAGTGAAATAAGTCAGACAAATAAAGACAAATATCATATGATATCACTTATATGCAAAATCTAAAAAAAAAATGATACAAATGAACTTATTTACAAAACAGAAACAGGCTCACAGACTTAGAGAACAAACTTATGGTTACGGGGGTTGGGGGGAAGGGTGGGGCGGGGTTAGTTAGGGAGTTTGGAATTGACATGTACGCACTGCTATGTTTAAAATGAAAAACCAACAAGGACCTACTGTATAGCACAGGGAACTCTGCTCAATGTTATGTAATGACCTAGATGGGAAAAGAATTTGAGAAAGAATAGATACATGTATATGTATAAGTGAATCATTTTGTTGTGCACCTGAAGCTAACACAACATTGTTAATCAACTACACTCCAATATAAAATTAAAAAATTAAAAAAAAGACTGGAATCTACCAAAAAAAAAAAAAGATATTCTACATCCAAAGACATAAAGAAGAAACCACGAGACAGTAGGAGGAGCACACTCAGTATATTATCAAATCCCATACCACTTGGGTGGGCGTCCCACAAGCTGGAGAATAAGTACATTGCAGGAGTTCGAGATCTCTGAGCCCCACGCCAGTCTCCCCAGCCTAGGTGTCCAGCATCGGGAGGAAGAGACTCAAGAGCATTTGGCTTTGAAGACCAGCGGGGCTTGACTGCAGGAGCTCCACGGGACTGGGAGAAACAGACTCCACTCTTGGAGAGTGCACACAAGGTCTTGTGCACACTGGGTTCCAGAGCAAAAGCAGTGACTCCATAGGAGTCTGGGCCAGACCTACCTGATGGTCTTGGAGGGTCTCCTGGGGAGGCAGGGGTGGCTGTAGCTCTCTCTGGGGTCATAAAAGCTGGTGGTGGACATAGCGGGGACCTACACGAACTCTGGCTGGAGGCAGACACTTTGGATCCTAGGTACTGAGACCTGGCCCCACCCAACAGCCCGTAAGCTCCAGCCTCAGGCCAAACAACCGACAGGGCAGGAACACAGCCCCACCCATCAGCAGACAGGCTGCCCACAGCCACCTCTAGACACGTCCCTTGACATGGCCCCTGCTCACCAGAGGGCCAGGACCCTGTTCTACCCACCAGTGGACAAGCACCAGCACACCCCCACCAAGAAGCCTGCACAAACCTCTAGACCAGCCTCATCCACCAGGGAGCAGACACCAGAAGCAAGGAAACTATGATCTTGCAGAACTGAGTCTGCAAACACAGGTCAGAAACTACCCTGGGACCAGCTGGTCCCTGGTCCTTGGGTGATGAGAGGGAAGCGTACTGCTGGAACATATAGGACATCTCCTACAGAGCACCACTTCTCCAAAGTCAAAAAATGTAACTAAGTTACTACATACATAAAAATACAAATAGAAATTTAAACAAAATGAGATGGCAAAGGAGTATGTTCCAGACAAAGGAGAAAGATAAAACCCTAGAAGACAACTAAGTGAAGTGGAGATAGCCAATCTACTGGAAAAAGAGTTCAGAGTAATGATCGTAAAGATGATCCAAGAACTTGGGGAAAGAATGGATGCACAGTGTGAGAAGTTACAGGAAGGTTTTAGCAAAGAGTTAGAAAATATAAAGAACAACCAGACTTGAAGGATACAACAAGTGAAATGAAAAATACACTAGATGAAATCAATAGCAGAATAAATGAGGCAGAAGAACAAATCAGTGAGCTGGAAGAAAGAGTGGTAGAAATCACTGCCACAGAACAGAATAAAGAAAAAAGAATGAAAAGAAATGAGGACAGTTTAAGAGACCTCTGGGACAACGTCAAATGCAACGACATTCTCATTATAGGGGTCCCAGAAGGGAAAGAGGGAGAGAAAGGAAACAGTTACCCAAGTACAGGAAGCACAGAGAGTCCCACACAGGATAAACCTAAGGAGGAACATGCCAAGACACATGGTAATCAACTGACAAAAACTAAAGACAAAGAGAAAATATTAAAAGCAACAAGAGAAAAGCAACAAATTATGTACAAGGGAATGCCCATTAGAGATAGCTGATTTTTCAGCAGAAATCCTGCAGGCCAGAAGGGAGTGGCATGACATATGTAAAGGGATGAAAGGGAAAAACCTACAACCAAGAATATTCTACCCAGCAAGGCTCTTGTTCAGATGTGATGGAGGAATCAAAAGCTTTACAGACAAGCAAAAGCTAAAAGATTTCAGCACCACAAAACCAGCTTTACAACAAATGCTAAAGCAATTTCTCTAAGCCAAAAATAAAAAGACCACAACTAGAAACTAGAAAATTATGCATAGGAAAGCTCACTGGTGGAGGCAAACATACAGTAAAGGTAGGAAATCTCCACACACAAATACGATATCAAAACCAGTAATCATGAGAGGAGGAGAGTACAAATGCAGGATATCTGAAATGCATTTGACATTAAGAGATCAGCAACTTAAAACAAGCATGTATACACTGCTATATCAAAACCTCATGGAAACTGCAAATGAAAAATCTGTAACAGATATACACACAAAAAAGAAAAAGGAATCCAAACAACACTAAAGGTAGTCATCAAATCACAAGAGAACAAAAGTGGAAAGGAAGAAAAAAGACCTACAAAAACAAATTCAAAACAATTAACAAAATGGCAATATGAACATACATATCAAGAATTACCTTAAATGTAAACAGATTAAACACTCCAACCAGTAGACATAGACTGGCTGAATGGATACAGAAACAAGACCTGTATATATGTTGTCTACAAGAGACCCACTTCAGATATAGAGACACATACAAACTGAAAGTGAGGGTATGGAGGAAGGTATTCCATGCAAATGGAAATTAAAAGAAAGCTGGAGTAGCAATACTCATATCAGACAAAACAGACTTTAAAATAAAGGCTGTCACAAGAGACAAAGAAGGACACTACATAATGATCAAGGGATCAATCCAAGAAGAAGATATAACAATTGTAAATATATATGCACCCAACACAAGAGCACCTCAATATATAAGGCAAATGTTAACAGACATAATAAAAGGGGGAATTGACAGTAACACAATAATAATGGGGACTTTAACACTCCACTTATATCAATGGACAGATAATCCAGACAGAAAATCAGTGAGGAAACACAGGCCTTAAATGACACATTAGACCAGATGGACTTAGTTGATATTAAAGAGCATTCCATCCAAAAACAGCAGAATACACATTCTTTTCAAGTGCACAGGGAACATTCTCCAGGATAGGTCACATGCTGGGCCACACAGCAAGCCTCAGTAAATTTAAGAAAATTGAAATCATATCAAGTATCTTTTCTGACCACAATGCTATGAGATTAGAAATCAACTACAGGGAAAAAACTGCAAAAAAACATAAACATGTGGGGGCTAAACAATATGCTACTAAGCAACCAATGGATCACTAAAGAAATCAAAGAGGAAATCAAAAAATACCTAGAAACAAATGAAAATGAAAGCATGATGATCCAAAACCTACGGAATGCAGCAAAAGTAGTTCTAAGAGGGAAGTTTATGGTAATACAAGCTTACCTCAGGAAACAAGAAAAATCTCAAACAACCTATCCTTACACTAAAGAACCTACCCTTACACCTAAAGCAACTAGAGAAAGAAGAACTAACAAAACCCAAAGTTAATAGAAGGACAGAAATCATAAAGTTCAGAGCAGAAATAAATGCAATAGAGATTAAGAAAACAATAGCAAAGATAAATGAAACTAAAAGCTGGTTCTTTGAAAAGATAAACAAAATTGATAAACCTTTAGCCAGGCTCATCAAGAAAAAAAGGGAGAGCACCCAAATCAATAAAATTAGAAATGAAAAAGGAGAAGATACAACTGACACCACAGAAACACAAAGGACCATAAGGGACTACAATAAGCAACTATATGCCAATAAAATGGACAACCTAGAAGAAATGGACAAATTCTTAGAAAGGTATAATCTCCCAAGACTGAACGAGGAAGAAATAGAAAATATGAACAGACAAATCATAAATACTGAAATTGAATCTGTGATTTAAAAACTACCCAAAAACAAAAGCCCAGGACCAGATGGCTTCACAGGCAAATTCTATCAAACATATGAGAAGAGTTAACACCTATCCTTCTGAAGCTATTCCAAAAATTGCAGAGAAAGGAACACTTCCGAACTCATTCAATGAGGCCACCATCACCCTGATACCAAAACCAGACAAAGATACCACAAAAAAAAGAAAATTACAGGCCAGTATCACTGATGAACATAGATGCAAAAATCCTCAACAAAATACTAGCAAACCAAATCCAACAATACATTAAAATTATCATACACCATGATCAAGTGGGATTTATCCCAGGGATGCAAGGATTTTTCAATATACGTAAGTCAGTGTGATACACCGCACTGAAAAATTGAAGAATAAAAACCATATGACTATCTCAATAGATGCAGAAAAAGCTTTTGATAAAATTCAACATCCATTTATGATCAAAACTCTCCAGAAAGTGGGCATACAGGGAATTTACCTCAACATAATAAAAGCCGTATTTTTGTGGATAAACCCACAGCTAACATCATACTCAATGGTGAAAAGCTGAAAGCATTTCTTCTAAGATCAGGAACAAGACAAGGATGTCCACTGTCACCACTTTTATTCAACACAGTTTTGGAAGTCCTAGCCACAGCAATCAGAGAAGAAAAAGAAATAAAAGGGACCCAAATTGGAAAAGAAGTAAAACTGTCACTGTTTGCAGATGATATGATATTATATATAGAAAATCCTAAAGACACTACCAGAAAACTACTATAACTCATCAGTGAATTCAGTAAAGTTGCAGGATACAAAATTAATACACAGAACTCTGCTGTGTTTCCATACACTAACAATGAAAGATCAGAAAAGGAAATTAACTAAACAACCCCATTTACCATTGCATCAAAAATAATAAAATATCTAGGAATAAACCTACCTAAGGAGGCAAAAGACCTGTACTCCAAAAACTATAAGAAGCTGATGAAAGAAACAGAAGATGACACAAAGAAATGGAAAGACACACTGTGTTCTTGGATTGGAAGAATGAACATTGCCAAAATGACCACACTACCCCAGGAAACCTACAGGTTCAATGTGACCCCTATCAAATTATCAATGGCATTTTCCACAGAAGTAGAACAAAAAATTTAAAAATATGTATGGAAACACAAAAGACCCTGAACAGCCAAAGCAATCTTGAGAAAGAAAAACGGAGCTGGAGGAATCAGGCTTCCTGACTTCAGACTATACTACAAAGCTACAGTCATCAAAACAGTATGGTACTGGCCCCAAAACAGAAATATAGATCAATGGGACAGTATAGAAAATCCAGAGATAAACCCGCACACATATGGTCAGCTAATCTATGACAAAGGAGGCAAGAATATACAATGGAGAAAAGACACTCTCTTCAGTAAGTGGTGCTGGGAAAACTGGACAGCTACATGTAAAAGAATAAAATTACAACATTCTCTAACACCATACACAAAGGTAAACTCAAAATGGATTAAAGACCTAAATGTAAGACCGGATACTATAAAAATCTTAAAGGAAATCATAGGCAGAACACTCTCTGACACAAATTGCAGCAAGATCTTTTTTGATCCACCTCCTAGAGTAATGAAAATAAAAACAAAAATAAACAAGTGGGACCTAATTAAACTTTTTTTTTTTTTTAATTTTTGGCTGCATTGGGTTTTCATTGCTGTGCGTGGGCTTTCTCTAGTTGTGGAGAGCGGGGGCTACTTCTCATTGTGGTGTGCAGGCTTCTCATTGCGGTGGCTTCTCTTGTTGCAGAGCACAGACTCTAGAGCACAGGCTCAGTAGTTGTGGCACATGGGCTCAGTAGTTGTGGCTCACTGGCTCTAGAGTGCAGGCTCAGTAGTTGTGGCACACAGGGTTAGCTGCTCCGTGACATGTGGGATCTTCCTGGACCAGGGCTCAAACCCATGTCCCCTGCATTGGCAGGCGGATTCTTAACCACTGAGCCACCAGGGAAGCCCGGACCTAATTAAACTTAAAGGCTTTTGCACAGCAAAGGAAACCATAAACAAAATGAAAAGACAATCCACAGAATGGGAGAAAATATTTGCAAATGAAGCAACTGACAAGGGATTAATCTCAAAAATATACAAACAGCTCATGCAGCACAATATCAAAAAAAAAAAAACCAAACAACCCAATCAAAAAAATGGGTGGAAGATCTAAATAGACATTTCTTCAAAGAAGACATACAGATGGCCAAGAGGCACATGAAAAGATGTTCAACATCACTAATTATTAGAGAAATGCAGATCAAAACTGCAATGAGTTATCACCTCACACTGGTCAGAAGGGCCATCATCAAAAAATCTACAAACAATAAATGCTGGAGAGGGTGTAGAGAAAAGGCAACCCTCCTACACTGTTGGTGGGAATGTAAATTGGTACAGTCACTATGGAGAACAGTATATAGGTTCTTTAAAAAACTAAAAATAGAACTATCATATGATCTAGCAATCCCACTCCTGGGCATATATCCAGAGAAAACCATAATTCGAAAAGATACATGTACCCCAATGTTCAGTGCAGTACTATTTACAATAGCCATGACATGGAAGCAACCTAAATGTCCATCACTGGAGGAATGGATAAAGAAGATGTGGTACATATATACAATGGTATATTACTCAGTCATAAAAAAGAACGAAATAATGCCATGTGCAGTGACATGGATGGACCTAGACATTATCATACTGAGTGAAGTAAGTCAGACAGAGAAAGACAAATATCATATGATACTGCTTATATGTGGAATATAAAAAAATGGCACAAATGAACCTATTTACAAAACAGAAATAGAGTCACAGATGTAAAAAGCAAACTTACCATTACCAAGGGGAAAAGGGGGGGAGGGATAATTTGGGAGATTGGGATTGACATATACACACTACTATATACAAAATAGATAACTAATAAGAACCTACTGTATAGCACAGGGAACTCTATTCAATACTCTGTAATGACCTATATGGGAAGAGAATCTAAAAAAGAGTGGAGATATACATATATGTATAACAATCACTTTGCTGTATACCTGAAACTAACACAACATTGTAAATAAACTGTATTTCAATAAAAAATTTTAAAATGGATTAAAGGGCTTCCCTGGTGGCGCAGTGGTTGAGAGTCTGTCTGCCAGTGCAGGGGACATGGGTTCAGGCCCTGGTCTGGGAGGATCCCGCATGCCGCGGAGCGGCTGGGCCCGTGAGCCACAGTTGCTGAGCCTGCGCGTCTGGAGCCTGTGCTCCGCAGCGGGAGGGGCCGCGATGGTGAGAGGCCCGTGCACCGCGGTGAGGAGTGGCCCCCACTTGCCGCAACTGGAGAGAGCCCTCGCACAGAAACGAAGACCCAACACAGCCATAAGTAAATAAATAAATAAATTTTAAAAAAATGGATTAAAGACCTAAATGTAAGACCAGATCCTATAAAACTCCTAACAAAAAACATAAGCAGGACACTCTTTGACATAAATCTCAGCAATATCTTTCTGGATCCATCTCCTAGAGTAATGGAAACAAGAACAAAAATAAACAAAATGGGATCTAATTAAACTTAAAAGCTTTTGTGCAGCAAAGGAAACCATAAACAAAATGAAAAAAAACCTACAGAATGGGAGAAAATATTTGCAAATAACGCAATCGAGAAGGGATTAATCTCCAAAACATACAAACAGCTCATACAGCTCAGTATCAAAAAAAACAAACAACTCAATCAAAAAATGGGCAGAAGATCTAAATAGACACTTCACCAAAGAAGACATACAGATGGCCAAGAGGAATATGAAAGGTTGCTCAACATCGCTAATTATTAGAGAAATGCAAATCAAAACTATGAGTTATCACCTCACACTGGTCGGAATGGGCATCATCAAAAAGTCTACCAAAAATAAAAAAGCTGGAGAGGGTGTGGAGAAAAAGGAACCCTCTTACACTGTTGGTGGGAGTGTAAATTGGTACAGCCACTATGGAGAATAGTATGGAGGCTCTTCAAAAAACTAAAAAAGAGCTACCATATGATCCAACAATCCCACTCCTGGGCATATATCCAGAGAAAACCATAATTCAAAAAGATACATGCACCCCAATGTTCATTGCAGCACTATTTACAGTAGTCAAGACATGGAAGCAACCTAAATGTCCATCAACAGATGAATGGATAAAGAAGATGTGGTACACACACACACACACACACACACACACACACACACAAAATACACAATGGAATATTACTCAGTCATAAAAAATAATGAAATAATGCCATGTGCAGCAATATGAATGGACCTAGAGACTATCATACTAAGTGAAGTAAATCAGACAAATATCATATGATATCGCTTATATGTGGAGTCTAAAAAAATGATACACATGAACTTATTGACAAAACAGAAAGAGACTCACAGATACAGAAAACAAACTTATGGTTACCAAAGGGGAAAGGGGGGTGGGGGAGAGTGATAAATTAGAAGGTTGGGATTAACATATACACACTACTATATATAAAATAGATAACCAACAAGGACCTACTGCATAGCACAGGGAACTATACTCAATATTTTATAATAACCTATAAGGGAAAAGAACCTGAAAAGGAAAAGGAATCTGTATGTATACTAAATCACTGTGCTGTATACGTGAAACTAAAACGATGTTGTAAATCAACTATACTTCAATAAAAAAGTTTTTAAAAATAACTATTGCTGGAAGATACTGAAGAGAAAACAAAAGCAGAAGTTCTGGAGGGGAATAGACCCCTATAGGAAGAAAGTCACTAGGTGAGTTTCCCATTTTTTTTTTTTTTTTTTTTTTTTGCAGCTTTTGTCCTTTGGTCAACCTCTGTCCCTCCCAAGCAGGACAGCTAAGACCTGGGTAGAATCCAGTGGATCTCCTTTTTTTTTTTTTTTTTTTTTAAAGGAACTCCTTTATTTATTTATTTATTTATTAATTTTTGGCTGTGTTGGGTCTTCGCTTCTGTGCGAGGGCTTTCTCTAGTTGCGGCAAGCGGGGGCCACTCTTCATCGCAGTGCGCAGGCCTCTCACTAACGCGGCCTCTCTTGTTGCAGAGCACAGGCTCCAGACGCGCAGGCTCAGCAGTTGTGGCTCAGGGGCCCAGCTGCTCCGTGGCATGTGGGATCTTCCCAGACCAGGGCTCGAACCCGTGTCCCCTGCATTGGCAGGCAGATTCTCAACCACTGCGCCACCAGGGAAGCCCTCCAGTGGATCTTCTAACTTGAAGAACAAGAACTAGTTTGAGGCAATTTAACTAAAATCACTTGTAACCCCACTAGTACACACTGGCAATCATCTCACACAGAGAAAGAATTGTATTTCATACGCCTGTCCTCACAGGTACAAGGATGGGAACGTGTACCTGAGATCGTTCAAAGACAAAGGACTGACCTCAGGCAGCACACGGTTGCTGTACAATGACTGTTCCCCTCCTTTCTCCTCTTCCTTCTCAAGGAACACGAACAATGGTCTCAAGAGTTCACATTTCACAGCCCCAGTTCTCTTTTGGCCCCTTCTCTGAGCTCAGATAGTCTAATAAAACTTAAAAGAAGGGCATCTGTCTGTGGATGATGGTCCCATAAATATTACTGAGCAGAGAACCTTCAAATACCAAAGAAATCTTAAGTTCAAGGCGTTGCTAGAAAAAAATAGAGTAGGACAAAGTCACTTTGGCGGGATACTTAATATTCAAAGGAAAGAGAAACTTGTAACCACTAAAGGAATTAGGCAGCAAATTCTTCTTTCATCCAGAAACAGGGCTGGGACTGATAGGATTAAGGCAATTAGCCTTGGGCCATCCATGGGAGATTTAAAGTGGTCCCTGGTCCTGGCCACCATCACAACCAGGCCTTCACGATTCTATCTTCCTTGCTTATTTTTATGCATTTGTCTATTTTAACAGTGTGGGTTTAAGAAGCTGCCTTGTCCCACCTCCATGGTGGCTCATTCTTAGCAGTAAAAGGCACAGCTCTGGTCTGTCAAGGCCTTTGTCAGGAAAGCTTTTGGGAAAAGTGGACAAGTCTAGCTGATCTCAGCCTGACATGGGGAAACCCTGCCCAGGAGTTTGGTTTGGGGGGTTAGGACATCTCAGGGCCTTCATAGGCTCACATCATCCCTTCGTTCCAAATCACTGAGGTCAGGCTTGGTCTTCAGTGTTCCAGCCATAAGCACGCAGCCTGTGGGTGAGAACTGGCTGGGCAGCTGGCAAGGCCTTTTGAGCACTCACCCTTAGCCAGTGCTGGAAGAGCCTGTGTTAGGTGAAAGCAGTGGGCTTGTAAGCAGCTCTTTACAGGAAACCACCCTCAGTAGGAAGCCCCTTTTCCTGTCACTTTAGCAAAGCCGTATTGTAACTAACTTTTTTTTTTAAGCATTAAAAAATATTTTAAAATTTATTATTTATAAATTTATTTATTTTATTTATTTATTTTTGGCTGCGTTGGGTCTGCGTTGCTGTGTGCAGGCTTTCTCTAGTTGTGGCGAGCAGGGGCTACTCTTTGTTGCGGTGCGCGGGCTTCTCATTGCGGTGGCTTCTCTTGTTGCGGAGCATAGGCTCTAGGCACGCGGGCTTCAGTTGTGTGGCTCGCGGGCTCTAGAGCGCAGGCTCAGTAGTTGTGGCGCACGGGCTTAGTTGCTCTGCTGCATGTGGGATCTTCCCGGACAAGGGCTCAAACCCGTGTGCCCTGCATTGGCAGGTGGATTCTTAACCACTGCGTTACCAAGGAAGCCCATAACTAACTTTTAAACTAGGCACCCCCATGATCTACTCATCTCGGTCCAAGCATACCTTTCAAATCTTTCAATCACACACAATACCTCGCCTAACTTGTAATTAATAGATGACCAGATCTCTTCCTTAGCTTCCCTTTCAGTAATCTCCCAAACAAACTGTGTGAATAAGACAACATCTAGGGACTTCCCTGGTGGCGCAGTGGTTAAAAATCCACCTGCCAATGCAGGGGACACGGGTTCGAGCCCTGGTCCGGGAAGATCCCACATGCTGCGGAGCAACTAAGCCCATGCGCCACAACTACTGAGCCCACGTGCCACAACTACTGAAGCCCGCACACCTAGAGCCCGTGCTCTGCAACAAGAGAAGCCACCGCGATGAGAAGCCAGCGCATTGCAATGAAAAGTAGCCCCCCACTTGCTGCAACTAGAGAAAGCGTGCGTGCAGCAACGAAGACCCAACACAGCCAAAAATAAGTAAGTTAATTAATTTTAAAAAACACAAAAGAGCTTAAAAAAAAAATGATAACACCTAGAGGGGGAATTCCCTGGCGGTCCAGTGGTTAGCGCACTCACTGCCAAGGGCCCGGGTTCCATCCCTGGTCGGGGAACTAAGATCCCATAAGCCTTGAGGTGTGGCCAAAAAAGATAATATCTAGAGGAAGATCACGAGGAGTCGGCAAGCCTACACACAGTGGGGGGATGGCGACGACTCTGACCCCCTACCTCAATGATTAACTGAGATTACTTCCCTGTTTTCCTTTAAAAAGTTTCATGAAAAGGGAACACTCCTGCACGGTTGGTGGGAATGTAAATTGATACAGCCACTATGGAGAACAGTACAGAGATTCCTTGAAAAACTAAAAATAGAACTACCATATGACCCACCAATCCCACTACTGGGCATATACCCTGAGAAAAGCATAATTCAAAAAGGGTCATGTACCACAGTGTTCATTGCAGCTCTATTTACAATAGCCAGGACACAGAAGCAACCTAAATGTCCATCGACAGATGAATGGATAAAGAAGATGTGGCACATATATACAATGGAATATTACTCAGCCATAAAAAGGAACGAAATTGAGTTATTTTTAGTGAGGTGGATGGACCTAGAGTCTGTCATACAGAGTGAAGTAAGTCAGAAAGAGAAAAACAAATACCTTATGCTAACGCATATATACAGAATCTAGAAAAATGGTACTGATGAACCTAGTGGTAGGGCAGGAATAAAGATGCAGACATTGAGAACGGACTTGAGGACACAGGGTAGGAAGGGGAGGCTGGGACGTAGTGAGCAAGTAGCACTGGCATATATACACTACCAAATGTAAAACAGATAGCTAGTGGGAAGCTGCTGCATAGCACAGGGAGATCAGCTCGGTGCTTTGTGACCACCTAGAGGGGTGGGATAAGGAGGGTGGGAGGGAGGCTCAAGAGGGAGGGGATATGGGGATATATGTATGCATATAGCTCATTCACTTTGTTGTACAGCAGAAATTAACACAACACTGTAAAGCAATTATACTCCAATAAAGATGTATCAAAAAAAAAAAAGCTTCATGGCTGAGCAGAATCTTGGGAGGTGGTTTTTGGGGGACACTGAGTCCACCATCTCCCCAGATTGCTGGCATTCTGATTAAAGGCACCTTTCTTCTCTACCATTTATGAGTATGTAATTGATTTTGTAAGCGGCGAGAAGCGGGACCCTATTTATTTGGTAACAGACTCAGTTCTCTCTTAGGAACTCACTTTTTAGAGAAGGGGAGATAGCAAAGTATACAGTGGTGAAATGGTTCTCTTTAGGGCACAAATCCTGGGCTCTTTTTCTTAGAAAAGCAAGCTCAGGAGCACTGCAGCGAGGGAATTATTGTAAAATTAATTTCCCCTTAGTTGACTCCTCAATGCAAAGTCAGAGGTGAAGACCATTTTCCAAGACCTCACCTTGATTCCTCCTCCAGCTTCATTTTCAGTCTTCAGAAGTCCCTGGGCTGAGTGCCTCAGCCTGAGAGAAGGCTGGCCCTGAGTCAGCCCTGGGGTGGCTTGAAGGAGAGCACTGACCCATGGACAGGAGGAGATGGGGAAACTGGACTTTCCCAGCTCTATCCAGCACATGCTATATATGACCTCTTCCAAATTCCCTAAGGTTATCTTCTTGGGTCAACAGCACGTGTTACCGAGCCCAAGTCTGTACTGCTCTTACTGACACGTTCTTGATATTGAAGCCCACACTGTCCCCAGGAAGGGCTTTACTCAAAGCTTCATGGTGCATTTCAACAGATTTTACTTCAGCTGTAACACTGACTGGAGCAAAGGTGACCACCATGCCAGGTTTGAGAACACCAGTCTCCACTCGACCCACAGGGACAGTACAAATACCACTAATTGTGTAGACGTCCTGGAGGGGCAGACACAAGGAATACACTGGCTGGCATTTTGACGAGTCAATCTATGGGAGAAGGGATCCTCTTGCCTCAGAGGAGGCTGTTTCAGATGAGGTGTCCCAGCGTCCCTTTTTAATGGGATTCATATTGGCCATGTCTTTTGGTTTTACCTGGGATGCTGTTAGCACACACTTCTGGTCTTACCTCTTTGTAGACCTCGGGGAGTCAGGGGGAAAGAGCTCTGTCTCCTTTTCTGGGGTTTTCATGAGTGCCACCTGTAGGCTTAGAGCCTGTTCTGTTGGGACTCTGATGTCAAGCTGTTCTGGTGAAAAACTTCAGGGTGAGGTCTATCAGAAAGTTAATCAGCTCATTCCTCCACTGTCAATTTTACCCAAGGCTCCTGTGGGAAATTAGGTGCCTCAAGTCCGAGGGAGCCTCAAGTCCAAGGGTGCCCCTGGGCCTCTTCTTTAGAATGTTCCTCTCCACCATATGAGAGGCTCTTGTCGTATTGTTTTTCTTATGTTTTAGCCTAGGGCAATCTGTTTTCCTTCCCCAATGGTGACTTACAGCCAAAAAAATTGGCATTTCATTTTGCATCTTGTTTGTTCCCTGTTGAACACTTGAAAAGCAACATCTACCGAGAAGGGTTCATTCCAAATGCACTATCTAATCTTTGCAACTTTCTTCTGATATTTGAGGCACTTCCCCCCCCCCAAAAAAAAGGTCAAATTTACCATTCTAATATATTCAGGGGCCTCGGGATATGCATTAGTATGACATCTGTAGGCCTGATAAATCCTTTCCAAAAATTCAGAGAGGTATTCATTTGTTTTGCTGAATTTCTTGGATTTTGTTCAAATTCTTGCTTTGGTTCCCTTTTCAAAGCCCAGCCAAGATGCACTAACATGTAATGCTCTAATAAGGGCAGTCCTCCCTCACTGGGGCCACAATTTGGTTCAGCGGTGGGTGCTGCCAAGTGGGCTTCAGGTGTAGAGGATCCTCCCTATAAGAAGGGTTGTGATCTTTTCAGTTAAAGAAGTCTGAGAAACTCAGCTGACTGGTCATTTGCATTTAGCCCCCTATATGAGGCAATAGCAATGAAAACTGCCCTGCCCTGGGAGTGGCTCCTGGACCAAGCTGGGTGCCCTTTCGGGTCTTAGATGGTGATACCAGACCAAGTCCCCATACTCCAGAAAATAACACAGGATTTTCTAATTGATCCTTATAAGGAGGGACCATCCTGAGCCCCAATGTCGGGAATTGGGGCTGGATAGGAACGGAAGGTGGTGGAAGGGGTGGATATATTGGCATAGCGGCCAGAGTGGCTGGGACAGTGAACTCACCTGGAGGAGTGAAGGTTTGAAGCAACATATCCTCACTCTCATTCCCTTTTCTTATTTTCCTTGACGTAATAGCACAAGTGCTTGCACATAAAGGATTTCATCATTCTCCCCCACTTCCTCACAAAATAGCTAGAGAGTCACTCAAAAGCCACTGTAAAACCATGAATAGCAATTGATCACCTCTAACCATTAAAAGGATGCCTTTTTGCTTTGGCGTCAACCAACCTGGTGACAATGCAATTGAAAAGAAACTTGGTCACTGCATTGAGGTACAACAATTTAAGATAATTATTAAAATTATGACTGATATCATTTATCAGGATATACTAGCATTTTAGGAGTTCCATATAATTTCTAGAATGTGTATATTAATAACATTTACCCACATGATACAATTTAAAAAGTGTTATCACCACCTATTTGACACTGCTTATCACGTAATTTAACATACTAAATAAGCCTAATTAGTATTTCTCTCTTGAGGATGGAGAGAAAACAATTTGAGGTGTTCCAGGGACCCTTTGGAAAACCTCAAAGTTAGCTAGAGGTCAAATGAACTTCATTTGGAATTCGATTTTGGGGAAGTTTGTCAAAATATAAAAAAGCTTAAACCAGTGGTAATAAAAGATCTTAATGGCAAATACAAATCACTTAAAGAAATTCACAATTACCAAAAGTGGTTCCACAATTACCAAAAGTGGTTCAATACTTTAAAACAACTTTGTCCTCTTAGAGAACCAGATTCAGGTTCTGTACCATTTGACCTTTAACATTCATTTTCTTAATTAAATTCAGTCTTATCTTAGCCAATCCTGACCATGCACAAAACCCTTTCAGTGGGGCTTCCCTGGTGGCGCAGTGGTTGAGAATCTGCCTGCCAATGCAGGGGACACGGGTTCGAGCCCTGGTCTGGGAGGATCCCACATGCCGCGGAGCAACTGGGCCCGTGAGCCACGATTGCTGAGCCTGCGCGTCTGGAGCCTGTGCTCCGCAACAAGAGAGGCCGCGATAGTGAGAGGCCAGCGCACCGCGATGAAGAGTGGCCCCCGCTTGCCGCAACGGGAGAAAGCCCTCGCACAGAAACGAAGACCCAACACAGCCATAAATAAATAAATAAATAAATAAATAAAAAAAAAAAAAAAAAAAAAAAAAAAAAAAAAAAAACCCTTTCAGTGTTCTTCCTCCACAAACCTTCCACAATTTTCTGTATCCATACTAATCTGTCCTTCACTTTCTTTTCCATTCAGAAACAACCAGCTCAAGGGCAAAACCACCTTTTTCCCTTTAACAAAATACATTTTCATTCCTCATACCTTCTTTGCTGAAAACACACATCCTACCTCTTTGCATACTGAAATGTTTCCCTCATCATTTTACTCTCAGTGAAAACCAAGAGGCAAGTAATTGTAAACTGTTTATCATACCAGTATCTCCTGATTGACAAACTTATGCTTTAGTCTTCCTCCCTGCCCAGCAACTAATGTTTGAATATTTTATCCTATTTGAAATGACCCAGATAGTCAATGAATTCTCTTCATTGAACTTAGTTTGAAAATTTCAAGTTGTGAAAATCTGGAGAGACTATTTTACAAAAGCATAAGTATTCCTAGAGAGTTTGCCTAAAACTCTTACCTCATTTACCTCTATTTTGTTTATTTAAAAGCTTTGTCATATTGTTATTTTTCTTGCTGACAAACTTTGTAACAGGAATAAGGTCTTATTTAACTTCTAGTAAACCTAGGCACAATAAAAGTATTATACTTAATGTTGATTACTCAAGACATGTCTGTATTAATCACACCAACAAGCTTAAGCTAACTTTAATACCAGATATTAATGCAATACTGAATATTTCCTAGATCATGTGAACCCAAAAGTCTTTCTGGTCGGTCTCCTCCATATTTGAACATGAATATAAGCACTTAATTTCCTTCAAGCCAATCAAACAGAGCCCGCACCCCAACCCCAAATCAACTGTGGCAAAGTCGCACATCTACAACTCACGTACAAACTCAAACACAGGGACCTCTCAGTTCCCATTCCAAAATCTCAGCCATGAATCAGGTCCAACAATATAAAATCCATCAGTTACAAAAGAGGTTGGATTCAAATTGGGTTTCTGGCAGATGGGACAAATTAAGGTCACCTGTCTAGATGGCTAAACCTTTTTTACTAATATTTATGGAAAAGGCACTTCTATTTCTATTTGTAGCATTTGGTGATTTGGGGAACCAAGTGGAACCTTTCTCTTCTTCCTGGGAATGTCCCACTTTTAGCCAAGAACAGACAGGGTTTTTTGTTCCTTTCCCCCATTTGACATCAGTAAAAATTTTAAATATCAAAAAACTGATTTGGATGTAAATGGAGAAACAGTACCAAACGAAATGAAACGAAAAAACCCAAAGGACAAACAGAAAATCCTAAATGAACCCTCAGGTTTGGTCTTCGGGTTTTACATATACCAAGGACACAGGAGGCCATAAACGACGGAATTAACACAGCAAGGGTAGCAGTACATGGTGCACAGGGTCCCAAGGTAACCCTGCCTAAACCCCTTCTGGAGATCCTAACAGGTACTCTGGCCACACACGGTTACAATAAAATATCATCTTCCTCTCACCCACGGGTTCATGGCTGTAATCAGATCACTTACCCAAAATGTGCCTCACAGCACTTCAGGGATAGTTGAAACATTCCCCATTTTTAAAGACAGAAGTTCAAGACAAACAAAACACAAACTGCACACACAAATGCTAGCATCCAAACAAACAAACAAACTGGTTCACAAATCGGCTAAAAGTCCAACAACTCTTTCCTCTCTCCAACAGGGCACCCCAAACAAACTGACTTATTCTGGGGAAAAAGCCTCAAACAGAGAGGAAATGCAACTACCTCCAACAGGTTACCTCAAACAAGTTGGCTTATTCCGGAGAAAAAGCCCCAAACAAAAGGGATATAAAATTCCCAGCTGTACACAGGGGAGCGACTTACCCTACTGTATCGAGCCCATCAGTTCCCAAATGTCGATTCCTTGCTCTAACTGCCAAGCGCTGGGGCAGCTGGTGCTGCTTTGGCGAATTTTGAAGGGTAGATCCTCAGGACAAGTGATCCCGGCAGCTGTTAGGGCCTTATCTGAAAATTTCCCAACCAGGGCCAGCTAGCCACGAGTAGCAAGGCTGGCTGGCTGGCTGGCCAACATTTGTTTCCAAGTCCAAGCTCCTACTGCTTGCTGCAGGACACGCCAATAAATCGAGAGACGAGTTGCTGGGGCAAGGAATGGCGACTTTGGTAGGGAAGCCAACAGACTGAGAAGATGGTGGACTTGTGTCCCCCAAAAACATCTTGCCTGAGTTGGAACTCAGGCTTCTTCTAACTAAAAGGAGAGGGAGTCAGGTCAAATGTTTCCTGGTTCCCATCAGCCTCTGGTGGGGATGTGTTACTTTCTTCCTCCCTGCAGTCATTCACAGGTGGGCCTGGTCAGGATGATTCCTGTGAGCTAAACAAGGGTATTTTAGCTTAATGCTTGTTACCTACCTGGGAGACAGGGTTCCCAGAGATGGGCCAGAATGTTTAATTTAAGCTTATAGGCAACATCCCTTTACTGATTAACTTGTATAGAATACAAAGGTTTTTCCCTATTACACAGGGACTAGGGCAAGGAAAGACACTGCAACAACTGTGGATGAGGAAAGAGAACTGTTAAAATGTGTCCAGTGGGACAGAGGGACTTATAAGTTGGAGATTCTCATCCTGCACTCCCAAAGATTCCCAGCAATTACCAGGACTATTTCCAAAAGATTCTCCAGATGATTCTGATGCAGGGGGGGTCTATGTAAAAGTTTTTTGGGGAAACATTTCTTTAGAAACCCTAATGGGGTTCCCTGCAGGCTTGTTGTCTAGAGTGACAGAATCAGGAAAAGAGATGGGAGGGGTGGAGAGAACAAAGGGATTTGAGTAGCATATAAGTCATCTGTTGCTATATAACAATCTATCTCAAATCAACAACACTTATTTAGCTCGAGTCCACTGGGCGATTCTTTTCACCTGCGCTAGGCTCAGCCAAGCTGCGATGGATTTACTCACATGTCTGGGGTCAGGTGGCCAATGGGCTGGATGATTCAAGACGGCCTCTCTCTCAGCTGGGTCTTTGGGGGTCCTGGGCCATGTCATCTAGCAGAATAGTCAGGGTTTGCGCACATGGAGGCAGATTCCAGGAGTAACAAGAGATTTTCAAGTTTCCTCTTGCCTCACCTTTGATATCTTCTTCTTGGCCAAAACAAGTCACCTGTCCAAGCCCAGCCTCAGGAGGTGAGGGTTGCCCAAGATTGTGGATATGGGAAGGCATGAGCAAACACAGGGGCCTAAGTCTACCCAATGGAGGAATGAGACGACACAAAAGACAACTAATTATAAAATAAAAATAAATAGGAGGTTCCTGAGATTGAGTGGGTCAGGTGATCTCGACCCTGACTTCAGAAAGAAAGAGTACCGGCCAAGGCACCTGGAGCCCAGCTCCACTGGAGTGAGGGTTTGGAGGAAGAGCTATGGGAGCCTAAAGTCAGGGAAGCTCCCTCCCCCAGTCCTCCACAGCCTCTAAAACTGGAGCCTGCACTCAAACAGGTCTGAAAGAGCCACAGTAAGACGGAGAACTGGGTCCAGTCCAGGATCCCTCACTGCTCCCGCGGGCGCAGGGCTGAGGCAGCTGGGGCTTCTGGGCTCTCAGCAGGTGCGGCCCCGAACCTGGGAGCCAGCTGAACCCCCTGCGGGCCCGACTCTCCCGGAGACAGTCCAGGGGCCTCGGCCTCCTCCGCATACCAGACCTGCCCCTCGCCGGCGGCCGCTGCCCGCAGCTGGCCTGGAGGATGCTCAGGAGCGCCCTGGCTCTTGCTCATCTCCTGGTCTCGGTCTTTCCGCGGCTGGCGGGCGGGCGGACTCCCCGTCGGATTCCCTCACTCCAGGTCCTGGCCTGACAGGGCGCCTACTCCTTGGCCTCCTGGTTCCGTTTGCCTCAGCTCTCTACCCTGGACACAGGCGTGACCTCTCTCAGCAACTATCTGCGACTCCAAGGGCCTCAGCCAATCCCTAACTGTCCTAGCCAATCAACAAGGGCCCCAGCCAAACAACAAGGGCCCCACCAACCCCTCACCATGGCCCTAGCCAATCCCCAACGGCCCCAGCCAATCAACAACAGCTCTAGCCAATCCCCAACGGCCCCAGCCAATCAACAACAGCTCTAGCCAATCCCCAACGGCCCCAGCCAATCAACAACAGCTCTAGCCAATCCCCAACGGCCCCAGCCAATCAACAACAGCTCTAGCCAATCCCCAACGGCCCCAACCAAACCCCAAGGCCTGCATCCGGCCCCCAGCGACTCTCAACGACCCTGGATCTTAACCTCCTTTTCTGGCGGGGTGGGCACTGATGCTGGGCGGGCTCCTTAGAGGAGGCAGTGTTTAGGGGGCTGGAAGCTGACAAGTGAAGACTGTCTTCAGGGTGTCGTGTTGTAAGCTAAGGATAAGGACGGCGTGATATCCTGGAGGGGTGCCTGGAGAAGGTCGTGACTTTGGAAACCTTTCTGGTCACTAGTGTGCGGCTGGACCTTAGAAGCAGAGGAGCAGGTGAAGAGAGACACCAATGGGTAGGAAAGTAGAGGCTAGATCCTGAGGCCTCCATGTCCGGAAAGAAGAGGGCTGAGGAGTGCCATCAGATGTGTGATGTAGAAGGAAGTTCTGGGAACAGTGAGGGCAATGGACAAAGTTCTCGGGCAGGTCTGCGACAGGAAGCTGGCCAGGAGATTGTGTGGGTGACCTAGGTAGAGGGGAGCACGACCTGGGCTAGGGATGGCCCTTACGGTGCAGAATGGCCGACTTTCTTTTTTTTTAAGCTATAAACAAGAAGTATGAATGTATGTCACAGACCAATCATTCTGATGGGGGTGGGGCTGGGAGGACATCCAGCCGAGGGTGAAGATGGCTGAGTTTAGTAGCTGGCTTATCCCCTGCCCTTAACTGAGATGGGGAGGCAGGGGTAAAGGAAGTCAAGGGTATGCTGGAGAGAAAGGGGTGTGTACAGTTCAATTTGAGAGATGCTTCATTTGTAAACAGAGATACCCTGGACTCACCTAAGATTCACAGGGAGAGGTCCAGTGTGTGGACAGGGCATCAGAAATGGGCTGGATTCATCAACATAAATGTGGAGCCACGGAACTGGATGAGATCTGAGAGAGGTGAGCTCAGAAATTGGTGGACAGCCCCATCCCAGGGCCAGGTAGAGGGAGAGAAACTTCGTCGGAGTCTGAGGAGGTCAGGGGAGAGAAAATGAAGAAAATCCTAAGTAAAGTTGTCTTAAAGGCTGATGAAAAAACCATCAATTTTGGAACAAACATTTGGCAACCCTCATGGAAACTGAAATGTGATCCCACTTTTCCGTATCTACCAGGAAGTAGGAGGCACGTAACAGCAGAGGTGGAGGGGAGGGCAGCAGTCTACTCCCACTGGCAACAGGAGTGCGTGGTGCAGACTTTAAAAAGTCACCTCACTTAAAGCCTTTCCGCTAATTATCATCATGAGAAAGAAATTCTAGAAGCCCTTGATAAACTACTTCTCTCCACTGTAGCCAACTGCTGCCACACACCCTTCCAGCTTGGCCTGGCACTGGGTACCAGCATTATTGCAGCATCGTTTATAATAGAGGAACTTGGGGGAAAACCTTCATGTCCATCCATAGGGGAAAGGCAGAATCATAGATGATATCTACATGTGATGACACAGGACATCCAGCAGTTAAAAGGAATTCACATACCTGTACATCTGAATAGATCCTAAAAACACTGCTGAAAAAGCCAAAAGTGCACGAATATATTCATGCTGACCCCTACTAAGAGGCAGTACCTCACATGTGTTAAGGAATAAACATACAAATCTGAACGTGTAATGAAAGGACTGGAGATCCGCCACGTAGCAGTTACTACTGAGAAGGACTTGAGGGCTCTGGGGTTGGGAGGGGTATTAAAGAGGACTTGAACTTGGAGTTAAAAATAAAAGAAAAAAGAAAAATGTAAGTTACTGGTATAATTAAAAGTGATACAACTGAAAGTCAACAATTTTTTTCTAAGTACTTATGATGAATAATGGCCTAAGCCTCTTACTCCACTGTTTAGAAGTTTAGATCCCTGTTTGATCCTCCCTTGTGTTTTCCTTTGCCTTTATCTTGTGGCTAATTGCAAATTCATACCAATCAGGTATTGTGAACAGCAAGCAGAAATGATAAGTTCTGAAATATTTGAAAGCTGGGACTCATTGCACCAAAAAAAATCCATAACAGTATTTTTTATGCTTATTAAATGAGGGTGGATATATTTTAGATAGTCTGCTAATTTCTGGACAGTTGGATTTTGTAATTATTTTTGTTAACATAATAAAGACCTTTTGGTTCTGGCATGACTAAATGCGCTAGTTAGGATTTTGCTCTGAGTTTTGCAGGCTGGAATTTGGATTGTATAATCAAAGGCAGGTTTTTCATCTGAAAGCATGTTGAAATGCTTTGGCTAATAAAGATATCCCTCAATAGGATGGGCTGCATTTTCTTTATCCCGTAACTCAGTATTCTTTACAAGGTTCTCCAGCAAAGCAACCCCTCCCCTTTAGCCGGGGAGGAAAAGAGGAGCCCGCACTCAAATCTCACAGGGTCTGGGAAAGTAGCCCAAATAAAGAAGAATAGTATTTCTTTTTAAAAGGTCATGTTTCTTTTTAAAAATATGAAAATTTACTCCATAATACTTCTGAGTAAAATTGACACTGCATGCAAATGCATCATTTTATTCCTGAAATCCCAAATACCCCTGGGGTCCTCTTATGCTCCACCACAATAAACACAGCACGAACATATTCTGGAAACTGTGTGTAGAATCCTAATATTGTTTGAGAATTTACAAAACATAGCTTAAACATCTTATTTAAAATCAGGGATAGGAGAAACTTTCTTTTTATGTAACTTCATCTTAAACAATACTAAATAGAGGAGAAGGTCAATGTTTTTTTCCCCCCAGATTCACTGAATTTGCAGAAAAGATTAGACGGTGAATTTGAAACAGAAGCAAAATCCTGTGACAATTTGTATTTTTGAAATAACAAATAAACTACCAGCTGAGTTCTTTCCTACAATGCCAATTTGGATTACTGAATATCAACAACAATCACTAATGAATTATCATGTTAGCTAAGGAATTACTATTAACTTGTTAGGTGTGATAATAGCATTGTGGTCAGTTTAAAAAGTCATAATTTGTTAGAGGTACATACAGTACATAGTGCAGATTTGTGGGTGAAATAATATGATGGCTGAGATTTGATTTTAAAACTTCTGACCCAACCCCAGCAAAAAAAAAAGTGTATGTGGGTGGGGGAGAGGGTGAGTGAGGATTAGGTATAAATGAAACAAGAAAGGCAAATGTCGATAGTTACTGAAACTAGGTAAAAAAACACGAAAATTCCCCTCCTAATCTTGTGTACATTTAAAATTCTTCATCATAAAGACAAACTACCAAGTTATGTTGAACACTGTCATTCACTAAAATTTCCTAAGGAAAAAAATAGAATTAACCAATATCAGGTATTTAAATAAAAATACTGACCATAAAATACAGCCTGCACAGTGGGTTTCCTGAAATATTCTGTTTTCAACCAAAGTATTTTTGGGATCTTGGTTTTCGGCCTTGTGGGTGTTTTTTAAAATCAACCACTGCAATTAAATAATATTCAAAATGGTAATAATTTGTGAAGAGATTAGAATCCCATGTCATAAAATGATTATGATTGTGACTTGCTGGGCTCAAATCTGTACAAAGGCTGATGGCACTTGTAATTAGAATGCAAAATCACACTTTGTATGATTAACAAAGACACTGCAGATGCAGAGAGATGCAACAAGTTCCTTATTTGCAAGCCTGGATACCCGGCCTTTCAGTGTTCAGTTCTTCCAATCACTGGTTCCAGGAGACCAAGTCTATAGCCTCACATGTGAGGACTTAACTGCTTTACTTGTGTCACTGGAATTGGATATGCACTTATTTGTAATCTCCAAATGGTCAAGCATAAAGTTATTTTCCTTTAATAATCAAAATGAACGTTACATATTTACATACATACGTTATATATTTACATATATACTATACATTTAGTATATACTGTATGTATAATCTGTTCATATTATTTTAAAAAAGAGAGTATTTCTTGACGCTAATAAACTAAAACTGAGTGGCCGGGTAGCACTTTCATAGGGAGATGTCCTGAGTTTCAGCAACTGTTAATGGACTTGCTAAAGCAGAAGCTGCTAGTAGGAACAAGGCATCTGATTTGGCAGCAAACACTTGGCTAAATCATGCCAGACTTCAGGATGACCTGGGGCTAGGTTAGGGCTCCGGATGGGGAAATCTGACTTCCCATACAAGGTAGATACAGACCCCAAGTTCGATGAGCTCCCCCCATTATATGAACAAAAAAAGGGCAAGGCTCACAGGAAGACTGTCCTGTGGTCTAGCCTTAGATTGGGTCCCACCAGGAGCAGACCCAGGGACAAGGAGTCTAGTACAAGTAAGTTATTGGGGAGGTGATGGCAGGGGGCCCCCACAAGTAGGGGAGCGGGGAAGGGAGACGGAGCTGGGCGCCTCACTGAGCAGGCAACTGGGGCTGCAGCCCCTGGGAACTGAGAGGCAGCGCAGAACACAAGTATCTCAGCGGAAGGGTGATGGCTCGGGGGATTAACAAGTTTCTCGGGTTTAACAATAACTGTGATTTGCTGAAACTTCAAAGACAGGTTTTCAGTGCTCCATTCTTTGAATATTTTACTTAAGGAGTTCTAATTCATTTTGAACAAAACGCAACCAAAATTTAAAGTAATTCATTTACGAAAGTGAGTAGGGACACAGTTTGATTTATAAAGTAGTTTTTCAAAGTCTCAAACTTTTCTAAAATCTGATGATTAGCAGCAAATTTCAAATGAAAAATGAGCAAACTTAAAAGGGCCGTCATTTGATCTTCACAGAATGCTCTGTAAATGCACGTCCTGTAGCTGCACCTGTTTAACTGCCATTCTAGGACGCAGTCTTCTTAAAATACTTACTTTTGAAGTGGACACTGATGCTTTGTCAGCAGATTTCTCTCTTCTTTGGGGGGTGTGGGAAGATCACCGACATCACCACAGAGCCTACAGTGGTATGTAAATTCTTATATACATTTTGTGCAAGTTACAGATTCATCACCACCTTTCTGGAGAAACTGAGATTCAGTGCTTAGTTTTCTATTAAACCTTGGGTTTCATTTGTTTGAGCTCTTTGTCATCAAAAACTTTATTGCAAAATGCAAAAAACATTGCCAAATAGTTAAATAGTTGCATATCATACAAAGAAATCTAAAAACCACTGTAGCAAAAGCCATCAGACTGCTCTTTGTCACTGTGCATCTGGCTGGTACTCAAGTCTCCCGCAGGGGCAGCAGCTTGGAGTACTTCTCTCACCATCTGAGATAAGTAGGCATTGACTGTCCCCAGGTCCTCGAGTCCCAGCTCACTATACTTTTAGCAAGTGTCCTGATGCTGTTCTTGAAAGGGAGGCGTTAGTTAAGCTGCTGTTTCTGGAAAGAGTAGAGAAAAGAGAGATAGTTACTGGGGTCATCTTTCAGACTTAGGCACGTCTAAGTGAGAGTTCCTTTCACTGCACGTGTGTCTCACACACCAGCAGGAGAGATCATGGCAGAATCGGATGTACACAGTGGAGGCCTACCAAACTCGTCCGGGCTTATTCCAGTGTATGATTAAAAATAATATTTTGTTACAAAATAAAAATTTCAGACACATGATAAACCAGAAGGGACACAGGGAAAGGAGACACAAACTACTCCTGCCCAGGCCCGTGGGGATGTTTGCTCACCTGTCAGGCATGTCACCCAGCTACAGCTGCTTGTGAGCCTTGGTGGAGTGAGGAAGGTGCTTTGGCTAACCTCTCACCATTTCTGCCAGGCTGCAATCTAGAAAAATCCCATTCCCAAGCCAGTAATAATAAGTACTCCTTATTCCATACATTTTATCACCATCCTCCTGGCAGTGATGACTTTCTGCTGTTTCTGCTGACTTGGCCTGGCCACATCCCGTGTATATAGCCAGGCAGATACAACCTATTATAGCCATGTTCCCAAGATAAATGATAACAGGTCCTCAAGTAAGAGGGCTTGCCAGCACCTCTTAAGACAGACATTTGATAAAAAGGACATTTGGTTCTTTTCAGGGGTGAAATATTTTAGAAGAAAGAAAATGACACTGTCCCAGAACTTTCAAAGATATCACAGGCGCATTTGGTTTGCGGACTTTGTCACACACAGTTCATCGTATATTCAGCTGGTAATTGGAGTGACCAACCGTATCAGCTAATTGGCTTTATCCAAAGGAAAAATAAAACCTCCTGTATCTTTATGAGAGGAGGTTGGGGCGCCATCTTCCTTGGTGATGATATTTCAAGAGTCGGCTCCCAGGTCCCCGAGGAAGACACTCCTGGGCTGGAAAGCTGGCAAGAGGCTTAGTGAGCTTTTAAAAGGATTTATATACATTTTGAAGAGACAGAGAAAGAATGTATATTTACACATTTTCTAAAGTAAAAGCTCTAAGAAGAAGGGGTGGGGAGAGTCCTTTATTTTCAACAAGTAGAATTAAGTCTCTTAAATAATCTGGGACTTCCCTGGCAGTCCAGTGGTTAAGACTCCATGCTTCCACTGCAGGGGGCGCTGGTTTGATCCCTGGTTGGGGAACTAAGATCCCACATGCCACAACGAGGCAACAACAAAAAAAAGTCTTTCTTATTTTTAATTTGTATTTATCCTTACACAAGTAATGTAGGCAGCCTCCTCAAGAAACGCAAGCTGGGAAAGGTAAGGGAACGTTTTCTTCCCTAGAGTCTCCAAAGGAATGGAGAACTCTGGAATGCCTTCCAGAACTGTAAGATAATAGATTTGTGTTGCTTTAAACCACTAAGTTTGAGGCACTTTGTTACATTAGGATTAGGAAACTAATAAACTCCTAATCACATGATAAGAAAAGAAATACTATGTATACAGAGTAGATCACTATTATATTTTATATATTTATAATCTATACTAATATAAATATATATATAACATGCTAACATATTATATATGAAAATCACTTCAGAAATATATTTGACATTTTTGTGATTGCTAGTGTTTTCATCATCGACTCTGTCTGCTGAAGCAGATCACAGTTTTAGGTGAGATACATTTAATTTAAAAATTGATGTATTAAAGTTATATAACACGAAAAAATTTGTTTTTTTTTTAACATCTTTATTGGAGTATAATTGCTTTACAATGGTGTGTTAGTTTCTGCTGTGTAACAAAGTGAATCAGCTATACGTTATACATGCATACCCATATCCCCTCCCTCTTGCGTCTCCCTCCCACCCTCCCTATCCCACCCCTCTTGGTGGACACAAAGCACCCAGCTGATCTCCCTGTGCTATGCGGCTGCTTCCCACTAGCTAGCTATTTTACATTTGGTACTGTATATATGTCCATGCCACTCTCTCTGTTTAAGTTTTATAACATGAATATTTATTACACATAGGAGTCAGTTCCAACCATGTTGCCTCTCTTCCATTCCCCCTGGAGACCAGCTTCTATACTTAGAAATTGTTTAGCTGCTAGTTACAGAGGCCTCAAATAACTGTGCCTTAATTAAGATGGGGACATATTTTTCACTCTTTTAAAGTGACTTCCAGAGCTAGGCAACCTGGACATTGTTTGGAGGCTCTGTCTGGCTGCTTTCAGTGTTCCAGGGTCCTCCTTTGTTGTTTTTTGGGGGTGTTTTTTTTTTTGTTGTTGTTGTTGTTGTTTTGTTGCTGTGTTGTTGAACTGAGCGGCTTGTGGGATCTTAGTCGCAGGTTTGATCCCAGGTTGGGGAACTAAGATCCCGAAAGCCGCGCAGCGTGGCCAAAAACAAAAAACACCACAGTGCAATGTACTCTTAAAATGGTGAACTATCTCAAGCTGCTGGTATGGGGTGTCGGACAGAGGTCTGTTGAGTTTTTCTTGACATTTTCAATGTTCCATGGCACACTGTGAGCCCGCTGTGCACACCAGGGATTCCTGCAGTGTTTGAGAACCATGGGTTTTATACATAGAAGTGCTCTGTGACGTGTTACCTGGGTTCCTGCAGTGGCCCATCACAGCTTGTTGGCTTGGGAGGAGCAAACCCTGAATAGAGGGCACACCGCGGAGAGGTGAACAGGACGCGGCCATGAATGCACTCGTGTGCAAATAACATCTTTACTTTACTTTCCAAACAAACTTATTGTACTTTCTAATACAACTCTAAACCTGGACACTCACTCCATTTGCCCTTGTCACTGTGAAGATGTGGACAGCACTGTGTGAGAGAAGAAAATGCCACCCAATGACGGGACTCAGACAAAACCAGAGGAGTTAAGTCCCCACCATTATTCTACTTGGAGTGAATGAGGCTCTTCTTTACAAACAACAGCTGCTTGTGACAAATGTTCAATATATGGGTTTGACCAAGGACAGAATTTCATTCTGCGATTTCTTTTTATGAAGTGGAGAGATGTTGCTCTTCTCTTGACTTCAAATACTGTGTGAAATTCTCTCAGGTGCTGAATGAGTTCAAGGTGTGGTTTGTCAGGCTCCCAGCTCTTACCTCCCTCAAAGTTATGGTGAAATAACTACTGCACACGATCTGTGAGGAATGATTGAACATTTTCCCCTCACAAAGCACTTTATAAGTAATTGTCCGTTTAATTTTGTTTTTTTTCTTTTGGCGGTGCCGCGGGCTTGCGGGATCCTAGTTCCCTGACCAGGGATCGAACCCGTGTCCCCTGCAGTGGAAGCGTGGAGTCCTAACCACTGGACCGCCAGGGACGTCCCAGTAATGGTCCATTTAATACCCTCTCTGGGATTCAGGGCAGACTCAGCCAAATTTACCGGAAATGAAAACCCACTGGTAACTGGCCTCACCAGGCACTGAACTTTGAGAACAATTTCAATCGGCGGGGGCCCTTTTTATTAAAAAGAAATCTTGCAGGAGTCTTGTCATACTCTTAGCCCTCTTTGAGAATTCTGCCCAGTGGAACTGATGAGGCAGGCACTGCTGAGAGGAGGGGGAACCTGAGAGGGAGCAGACGAGGACGGTGGGACGGAGGATTCCCACAGTGAGATGGTCTTCTCCCTGGAGAGCGAGCCTGGCACTGGTCCTGTCTCACCCTAGGACAGGATGCAGATCTTTCTCACACCAGACCACACCAGCCGAGAAGCTGAACTTGGCATAAGAGGAAGAGAGTCAATGGGAACTTTGGGTAAAAACTTCAATAAAGGTTACATTAAAAACAGGCTGTTTGGGGCTTCCCTGGTGGCGCAGTGGTTAAGAGTCCGCCTGCCAATGCAGGGGACGCGGGTTCGAGCCCTGGTCTGGGAAGATCCCACATGCCGCGGAGCGGCTAGGCCCGTGAGCCACAACTGCTGAGCCTGCGCGTCTGGAGCCTGTGCTCCGCAACGGGAGAGGCCGCGACAGTGAGGGGCTCGCGCACTGCGGTGAAGAGTAGCCCCCGCTCTCCGCAACTGGAGAAAGCCCTCGCACAGAAACGAAGACCCACCACAGCCTAAATAAATAAATAAATTTAAATTTCTTAAAAAAAACAAAAACAAAAACAAAACAGGCTGTTTTCAGCTTAGTCACATGTGTGCTGTCTACACTTTATTATGGATTTCAGATTAACAGGATCAGGAATCAGAGTTTTAGTTTGTGAAGGGGCAATAAATTAGAGAAGGTAGCTTCTATTATAGAGATCTTACTGTGTGTCAGGCAGTGTGATGGGCATTATTATTACTTTTTTTTTTAACAGAGCCTGATAATGAATTCCAATCTATTAACTCAAATGGCGACAGATTACCCAGGATCTGTGCTTTTCTCAAGGCACTTTCATGATGAAGGGGAGCAGAATATGACACTCTAAAATGTGCCACTTTGGCTTGTGAGTTATTTTGATAACATAATGATGGGTGCTTGGCAGCTTGGTAAGCATAGAACTAAAACAAAGATAGTTCTCTTTTTTCAAAGATTATTTCCATTAATAATAATTAATATTATTAATAATTAATATAATAGTTGAGTCCTTCACTTCACTCTTGTCTCTGGGTAACTGATATCAGTAATTAGAATCAAAAGGTTCCGCCACTGCAACATGCTGACATCTGACAAAGACCCTCCTGGACCAACTTTAGTCAGGCCAACTCTGAACCCTCTTCCCAAATCGGCCTTGACCTTGGGACCTCAATGTCTGTCTTTGTATAACTTAGTTTTAAAAAGAATCTTGCTAAGTCATTTTAGCAAGAATTCCCCACCCTCAATATCAGATCATTCTCAACATCTGGTCCAATTCCTCATCCCTCACCATCCACCAGATGATGTCTGGTCACCCTGGCCTGATTTCAGCAAGAATCCTGTCAAGTCAGTTTAGCTAGAAATCCCCTCCATACCACTGATATTTCCTCTTAGTAATTTTCCATCCACCAACTCCTCCTCCTCCAACCTGCTCCTTGGCTATTAATCCCCATGTGTCCATACTGTATTTGGAATTGAGCCCAGTTTTATAGTGAGATCTCTTTTTTCCTATTACAATAGTTCCTGAATAAAATCTGTTTTTAACACTTTAATTACTATTCAGCTTTGGCTTCCTTTAACACATCACAACAATATATTCTTATTCTGAATCTCTCCTTTTGATAGAATCCTTGCATATTGCTACCCTGTGTCCACCCTTTCCTTTTCTAATGGTAATATTACAAGGGGTAAAATCCCTGGGTTAGGTCCAGAAAGTTGAACAGCAGAAGCATGTCTTCTATGGAGTTGAGTTTTAACACAGCAAGTTGGATAAAACCCAGTCCCTTAAGTATGGAACATAATGTACATTTACACAGGTCACCACTGGCCAGAACACAATTGTAACTGAGCCCAAGCACAGCAGAAAGAGAGAGAGAGAAAGGGAGGGAGGGAGAGGGAGGGGGAGGGGGGGAGAGGGAGAGAGAGAGAGAGAGAGAGAGAGAGAGAGAGAGATTCGGTGCGGTTGTGGAGCTTGGGAACACACAGAGGCTTTGTCTGAATGGCTGGCAGCTCAGAGGGTGTCTATTCCTCTGATTACCATTGAAAGCTGGGGACTGTATAGCTCAAAATCTGTGAGATCCAGGTCAAAGTCTTAGAGGAGACAGATTTGCTCTCAAAGTGAAGATTGAAGGGCAAAAAATGAAGAAACGTTTTGGTTTCTCTCAGATTTGATCAATTCATTATTATTTACCTTGCAATAATTAAATGGTCTTATAGCTATTTATAAAGGTCATTTTTTTCATATTTTTACAGGAAAAATAGGATTGTTGTCATTAATCTGAACATCTCTTGGCCTATCTTTTAAATTTTAATAAAAAACAACATTTACAACACATATTTTGTTACATAATTTTGTTAGGTAAACAACAACTGTCTAATTGCGGATATGAGTTTATGCACATTTAACTTTCTAGGGAGAATATGGAGATGTCCTTCTCTCACCAGTGTCTTTCCTAAGGTAACTTTTTTCTGTGGATGATTCACTCACTTTGTACTAACTTTCAGTGATTTCCCCTAACACGATGTTCGCCATACCCTCTAACCCCATTTATGCTTGACTCTCTCTATGTGCTGATATAAACTAGTATTATGTTTCACTGCTACAGTATGGATTTATTTTTAGAGTGATGAAAATGTTACAGAATTAGATAGTGGCGATGCCTCCATAACCCTGTGAATTTATTAAAAGTCTCTAAATTTTACACTGTAAAATTGTGAATATTATGGTATGCAAATTATATCTCAATAAAAAACAATTACTTTTTTTTTGATTATAAGTGGCAGTTTAACTACACGTGCTTATTTTATCTACTTTTATCTCCCCCCAAATTACTAAAATTATAGTAGTAAAATATTTTTAAAAGGTAAAGAATTAAAAACAATTTTTACTCCCACAGGGGCAGTAGAGAATTTTCAAAAAGGTTTTAACCCATCAAAGAAAAGGAGACACCAAAAGATGAGTGATTATAACACAGTTTGGGGGGTTGAAATGAGTGGAGGGCAATAAATGGCTTGGCCGACTGGAGGAAGTTCCATTTTAAGAGCTGGCAGGGGCCATGCCCGAGAAAAGCATGTCAAAAGGATGTGTCAAAAGACCAAGCGTCTACAGGCTTGGGGGACCAGGCATAGTGGAAAGCAGGATAAGGTGTGGGGAAGGTGCACATTCTGAACAAATTTCCAACTTCACTGCACAGCTTGCCCTAGTTCCTGGAAGTTTATTATGGAGAAATTTCTAGACTCAGAAACTGTGGAGAGCAGCGTGATGGGCAGGGCTTAGAAAAGGAAACATCCGCATACTCACGTGGGTCCCTTGCCCACCCTGATCACAGAATATCAGTAGTAACATATTCAAACTCCTCCACCTTCCCTAACCTGCCAGGCTGGAAAATGGATTGCTCTTTCTTGAAGAACCTGAATGACCCCAGGGGAAAATCTTCCAGCTACTTGGATTTTGAGCTCTGCCCATGTGAAGGCCAGCATGGCTGCCCATTCCAGCACTCATCAACAAGCCCCGGGCTTGTACTTGGAGCCATAGTCCTGTGACCATCCCAGTGCTCAGGACCACCAGAGCCCATGCTCTGAACCACCTCACTCTACCTAGCCCTCAAGCACATCCACGGCAGCACAAGCAAAGCCCTGGCTTCATCGTAGGAGTGAATCAGCCAGCACACATTTATAACTCGTTAACTTGCTACTCAGAGAAAGATGTTAGTGTACAATGAGATTTCTACTGGCTGTTTGTAGTCTCATTGGATTGCCTTTTCAGGGTTCCCTGGGTGATTCTTTTTTGCATGCAATGAGACGAGAGCCTAAAAGGAAACTTGATGGCAATGTTGGCATTTTTACCTCACCATCAAGCAGGGCATTCTGGGAATTCAAGAGGCAAGGCTGGGCTTCCCTGGTGGCGCAGTGGTTGAGAATCTGCCTGCCAATGCAGGGGACACGGGTTCGAGCCCTGGTCTGGGAGGATCCCACATGCCACGGAGCAACTAAGCCCGTGGGCCACAGCTACTGAGCCTGCGCATCTGGAGCCTGTGCTCCGCAACAAGAGAGGCCGTGACGGTGAGAGGCCCGCGCACCGCGATGAGGAGTGGCCCCCGCTCGCCGCAACTGGAGAAAGCCCTCGCACAGAAACGAAGACCCAACACAGCCAAAAAAAAATAAAAAAGAAAAAAAAAAAGAAATGCTTTAAAAAAAAAAAAAGAGGCAAGGCTGCTGTTGGTTGGATTAGTTTCAGAAGTGTCCTTCCATCTTTCAAATCATTAGCGTGTAGTTCTGCATATATAAAATGAAGTTTTGTAGAAGCACAGGGTTATAGGACCCATGAAATTTAACAGAGGCACAGAGCTATAGGACTCAATAGTGTGATCCCCAAATCTTAGGACAATGATAAGAAAATGCAAACGTCTAAGACTGAAGCCAATATTATCATGTTAATTGAATGAGATTCATCATTTACAGAAATCATGTACCAAAAGAGATGATTTTTTTAAAGTTTTCATAAATTTGAATGCAAAGGGTAATTGTCACAGAATCTTCCAAATCCAATCTCAATTGTGACTAGACTGAGGTAGTCTTGTTATGAGGGTAGGTGTATATGAGGGTAGGCGTGTGTGAATGTTAGTCTTGGGGGCGTGTGTATGTAGGTGTGTGAGCGAGGGGATTGTGGATGGGTATTTAATCTGCATAGAGTATGGAAACAGAAGCCTAAAAATAGAGATTTGTCAGTGTGACTCCAACTCTGTCCATGGCTTGTGGGTTTGGCATGTGGTGTGTGGTGTGGCGTATAGCATGGTGGGGTGAGATGGTTGCTGTGTTGGGGTGGCTCATTGGTGGAAGGGTGTGTGGTTTGCTGGGGTGAGTTGGTGTGTGGTGTGGTTGGACCTGGTGTGTGGTTTGATGGGGTACAGTTGGTGTGGACTGAGCCTTAGTGAGGGGCTTGGCATGGGGTGTTAATTATGTGGGCTGTAGGAGGTGGAAGACCAGAATATGCGAGTGTGTGTGGGGATAGCCTGTAGATATGGTGTGTGTGTGTGTGTGTGTGTGTGTGATACAGTTGTAGCTTAGCTTAGCTTTTGTTTAGATTTTCTTTTGCCCTTTGTTTTGGTCTTTGTTTTTGTCTTTGTTTGGCCTTTGTTTTGTCTTTGTTTCATTCTTTGTTTAAACTTTCTTTGGCTTTTGTTTGGTCTTTCTTTAGCCTTTTGTTTAAACTTTGTGTGGCCTTTTTGTAGTCTTTGTGCAGCTTTTGTTTTCAAGTGGATCTTGGCTGAGAACTCATCAAAAACGCCTTGTGTAATGAAAACCCCGGATATATAATCTGTCCCTATATATTCTGCATGCATTAGGTAGCCTCAACCCCCCCAGGAACCTGGTGCAGACGTGGAACCTGTTTCACACAACTGCTACTTGAAGGTAAGGTGATGCCACTGGTTTTCATCTCACTTCATGTTCTGCTTCATCTTCAGGTGGCAAGTGCACATTTTTGTATGGGCTGTTTCTTCATATCCCAGGGGAAACGAGGTAACAACAGTCAAGATTGGGAGGAGATAGAAGAATGGAGGAGATAAGCACAGAGGACACCAAGGTTATTCCACTGCGGGCAGAGGGCCTTCCTGGAAGGTTCTGGCTAGTGTTCGGGATTGTCTGAGACTCAGGAGAGTCTCCGAGCCTTAATCCAAGTTCTCCTGGGTTTAAAGTCTCGTGTTACTGGAGCTAGATCAATAGCATTTACTGGCTTTTTCTTTTTTTCCCCTATTTCTTCTTTTATTGCTTGTCATAATTTGAAAAAGAGTTTTTCTTCTTATGTAAGAAGAGCTTCTTTCCTCATACAGCTGGGTTTATGTGTGGGGAGTACTAGTGGAACAACAAAGCCTAAATCTTGCTAGAATTTTGCTCCCTGTAGACTAGCAGCCTTCAATGGAAGGACGCTAATGCTTTGTCTTGTACAGAATTTCCTGAAAATCACAGAGTTTTTCAATGTTGTGGCTGATAGAAAAAGGAATGAAAAGATTATGTGTCAGGGGAATAAAGTAATGAACTTGGCTAGAATACTAGGAGGAAAATGGGGGAAAGTATTTTGAATGCTTTGTGAATAAAACAGGGAGACAGAGAACAGACCGCTGTCAGATGTGCAGCTATGCCATTTTACGTTCATCTAGAAAAACAAGAGAATGCCTTGGTGGGTGGAGTTTAAAATTGTTTCGGATTTACAAAAAAATTACCAACAGTACAAAAATTTCAGATGTACCCTCATCAGCCAAATGTTGACATTTTACCACATTTGCTTTATCACTCTCTCTCTGTATACACATTTATACATTTTTTTCTGAGACTTTTGAGACTATATTACAGACATGATCCAAATCAGAAAATTAACATTGAGAAAATGGTGTTGTCTAATCTACAGACATCTAGATTTCATCAATCGTCCCAGGAGTTGATCCGGGATGGGATCACCCATCACCTTTAGTTGTCATGTCTCTTTAATCTCCCTTAATCTGGAAGAGTCCTGAGACAGTCATTCTCCTTCATGATCTTGAACATTTTGAAGAGTATAGGCCCGTTATTTAGTTAAATGCCCTCAATTTGGGTTTGGTCTGATGTCTTCTCATGATGAGGTCAGGATTATGCAGTTTTGGAAGGAATAGGCTTGCATTTTAGATCATTCATAGCCAAATTAATTCTTGAAGCTTGAATTTTACAAATTTTTAATTTGAGGTCTTATTCAGCTAATGGTAACTAGGATTTTAAATGAGTACCTAAAATCTTACAAGAAAATACAAAAAATTAAAAATCCAGAGCTTTTACATGTAATTCTCAAGTGTTCACCAAAAGTGTATAAGTGTTGTCTTTGAATTATAAATGGTACTCACAATGATGTGTACATGAACTTGATAGGCATGTAGCGAAGTATTTATCAAGATTCTTCATGTGTGTTGGATTCATGTCTACTGCTCTGAGTATTCATTTCATCAATGTGATCATTCTTTTCTAAGTAAAAGCATCTGCTAAAAACAGATTTCAATAAAGAGCTGTCCTGATTAGCAACTTTGGGTTCACTAACGTTTAGCATGTTGACAGGGTACCTGGTAGAGAAAGAACTTTCATTTTGTTTGTTTGTAAGTGGGAAAACTTCTGTTTGGAGGTATCTGGCAGCTATCGTTCCGGAAGTGGAGACTTTGATTTCCTAGCAGACTTCCTTTGTTTGGGGAGTATTACTAAACTGCATTCCTTAGATAAGCAAATATAAAGCATCCATTTTTTTTTCTCAGAGAAAACTTTGAAGTCATCATAAATCTGAATGTGGGGCAATTGATTAAACTTGATATATGATCTCTGTGGTCAAGTGAATGTATTATGGTTTTAACAGAACTGTTCCCTGGATGAGGTAGATAACCATTTTCTTTCCTAAACATGGAGTTAGATTAGAAGTTTGGGGTTCTGCACGTGGTGCAATTTAATGTTGAGGAACTCAGCTTTTGGGAAATGTAGCATTACTTATTATGATTGCTTTATCTGGGCCATAGAAGTCACTCTGGAGGTTGAGGAAGTATTTTGACTTAAAGGGTTATGTGTTCCCATGATGAACATTTTCCTATATCTTCCTATCTTGTAATTTTATTGTATGCTGAACACGGTAGATAGTAGATTGTAGAGGTTCTGGATTATGATAAATTACTGGAGGATCACCTTGATCCTGTCCAGGCTTGGTTTTAGGCCTTGTTAGGGCAGACTTACTTCATCTTTGCTCTTTCTCCTAGGCATATAAGACCCCTTTGTTTAAACAACACTTCCAAGATCTGAGATGTATTAAGAAAGAAGGGACAGATGGTATGAATAGTCACATAAATCTCTGTAGTGCATGAGAAACCAATATTGATATTTTCTAGAAGTTCTCAATTTGATGCCTTGTCAAAGCGGATCCTTCATTGAGTTTATAGTGCAAAAACTACATCATGATCTTTCCTAGGGCTATGAGTGTGAAGCTTGGTGATTAAGACACTTGATTTAACTACAACCTCAGTAATCAAAATACTAAATTAACCAGAACACATTCTACTGCTTCAATTTTAGGGAAAAAAGAAGCCAATGATACCAAGAAAAGCTCATAACAGAGATCTATTCACCAGATGTGTACGGATGAAAATACAGGTACAAATGAATCTCTTATACTCTTTTGGATCAGCATCTAAATTCTGGTATAATGATTACTAGTATTCAGAATGTCAAAGTAGAATGTAGAATCAGCAAAAGATGGAGCAATCAAACTTTCAATAAGAGTTACACACTTTAAAAAACTATTCCAGGTGTCTTACAGTATGCTAGGTTTGGGGTATAGAAATATGAGAAAAACACTTCCCTGCATCAATCGGAGGGACTATGACCCAAGCCACCATTTGTTCACCTTTGATGAACCCATGTACCACAGTGTGTAGTGAAATGGAAAAGGAGACATCATCCCCTGTAGCCTCAAACTCTACTCAGGAGATTCCTTCCATCTCATTATCTTAACTGAATCCAGCCAGTCTTCTGAGAACAAGGCTTCATCTGTCAGCCTGTCAAGTGAGGGCCATTTTACACTCCAAGTAGCTCCAGATCTGAGAGTGGGGCAATGTTCTCCCCATTGCCACGTTCAGGCCACTGCTCCTTCACTCTCTAGTTATTCCTCCATAATTTGAAGCTTGTGCTCCATTCCCTGTGTCAGTCTGCATCTGACTTCCCAGTCACTCCTCCTCTTTCACTGATAATTTCGTAACCAGACTCTGTACTCCCTCACTCCCTCTCCACTTCAGCTCCATCCATCAACTTAGATGACTTTAGTGTCCATGTGACTAAACTATCACTACTCCAGTGAATTATCCACTCTGTCTCATCCATCCACCGTCGTGCTGTGGAACTTAGCAATACTCAAAACTACTCAATCTCTGAATCAAACAGTGCAAACATCCAGCATCTCATTCACAACCTTCCTTTTTTCAACTTTATATGTTAAGTGCCCCACTACGACTGTTCTTTCACTAGGTGCTTCTGATTGACTTGCCCCTTCACCTCCCCATCCATTTATGAATCCATTCACCCATCCATTCATCAATCACTCATTTCTACCTTTTATTTTCTTCCTATTATGAATAGATGCTAGGATTTATCACTTCAATTTTTCTCCTGCAAATTCCCTGGCAAACTCCAATCCTAGATGAACCTATATGTCTTCTCCATGTCTCCACCCAGGCTGCTAAGAACATCTGGAGAAAAACACAATGAAGCAGATTGGTACCACTGCAAAGTAATGATCAGTGACCTCAACTAGGCCATCAAAAATACCTAGTAGCTTGGTCTAAAAATTTCTGCAAAATCTCTTTTAAGCCCATTCTATTCTTAAATCTCCAACTCTCTCTTTCTCAGCTGATAACCTTGCCCTGTTTCACTGGAAAAATGGAAGCTATTAGATGGGAACTTCATATAGCCAGTGTTTTCCCTCTTCCAACAAAAGCCAACCCTTCTACATGTGCTCCGAACTCCATCTCCTCAGGTTTCACTCAAGAACACTAATTATTTTACCTCTTTCTTATTTTATTTCAATCTCTTCCTCTCTATTAGACCCTTTTCCATCAGTACTTAGGCATGCTCTCATCTGTCTCATTACAACAAAAAATAAATCAACAAATGAACAAATCACCATTCCCCAACTCCCCCCCCCCCAAAAAAAAGCCCCCTGGAAACCACAGGCTTCTCTATCTTCCACCAATCTCCTCCCCTTTACTCTCAAATTTCTGGCCTGAGTTGCCTATAGTTTCTCTTTCTAATTCCTCAGCCCCTTTTCCCTCCACAAACCCTCTAATCTAACTTGTTTCAACCACTCCATGGAGACAATTCTTGTTAAATTCACCAAGTATTTCCATATCACTTAAGCTAATGTACTTTTTATAGTCTTCATATCACACCACCTCTCAGAATCATTCTACAACTTTGACCACTCCCTATATTGTAATAATCCTTCCTCTGGCTTCTACGATACCACATGCTCCAGTTTCCCTCCTTCCTCTCTGATTCTTCTCTTTTTCCTTTGCCAATCACTGTTCCTCCACCTAAACTGCAAATGTGGGAGTGCCCCAGGACATAGTCATACCCTCTTCTCATTCCACATTCTGCCACCTGGGCAATCCCTTCCATCCCCACGGCTTCAATTGCCACCTATACTCCAACAAATTTCGAATTCTATCTCCTGCCCACACTTCTCTGAACTCTCCATTTGATGTCTCTATCTAGATGCCCCTCAAACACCTCAACTCGAATGCATCTAAAACTGAACTCATGATTTAGCCTCTTCCTTCAAAGCTTCTCCTCCAGTGGATGCTTCCACCACCGACGTAGTTGCTCAAACTATATACCTTGGAGTCACCTTTGACGACTCTTGCTTCTTTGAGTAGGTGAATGATTTCAATAAAATATGGTAAATACAAATTGCAAAATGGAACAAAGATAAGTGGGATTTCATCAAACTGAGGAAGTCTACCAGTGTCACTGCTATTGGCTGACTCAGATGGTGGCCTTGGACACAAAATTTGGGAAAAGGTGTGGTTGACAATCAGTGCTTATTTCAGCTCATCTCTAGCCTGGTCTCTTTGTCTCCCTGAGACTGACGCCTTTGGAGAACACAAAGGCAGAACCCAAGGCAGATTAGAAGCTCTCACCATACAATAGCTGTCAGTGGAGCAATAAATCAGTCCATCAGGTAATTTAGGTTCTCTTCTTTAGCCCCCGCTCCCACCCTACTAGGACTGTAGGCCAAATTAACATTTAGGTTTTTCTATAAGACAATGCAAACCTGGAAGATTGATTTCCTTCTCCATCATTCAGGAAGGAATTATAAGAGAGAGGATTTGTGTAACCTACATATGTGTGCATTCCAGAACCCCATCATTTTCACAGAGAAAGAAAAACATATTATCCTTATCTCTTACATCACAAACACTGGATTAAGAAAGACAACTTAATTTTTCGCACCTTGAAAAAATAACAAAATAATAAGACGGTCTCTGTGGAGAGATCATTTTATGTTAAAACCTTAATTCTTAGAATAGCCCTGCTGGGAATCTGACAAAAGCAGCTTGAGTCCTACATGACATCCCAGCGGACAGAAGCACCTGGGAATTTTAAAGACCCTTTCAATTCAATCACGCTTAATACTCATTCATCGAGTAGAAGAAGCAGCAGAACCCTGAGGATTCAGACAGAAATCCTTCCCTCAAAGAGTTCAAACTCAGGTCACAGACCTACAGCCAATTATTATAACATAGTGGGATGTGTTCACCAACAGAAGTATGTCCAAATTATAGCCCAGAGGAGGGCTGGATCCTTTGACGAGGTGAGACTTTAGCTGGGTTGTTCAGGATGAATAGGAGTTTACTACACAACCATGATGGGGAAAAGGCATTCCATGAAAAGGAAACAGTATGTTCAGGGGCATATCTTTTGATCACGGGATGATGCTTCTGTCCTAAAGCAGTTGTGGGGGGCTGGGGGAGGTGGGAGACAAAGGGCAAAGGTGGACAGGGACCAAATCATGGGGAGTCTTATGTCCCATGTTATTAAAGAAGCAAGGACTTTGCTCTGTAACTGGGGAGAGTCTCCGTGGTTTTGTGTAGGGAATGGATAGATGAGGAGACAGACTCATGCTTTTGGTTCCTTCTCCTGGACTCTCTTGTCCCCTGTCTGTAGAAAAGTATGGGATTATTCATTCACCTACAATCCTACTGTAAGTTCTCTTGATAAGCTAAAACCATGTATTTTGAAATTTTAGATGTAAGAAAATGAAGAACATTGTGTTATTAAAATTACATTCAGAAAATTACTGTACTTCTTACATGTTTATCGAGCTCCGCTTTAATAAGCAAGGTTTTCACTCCTAAAACATTTTCTAAATATATTACCTTTGTGCTAAGGATACCAACCTTGGGTCACACTTGTTCCCTTTCCTACAATAGCCGGGGGTTAGGCAGAGTTTGTTCGATCAGAAAGGGCTTTTGCATGGGTCTGTGAGATAGTTATCTGTGCACAGTGTGGTCCTTGGACCACTTTAATTTGTCTTTATCACCTGAAAACAAAGCAAAGCAATGAGGGCTTTGTTTTGTCTTGCCAAATGAGTTGCCAGCTTCAAGACAACAGTATCCTCTTATGCTATTATTTTTTCACAGCTTCAGCAGCTCCCCAAATCAGTGCTGGAGCTTGGCAAGATGCTGCTCTCTGTGGAAAAGCACTCTGATTCAAAATAAATATCTGTATGAAGCTTTCCATTACCGGGGGGAACTGGTTTCCCAACAAGAATCTACTGTGCAACATTCAATTAGTAGTAAACAATTTGGTTGCCAAGGAGACAAATGAATAAATGAGTACAAATGGATAAAGCCATCCTTAGAGACATCCTGTGGACCAATCAACACGGAAGCCATTGTCTTTTACTGTGTAAATTTACTCTCAGGGGAAAGCATTAGCCCCTGACCTGAGAGAGAATTAGCAAGGTTTAAGAAGCTATTCAAGATCTCTAAGGGAGGTGGTGAATGTGGAATGAATTTGCTCCTCAGTGATAGTGGTTTTCACGCAGAGGATTTGGGGCTGTGCAGCCTTTGCTAGGATGTGGTAGGGCTAGCTGAAAGAAGCCCGGGCCTGCAGTGGAACTTTTGAAGCCCTAGTTTTTTATTCCAGAAACAGCTCCTCGACAAAGCACCCAAGTGCATTTCTCACGTGCAGCAAGCGTGCCCTCTGGCAGCCTGGGACGGTGCCTTGAGCACTGAACGCACCAGCCCCTGTGCCCCTCCCTGCGCTCTGATCGGCTGCCTTTCCCCCTCCTTCAACAACGTTATCCCCTCAACCCCTTTTCAGGCCAGTCAGAAGGGGCGTGGCTTGACATTCCCTTGCTGCTATTGTCTCCTTCCTTGAGTCCTACAGAATTAAGCGTATTTGTATATGATTACTAGCTTTTAAAGATCCGTCTCTTTCTATTATTTGCCCATTTAAAAAAAATTTGTAGTTTGTCTTTTCTTAAACATTCTGATTATTAAAACTTTATACTTTCATGTATTTGTACATTTTCTTCTGTACTGGCACAGGTCTTTTAACTTGTAACCACAGTGGTATCTTTTATTCTATAAAATCATAATCTTTGCTTTGCTTCCCTCCTCTTCACGTGTGCTGAGTTAGAAGCTGCATACTGTCAGGATTAGGAATACAGACTAGCCTACCTTGGTTGGAATCCTGGGGCTCCCATGTTCTAGCTCTGTGTCCTTGGGTGGGTTATCTGACTTCTCTGTATCTCAGCTTACTCATTTGCAAAGCGGGGCTATTGTGAGGTCCTGAGAATTAAGTGAGTTAAATACATAAAGCCTTTGAATAGTGTTTGGCTTCCATCTCATGACATGTGTTTGCTATCATTTTTCTTGTTGGGGTCTTTTGTCTACTTCCTTTTGTCTCCCTTTTGAGTAGTTAAACCATTTTCCCTTTAAAAAATAATGCCCCCTCTGTTATGAACCATGCTTCTATACATATGTGGGTCTGTTTCTGGGCTCTCTATTCTGTTCCATTGATTTATTGGTCTATTCTCAAGCCAATACTCTACTGTCTTAATTAGCATAGTTTATGATGAGCATTGATACTTGGTAGTGCAAAACCCTATTCTTATTCAAAATTGTCTTGGCTCATCTTGGTCCTTTATACTTCCATAAGAACCATGAAATCATCTTGTGAATTACATGAAAATCTGATATTTATTGGAATTGAATTAAATTTATAGATTTATTAAGAGATAGCATACTTAGGATATTGGCTATTTCTTTTGCAGCCTTCAAAAGGATTTGCAAATTTCTTCATGAAAGTCTTGCGTTTCTTTTATCAGATATACTTCTACCTGTAGGTGTCCTATAGTTTTGTAGTCAGTGTGAATGGCTTCTTTTACTTTTACATTTTCAAATTGGATCCTCTTGACCTACAGAAATGATTTTGATTTTGGCGTATTGATCTTGGGTCCAGAAATCTCATTGGACTTTCTTTAAGTCTAACAGCTTGTGGAGTCTCACAGTTTTTTGTTTTGTTTTATTTTGTATTTTGTACCGGTTAGGATTTCGGGTGCCGTGTTGAAGAGTAGTAATGACAGCATCCTTCTTGGGGTGTCTGATTTGGATGAAAATGTTTCTAAGATTTCACCAGCAGTAAGCTGTTATTGTGGATATTTTGGTAGCTAGCTCCTTATAATGTTAAGGACATCCCTTTCCCTTACCACTATGCTAAAGGTATTTATCAAGAATGGGAATTGAATTTTTCCCCACAAGAATTTATACATATTAATTACTGCTTTATTTCTAGGTATCTAAAGATTTTGTTGCTACTGTGAATAAAATTTTTTCTAGTTATTCTTTTCCCTTTCTTATACCCTCTTTCTCCCTGGCTGTTCTCCTGTGTTCCCTTGGCTGTAAATCTCATCTGTATGTCAAATACACTTAAATTTATTTCTCATCCTCTCTCTCTCTCGAAATCTCCTGACCCGTGTGGCCAATTACTTCCTTTCACAGCTGCTTGGAGGTTTCATAAGTTTCTCAAACTGAACATGCCTCAGACTAAATATTTGACTCTTCCCTTTACCCATCCCTAAACCTGTTCCCATCTTAGCAAAATGATTCATCATCTACCTTAATTTCTCTTGGAGAAATCCTGTTTGTCCTTCCTTCCTGCCTACGTTCAATCTATCTGCATGCCCTGTTCATTGCTGGGCTTCCTTTCCTGCTCACTCTCTACTCTGACCTTTAGCGATTTTGAGGAGCTGAGAGGACACCTGGACCAGAATAGGAGGCTGCTGGGTAGGGGCCCTGATGACTGGTGGCTTTGGTGGGTCAAGTGGTCAGCAGTAACATGTGTCATTCATGCCAAGGGGCCGGTGAGACCAGACAAGGTACCTATGGCAGAGTCCAGCAGAGGAGGACACCACAAAGACCAGCCACCCCTTCCCTCATTGCCACGAGGACTCTTGGCTTCCCCATACTCTTTTCCACCTTGAGAAGGAATAGAGGGAGGTAAGGAATAGTCCTGATAAGGAGCTGAACTTTAACTGACTACTTATTAGCAAGAGACAGTTTATGCCAGAAACAATCGAGGCAGTATGAATTCAGAGGTTCTCCTGCCCTGTCCCTTCTCCTTTCTTGTAGTATTGTATCAGTTATACAATTATAGAGCAATGAAAAAGTTATGTGATTTTTTTTTTTGGTACAACTGAGCTGAATTTTAATAAATCTGAAATTTCTTGCTTTACTAACTTAAAATTCTTTTCCCAAGTATATATTAAACCACCCCTTCCTTAAGCCATGTAACGTATTAAGAGATCTTGGGACTGATCACTGCCCTCCTTTGAAGTTTTGATCTCTGAAGCCAGAATACTGTTCTCACAGAGGGTTCAGGCCCTAGGTAGTCAGTTGCCTCCTGTCCTTCCCATGTTGAGTTCTCTAATCACAAGACAAGGGCAGCCTTTGCTCATGGTTCTGAGGGATCTGATTGACAAGAATTGGAGAAGTGTACTGTCTTCCAAATACTGACCTGCATCCACCCTTCACTTGGTAGAGCCTGTACCCATTTCCACGTCTGACTTCCCGTGACCCCATGGAGATGTAGCATGGCAACTTACAACTTGCACTGTCTTTCTTTCCAGAGGACCACCTGGGACTAAGGGCCACATGCTGCTTCTATTAAATAATTACCCCACACCCCAACTGCCTTTTAAAAAAGATGGTAGAAAGGAAGGAAGTCTGGATGGAAGAGAGAAAATCCATTTTATGTTCACGGTTCTCATTTCCACCTGCAGTCTCCTTAGGGAATAGTGAAAGTGTGTTTAAAGATACCTATGACATTGTTAGGTACGTAGAGATGCTAGTGCCATCTCTAGAATATGTAATTGATCTAAGCTTGCTAATTAATTTGCATGAATTAAGAAAAGTTATAGTGGGCTCACAACCAATCAGAATGGCCATCATTAACAAGTCTACAAATAATAAATGCTGGAAAGGGTGTGGAGAAAATGGAACCCTCTTGCACTGTTGGTGGGAATGTAAATTGGTGCAGCCACTGTGGAAAACAGTATGGAGGTTCCTCAAAAAACTAAAAACAGAATTACCAAATGATCCAGCAATCCCACTCCTGGGCACATACCCAGACAAAACTATACTTCAAAAAGATACATGCACCCCTATGTTCATAAGCAGCACTATTTACAATAGCCAAGACATGGAAACAACCTAAATGTCCATTGACAGATGAATGGATAAAGAAGATGTGGTACCTATATACAATGGAATATTACTCAGCCATAAAAAAGAATGAAATAATGCCATTTGCAGCAACATGGGTGGACCTAGAGATTATTATACTAAGTGAAGTAAGTCAGAAAGAGAAAGACAAATACCATATGATATCACTTACATGTGGAATCTAAAATATGGCACAAATGAACTTATCTATGAAACAGAAACAGACTCACAGACATAGAGAACAGACTTGTGGTTGCCAAGGGGGTGGCGGTGAGGGAGGGAAGGATTGGGAGTTTGGGATTAGCATATGCAAACTATGATATACAAGATAGATAAACAACAAGGTCCTATTGTATAGCACAGGGAACTATATTCAATATCCTGTGATAAGCCATAATGGAGAAGAATATGAAAAAGAATATATATGTATAACTGAATCACTTTGCTGTACAGCAGAAATTAACACTATAGTATAGTATAGTAAATATAGTATAGTAAATCAACTATACTTCAATAAAATTAATTTTAAAAAAAAGAAGCGAAAAAGTGTAGTGGGTTCACAAAGTCTCTTATTTTTTCCTAAAGAGCCCAGTTTTATAACTTTCAAGATCAGTTGGAAAAGTCCCTTCCTGTGTTGCCTTTTTCATTCATCACACTCTGTTGCCTGAGTTAGAGCAGAGGTCCCTGAGGGACGTGGGACTGCTAAAGAGCATCTGGGGACAGGCAGCGATAGGCTGAGGGCTCCTGCAGCCATTGCGAGAGGCACCCTTTGTTCATGTTCTCGTTACTCAAGCATCTACCGAACACCTGTTCTGAATTAGGCATCGAACAAAGCTCTGAGGGCAGAACACTTAAGGGCAACCCTACAGGTTCCAGATGCTCTCCTAGAATTATATACAGCACACAAGGCCAGGGCACAAAAGAGGGAGGAGTGATCATTTCTCCTTGGGGGAAGGGAAGGCTCTGGAAAGTCTCCCCAGGAAGTGACTTGGCTTTGGGCTGAGCCCCAAAGTGTTAGAAGCATTTGCTGTGTAACTGTTGGTGGGAAGGAAGTAGGCGGAAGGAGCCCTAAGTCTCAAGGTCCAAAGGCTGAAATAATCCTGCCTCTTGGGGACCAGGAAAAGCTGGGTTGGGCTGGATGCACTCACCAGGGGAGAGTCCCTCCTTGAATAAAAGCCTTATTATTGAAAAAAGGTAATCTTCCCCATGGACTTTTGCCTGCACCTCCTTGGCCAGAATGTGGTCACATAGGGAGTTGTATATATTTAACTGGGCATATCATGCTGCCAAACAAAATCAGGGTTTGTTATTGAAGGGCAGGGCAGATACTGGGTAGTCAGTAATCATACTGGCGATTATGAGTTTTCTATTATTATTATTATTATCATTACTATATGATTTTGTTGAGTTTACATAACTTCTTCAGGTTTCAATTTCCTCATCTCTAACATGGGGACAGTAGGGACTACCTGGAGGGTTATATTGGGAATTAAAAATGACAGATATAAAGCATCTGGAGCATAGTAGGTGCTCAATACATAGTGAGGGGAGGTTCTTGTTCTCCCTTTGGTTCCTCTCCTTCACTTCCTTTTTCTCCTTCTTCAAATACCTGCCTCACTTTCCCCTCCTCTGTAGTTTTAGAGTATATGGAGACATCTGAAAAGCCTAGAAGAAATTATATTTTACAGTTTCAAGTTCAGTCACTTTTTTTCTCTTCATCCTGCCAGACAGTTTATAATTATATTTGCTTTGCAATTAGGTAGTATAGTTTGTGAAAACATCATGTAGTGTTTATAATGATTTGCTTTTAGCCACGAAAGTAAATAGTGATGTCTTTACTTCATTAAGCAATGCTTAAATTAAATGTCATGTGAGATACATAAAGAGCGTGTCTGAAAAAGTCAATAGAATTAGGTCAAATGAATTTGAATGAATTCTTAGTGAAAGGAAAATGGAGTTTATGAAGCAAGTTATTTGTATTTGGTAGTGCTAGGTTCTTCACCTACTTTATTTTATTTAATACTATCAAAGCCCCTATGAGTTAAATGTTGTTATTATTTTTTATTCCCCTCTATTATGGACTGAATGCTTGTGTCTCCCAAAATTCATATGTTGAAATCTAATCCCCAGTGTGATGGTAGTTGGAGGTGGGACCTTTGGGAGTTGATTAGGTTATGAGGGTGGAGACCTCATGAATGGGATTAGTGCCCTTATTACAGAGACCCCAGAGAGCTCCCTCACTCATTCCACCATCTATGAACCAGGAAGTGGGCTCTCACCAGACACAGAATCTGCCAACACCTTCATCTGGGACTCCCCAGCCTCCAGACTATGAGAAATAAATTTCTGTTATTCACAAGCTGCCCAATTTATGGTATTTTTTTATAGCACCCAAACTGAGGCAGACACCCTCTTTTAGGTGAGAAAACTGAGTATATTAATTCAGAATTGTATTTGACTGTTTGTAGCTGAAATAATAGTGGTTTAAACAAGGTAGAAGTTTGTTTCTCCTGTAAAAGGTGGTCAGTGTTCAAGGATCCAGGCCTAGAACCACTGTCATCAAGGATTCAGGCTCCTCCAGCTTTGTGCTCCACCAAGTGGCTTTATCTGCAAGGCTGAGCTATGATCCAAAAATAAATCACTAGATTGTAGTTTGTGCCCAAGAATAAACTGCTAGATTGTAGCTTGTTCACATTCTTATCTTCCCTAGATAATTCCAAATTGTTTCTGGAAATACACAGTCTTTCAAAGCACACATGGAACATTTAAAAACGCTGACTGTGAAACATGAAGCTCAACCAATATCAGAGTCATTATCATACAGACCACTCTCTGACCAGAATGCCTTAAAATCAGAAGTCAATGTAATAAAAATAACTTCATACACTTGGAAATTTTACAACAGATTTTTTTAAATAATTGATGAATCAAAGAAGAACTCATTCATATTTAAAATGAAGAGAAAATGAAAATTTTATGTTAATATTGTGGTATTCAGCTGAAGTCGTATGAAAAGGTTATGGTCATAAATGCATATGTGAGAAGAGTTTGTCTCAAGAATACGTAAAAAGCACAAGAATATAAGCCTAAAGAAAACTGAAAAAAAGAAATAATAAAGGCACTCAGAAATTAATGGACTAGGAAAAAAATGAACAAAGACAAGCAGGAAACCCAAGAGCTTGTTTTTGAAAAGAATCGTAAAGTGGATAAGTTCTGGCAAGATTAATCAAGAAAATGAGAGAAGATGCAAATATATGATATAAACCATAAAGGGGGCTGCAACTATAAATTTATCACATATTTTAAAAGCTATAGGAAAATGCTATGAGTGACATTACGTCTACATCTATAAAACTTTATTTAAAAAATGAATGATTTTTCCAAGTATATAATTTGAAAAGTATGTAAGGTATGGTCTGACTTTTTATTAACTATATATTTACATGTAAATATTCTCAAGGCAAAAAATATGTTCAAATATTTTTAAGTGGTTAACTATGAGATAAGAATTTAGGAATTTTTATCATTTTCCTTCATCCAAGTTTTTAAATTCTCAACAGTGAATAAGGTCTTAAAACCTACTAAGGACTGGTGAGGGAGGGACAGAGGAAGCACCCATGGGTCACACTCCCCTCGGGACCCTGCCTGAGTTTACATTGCAGCCCCCCACTGTGAGCCTCTGTGCTCTGGCAGGAGGTGCTGGCCACCATACTGTCCTGATGTCTCCACACTCCATCCTCTACCATTCCTTTCTTCAGGGAGCTGTTTCCCCAACTTTCAGTCTTTTTCACCCTGGGACACGGACCCATGCACTTCTGCAGCCTTATCCCATCCTTGGGCCCACCTCCAGTTCCCCAAAGTCCAGGCTGGTCCCATCGCCTGGACACCTGCTCCCTGGAGAGGAGGGCTGAGCACAGGGAGCTCAGACCGTGTTGAGCCTGGTCAGACAGCACCAGATGCTGGAGTCACAGGGACCTGGGTTCAAATCCCCGTCTGCCTCTTACTGGCTCTTTGAACTTGGTCATATTCCTTACTTATCTCATCTTTAGTTTGTTAATGATAATGCCATATTAGAAAAATGAGGTAAAGTATATAAAACAACCACCATATAATAGGGCCTCAGGAAATGTGAATTATTTCTTCTGCCATTAGTTATTTGCCTGTAGTTACAACCAATTTACTAGGAAGCCTGGTATGGTGGGAAAGGATGGCTCGTGTGTATGTTGCTATGGCTCAGCATGTGGACCTTAGCATTTCTAAACTGGGGCATGGTGTGGGGCAGAGTTGGAGGGGAGTATATATAACCAATTACAATGTACCCCAAACTAAACGCGGTACTTCTGCTACCACAGGCAATAGTAGCCAGAGCCTTTCCACTGACTGTAAACATTTTACTAAAGGAAGGGGGGAAATGCTATGTTAAAGCTGGGTGAATTTTCAGCTGTTTAATCTAGAAGAATGTCAGGGTTCCAGGGCAGGGAACTGCTTTCCCATTAGAAACACATGTGATGAGTAACAAGCAGTTAGGCTGCTCCCTGCTGGGCACGGTGGGCGAAGGCATAGAGTAAGGAGAGTTGCCAGGGAATACTTTGAGAACTTTCCCCTGATGCGCTGGGGAAGAGACGGCTGGGAGGGGGTCTAGATAGGCGTAGAGTGGGCCCAGGCATCTTGTCAGGTGGGTGGGAATTGAGAATTCAGTCAGAGCAGAAATTTAGAGTCACAGGAGACTTAAAATCTCCCTCTTACCCCCTGCCGGTCATTCATAAAAATTTGGGGCAAGTGCTAGATTTTCTGTTATTTGTGATGAGTGTCTGAGCAATCTGGGGAAAGATGACCCCAGAAGGCTGGAGGAATTAGGGATGTCCGAGTTGCCTGTGAAAAGCTGAGTAACATCATCTCCATGTGCTGGGAGCCTAAAGAAATGACTCCTGCTTGTTAGTCCTGGAGAGTTTCATTTCATTATTTCCCATGGGAGCAGAAACTTGAGCTGCACTTTGCCACATGTGCAGGGTTTGGTAGGGCTTTGGCAGATCTTTAGGGTCGTAATTGCAATGAATCAGACCCTAAAAATCAACTTTAGTTTCTCATTGGTCTAAAAATGCTTGTTTGTACAAAGCATTTTTTTATTTGTTTTTTTTTTCTTTTGATATTGCTGACCATCTCCTCCTCCTGCAAATTTGGAGATTTGTCTTCTAAGAGTCTGCTACTCCTCCCATCTCCCTGGCTGCCCCCTGCTGCTCCTTCTTCCCTATAGCTCTTCTTCCTGGAGCTTGAAGGTAGGCCCACTACTCCTCCTGGGAGCCTTCCCTGGCCTGGCTCCTCACTCAGCTCACACCCAGCACATCCACTCCCAAGGTTGTGTCTCTTCCATGAGGTGAAGGACCCTCGAGCTGACAGCTCTAGCTCCTGAGTTTCGGATGCCCATTTCCACATGGATGTCATGAGCGCCTTAAATTCATGATATCCCAGACCAATGAGATGATCTCCCTCCCTCTCATCTATTCAGACTCCTGATCAGCTGATGGCATGACCACACTCCCAGTCACAAGGGCTAGATCCTTCGCAGTGATGGGTAACTCCTGTGCTACCTCATCACCTGTGTCCTGGCACTGCCACCTCTCCCACCCTGCCCTGCAGACCGGGTGGGCTCTCAGGTGGACTGCAATTCACCCTTCTGTATCTTTGCTTAGGAATCAACTGTTCCCAACCTTCCACAAACCCTTATCTCTGCTGTCCAAATCTCAGGGCCAGATGTTTCTACCCATGTTTTACCTGCTTCCCCAGCCCAATGTATGGCCCCGCTCTTGTGGACTCTCCGTGCCATTGTCTCAGCACATTCTCATGCTCCACAGCATCGCTTCCTTGTACTGCACTTACTAACATCTATGCAACATTCCTCCATCTACAGGATGTCAGCAGGATGTTTAGCTGATCCATCCCCTCAGTCTCCTCAGAGACTTGTACATGTTTGGGCTCAATAGATGGGTTTTGTGGCCATGAGTACACCATGTGCATCCTTGCCCATCTTCCCAGCTGGTGGATACTTTTCTTGGGGATGGGACTAAACATGATTCAGCTTTGCGTCCCCTACAGAGCCTGAGCACTGTGCCTGGCACAACCTAAACATATCATAAATGCTGAAGTGGATGCTTGAAGGTAACCCTATTAATCATTTAGTATTTATTGTACCTTGAAGAACTCTAACATTAAAAGTTTTGGATAAAGCAGATGAGCCTATAAGAGAAACTGAGACGGAAGGGCTAGAGATGGAGGAAGGAATCTAGGAGAACATGGAGTGACAGGACAGGGAAGCATTTACATGGAGAGAGAGATCGAGGAAGAAGACGGCTGGTCTGGCAGCATGGAGGTCTTTATGAGAACCACGTATCTTTGGGAGGTAGGAACAGAAGCCAGATTGGAGTGCACTGAGGGGGAGGAGACGTAGAAATGGAGAAAAAGAGTGTTGATAACTTCTCAAGAACATTGCCTATAAAAGTGAGGAGTTATAGAGAGGAAAAGAGACATGAAAGTGAGATTCAGAGAGGATTCTCTTTCAAAATGGGATATTCATGAGTATGATTAAGAGCTTCTGAAGTAGGGAAGACTTTCTGAACTAAAATATAAAACCCTGAGTAAGAACTAGGAAACTTAATTACATTAAAAATTAATTTTTTGCATGATAAAAGCAGGTGAAATATTGGGAAAGAGCATTTGCAACATACATAACAGGTGTAACATATAATATGGACTCTACAGACTGAGGTGCAAAAGGATGTATTTTCTTCTTATAACTACACTCAACTTGCTCCTCAGCCCTCACTTCTATCTGTAGCAGAAGACAACCCTATCAAAAAACAAAAAAGTTACACAACATTATAAATCAACTATACTTCAATAAAAAACAATAGAAACCAACCAACAAACAAAAAATCAAAATATCCCCTCAGAGTAACTTAGTTGTTTTTAATGTATTCATCCTTAAAACCCAGATCATCTTCTCTGTCTTCAAAGAATCCATCCCCTTTTCATGGTTTCCTTTATCTTTGTACATACTTCTGTTTGTCGATGTCACCGTGTCTTGTAATTACATACTGCACGTCTGTGTGTACAACTTGACCTTGAGTTTGTTGAGAGGAGGGATATACTCAGTGGCCGGTATATGCACATTACCTGTGTATATTTGTAGACTCTTGTTGGTTAATAGTCATTTAAGTCCCCTGTGTGCTTCAATGTTTTGGAGTGTTAGGTAGGACTATTTCTGCATGTGTCACATTTCCACAGAGGATGCTGTAGTAATTAAGTTTTTACCCGCCTTTCAGAATATTTCAAGAATCAAAACTCTCTAGTCTCTCCTCTTCCTCCTCTTACTTTTCCTTTTTAACTGAGGTAAACAGTAAAATGCACAAAAATTAAGTGTAGAGCTCACTGAATTTTTACATATGTATACACCTGTGTAGTCATCTCCCAGATCAAGATCCAGAACATTTTCCGCCCCCAGCAGGCTCCCTCCTGCCTCTTCTTAGTCAGACCCCACCTCCTCCAAATATAACTATGTTCTGATTTCTAGCACCATGCACTAGACTAGTTTTGCCTGTTTTTGAACCTCATATAAATTGAATCATATAGCGTGTATTCCTTTGTGTTTGGCTTCTTTTGTTCGACATTATGTTTGTGAGATTCAAACATGTTGACCTGTGTCTTACAGTCTGTTCTTTCTCATTCTGGTGTAGTATTTCATGGTATGAATAGAGATTATGCTTTCAATAACAAAGCTTTCTTGGTTTTTTAGAGAAACGGCCATTCCTAAATCTAGAATATTATTTTGCCATAGATGTGTTTGGCTTTGTAATATTTTTTCCTGTCCTAAGTGGGTGGCTAACACATAAGGGAAAAAAGAGTCCATTTTCAGAAAACATGATTTAAAAATACACAAATAAAAATGAACAAACTCTTCCCTTATATTGCCTAGGTACAAACTCTTAGGTGTAAGATAGGCTACAGGGATGTATTTGTACAACACGGGGAATATAGCCAATATTTTGTAATAACTGTAAATGGAGTGTAACCTTTAAAAATTGTATGTAAATTAAAAAAAAAAGAACAAACTCCTAATTGAGTTCCTCTCCATAGAGCTGGGCAGGAAACTGACCTTCCAGATTCAGGATGGAGGATAGCTCTGAATGTTAACTTGGACCATGGGAGTAGCAGGGAATGCGTTCCTGGAGTAGAAAGCTCCCTCACATGAATGTGCTGTTTTATGTCTCCCCACCTCCCCCGGCATCACTGATTTCCAGTGAGATGAGTCAGAAAGTGGTTAAGGAGGGCCCCAGACTCTCCAAGAACCAGAAGTTCTCGGAGCACTTCAGCATACATTGCTGCCCGCCGTTCACCTTCCTCAACTCCAAACGTGAGATTGTGGACCGCAAGTATAGCATCTGTAAAAGTGGCTGCTTCTACCAGAAGAAAGAGGAGGACTGGATCTGCTGTGCCTGCCAGAAGACCAGGTGAGTGGTCTGCGCTGCCACCTGGCGCCTGGGCTGGGCCTTGGCCTCTGTCTCTCAGCTCCGAGTTCCCCCTTCCTGCTCTACTCTGCGATGCTGGGCTGAGGCTCTGCAAACTGCGCTTCCCCCAATCCCCTGACAGTCGGCTCCCCGTTAGGCTCTGCCATTGGAAGGTACTGGAGGGAGACTGGAAGGTGGGGCGGGGGGAGGAGCAGGGCTGCCTTCCTATTTCCAGCTCCTGTCAGCATCCCTTAAAGCAACAGAGGAGAGCCATTGCTCCAGCCTGCAGCTTCTTTTGGCCCTCTCAGCACCAGCCGCCGCGCAACGTCCCCTCAGAGGCCCAAGCGCCAGCCAGCTGCACCCCCCGCGGTGGTCAGAGCACCAGCCAAGCCACGGTCCCCTCCGAGGTCCGAACGTCAGCCACGCCCCCGCCCAGAAGTCCGACCTCCACCAGCCAAGCAGCGCCCCCCTCAGAAGGCCAAGCAGCAGCCGCGCAGCAGCCCCCAGAGAGGGCCAGGCACCAGCCGTGGGGGGTCCCCCAAGAAAGCCTCTAGGTTCTGGTAACACCATCTCTTCCCTTTTGCTCCCCAGCCCTAAGGTTAGTAGCTGCTTCCTGTGTTTACTAACAATAGGTTATCTCAATGGCCCTCCTTCAGCCTTACCAAACCTGTGTAATCAATTCCCTGCATTAAATCCCCTTGTTTGAAACACCTAGTGTGGCTTCTGTTTTCCTCATAGCCACTGTTGGTACAATACTTCAGATGGCAGCACCAGCTGCTTCCTTTGCCTAGTAGGACTGGAAGTGATTAATTTATAAATTCAGAGTATGGACCACAGTAACAGATTGAATAAATGAGGCCCTCGATTCCTGTCCCTCAGAGAGAGAAGGAATGGTGACTCTAAGGGGTATCTGTGTATGTGCAAAAGGAGAGGTTCAGCCAGTTCATCCGTCCCTCCTCCCAACACACTTCATCTGATGTTAACTTCAGTGGCAAGATCATTCATTCATTCATTCATTCAACAATCTTGATTGCGTATGTATAGAGTTCCACATCCTATGCTGGGGGATGGGAACGTGGCCAGAACAAGCCAGGTTGTTTGCGATTCACCAGAACCAAACAAGAAAATAGGCAGTCACAGTGTAGGGTTAAACGCTCTAATACTCTCATAATCAGTATGTGCATTGGGCTATGGGAGCCTGGAGAATGGCTCTGCCTGTCTGGGGCTTCACAGAAGTTAGGTTAGAATAAGTAGAGGATAAAAGGGGATGTTGCCTGTAGAGAGAATAGGTGAGCCAAAGAGCATATGTTTATCAGCTCCATGTGGGGAGGTCAGCCTTTTTTTTTTTTTTTTTTTTTAATAGACTTTACTTTTCAGAGCAGTTTTAGGTTCATATCACAGTTGAGCAGAAGGTACACAGACTTCCCTTATACTCTCTGCCCACATGCACGGCAGGCCAACTCTTTAGTCCTTTTAGTATTTGAAAATGAACCTGTTTTATAAGTTAACAATGGATATAAATTGTATTTGGGATTCTCATATCTACTTTGATGCTCAGAACCTGCATAGCACATAATAGTGTATGCATGTCTCATGATGTTTACAGATTTAGTATGTAGAAGAATCAATTGGGGAGCATGTTAAAATGCTCCCAGAGAATCTAATTCCTTGGGTCACTTGTGAGGTTCTAGGGATCTGCATTGTCAACAAGCAATCAACCCACCCCCAGTGTAGATCAGGTGAGGTTAATTTGGGAAGGAAGTAACAGACTGGTGAGTGACTGGTAAGTCACTAAAACTGTAATAGGAAGTTGTGCATCAAGTTACCTGGTCGTTAATTTATGCCTTCCTGAGGGGCCTGAGTAATAAGGTCCTAGGACAGCTAAGCTTTGATATATGGAAGTGGTTAGGAAATGTGCAGAGCAGAGGAAATTAATTGTATATGAGGCATGTCATCTATGGTGGTGGCTTCATGCCCACAGTCTCCAGTGAGCTATGTGATGGCTGTTTGGGTGGCTGGGAGTTGAATGAACCAGGACATGGAAAGGAGATGGAAGACAATGAAAGCCAATTTCATCTGAGCCACAGATTTGTCTGGATTCAGCCTTGCTGAATTCACTTAAACTCAAGAGATATTTTAGTGTTGGTGTATTTTGACTCCCTCAGTTAACCATCCTCGGTGGGTATCAGGGAAGACACCTCTATAGTCTGTCATTGCCTCCTCAGCTGTCGTCCCTTCCCTGGGACCAAGGGACCTGACAGGCTCCATTCATAATGTCCCACGACATCACAGATGCACCATCTGAGCCCTTCCTACGATACTCATTCTCCCTTCTCAGGTTCCCAAAGGTCCTAAGGTAATGCATTAGAGACATTGCTTCGCCATGCTGTATGCGGTATGCATACATACTCTATTGACACTAAGTGACTGTCCTAAATCAAAGGGGTGGGAGGAAGATTAATGGGAAAAAATTCACTCTCAAGCAGAGCTACTAAATTACATGTGAAGAAAGGGTCAAAAAAGTTTTCCTGAAGCAGGCTTGCTTTCTGAAATGGTGCCATTCTTGAGGTCTGACCCTTTGAGGTCAAACAATTTTGACAAAGGACTTTTGTGTCCTTAGTAACTCCCTTGGATACATCTTTTCAAAAACCAGTGAATATTTAAATCTTAGAATCCAACAGGTATGATTCCTTGCATGCTGATTGAACATGGCAGCATTCTCATATTTGATGGAAAGAAACCATGGCATCTCCCTTTTAGTTTGTTTTACTCTCAGTTCTTCAAGGTTTTAGGATTTCACAGGTCATCCCGGCCTTTAGGGTTAAGACGTGTTTCCTGAGCTGAGACTCTTCTGGCTCCTTGGTGCTCTGCTTTCAGGAGCTAAGATCTGTGGTTTTCTGAAAACTTCTGTGGCTGCGGCTTTGAGTGACTAATTTGGGGCCAGTCACACATATGTGAGCAGTACTGTGTGTGCCTTTGATGCGTTCTTTCACAGCATTGTCTTGTACAAACTGAGCCCTGCACACCGGAAGCCTGGAGGACCAATCTATTTCCACATGTATTTTCAAGCCTGGTCATCGAGACCACGTGCACAGCACTGCACCAAACTCTGGGCAATCAGGGGGGATGATGTATGCCCCTGGTCCAGCTGCTCAGATGGTATTTACGAGTGGCCCATCTCTCAGTGCTGCTGCTGTTCCCCTGAGTAACAACCCTGAGCTCGGGAGTTAGCCCACAGTCAGTGGTCGCACCTGTATATAGTTTTCGGTTTGTTCGCAATGACCAGGACTGCCAAAGAAAAATGCAATTATAAACATTTACATACTTGAGAAGCTAGGATTTACTTCAGAAGAGCGCCGACCCATGAGCAATTACTGCGAGGGGTCCGAGAGTATGCACTAACAGACCCAGGCTCCGGGGCCAGCTGCTAAGTTTCAGGCTCTTAGATAGAGGTAGCCTGCCTGCTTTTCAGGTCTGCAGACCCAAACTTATTCCAGACACTTTCTATGATGTGACTTGCCCTCCTTTTGTCTTTCCTGATGCCAAGAGGTACATTGTGCATTTTCACCTTCCAGAAAACCAGAGAGAATTCTCTTTCTTTGTGCAGGATTGGGTAAACTAGCCCTTCCACTTCTCTTGAATTTTCCATCTTGGTCTTCTTTATGAGTCCCTCCTTTTCTGGCAACACTTCACCTTGGGATCCTCTAGGGTTTTATCCTGAGCCCTCTCCTTGATTTTGCCTTCTGTTTTTTTTTTGTGTTTTTATAATTAATTATTTATTTTTAAAATTTTTATTAGAGTATACTTGATTTACAATGTTGCGTTTGTTTCTGCTGTACAGCAAAGTGAATCAGTTATACATATACATATATGCCCTCTTTTTTAGATTCTTTTCCCATATAGGTCATTACAGAGTCTCTTATGGTTTTATGTTTTTTTTCAGTTGTAAATATATATACACTTTTTTAATATTCTTTTCCATTATGGTTTATAACAGGATATTCAATATAGTTCCCTGTGCTATACAGTAGGATCTTGTTGTTTATCCATTCTAAATGTAATAGTTTGCATCTACCAACCCCAACTCCCAGTCCCTCCCTCTCCCTTCCCCCCCTCCCCCTTGGCAACCACAAGTCTGTTCTCTATGTCTATGAGTCTGTTTATGTTTTGTAGATAGGTTTGTTTGTGCCGTATTTAGATGCCACATATAAGTGATATCATATGATATTTGTATTTCTCTTTCTGACTTACTTCATTTAGTATGATACTCTCTAGTTGCATCCATGTTGCTGCAAATGGCATTATTTCATTCTTTTTTTATGGCTGAGTAGTATTCCATTGTATATATGCACCACATCTTCTTTATCTATTCATCTGTCGATGGGCATTAGGTTGTTTCCATGCTTTGGCTATTGTGAACAGTGCTGCTATGAACATAGGGGTGCATGTATCTTTCTGAATTATAGTTTTGTCCGGGTATATTCCCAGGGGTGGGATTGTTGGATCATATGGTAATTCTATTTTTAGTTTTCTGAGGAACCTCCATACTGTTTTCCATAGTGGCTGCACCAACTTAACATTCCCACCAACAGTGTAGGAGTGTTCCCTTTTCTCCACATCCTCTCCAGCATTTGTTATTTGTAGACTTTTCTTATGGTTTTAAATGTAACCGGCAGGGTGATGACTTTTAAACCTTATTCCAGCCCTGGCATTAAACTCATATATGGGCCTGATTGCCCAGCAGATCAACGTGGATGTTATCAAACTCAACTTATCTCCACTTGACTTCTTTCCCATGAACACTCACTCTTCCTCTTATCAACAACCTCAGCAAATAACACCAAAGCCCCTCTAATCAGCCCCACTGGAAACCTAAGCCCCACCCTGACTTCCAACCTCTTGAGATACACACATGCCTGCCAATTTTACTTTCTAGAATTTTTTTTTTTTTACCATAACTTAAAGTACATTAAGAGCTGATGGGACAGGGTGCAGAAGTGAGGGTGAGATTGGAAACAAAGGAGAGGGGATGGAGATCGTGGATAGAGTGAGAGAAGCAAGGCTCCTTCATAGTACGTGTGGAGGGACAGGCCAGTGATGGGAGCAGGAAAAGCCGTTTGGTTTTGCAAAATAGAGAGAGACCCATTAAATGGTCGTTAAGGGGACTTCCCTGGCAGTCCAGTGGTTAAGACTCCGTGCTTCCAATGCAGGGGGCGTGGGTTTGATCCCTGGTTGGGGAACTAAGATCCCACATGCCTCGCAGCCAAAAACTACATAAATAATAAAAAAATTTTGAAAACATTTAAAAAAGGATGAAGGCAAGTCATACCCCAAGGATGAAAGAGCTGGAGGTCTGAGAAGGTTAGGGTAGGTTTAGAACACCAGTGACCAGGCCGTGAGGCTGTGCTGAAGGCTTGCTGAGCTCTGCCTGATGGAGCTGCATATGAACCATCTGTTCTTTCAAAGGTTATTCTCCAATGAGGGAAACAAACTGCCATCTCTGAAATCACCAATGGAATCATCCAACTCCACATCAACCGTCTGCTTTTCTTCCAACTTGCTTTGTTAAGTGTCCCCATAGCAACTGTTCTTAAACTTCACCAGGCGCTTCTGGTACTCTGAGCCCTGGTTTTTCCTTCTCCATCCGTCAGACTCCTTTCCCCGCTCCCCCCCCACCCTGGTAGTTTGATTTAAAAAATGTTTCAAGTTATCATTATTTATTTATGAATTTAAATTATTTCCTTATGAATTATTCAATTTATTTAAAGTAAAAAAACAAATGGAAACAATTTACCAATTTCTCTCCCCCTGCACCCCTGCCTCTGTTCTCTGTATCTATGAGCTTGTTTTTCATTTGTTTGTTTGTTTAGATCCCAGATATAGAAGAGATCCTATGGTGTTTATCTTTCCCTGACTTATGTTACTTAGCACAATGCCCTCGAGGTCCATCCATGTTGTTGCAGATGGCAAGATTCCATTCTTTTTTACAGATGAATAATGGTTTGTTGTATGTGTATATATATATCACAGTTTCTTTATTCACTTATCCACTGATGGACACTTGTTTCCATATCTTGGCTATTATAAATAATGCTGAAATGAACATGAGGGTGCATATATCTTTTCAAGTTAATGTTTTCATTTTCTTTGCAAAAATACCCAGGAGTGGAATTTCTGGACCGTATGGTAGTTCTATTTTTAATTTTTTGAGGAACCTCCATACTGTTTTTCACAGTGGCTGCACCAATTTACATTCCCATCAACAGTGCACAAGGGTTTTCTTTTTTCCACATCCTCACCAACACTTATTATTTCTTGTCTTTCTGATAATAGACATTCTAACAGGTGTGAGGTAATATCTCATTGTGGTTTTGATTTGCATTTCCCTGATGATTAGTGATGTTGAGCATCTTTTCATGTACCAGTAGACCATGTGTATGTCTTCTTTGGAAAAATGTCTATTCAGACTCCTTCTTTCTTCACTTTCCTCCCTCTCCAAATTAGAAACCATGGCCCAACATTTTAATCTCTCTCAAAAATACCTTACATTCCCCTACCCTTTGAATATCTATCTCATATTCTTGGGAAAACCTCCAGCCTTGTATGAATCCAACCATCTGCCTTCACCATGTCTGTTTCCAGGCAGTTTTGAGTATTACTGGGAAAAAACACAGCAGTGCAGTAGTAGTTGGGTGAAAGCAGGATTACGGTGATTATATCACTAAGCACTGTTTTCTTTTGGGAAGTCATAGTTCAGTTACCTGCATTCGGATAAAGGAGAAAGCCACGGACCATGACATGAAAAGTGTCATGTATGTTTGTGTAATACACAAGGCACATACACACACGCATGCATACGTATATCAGGTTTACATGCATGCAGTAGAATTCGACATTTTCAGCAAACAGTTCTATGCACAGAGTCATGTAACCACCACCACAATCAAAATATAGAATACTTTCATCAACTTCCAAATTTCCCTCATACTTCCCCTTTGAAGTCAGTCCCCAAGCTCCTGACAACCACTGATCTGTTTTCTGTCCCTATAGTTTTGTCTTGTCTAGAATGTCACATAAATGGAATCATACAGTATGTACCCTTTTGAGTCTGGCTTCTTTCACTTAGCATAAAGCATTTGAGATTGAACCATGTCATTGTTGCATGAATCAGTAGTTCTTTCACTTTTATTGCTGAGTAGTATTCCATTGTATCCATGAACCTATCAGAATTTTCCATTCACGAGTTGAAGGATATTTAGGTTGTTTCCAGTTTTTGGTAATTATGAATAATGCTGCTGTAAACATTCATGTGATTGTAAGTTTGCTTTTTCTTTGAGTAAATAACTAGAACTGGTATTGCTGGGACATATGGTAGATGTATGTTTAAATAAATATAAAACTGCTAAATTGTCTTCCAAAGTGGTTGCACTACTAGCAAAGTGGTTGTATTCCTACTAGCAAAGTGGGATGCCCTGAATTCTTGTCAGCATTTGGTACCGTCAGCTTTAAAAATTTTACCCATTCTAATATTGTATGTCGTGGTACCTCACTGTAGTTTTAATTTTGTTTTTTTCTATTGACTAATGATGTTCTTTTAATGAGCTTATATATCATCCACCAAAGACATTTATTGGTGAAGTGTGTGCTCAATCTTTTGCCCACTTAAAAAAGTGGGTTATTTAATTATTATTGTGTTTTGAGAGTTCAAAAATATATTATCTGGATGTAAGTCCTTTATCAAATACATGTTTTGCAAGTATTTTCTCCCAGCCTGTGGTTTGCTTTATCATTTTCTTAATAGTGTCTTGTGAAGAACCAAAGTTTTAAACTTTGGCAAAGTTCAATTTATCAATTTTTTCTTTTATATATCATGTTTTTTGTATTGTATGTGTGCTTTTTGGATTGTATGGAAGAGTTCGTTGCCTAACCTAAGATCACAAAGATTTTCTCCTGGAAATTTAAAATTTTAAGTTTCACATTTATGTTATTATCTATTTTGAGTTAATTTTTTGGTAAATGGTGTGAGATATGGATTGAGGTTCCATTTTTTTTTGCATACGGATATCCAATAGTTCCAGCACAACTTGTTGAAAAGATTCTCCACTGAATTACTTTTGCAATTTTGTCAAAAATCAGTTGACCATAATGTGTGCGTTTATTTCTGGACTTTCTACTCTGTTTCACTAATTTACATATCTTTTCTTTCATCAACTTGACTACTATAGCCTTACAGTAAGTGTTAAAATCAGTTTAGTGTAAATTCTCCAACACGGTTTCTTATTTTTGAAATTGTCTTTGGCTATTCTAGTTCCTCCACTTTTCCATAGAAATTTTAGTGTCAGTGTGTGAATTTCAACAATATATCCTGGTGGGATTGAATGGGATTATGTCAAGTTTATAAGTCAGCTTGGGGAGAACTGTACATGGTATATCTCCCCATTCATTTAGGTCCTTTTTGTTTTGTAGTTTTCAGCATACAGATCTCATACATATTTTGTTTGCTTTTTACTTAAGCATTTCATGCTTTTAGGTACTATTAAAAATAGTACTTTTTCAATTTCAGTTGTTCATTGCCAATATATAAAAACATATTGATCATGTATCCTGTGATCTTGCTAAACTCACTTATTCTAGTTTTTTTTTTGGGGGTAGACTCTGGGATTTTCTACACTGACAATCATGTCGTCTGTAAATAGAGACAGTTTTATTTTTTCCTTTCTGATCTGTATGCCTAGTTTTTGTATATGGTTTAAACTGCTATTTCACTTAGAATATTTTCTTTTTAGAAAAATATTTTAACAAGATTAAGTCCTCACCAAATTGGCTTTTTGAATCATTAAAAGGAGTTAGAGCGGCTTCCCTGGTGGTCCAGTGGTTAAGACTTGTGCTTCCACAGCAGGGGGCACAGACTCGATCCCTGGTCGGGGAACTAAGATCCCATATGCTGTGCGGTGCAGCCAAAATATATTAAAAAAAAAGAAAGAAAGAAAGAAAGAAAAGAAGGAAACAAAAGCAATAATTATTGTACATAAAAACAGAAGATATTTTAAAGAATATCTTTCCTAGGCTCAGGCCAGGAAAAAAAATTATCATATTATTTTGGCCAGATATTTCCAGAATTGAGAAATTTCCAGAATTGAGATTTTAAGGCTGAGTTTAGCAGAAGAGTAATAACCACACAGGTAGTCTATAAATTTATAATTCTATTAACTGAGCATGGAGAAAGAGCACATCACTTAGTAACGCTGTGGATTTTTATGTTTCTCTTTGTAAACCAGATTGAAAAGGAAGACCAAACCGACCCCTCGGAAGAAGTGATGGAGGAGTTTCAAGTGAATGGACGGCCTCAGCTCCCGGACTCACTGCTTCTCGACCCACGTGCCCTGGGACAGTTTATCTGGCTTTGAATATGATGCAGGGGCAGACACCTGCTGATGCGGCCACAGCCGATGCCCATAGTCCCCATGGCGCGGGGGCCACCGGGCAGCCTGCCTGGAGGTGAGAGGGGACACCTCTGTGTGTTATACTCCAGGCAGTGGGTCCCAGCAGCAGCCCTCAGGCTCCAGAGCTCTTCTGGTCTCAGCTACAGACCTTTCTCCCCCAGGATGTGCACAGGTCTCCAGGATCTTTGGCTCAGGATGGCCCCAGTGCCAGCCCATGTGTTGTCTTCCAACCTCTAGTCCCCTCCGTCCCGGCATCCTGTTGCCTAGTCTGACTTTTAATCTTTGACCTCTTTCTTTGTAATTAATCCTCTACGTGGGTTCCTCTCTCCCCCTGTGTCCTTTGGTTTCCATTTGACCTCCTTAATCAGTCCTCTGTACTAGCTCACAGTCTGAGGCACAGCTGGCTTTGGGGAAGATCCAAGTTCTTTTGTAATAAGATATTAGGCTACCAAATGGTCCAGAGATGCAAGGAGATTCCCAGGGAGAGTACGAGCTGTCTAACTCCACATGTCAGAGGCAGTCGATGTGCTGTGTCAGGAGCTGAGAGGAAAGTCATGAGGAAGGAGTTCTCTCCCACTCCCTAGGCCCCTGTCTCCAGCCTCACACAGGGATTTGTGAATGTCTCCTCCTGATCCTCACCCTGGTGACAGCAAACCCTCTTACCAACCCATCTGGACAGTCTCAACTCCAGAACTAATTGCTTTGCAAAATGTGTAACCCTGGGTGAGTAATCTGGGCTCACGCACAATGCCCTGCCCACTTCCCCTCTCCCGAGGGCTCCTGGAGATGAGGCTGCTAAGAGGGCCCCTGCGTCCCACCCTCCCCACCTCAAGACACAGGCAATGGCCCCAGAGCACTTACAGAGAACCAGAGGGGTGCTCTGAGAGTTGCTGTTTTCAGGCCATAGAGCCCCAAATTCCTGAGAAGGGCTGAGGCCTGGTTCCCCTCCCCCTCCCCACTCTCCCTGGCTCAGCCCCTTTACATACTGTAGAGGAATCAGGAAAACTAGGAGAGGAACTTGGCCTTGGGGAGAGGATAACTAGGTCAAGGAAGGGGCGAGTTAGGCCAGTTAAGCAGTCCAAGACTTCCCTCCCTGTGTCTGAGGACATTCTGTGGTGTGGGGGGGTCTGAAGCCAATTATAATGGACCAGGGTTGGGGGTTGACTTCTCATCTCTTCTTTTTGATTTGCTCCCACTATCTACAGCCCCAGGCTCTGGAAAATGACTTTGATCTTGAGTATGGGCTCTCAATCAGGGCCACAGGAACTAAACCTCCACTCCACTCTGGTTCTACCACACCCGCTATACACACACACATGCTGGGGGTCATTGCCCCCAGGTTAGACAGAGGACCCTTAGATCACCTGTGTTCCTGTGGATTGGTGTGTGTGTGTGTGTGTGTGTGTGTGTGTGTTTGGGAACTTGGCTTTGGGAGAATATCTTTGGGCTCATTTTATCTCCCAGGCACAAATACTGGAGAGCCCCTCCAAGTCCAGGACCCTGACCACTGAAGCTGATGACAAGAAGACTGAACTCTAGCACACTCTCTTCAGGGGCTGACCTTGACTTTGGGTTCCACTGTGTAGCCAGCAGTGGCCTTGTAGGAGCCCCTCTTGGGCTACTTTCCCTACCCAGCTCAGAGGTGAGGGATCGAAGGAGAGGGGTGAGGGGATCCATCTCTCTTCAGGCTCCAGCGGGGTCCATTCCAGAAGCTCTTCCAGCTTGTTTTAAGCTGGCTGATTTGCTTATTGGCTTCTAAAGTTGGGATTGAAGGGTGGAGGAGGCGGGCAACAGACCCTCCTCCACTCCTCCAACACTTCTACTCAGGAGGCCCGTGGAGGGGAGGTGGAGCCAGGCCCCAACCCAAAAGGGTACAAAGCTCATTGTTCTTCCAGACTTGGTCCACTTCACTTGTGGCTCAGAAGCCCTTTCCCTACCCAGCAAGAGCACACTCTCTTGCCTCTTTCTGGTCTCTCCTTTTGTACGTGTAAACGATACGTTGTCATATCTATTCAGTGCTTGTGCCAACCTCAGGGCTCCGTTCTTGCTGTTTATTCTGCCTGTGACGTTCTGGCCCAAGATCTCTGTACTCGTGACTTCAGCTCAAATATCATTTCAGAGAGGCTTCCTTTGGAACTCAATGTGGTTTCCATAGTTACTCTCTATCCCATCACTCTAGCACTTATCACCTTATGGAATTATCTTGTTCATATGTTTAATTGTTTATGGCTTGGGTCCCCATCTCCTCCTAATGTAAACTCCACAGTTGCCAACACCTGTTTACTGCCGCATTCTAAGCTCCCAGCACTAGTCAGAACTCAATAAATGCTTGTTGACTGAATGGATGTTTGTTTGTTATTTTTTAAATAGGAATAATTTTCCAAAAGTTTAGATACTTTTGAGAAGTCAAAGGGGTCTATTGTGTTTAGCAACAAGGAATCTCATAGGGCAACGACCTTGAAGGGCGACCTTGTAGGGCATCCTCCGTGGGAGTCAATGGGAGGTGAGGAGAGGAATTTGTGAAGGTAGATGCAACTCCCTCAACTAAGCTCGACCATGAAGGGAGGCAGAGGATGGGGCAATAGCTGGAGTGCTCCATGAACCCAGTTGAAACTTGGGCCTTTTGAATGCTACTGGGAAAGAGGCAGCGGAGTGGGTGTAAGAGGAGGAGGAGGAGATAACTGATGGAGTCAGGGACTGAGGAGGTTGGCGGGAGGGATCTGGGACACAGGTAAGGAGATCAGGCATGGAGCAGGGGTTCCTTCTCATTGGAAAAAAAGGGAAGGAGGAAAGGAGAGCACAGATTCTTGTGGGTTTGCAGGAGCTAGAGGCAGTTCCTGCCTGTGGCTTTGATTTTCTTTTAAAGTAGGAGGTGAAGTGGCCTGTTCACAAATGGGAGTGGCGGTGGTGGCGGTGCAGCAGGGGTCAGAGATATGAGGACGGTGGAGAGGGTTATAAAGAAACCAATTTATCTAAGGTCTTTGAAATCTTCTTAAAAAAACCTGTCTCCAGATGACTTTCATTAATTAATTAATTTACAGCTCAAGGCAATATTGTGCCACTAAGTCGTTGCCTACAACTTCACATTTAAATGTAAATCTAAGATCTAAATCTGAGACCCACATGGTCTCAGATGGAAGATGTAAGAGTTGGAGAAAAAAAAGGCAGAGTCTAATCTTCCCAAGGAATACAGAATCATGAGGAAGCTTTCACTGTGGGAAGCTGCAAAAATGCTGACAGATCACAGCGAGATGGGGCTGTGCTGTGAGACAGTAATTTGCTGAGCGTCCATCTGGGCTGCTGTTCGTTCTCACACCAGAGAAATGTGAAAACTCATTCTCCCAGGAGAGCGTCTTGCCTGACTCCATAGCACATGTCTCGGCCCCATTAATAACATCACTAACAGGTACTTACTATCTCTGCTGAAATAAAATGAAGTGTTTTTAACAGACAAAGATGATGCTGTTGACCCAATAGTAGGGTGTATATTTGCAATTTGGAGGGATTTTGCATACTCACTCTTCTTATTTGTAACACAGGTACACACTTGCAAGAATGCTGGTTAAGAATACTGATAAAAATTTCTTTCTGTTGAGTATCAACTGTTATCTATCCCATACCACATAGTGTTTTATGTTTGTAAATGGGAGAAGTTGGTTATGGCCTCCGTGGCCATTGAAACCATGACCTTGACCTTATTGCTATTGTGTTGTGACCTAGAAGTTGCCAAACTGAGCTTGGTGGAGCCCTGGGGCACTCGAAGATGCCACCTTATGAGATGAGACGCATGTGGAGCTGACAGGGGACCAGGCTACCTCCATGTCAACTAAGGCAGCTTTCAGGGTCTATGTTGACTTCTAATTTTATATAGATAAAGGGTCTCACTGGGGTAAAAGAGTCCAACAAAATCCACTTTCACGGCTGAGAGCAAAAATTTTTGGGGGGGCGTGTCATGCGGCTTATGGGATCTCAGTTCCCTGACCAGGGGATTGAACCCGGGTCCTGGCAGTGAAAGTGCCAAGTCCTAACCACTGGACCACCAGGGAATGCCCAAACATGGATAGAATACTTATGTTAGTAATTTTCTAAGTGATTTCTTGAAGAGTGTATTCTTTGGCATCACATTGCAGGTTTGGGTTTAGTTGATGGGTATTTCAGTGACTACTTACTTCCTCTTAGGCAACAGTTCACCTACCACCAAGGTGAGTGTTTTGACTTTTGATCAAGGTTTATGCAAAGTATGGATGAGCAAAAGAACATAGATTAGCAAACAGTCATGATAATTATTCCTACACTTTTCCTTTTAAGCAAATTTATGAAAAAGTGTTATATTCAGCATATATTATATTAAACCCCATCTGTTGTGCAAGCTACATTAACTGTATAAACTACATTAGTACATAAAACAGGTTTGAGGAGAGTGGAGAAAGTGAGAGGCATCAGCTCAAGTGGTGGTCATACTTTATAGTAAATCAAATACCTATCAGATTTGAGTCATTTTGTTCAGAAAGATCTCTTAACAACAAAACTAATATCTAAGAGCGTTAACCTAATCACCAAAGTAACATTCACATTGGATTTTGAAGCACCTGAACTATCCCAAGTGTCCATTCATAACCTGAGGCTGTAAGCCTGGGGGAGCAGGTAGTGATATCTAGAGAAGCTCCTCTCTAGAACCCAAAGGTTGTATGTATTTTGTAGAGAGAGAAAGGTAGATAATCTCAAGTAATTAGGGTCAAGAAAGAAGGTACTTTCTTAGGGCAAGAGGATCTATGTTTCTAAAGTTTTCTTTAGCAAGGAGCTGTAAGCTCACCAGGAAGAAAGGTTGGGAATGTGTGGGTCCATGTTTGAGAAGGTGGCTGATGGCAGTGTTAGTGGTTTATGTGGTTTATATTTATGAGAGATATTCCTGATAAAGATAGGAAGTTAGTGGCATCAGCATTAGCTAAGCCAGCGCTCCCTGGAGAAAGTAAGAGCTCTTAGAGCCATTCTTTGTTAATGAAACCACACCAGGCCAATATTAGAGGCAGATATTTGATCAGATCCTGAAAATAGTCCTTTGGTCCAGGTGGTGATCCATGTACAGCCCTGTGTTGACCTCCAGGCAAGTCTGTTTGATGAATGATGAAGTGGAGATATCTTGATTGTGTCCACCATCAGGGAAGGTTGGGTAGTTTGTCATTCAGAGGGCGTGGGATTCAGTAGACATTTTGGCAGTTTTTCATCAAGTCATGCTTGCAGATCAGAGGGTAAAGTTTTTCCTGACACCTCATATGTCCCTCTACCCAGGTGGCAGCCTATTCACAACGCATTCACTTGTAGGCATGCCTCTTCCATAGCAAGAAGGAGGTGAAGAGCACAGTGGGGTCGAGGGCCCCAGTACTCCCAGGGAGTGTGCTCAGGGAGCCAGCCTGTCTCCCAGGACCTCTCACTGATGGGACTTACTTCGTGATCTTCCTGGATTTGGTTTATTTCTGAGATCTCTGAAGTACACCAATCTTTGGGATTGCTATCTGCAATTTCTGTCTCTGGAAGGCAGCATCTCTCTTCTCTCCAGGAAGAAATCTTGATGCATCAAAAAGAAAAAACCTGGTGTCTTGGGCTTTTTTTCCCCACAAGGTGATCCAACAGATTTTTACATAATCTATCTTCACTATAATTTATCTTCTGTTTCTTGAATTCTCTGTGAATATCCCCTTCTGCAGCTGACAGCTTCTGTTCTTTCTCTCTGGCTTATAAGTTTTCTGAGTCAGACCCCTTAACAGAAGAGATCCTTAATGATCTCTATTGCCAGCTGCAAGATTTTGCATTTATTTTCAACTAGAGCTTTGGCTGCAAGCGGTGAAAAAAAAGAATCATTTTCCAACTTTTTTCTTCCAGCTGATGCCTTGCTGACACCTCATTATTTGGCTTGGAATGTAAATGGTGTCTGTTTTCTTCAACTTTTGTTAATGTGGATTTTGGTCGCATTTGACTTTCCTGACTTTTCGTCTTCTTACTGTGGTAATCTGCCAACCAAATCTCTATTTTTAAAATGATCCTGCTCATTTCATTCCCTATGATTTTCCTCCTCTGATGCAAAGATCATGATTAAATGGTTTTAGCTGCCTAGCGTATTTATTGAGAACTTCAACTCCATTATTTTTCTAAGCCACAGCTTCTTCCCGAGACTTGAGATCTTAAATGATTCGCTCACCCATCCTAGTGGGTAGGGCTGGGAACACAGAAAAAGCTAGGGGCAGAAGGGGACCACTCTGCCCCCGTCAAACTGCTACCCCTTCCTCTCCTTCTAGCTCCTGTCTTCCTTCCATCTCTTTCCCTCACTCATCTGTTTTCCCACAGCTTAAATTCACAGAAGATCTTGGTGTTTAGATTTTTAGCAGAGCTACTAACAATTTTATGCATTTTTATTGCTCTGGGTTTCACACTGTCTTTGCTGCCTTCTCCAGATCTTGTTCTTAGCTGCTAACTGAGATTCCACCCAAACCAGCACCACTATGATTCATGAAGTTCCCCAAGGTCAGGTGACCAAGAATGACCCTGAGAGGGGTGCTGACACACATCCAGGTGCATTCTGGCTCCAGGCCTCTCCAATTCCAATTTCCTTTGCTTCCCCAAGTGGTCTGGTGCAAAGGTACCATCACATCACGCAGATGCGTTCTCTTGAGTTAGGATGGTTGCGTCATTGCTGAATCTACCTCTGTAACTTGCTTTCACCTACAGTTTTAATTTGCTGCTACTTTCATTGACTCAAGTCTCCAAAAGTCCTCAAATACTTGAATGCAGCTTCTCATGTGATACCTTCCCTTTTCTTCTGGTGTAAGTTTCCCTTCAGTGAGCTTTTGAAGTCCTCATAAGAGAGTCTCTGGAGTCCTACTGAAGAGTTGGGAGTATTTAGCACCAAACACGTGTGTGTGTGTGTGTGTGTGTGTGTGTGTGAGAGAGAGAGAGAGAGAGAGAGAGAGAGAGAGAGAGAGAGAGAGATTCTTCCCTTTTTGTGGCTTCTTTCCTTCTGCTGCTTCATGTGCTCTGGGGGAGGTTGTCTCCCTTCCTTCCATCCCTGATTCCCTGTCATCCCTGTACGCAAAATCATATGCAGATGGGAGGTACTGGGCTCCTGGCAGGGTAAACCCAGTGGTGCTCCTTGCCCAAACAGCATGAAGGTTTGGTTGGCATGTCATTCCAATTTCCTCTCTCTTTCGACTTGTGAAACTCCAGTTGCTATGAAAATGGAAAAGCTTTAGTGTACATGTATCACCCAACAAAGCTTTATAAAGCTGCTTCTTAAGGCAGCTCTGTTTTCTGAACACTTCTAACCCCTACTGGGATATAACTGACTTAGAACAGGGTTATACGGTGACTTTCTCATACAGGGAATTCATTAGGCCAATGAAATTGTTTAACCCAGGACATTATTTACACAGGGGAGAAAAATCAGGTGTGTGTGTGTGTGTGTGTGTGTATTTTCCCTTTCTAAATAGAGAACTCATTTTGTCTCAAAATCTAAGGCCCCATTTCAAATTTTTAGAGGACTACCTGACCTTTGCTCTCCACCCAAGTTTTTTAGGAGCTCTCCTTTCACATGGGACCCTGGAGCAGTAAGCACTTTTTAATTTATATCTAAGAGATCAAAACAAAAGGGTCTGTCCTCAAGTTCATGGACAAGTCTGCTCATCACCAGTGTCACTGGCCAACAAGGTCAATATTTGCTGACTGAGTAAATAATGAAAATATATTGAAGAGAAAATTATTTAGAGATTTATTGAGTAGTATGTAAGTAAAGACTCAGAAATGAGAATTCCAGCCATCAGGCAGAGGGTCCAGATGACAACTTCAGGTGCTCAAGGTCACACAACTATTCCAGAGGATAGCTGAGCACACCTAAGAGTACGCTACCATCTCCTCCATCCATATGGGGCTGGATGCCTAGACTCACAGGGGCATTTAGCACAGCCTGGGTCGGCGAGCGCTTGCTTTATTGGTTGATGGGCTCATGGGTGGGAGGGTGTAGGGATGGGTCTGGGCCAAGGGCACAGATCAGGGCGCCTCTCACACTCTCCACAGAGGTGGGAGTTGACCATGGCAGCTATCACTTTACCATTGTTAGGAAAGGTGGTGTGTGCAGTGATTCAGAGTGAGGGAGCTGAAAACAAACACACCTGTGGTCAAACCCCTGTCTGAGTGTTACTGGTTGTGTGAACTTGGATAAGTGACGAAAGCTCTTTAGGCTTCATTTTATAGATAAGGACAATTAAGTAGGAAGAACATGCAAGGAAGCAGTGTAGAGCTGGCATGTACAAAGTACTCACTCAGTAAAACAGGGAAACACGACACTCATTCTCATAGTCATAGTTCTCTTCACTACTTGTATTTACCTCATGTACTTATTTGTATACTTATCCCCTGTCTTTACCCCTAGAATGCAGTCCTCAAAAGGGCGAGGACCATGGTTTCATATCCCTGTGTTGTTTCTCATTCCCCTCGATTACATGATATGGACAACTGTCATTTTCTGGGATTTATGGAAACAGCTTTGAAAACATGGCCTTGAATCTCCTTTTGGCCCCATTTTAAACCTTCATTTCCACCATGCTATTGACTTGGCAGAGTGTGGATGTGGTCTACTTTCCACTCTGCTGTGGTGAGCAGACTCTACCTAGAAATGTGCCATGTTTGCAATTCCTTTTTAAAAGGTAATAATAATAGTAAGAAAAGCATCATCATTAAAATAAGTATGTCATTGTCTTTCTTAAGATGCGCTTAGTAACAGCTTGTACACAAAAGGTCCCCTATGCTGTATGACTTCCTGTAAGACACTTCCTCCTAAAACTTTCAGGCTGCTCTCATCCTCCAGCTCATTTACTCAGGGATTACATCTGTGTCTTAGAGAAAAATGTGATTATTTTCCATACCCTGGCCCTAGTGAGGAAAAAAGCATTTCATCTGAGGAGCTGCAGCTGCAGACTCTATGCCAGGGGAAGACCAAATGTGAACTCATGTTATCCACTCAGAAAAAAGAAATGGGCAGAGTCCTTCCTCTGTTGCAGGGTCCTCTGCCTCCATTTGTCAGAGTATCTAGAAGTAGATAATGATATAATGTCAGGATCCCACAAGGATCCTTGCCACTATTCCAGAGAGTAACTCTCATGATCAAGGTACTCGATTTTACTTAAGCTTTCAGAAAATAATAATCTATTGAACTGAAATTCTTTGAATTTTCAAATCTTTTTTTCCTCTTCCCTGAGCAATATTTCTATGAGTATGCCTATTTAAGCTTTATCTGCAATGAGTATTTATAAAATAAGATTTCATTTGAATATGCTAACCTCTCAGTATAATATACATCTTGATTTTTAAAAAATTAATTAGCTGATTTCTAAACATACACTCAATTTCTTGATATTTCCTACCTTGCTGTCTACATCTTGGGTATTTTGCAAACATATAATACCTTCACATAAGAGCGAATATAGTAAATTAATAAGTTTTCCAATTGTTGGCATTGAAAGTAGTAGGTCAAAGAAAGTTTCAGGAAAATGGGCAAAAATCCCTGCATTCTGGAAAGGGCAATTATAACAAAAATTGGGCTCAGACATGGTTTTGTTTCTCATTAGCTGTATGACTTTGGTCAAGTCATTTGACCCATCTGTGTTGTGATTTCTTTATTTGTGAGAGTGAAAGGATGACGCCTACCTCACCTTCCCTTTCTCACAGGGCTACTGTGCAGACCAAAGAAGATAAACTTTTTGAATCTAAAAGATTTAGCACACTTAGATGGAAATAAATTTTCAGAGGCTATTGTAAAGGAGGCTAGTTGACAGAGGTCAGCTTACCACTTTTTAGTCATCTAGAACTCTAGGAACCTGACCGCTGTGATGACTACTGTGATCAGATAGAGTCTAGGCGTCTATTTATTGATATAGAACAAGGTCTGGAGCCAAACTGGGCTGAGAAAAGGATATGTTGGTCCCCGTCTCTGGACCTAGAACCATGTATGCACTAGGGCTAAGCAAATTGAACAAAGCTCCCTGAGGTGGGGCAGGCTTTAGGAACATGAAATATTTGGTTAACCAAAGCACTTTGCCTTGCCAAGTGGTATTTGCAATCCTGGGGTAGAGCTAAAAGGCTCTGGACAAAGGAAGGGAACAATCATATGACCAGAAGGCATGAGGTTCTAGGATTTGCCCAGCTTCAGACACCTACCCTCAGTATCTATTTCTGAAGAAGGTGGGGGAGGTCAATTGAGGATGCACAGACACAACCACTGGGAGAATAATATAGAGTTTTAGTTTGACAGGTTTTTTTTTCCCTCCCAACAGCATTTTGAAGATATTGTCCTATTGTCTCCTGACCTCTATAATTGCCAATGAGAAATGCGTTGTCAGTCTGCTTGTCCTTCCATTGTAAGTAAACTGTATTTTCCCTTTGGCTGATTTTGAGATTTTTCGTGTTGTCTTTGGTGTTCTGAAGTTTCACTATGACATCACTAAGTATGGATTTATTTTTATTTATTTTGCTCAGGACTCAAGTTTCTTCAACCTGAAGATATGTATCTTTCTTCAGGGATGTGCAGAAAAAAGATATTGTTGTACAACCACCATAATGGCAAAAATTAAAAATTATCAAGTTTTGGCAAGGATGTGGGAAAAATTCTCATAAGCTACTTATGAGAATTTATAAACTATTACAACATTTCTGGGCTGCAATCTCGGGGTACTAGCAAAACAAAATATAACCAAGAAATATAATCCAAGAAATATCTATCGTCTTGGAAATCAAAAAGAAGATATGAAATAATTCCTGGTTTGAAGAAAGAACAGAATTAAAAGCTATATGGAAATGGTCAACAGTATTAGCCAGACACAAACATGCTTGGGGAGGTAAGGGAGACTACTGATCAACCTGGGGTCTCTCCAAGGTTACAAGTCTTAGAAAACAAAGATACTCGTTCAGAGTCAATTTTTTATCTGGGTTGTACTGTGGTTTCTGCTGGTTTCTGACATGGCAAAAGGGGGAAGAGTTAGAATGTACCCCTCCCTCTCTCCCAACTTTCCTTTGGTAACAGGTAGGAAAGCACAGTAGAAGATAATGGAACGTAGTAGAATGTGGAGGGATGTAAAATGGACAGTATTAGGTGGAGGGAAACTCAGAGCACAGGAGAGCGAGGGCATCGGGGCCGGCATTCTGCTGGGAGCTGGGGCGGCCAAGCACAGGCAGATGCCTGAAGCACTAACCAGGCCATGGATCTGTGTCCTTGAGAGAGCACAGCCAGACCTAGCCAAGCTTAAAGGGCAAGTGAGAATCTGGGGGCAATGCCAGGGGAAGTCCTGCTCGAGGTGTGGGGCTGGGTGAGAGGGAGTGCCAGAAGTAGGGAGGAAGCGTGCTAGACTCAGATGGGCTGTAGCTCAGAACGCCATACTCCCGAAAAGAGGAAGCAGGACAAGTACTGTCCCAAGGCAGCTGGAGGGACAGAGTGTCCTGGCTTCCTCACTTGGGGAGGCCACTTCTCTGTAGAAGTGGCAATAAAAAGGCAGGGAATCAAACTACACAGAGCCTTCAAGTAGAAATGTTTCCTGCCTAAATTCAGGTGCTAAATGAACAACAAAAAGAGAACCTCTACTATGAACAGTTTCCAACGATGAGATACCTGAGGCCATTACATTACTGGGAATAACACCAAGGGTGCCATGACAGACCACCTGAAAGAACAAATTAGTGGGCCAGCCCCACTCAGACCCAATGAGGAAACTTCACATTCCTTTAGCTCGTTTTAGATTTTGGTAAAGCCAGACCCCATGCTCCAAGTTTGCTGGGTTCTATCCTCCATATCATCCAGATAATACACAGTTACTACAGAATATGACATCAAGGAGAGAGCATGGTGTGTATTAATTCATGTAAAAAATTGAGTATCAGCACAGAAATGTTAATAACTAGAAATTACTGAATTCTCTATGTTGTCTGTTGTGGAAATAAAGGCCTCTGGGGAATGGATCAAAAATATCTGGAAATTACTTGAAACTGGTGAATAACAAAATGGAATTATAACTGAAATGTACTATAACCCAATTGTACTTTTTGTCTTTCAAGGGTTGGTTCCGGGGAGCACTACGCAGTGAATATTACAAAAATTACATAAAGCTCCAAAAGCTACTCTATGTAAATTTCTTGAGTGGGAATTCTCAACCATAATGTTTGGCATATTATTCTGATAATTCTATACCAGAATATAGAATTGTATAGTATATCAATTGATTTTGTGTTCTGACATTTTGACCGGTTTTGGTAAAACTGAGGTGTGTACCCAGAGTTGTCCTGATATATGCTTAAAAACCGGCCCTCTGGGTGGAAAGTCCTGGTTGATAGTGTTTGCCAATTTCCATGGTGTAAATACTTCCATTATGGCTGATTGTAAGCTACAAACATGATATCACTGAGTGCAGAATTGGGAAGAGATGTGCAAAGTTGACCCTTGTGAGTCGGTACAGGACACTGTATATACCTATGGGCCTGTGTGAAACTACAGTTTTTTACTAAAAATGTTGCCCTGTAAATATACGAAGGCACTAGTGAAAGAAAAAATATAATGGGAAAATAAATTCCAATTAGGAGCTCAAATGGAAAAAATTGACAGAGGATTTTTTTAACTTTGTATTCTACGTTTTATTATCTTTTATTAAGCAAACAAGCCATCTATGTGTCACCCTGAGTGTTCCGAAATCTTAGTTTCTTTGGTGTTCCCCTAGATGGAGGCTAGGGTTTCTCTCCTTTCAGATACTGGTGCTAAGACGATGCTGACCAAAGAATCGATGGGACCTGCTCACCGTGAAGCTAGTTTCAGGATGGCTGAGCTGAGGGTGGAGACAGAAGAAAAGATGTGGAGGCTTCTGAATTTGGGGAGGCAACACTGATATTTAGACTTCTGGTTTGGTATGATAATATATTGCTTTTAAGAAATTAATACTCATGGAAACAAGAAAAATCAGTTGTTCAAAAATTGAAAAAAAAAAGAATGGATTGATAAACTCTTCTGTTAGAGCAAGCCAAGAAGAACTTATTAAAATTGAGATGAATTGGAAATATCAATGGACATGTTTTTAAAGGAGGCTTTATCTGTTCCGCCCCTACAGTGATTTATGCCGTTGGATATTTTTGCTGCCATCTGCCAAATTCCAGTTGGAATGTGGGACAAGCTTAATTGTGGAACTAGTGCTTGTGGGTTCTAAAACTATTCTCCAACGAAAGGAACAAAGCCCTTGGAGGACAGTTGACTCCATATTTCTGGGCAGGGAAAAAAAAATCAGGATTAGTTTGTAGATTCTAGATGTTGAAAGAAAACAAGGTTGCATTAAGGTATCAGAGAGTCATAAATCCATAATGAGGCAAAAGAGAAGATAAAACAGAATTGCCTGAAAAATACAGTCTCTGAAATTGTTTACTGAAAAGGCTGTGTATCAATTAATAAAAATTATGTGAAGCCTACACTTAAGTTTTTCTAAGCAACAGTTTGAAAATGCAGCATGCTGTCTTTTTCTATAAGGAGATGAACCCGCAGCAGGACACAGTCATAGGACAATATCAATATTCCAAAGATCTCTGTGAAATGTGGTTTATTTGATAGAAAAGGATGCAAGCGGATCGAAAGGGAATCAGGATTTTTGGTGATGCCAGGGATGACCTTTAAGAGTAGTTTCTCTTACCTTTCTAGCAATAAATTACCATCTTTCCTAAGTATTGCCAACAGTGGTTGCACAGCAGATAGAGGCATCCCCTGAAAGCTGCTGAGGTTTTATAAAGTAGCCAGCACGCATGAGGTATTGCAGGTTATATCATGTTGCTATGACCATTTACTCAGCAATGATTCACTTTGCACAGGTGGGGGCTCTACATCCTATTTCTATGTTATTTTTATTATCACGTGGCTGTGTGCCTCAGATGGCAAATCAGAAGCAGCCTCTCTCCCTGCGGTAGACCTCACTGTGCCTCACTACGAGAGGAGAAAATCTCGTAGATGTCACAAAATGTTAAGTGGACCCTGACCAACAGACAACTCTGAGTGGGCAATATCAAACAGAAAAAAAGGATGTGGTGAAGAAGTATCAAAGCTAGTTAAAAAGTAAAAGAAGAAAGATAAAATAAAAGGGAAGATGTGCCATAAAAATGTACATTTTAACTGAGCTTCTCTTTCTAAGGAGATTTTAAAAGTAAGGAATTATAAAAAAATAAGTGAAGGAACAGAAAGTAGAATGATAAGGGATAAGCTTGGTCATGAATAGATGAGGAGAAACATGCTTGCCTTCACCACAATCAAAAGTACAAAAATCAAGTGGAAAAACAGGTCAATAAAAATGCCAATTGATGTCTCTAAGAACTAAATGTAGGATAAAACAAGTGAAAAAAAAAGGTCATTTAAACACGAATTGGCGCTTATGATAACATCTGGTTCTTTACAAAGTCGGTATCTTAGATACATACTGTGGTTTACACAAAATTGGAAGGAAGCCAACCAGCAACAGGTTTATCATCAACAAAGGAGAGCATGGTGGCAACCAGGCAAGGAGGAGGTCAAACCCTCTCCCCAGAGGAGGTGGGGGCGGGCTGCTTTGGGCAAGAAGTCAGCACACGGTGGGGCTGCCCAGGGCGTGGCGTGATGGAGTACTGGGTGGAAACTGAGTGGGGTTCGAGGAAGAGCAAAGAAAGGAGAGGAGGGCTTTGGGCTTTGTTTAAATACGTTAAGTCCAAGGCTGGGTGTCTGTGAGCCTCTGAGCATGGTCTGTGGTCAGTGTCAATCATGCAGGATTGTGTCTATCACGCAGGATTGGCAGATTTGCCTTCCTTAGTCTCCTCTTTTCTCCGATGGGTGTCACTGTGAGAACCTACCCCGGGCGCTTGTGAGCCAAATTGGATTCATAGTGATGGAGACGGCCTACTGCTCTAAGCAAACTGCCCTCGTTCCTAACATCTCTGAAGGAAAGATGAGACCCCTGAAGAGAGGGCAAAAAGGAAAGCTGTCAGCATGTGACCATCGATCCCGTCCTGTCTCTTTAAATCACTGAACATAATTTGTGGCAATTTGGGGGATACTGCTCGGGACACTGCCGAACCCCTATTGCCTGGACGTATATAAAAATACAGAAGGCTCTACCTCTAGACCCTCAGTAAGCAGAAGCGATGGGCCTTCGCAGATGGGAATGTCAGCTTGAAGTGAAGAGAAGGCAGACTTTAATTGCTGAGGAAGCCTGGTGTGTCAACGCCATTGTGAACACTCAGAAAATTAGGGGTACTTTGTTGGAACTTGAAGTTGTTTTGGGAGCATTAATATAATGTTATCCTATTTCTATAGTCACAGGCTGGTGAGTCCATAGTCAAAATAACATTCCACGTACAGATTCACTCATACCTACCCCTCACACTACTTCCCTTGTTTTGGTTCCTTCCTCAGACTGAATGAATTTTTCTCCTGTAGTTTTTTGACACTGCCCTCCTTCTTCTTGGTTCTTGCTATCACCAGCTGAACTCTGGGTGGCCCAACCCAGCTTTCCCTCCAGGTCCTGGGCAGTGGCTTCTTGATACTGACAATCTAGACCATCTCCTGCTCTGGCTTTGCTCCTCTACCTGAATTCTATTACATACGGGCTTCCATGCCGCCCTCCCAAGATACACACACAACACACTGATCATCTCTCATCATGCGCTCAGTCTCTCTGTCTGTATTCTTATATATAACAGAGGGCATTTTGCCCCAATGAATTCTTCACTAACATTATTTTTACACAGAATGGATGCCATAGTTTCTCATAAGAGCCGGTGACATTTTGGAGTCAGAAATGTCCTCATGCACAGGTGTCATCTGAGTCTATAAGACAATGAAGTTTGTAAAACCACTCCCTTCATCCAGACCTGCAGAACAAGTACAGACATTAGACTTTATATAGTCCAACATGCCTAATTTACAGGTGAAAAACGGAGTCCCTGAGAGGGTAAATGATCTGCCCTGAGTGTCTCAGAGAAACTGTGATGAAGGCACACACCCAGACCCATTGTTCAAAACACTTTCCATCGTGAAGAGCAATTTAGTAAGTGACATCATTCTGGAGGCTGTGAAGCCAGAGTTGAGCAGGGAGAGACCAGCAGGAAAAACATACAGGAGGCTGTTTAAAAGTCCAGAAAGTAGTTGAGGGAATGGACTCTAAGGTCAAAAAAGCAGAATTCATCTGTAAGAGTAAATCACCTCACCAGCAAATCACACAAAGACCCATCTGCCCACCCCTACACTCCCCAGGGACCAGGCATTCCTAGCCGAGGCAATACTGTGTATGGTCATTCAGAGGCAGGAAGGTGGTCTCCGAGTGATTAGCATGGATGAGGTTTAGGAGGCATGTAGAAGCAAAGCAGGAGATAAGGCCACTTCCGTGGAATTAGGACTTCCCTGCAAAGTCTGGAAATGTTCATTGTACCTAAGAACTCAGCCCGAGGTGAAGTTCTAGAAGAGGATCCAACACATGGTGGAAATATTGAAAGCCCAGTAATAAAAGGAGTGCAAACACAATCACCCACAGCTTCTGTCTGTGAATGAGGAGCCATACATAACACACGGGGCAATGGAGAACCATGATGGAAGCCACGAGGAGGTCCTGGAGTAAGGTGTCCCCAGACCATGGGCAAACCATAGACCAGTACTGCTAATGCAGAGGAACTCAGGGAGCAGCCCCTAGAGTGCCATGGTACGCCCACTAGACCGAGCACACACAGAGTCTTAATGATACTTTACAGCACCAGAATCAACTCACCACACGCTGGACATAATTAAATGTTTAATCACAACCAACAATGCTTCCAAGTGTGGTTTTTGGAATACACTAAATTGTTCACATGCCCACCAGCCACTCACCCATCAGCACACACCGTATAAACACCATTTCCCTCCTTCCACTGACATGTGTTAAAGATTTACTGAGCTATGCCCTATCAGGTATTTCATAAGATACCACATTACCTTATTTATTCATAATGTAGCAATTTAAAATAGTATTTTAGATGAGAAAAAAGTAAAGTTCAGAGACTCACCCAAAAGTCACATAGCTGATATTTAGAGGATCTGAGATTTTGACACCCATGCAAGTTCTATTCCCCAGCTCTCTTTTCCTGGTCAATCTCAATGAACTGACTGGTGTCCCCCCGGGAGGCCTTAGGGGTGTCTTCCCTCGGGACAGGCAATTCCTGTTGTTGCTGCCTTCTCTCCCCCGTGTAAGTGGCCAGGAAGCTCCTACATGCTGCCTGGCCAGTGGTGGGTGTTGTAGGGTAGTGGGAAGTTGGCAGGGCTTTTAGGAGGAGCCATACATAACACACGGGGCAATGGAGAACCAAGGGGTGTTGTAGGGTAGTGGGATGACCCAGCTACTCCACACTTCAGATCCAGGTAGGCCACGGCTAAAAGCCACAGGCCACAGCTTCAGATGGGAATGTCTGTATTGAGGAGAGCCTGGTGCTCAGCCCTTTCTGGCCAGGCTCCTGGTTTGCACTGGATCCTGATCCCCCCAAGGCATACTCCACCATCCTCTGCTTCGTATGCATAAAAAATAGTCATCATTTCCTGAATGCTTACTATGTGCCAGGCACTGATCTAAGCCTTTTAGATATACTTAATTTTCACAACGACCCTTTGAAATACATAGCTTTATTACCCAAGTTTTGTAGAAGAAGAAATAAATCAGCCTGGAAACATTAATAAGTTGCCCAAGATTCCATAATTAGTCAGGAGTGAAGCTGGGATTTGAACCCAGCAGCCTGGATTCTGCCTTTCTTGACTTGCATATTGACCTGCCATCCCCTGGGGTTCTTGATTTTGCCAACTTGACCAACTCCAGACACTGGCCTCTTCTTCCTGGTTTCAACTCAATGACTCACAGACAACGTGGGCTCCTCAGTCTCCAGTTGTGATCTCGTGGTTTTTGAAATGATGATGTCCTTCAGCTGGACATTTCCTGTCCCCGAAGTTTCCTGAGGCTCACTGGCAACACTGCCAAAGTGTTCTGGGCTTAACCCTTTGGAGGATTAACTAACCCCTTGTTCCAGCTGAGACCTACTCCAATGTTGAAAAGAAGGACTAACTAGTTCTAAAGCCAGGAATGCCCTGAATTGCTGTTTGCTGGGTGAATGTCTGTCTAGACTGTCTCCCATCTGTTAAAAGCCCTGCCAAAATCCAAATAGAAAATATGGGTTTATTGTGCTTTGTGTCGATCGCATGTATTATTTAGGCTATGCTAGGCTGAAGTAACAAACACTGATTGATGGATCAAAGACAATCAAAATTTGTGCCTTGGCTCAGGTGACAGTCCTGGGCAGGTGTGTGGATTGGCTGGACACCTCTCCCCCACATAGGCATTAAAGGACCTAGGATGAGAGAGGCCCTGCCATCCTCAGAACAGGGCTTCCAAGGTCACTACTGTCCTGTTCCTCCCAGTCAAGTGGAAGGAGGAAAGAGTATGGAAGAATGCAAAGGAAGGGTTTCATGGACCGTGGCCACAAATGGCACATACAACTTCTGTTCACATCCCCTTGGCTGAAAATCAAACTGCAAGGGAGGCCGGGGAGTGCAATCCAGTTGTGTGCCCAAGAAGAAGAAAAACAGACTTTGGTGAACAATAAACTGTTCCTGTCACTCTACTTCTGATAAGTAATAGTCTGCACGTTCATATTTTGACTTTCTTCTTCAGTTTGCTCTTCTGCATTTTCCTGAATTCCGTTTTTATTTCTATATTTACTTTTCTACTTTACTGTGTTTTTTCTTTAAGTCTTCTATGGAAGGTGGCAGAAAAGAAATTTTAAAAAATGAATGTAGTAGAATGTAAATCAATGAAGTTAGAACACACTCTCTCACCATACACAAAAATAAACTCAAAATGACTTAAAGACTTAAACATAAGACACGACACCATAAAACTCCTAGAAGAGATCATAGGCAAAACATTCTCTGACATAAATCGTACCAATGTTTTCTTAGGTCAGTCTCCAAAGGCAATAGAAATAAAAACAAAAATAAACAAATGGGACCTAATCAAACTTACAAGCTTTTGCATAGCAAAGGAAACCATAAAAAATCCAAAAAGACAACCTACAGAATGGGAGAAAATATTTGCAAACAATGTGACTGACAAGGGCTTAATTTCCAAAATATACAAACAGCTCATATAACCCAACAACAAAAAAACAAACAACCCAATAGAAAAATGGGCAGAAGACCTAAATAGACAGTTCAGCAAAGAAGAAATACAAATGGCCAATAGGCACATGAAAAGATGTTCAACATTGCTAATTATTAGAGAATTGCAAATCAAAGCTACAATGAGGTATCACCTCACATGGGTTAGAATGGCCATCATTAAAAACTCTACAAATAATAAATGCTGGAGAGGATGTGGAGAAAAGGGAACCCTCCTATACTGTTGGTGGAAATGTAAATTGGTGCAGCTACTATGGAGAACAGTATGTAGGTTCCTCAGAAAACTAAAAATAGAATTACCATATGATCCAGCAATCCCACTCCTGGGTATATATCCAGACAAAACTCTAATCCAAAAAGATACATGCACCCCTAGTTCACAGCAGCACTATTCACAATAGCCAAGACATGGAAACAATCTAAATGTCCATTGACAGATGAATGGATAAAGAAGATGTGGTACATATACACAATGGAATACTACTCAGCCATAAAAAAGAATGAAATAATGCCATTTGCAGCAACATGAATGCAACTAGAGATTATCATACTAAGTGAAGTAAGTCAGACAGAGAAAGACAAACACCATATGATATCACTTACATGTGGAATCTAAAACATGACACAAATGAACCTATCTACAAAACAGAAATGGACTCACGGACATAGAGAACAGGCTGGTGGTTGCCAAGGGGAAGGGGGTTGAGGGAGGGATGGAGTGGGAGGTTGGGGTTAGCAGGCGTAAGCAATTATATACGCAATGGATAAACAACAAGGTCCTACTGTATAGCACAGAGAATTATATTCAGTATCCTATGATAAACCATAATGGAAAAGAATATAAAAAAAGAATGTGTGTGTGTATATATATGCATAACTGAATCACATTGCTGTACAGCAGAAATTAACACAACATTGTAAATCAACTATACTTCAATAATAATAATATATATATAAATATAAATGAATGTAGTAGAAAATGACAGAGTATAAAATGATTTCTGTCTCTTATATACATAGATGGGGAAGATAGCAAGTTTTTGCTTTTGTTTTTGTTCCTGAGGAAAGGCCTACATTTGGGTAACATTTGCCAAGATTTTACAGATCTTAGGTCATACCCTGGACATAGTTCCCTTCTACACAGATATTCCCGTAATTGTAATATGGGTAACCGGATTCCCTTCTTGTGGTTATGCACATTATAGATGTAGATGACTGAAGAATGCCAGCCCATCCATGCTTATCTGGAATTCTAGTTATGATTTTTTTCATGAAGACAGAGCAAATAAAAATCATTATATTTATAAACATTTTGTATAAAAAGAACATTAAATGTAGGGTCTTTGTGACAGCTTTAAGTATTATTCATCACTAATTAATATATTCTATTCTGCCTTCAGACGTGAATAAAGATTTCTGGACTTGAATTTCATTAATAAGATGTCAAATTAATTATTAAGAATTCACATAAGGGAATAATGTATAATACTTGGAAAATAAATGAAAGCTTTATTCATTATTATTGAATAATCTCCAAGACATATAAATGAAGAAAGCAAGGTCCAGGGAAACTGAGACGATATAGAAGCCTCGTTTAAAGAGTAAGTAAGTCCTGGTTTTTATTTGTAACAATTCCTGCTCATTTTCAGATGCAGGGGAATGGTAACATGGGTAGATGGTGGATCATTTTTACTTCCTTCCCAATGATAAAGTCAATACTTTTGCGACAGCCACATAATTGGATTTCCACTCAGGGATTTCTGGGAGAGAAAGGATCAAAATAAAACTCTGTGAAAAAAAAACACCTGGAATTCCAGTATGAACCTGTTTGTGTGAGACAGTAAGTAATCTTCTTCTCTTGTGTATCATAAGAGCCTGGGATTGTTTACATTCTGCTCTAGGCTACTGAACCAAGTCAGCCAGAAAATAGCCATTGAAGTGCATGTTTTGGATTGAAAATCATCAACAGCCTCTGTGATTAGTGAAATAACTGGAGAGGCTGTCTTACTGGTTTGTGGCAGAGCATGACTCAGAGTACTATTGTGGTTATAATGGAAAAGGCACAATATTAAAGGTCAGTTCTATCTGCGGGGATCAGGGCATCAGTTCTATCTGTGTACTGAGCTCAGGATATTTGCTCTGTCTCTCAGCATGGCAGTGAGGATCCCATCAAATGAGGTAGTAAATATGATATGTAAAACGCAAGATCAATAGAGTCGATATTACTTTTATTGAATATATTTATATTTTATATGATATTTTTTTAAAAATCAGTGATCACAGATCTCAATTTTCTTGTGTTCTTTACTGTCAGCATGATTTGACAACTAATTAGTCAAAACCACCCATGAAGGTAGGCAGACTTATGCTTTAAGGAGAACTACCCCACACTGTAACTGACTGTGTAATAGCAGTATTTTTTTCATGTTTTTTTTCAAAGTGCCTTGAAATCAATTGTGTTAGTCAGAGTTCGCCAGAGAAACAGAACCAACAGATTGTGTGTGTGTGTGTGTGTGTGTGTGTGTGTGTGTGTGTGTATGATATATATATGGAATTGGCTTGCCTGATTATAGAAGCTGAGATCTGCAGCTGTGAGCTGAGACCCAAGGTTGCTGATGGTGTATCTAGTCTGAGTCTGAAGGCCTGACAATCAAGAGAACTGATATTGTGGGTTTCAATCCCAAAGCTGCCAGGTTCAAGACCCAGGAAGAGCCCATGTTTCAGTCCACACCAAAGGCAGGAAAAACTGATGCCCCAGCTCAGGAGTCAGGCAGGAGGAGTTCCCTCTTACTTGAGAGACTGTCAGCCTTTTTATTCTCTCCAGGCCTTCAACTGATTGGATGAGGCCTACCCACCCTAGGGAGGGAAATCCACTTTACTCAGTTTATTGATTCAAATGTTAATCTCATCTAAAACACACTCACAGACATACCCAAAATAATGTTTGACCAAATATCTGGGCATCCTGTGGCCCAGTCAAACTGACATATAAAATTAATTATCACATCAGGTAAGTCTTGTTTTAAAATGATCTAGTTGCAAAGGTAAATAATGACTCATTAAACTATAATTTTTAAAGTCCTCAGTTCTAAAAGAACAGGGGTTATTTCATTTCCCCCAGACTTTGCTCTCCAAATAAATAGCCATTAGAGGGAGCTCTGGTTGCAGCGTAGAAACAAAATTATCCTCCATGAATTGATAATGTTAACTTGAAACTCTGTTTCCAGGTTTTAATGGAGACACAGAGAATATATATATATATATATAAAACAAAAAACACTAAACTAAGAGGTATTAAGTATCCTTTAGCGTCACCATTTTGTATATCTGAACTGAGTGAGACCAGACTTGCTTCATGGAGTGCAAGAGCCGAAATGATACAGCAACAAAGCTGGGTGGAATGGGATAGGCTCTGGGCTTGAGTTCCAGCCATGCCATGGAAGCAGCTGAGTGCCCTTGAGTCAGTTGCTTCCCATCTCTCCTGGCCTATTTCCTCTCCTGAACAATGAAGATGACAGAGATTAGTGTTTATCACACATTGGTATCTATGGATGGGAGAATTCTAGAATTAAAAAATTTTTTCTTTTCCCAAAAGATAACCTTGAAAATGTTATGTTCTTAAAAGCTGATGTTCTTGAAAGAATTATCTTAAGTATACTCTCAGTCATAAGGATGATACACTCACAGTCAACCCAGCTTCTGCCATGCAGTTTATGAGCTATGTTGACATTATGTGGGTACCAAGTGATCCCTGTCTTAAAGTGACAGCACTGAACTTTTAATCTGTTGCTAAGCCTCTTCTGGATGACTTTAGGTTGGTGTTGTCAAAATGACAACAGTTGACTTATAATTACCATTGTACCGATAAAGACAAATTTTCTCTTTCGCAGAGATAATATTGAAATTGAAATATTCTATGACAATGCAATTGAAAGCACTGTCATAGAATAATATTTTAGAGTCATAAGTCATCTTGCAAACTGAAAAGGAACCCTCCTACACGTTGGTGGGAATGTAAATTGGTGCAGCTGTTACGGAGAATAGTATGGAGGTTCCTTAAAAAACTAAAAACAGAGTCACCATATGATCCTGCAATCCCACTCCTGGGCATATATCCAGAGAAAACTATAATTCGAAAAGACACATGCACCCCAACGTTCACTGCAGCACTATTTCCAATAGCCAAGACATGGAAGCAACCTAGATGTCCATTGACAGATGAACGGATAAAGAAGATGTGGTGTATATATATATATATATATATATATATATATATATAATGGAATATTGCTTAGCCATAAAAAAAAGAATGAAAATGGAGGTATTTTAGACTGAGGAGCACATATGTATTTTTTCTTGATGGATTTTTTTTTTTTTTGGTACATTGGGAGGAACTCATGATTTCACATCGCTACTTCTGAAGACCCTGTTGGGAATGAGAGAGGAAGCATTGCCTCTGCACACGTATGTACACATGCATGTACCCACACATACATGCAAAGGTACTGAACGAGTTGTTACCCCCATCTTATCCAAACTTCCCTTTCTCACCAGTATGTACAGCCTGCTGCTGTGAGGAGGTAAAAGGAAGAGAATGATGGCGAAAGAAAGGGACCGGGGAGGCAGGAAGGGAAAAGGAGCAGCAAGGCGTGGATCTGGGAGCAGCGGGCACTCCGTCTGAAGTGAAGAGAAACACAGGATACTGTGGCCTCCCTTTGTCTTCACTCCACATGTTAATTAAAACTGATAGACAAGGCCAAGTGCAAGTTTCTGAGCATCCGGTGCCTGTACTGAGCTTGAGGGTGTGTTTCATGTATTAAACCCACAGCCACAAAGCCTTCGACTTTGAAGTTCTGCAGAGCTACACGAAACCCTCTGCTCTCCCCTATTGTTACCCTTTGTGGATAAACAGGGGCTGAAGCACGAGTAGCCTTTGGCTTTCTTCTCGGTTGGGTGTAAGCCTGTTCAGCCACAGTTTGATGGTTATTATTAACGTATCTCATCTAATCTAAGATTCCTTCAACTGTAAGTCATACCATTATTTTATGTGCCACTAAAAAAAAAAAACAAAAAACATTGTCACGTACGCTAGGACACAGCCTGAACAATGTTGCCGCTCAATGCATGGATGGGGCACAAGAGCTTGCTGGTGCTTCGAAATGCCTTTCATCTGTTCTGAGGGACTTGGCAACCTCTCCTGCCTTTGGTCACACTGTGCTGGTGGGCGATAAGCCATCTTTGTGCATTTATCTCAGTAACAAGATGTACCTCCATTTCTTCTACCTGAGGGTTTCTAAAGCACTTGGTTATTGCTTCGAAAGAAATATGAGATTGCAATCATTCCTTTAACAAAAATACCGGCTTCATTAATATAAAATATATACTCCACTGCTCCATTTCCATGCCTTTCTGCAAACACAATGACTTTTTTGCTTGCCAAATTACAGCGAAATCTTTCTGAAGATATTTTCAATAACAAATTCAACATTTGTAGCTCTGACAACATCAGGAACAGCCCTGGCCAAGTTTGTTCATGATAACTACAATGATTCTAGCTGCCAGACTGTGAATTGTGAGACACATCCTCATTTCACAAATGTTAAACTATGAAGAAAAAAACCACATGTTTTAGAAGCAAAGAAATACCTTAGATCTGCTTCATTTTAACAGTTATGCTTTTCCTCCTTGAGCACTTTCTCCAGCAGCTCTGCCTTCCACCAACAGCCCTCTCACCTGGCCAGTGTGTGCCCGCACCCCTGAGACTCAGCATCGGTTCAGGGGACGGTAGGTGCTGGGGCAGCCTCCTGCCCTCGGCGGCAGCATCGCTGGCATGACCTTCATGGTGGGGATACAGAGCTGTCTTGTTCTGGGCACACAGAGCAGCAAGAAAAAGAGTCCCCCTTGTGGAGGTTTAAGAAAAGGGGGATTATTTGTGAGCCCTTAACAGGCACTGCACAGGCTTCCAAGGGCTGAAAATAAAGTCAGCCAGGCTCATGGGACAGAGCCTATTAAGTCAGAACCTGAGGTCTCTAACTCTTGGCCCATAAGATTCTCCCATTTCTGCTTCTGATTCCTCCATGTAATAGACACTCAGTAAATGCTTGAAGGACTGTGGCTCTGGCTCACCATGGCAGCAGCACGGGCCCGACGCTCCATGACACAGGGTCTAGTCACAGGGTCTGGGTTTTGTAATTCACATTCTCAATAGAGAAACCTACCAGACTCAGCCCAGCCCATGGATTTGCTCTCCCCACCATCTTTCCCCACCACGAGGTCAGATGTTCATCTCTGGTCAGCTCTGGCCAACCTCAGGCTATCCCTTCAGTAGGAACTGTGGGAGGGGTCACTTCTCCCCACCGCCAAATGCTGTGGGCAGAGAAGTAACAACTGGCTGACCTGGTACAGGATTCGTGCAGCTTTTAATCCTTCATCAGAACCCCGGAAAGATGCTGCATGGGCCTAGCTCAGTACTCTGTTAAATCATCTCAAGGCAAAACTCAGCTTCCATAGAAGCTGAACTGTGGTGACCAGGCCACACTTGGCTGAGCAGCTATGATAAAGGAAGAGAAGAAGGGACATGGGTCTTATTCTATTACTGTTTTCAGTGATGCCACTTTTTGTTTGATGTAGACCTACATAAACCTATCAAGCATGGATGCTTTCCCTATGAACCAAAAAGGTATCTAAGGTTACAGCCTACCCACCTGCCAGAGCCTCCATATGGAATTCTGTGATCCCAGAGGTGATAAACAGTGGCAAAGTGAGGGTGGGATGGATATGGGGAGTGGAGAGGTACTTCCATGGGTTTCTTCCATGGGCCTGGGTATGTCAGTGGGTAGGTGTACTTTATAGCAGATTATTTCTCTTTAAGGATTTATCACAGGGTTTCTTTCAATGAGCACATTTATAGGGTGAGTCCTGTCACAGGCTGATTGCAGCTTCCACCCAGCACTGGCATTGCCTAAGGGCAGATGTCCTGGTAGAGTAAGTAGGACACCAGCCTCACAGCAAGAAGTCACCTCTATCATAGAACAGAGCTACGACCTTGGTTAGTGTCCTGGCCGAGGCCACACTTCCAACCCCCACTCCACAGAATATGGGGAGATGCTGGCTTCTTGCCCAGCTGCCAGGATCCCCACTTACAAAGAATGCTGTGCTGGGGAAACGAAGGTCCTCACACTATTATCAGCGCTATTTTTTTTTTTTTAAGAATTTCTTTTTTTAAAAAAAATTAATTAATTAATTTTTATTTTTGGCTGTGTTGGGTCTTCGTTTCTGTGCGAGGGCTTTCTCTAGTTGTGGCAAGTGGGGGCCACTCTTCATCGCGGTGCGCGGGCCTCTCACCATCGCGGCCTCTCTTGTTGCGGAGCACAGGCTCCAGACGCGCAGGCTCAGTAGTTGTGGCTCACGGGCCTAGTTGCTCCACGGCATGTGGGATCTTCCCAGACCAGGGCTCGAACCCGTGTCCCCTGCATTAGCAGGCAGATTCCCAACCGCTGCGCCACCAGGGAAGCCCTATCAGCGCTATTTAAATGTGCTTGGCCGAGAGCCTTGCCCATTATAGGATTTCTGCCTCGGTGCCCAAGGCGTTCTCTGCCCAAAGATTCTGGTACTGACAGTACATTTTGTTGCTGGCAGAGGTGGAAGAAACCAAGCAGGCTCTCTTTGGCCCAAAAGACCTAAGAGTCCTGGGTTTCCTGCAGATGCTCACTCTAGAGAAGCACCACATTACAAGTCAACTTCCAGATGCTCATCAGCTGGGCCAGTGTGATCAGAAATGCAGAGACAGTCAACCACAGATATGTCTCCAACAGCCCCGCCGTGAGTTTCTGGGTCCAGAGGGACACAGGGTCCCCTGCTGTGGGCAGATTCCTCCTAGCTGGGCCACTGGATACAAGTTTTCTATCAGCCAGTGGCTGAGCTCATGAAAGGAAGCAAATGATGGGATTTATCACCAGCTACTCCTTCCAGTGGCAGAGAATTCTCAGGTCAGGCCCTTTCTGACTCTACAGGATGTTTCTCCGAGGAGGTGGGGAGGCAGCGGTTTAGAGGATGCTGTGAGGGGCGTCCAGGGGCCCCTCACTCATCCTCACTTATTTCTCTAAACCTCATCTTGTTCAGAAAGGAGATTTGAGGGCAGTTAGAGAAATATGAGCAACACAAAAGAATAAAAAGAAAAAAATGTTTAAAAGAAAGAATAAAAGTAAAAGAAAATCAGAGCAAAGGAAAATGACAGCGAGAAAAAAAGTGAAGGCTGATGGGGCAACACCAGAGCACAGTGTGTTTTCTCTGATGACTTGGTAAAAATTGCTAATCACGGGCATTTAATGCCTCACCTTTGCGAGGCGGACACGGAAGCTCCGTACCCCGGCCCCAGGGATGGGCAGAGTTCAGTTCTGCGTTGAGGCTGGGTTGGTTCTCCCTTCCCTCTTACTTTCAGGCCTCCCTTCTCCCCCAGGGGTAAGCAGACTGCTGCTCGCCACCCGCCAGAAGCTGCCTTAGGTAAACTTTCAGAATAAAAGGATGAGGGTCAGGGTCAGGGGGTTGACCCCGATCTAGAAGCCCAGATCCTATTAAGGGCCCTGGTGAGGAGAGAAGTGGGGGAGCCTGGTCCCAGCTAATCTGCTCCCCGGTTTCTGCAGCAGCACATTGGGGTCCCTGCTCCGACAAGGCTGTGGCTCCTGGGGTCCCAGGGCCAGGGAGGGCGTGGAGGTGGCCCAGTAAAGGCCGACCTCTATAAAGCAACGCGACTTTCTAGCTGCGTGACCCTCAGCCAGTTGGTCAGTCTTCTCAAACCTAGGATAGCGATCTTTAGAGTGAAATAAGTTAATGGGTGTTAACTCGTTTACACAGGCCTAGTGAATTAGTTGAATCAGATCCTGAACACAGAAACTCCTGGTTGATTGGAAACTTAGCCTCTCGGTACTGGAAGGAGAGAGAGACAGGGATCTGCCAGGGAAGCCGTGTGACATAAGAGTTAATGGCTGGGGCTTCCCTGGTGGCGCAGTGGTTGAGAATCTGCCTGCTAATGCAGGGGACATGGGTTCGAGCCCTGGTCTGGGAAGGTCCCACATGCCGCAGAGCAACTAGGCTCATGAGCCACAACTACTGAGCCTGCGCGTCTGGAGCCTGTGTTCTGCAACAAGAGAGGCCACGATAGTGAGAGGCCCGCGCACCGTGATGAAGAGTGGCCCCCGCTTGCCGCAACTAGAGGAAGCCCTCGCACAGAAACGAAGACCCAACATAGCAATCAATCAATCAATCAACCTTTTTTAAAAAAAAAAAAAAAGAGTTAATGGCTGGAGTGCAGGAGGCAGGGCCCTTTCACTTACTTTGGGCAAGTTTCCAAACTTCCTTTAGTCTCAGTTTCCTCCTCTGAATAATGGGAATAATCATAATTATTTCCATTATGATTTCTGTGGGGATTCAATGGCCCAGTTTAGGAAAGGTGTTTAGAACTCCAATTGTTACAGTAAGTGCTCAAGGAACATAAACTATTACTATTACAATCACTGACATTCATAAGGGAGGAAATCATTAATTCTCCACGGTGCCGGAGGATGTTTTATACCGCCCCGCCCCCCGCACTGCCCCACACAGAGAGAAGATACACTGTTCTCAGGAGCAGAGCGTGGAAAGCCAGGCTCACAGAACTGGCAAGACTTTTTGTTGGAAACTGATCTAATAGTACTCATAATTCACTTTCACTCATTCAGGAGACAATTGTGGCTGAAGAAAAGAGTAATAAAGAAGAAAACATCTATCTGATGAGTTTGCCCTGTGTCTTGGCCAACTCTCTGATTATCTACTCTTTCTGCGGAGCTGCTTCATTTACTTGGTGGTGATGGGATCCCAGGAAGTTTCCACAAAGCAGCACGACAGCTCTGGAGGTAATGGAGGGCAGAGTTAGGGCTGAACACCCTTTTCTGAAGATGAATGGTACGTGCAAACACAGAAGTTGAACCAGCTCTGTCTTAGAGGTTGAAGCAGAGAAAGCCTGGATTATCCTATATCTTTAAAGAAGTGGGTGGGACTGCATTAAGAAATAGATAAGGCTGATTTATAATTCACATTAACTTTTTTTCCCCCTGAGAAGATGCTTAGTTTAAGAATGCTGAGGGGGAATTATTCTGTTGAGAAGATTAAACAGCTTTCCTATAATCTCATTTACACTATTCCAGTGCTCAGCAAACGATTTCTTCATGTAAAGGCATTTGCTGGATGCTGTGTTGAGGGTGATATAAAAAAAAAAGCCGTGGCCCTGCCCTTAAGGCAAACTTCTTCTTGGGCTACTTTTAAATTATCCTTAGTAGGCTCAAAATTAGTACTACCTGCTCACTCTTCTTTGAAAGATGATGGCTAAACGAGGGCCTCTTCCTGTTGCTAGGAGTAAAACCAGGTCATTTTGAGATGCACGAATCAACAGGAGAAGGAAAGTGAGCAGACTTTGTGTGTGTGTGTGTGTGTATAGTGTGTATAGTGTGTGAGTGTGAGGTTCACTACCATGTACAGTGCCTGGCACACAGTAGGCCGGCTCTCAGTGAATGTTTGCTGAATGAATGAACACTGTGTGTGGACAGGAATTTCTGCATCCCTGGGAGCATGTATGTTTTCCCTGGGAGGTGTGACAGGGTCTGCAAAGAACTGGGAAGATGGGACAGGATTTAGACAGCAGCCAAGGTTGTCTAGCAGTTCAGGGTCAAGGGACTCAGAGAAGATCCCGCAGTCAAGGTGAGAAGGAGGAAAGGTTCCGAGTCCAACTGCCCTGACTTGGGATTCCAGCTTTGTTACTTATGAGCTGTGCGACCTGGTCACCTGGCCTTTCTGAAAAGGAGGCTGGTGACAGGTGGACTTCCTGGAGGAGGATGGGCCCCTCTTTCCTAGGCAGGTGTTTTCAATGGGCAGCAGAGCCCAGGATTCCCTTGGCTGGAGCAGAAGAGATTCAGGGCCAGGAGTGTGCTGAGGGGGGCAGAAGCAGCCCCCGCATGCTGTGAGCTGGCCCAGCTTCCCATAAGGAAGGAGGGCATGCTCCCAGAGGGACAAGTATTATACAAAGGGCTCTCAGTTTTTCAGGCAGCTGGAAGCCTGGGGTTTGTGGGAGGTTTGAGTGGGGCCAGGTGGAGAAGAAGGGATGCTGGCAGGTGCTGCCTGGAAAAGTCTTAAATTCCACAAGGACAGAACTGAACATTTGTCTCCCCACCTTCCCCAGAGCCCAAGTCAGGAAAGGAGAACAGTATTATTCTGGCTCAAAATATGAAGTCATCTTACATCCCTTCCTCTCCTCACCTCCCACATCAGACACCCAGTCACCAAGGCCCATCACCTCCACTTCCTAGAGCCTGCTACAACTGTCTAATTCTCCTCTGCTGTACCATTGCCACAGTTCACGGTCCCCACGGAATACAGTCTCCAGGCACGGGAAACGTGACTTATCTTTTTAAGAAACCTCTTCCCTACGTTGGCTGTTTCATGATCCCCGTCATTCGTAGAATTCTGACCTGCGTGAATGGGCCCTGCCTCCTGTCCGGATGCTCTACCCCACTTCGCTGAGCAAAGAGTTCCAGAAACAGAGACAATATCCTCTTCTAGATGAGCTTTGTAATAAAACCAGGTGTCTCCCTTCATGTTACAAAAAAAAGCCTCTGGTGAAAGCTCACTATAGTCAAGGCACTGGCACGTAGTGCTCTATGCCTTATCTTATTTCATCCTCACTACAACCCTGAACTTTAGGGACTTCTACCACTCCCATTTACAGATGGAGATGCAGGGGGAAGCTACATAATGTCACCCAGATCAGTTCACTAGTCAGTGACGGCGTCAAACCAGCCAGCCTGACTCCCCAAAGGGAAATTGTTCCTTCCCTCCTGTGTCTTGTATTGATCACCTTCGATGGTTGGGCCATATTTGAGCACATATTTGACTGACACATTAACCAATTTGTCTCTTGAAGCAAACCTGGGAAGTGGGGAAGTCAGGGAATATTATCCTTATTTTTCAGAAAGGCAAAGTGAACTCAGATATAATCTCTAAATAGTAACGATGACGATGACAATAATGACATTACGCCGAGTGGCTAACACGCACTGCAGAGCACGCTGGCCTTGCCAGGGCAACACTCCATGTGGACCATGTGTGCAATAACTAAGGTCACACGGGCACTCACCCAGGAGAGGAGCCCGGCCAGATTCCAAGGGGACTGTCCAGGGGCAGAAGACAGGGGCAGAGAAGACCCAGAGCCCACAGTTCTTACACCCAGAGGCGACCTGGGAGGACAGGAGGGAGTGAAATAACAAGGGCTGACTGGCCATACTGACAGTACAAAGTACCACGCATACAAGCCCCAGCATCTCCCAAATGGTCCTCGCTTGTCAGGTGGCAGTTCTGACGTCTGGCTTGGGTTGTTTGTCCTCTTGTTTACAGCCAGTGCTGTAAGTCTGGGGAATCACCACCCACACGTTGGGCTGTGGTGACCAACATCTTTCCTCTTCTCTGGGGAACTTCTACACTTACTAATTCCTTTAATGTTTGGTCTCAGGACCCCTTTATACTCTTACAGGTTATTAAGGACCCTAAAAAGAGATTGTTGATATGGGCTATTTCCACTGATATTTACCATGTTAGAAATGAACAGCAAGACATAAAAAATATGTATTAATTCATTTAAAAATAATAACCCCTTACATGTTAACATAAACGCTATCTATTTACAATAAATAACTGTATTTTCCAAAACAAAAACTACTTTACTAAGAAGATAGGCCCTTTTATATTCATGAACTACTGTTGGTGCCAGGATGCAGAGCTTGGCTTTAATAGTTTGTGATTTTGCAGGAATTCTACTGAAAGCATTTCAGACCTCCTTTTTTCTCAGCACTAAGATTATATTTAGATACATTTTAATGGATTTCTTTGGACGCTCAATGCCAGCATCTACACTTCCAATTAATTGTGTCAACTCTGCAGTTCCTGCAGGCTAACAGAGTTACCTGCAAAATGTGCTTTGGCTCGTTGTAATTAATAATGTGACCTTCTGAAACGGGAACCAAAAGCTTCTGGAGCAGGAAAATTGTTCACCTGAATTCAGTGGATGGTGGCCAGAGCCAGGCCTGAGCTGCAGTGTCTGTCAGTAGTGAGGCTGAAAGTCAGAGCACCTAAGAGAGACGTGTGAGAGCAAATGCAAGAGGAGAAGGAGAAAGCAAGGAAATCCATAAATCAGGAGTGATGTTTATGTTTCAGGAAGCTCGCGAACATACCAAATGACAAAATAAATGCGGTGGTGGTCTTTGGAATATGCTTTGAGGAAGCCTCTTCTGATCAGTATTGGGCTAGCCTGGAGTCCTTCCCTAAGCCGCCCAGCCTCCACGAGTCTTCCGTTGAGGCAGGTCTGTGCCACAGAGCTGTTCTCCACTGACTTCTGCCTGACTGGGGCGCCTGCGTCCTGTGCCCCCTGCCACTATTCTTCCCCCACGGAGTTCCCTGAGCATACACAATTTTCCTCACTCAACTTTTTAAAATACTATTTTATTGGGCTTCCCTGGTGGCTCAGTGGTTAAGAATCCACCTACCAGTGCAGGGGACACGGGTTTGAGCCCTGGTCCGGGAAGATCCCACATGCCGCGGAGCAACTAGGCCCAGGCGCCACAGCTACTGAGTCCGTGTGCCACAACTACTGAGGCCCGCGCGCCTAGAGCCCGTGCACTGCAACAAGAGAAGCCACCACAATGAGAAGCCCGCGCACCGCAACGACGAGTAGCCCCTGCTTGCCGCAACTAGAGAAAGCCCGCGCACAACAACAAAGACCCAATGCAGCCAAAAATAAATAAATAAAATAAATAAATTTATATATAAGAAAACTATTTTATTATTTTTGTTTGTAATTGTGGTAAAATACATATATATAAAATTTACCATCTTAACCATTTTTAAGTGGCATTAAGTACACAGTCACATTGCTGTACGACCATCACCACCACCATCCATCTTCAGAACTCGTTCCATCTTGTAAACCTGAAACTCTGTACCCATTAGGCAATAGCTCTCTGTTTCCCCCTCCCCTCCAGCCCCTGACTACCACCACTCTACTTTCTGTCCCTATGAATCTGACTCCTCTAGGTTCCTCGTATAAGTGGAATCATACAGTATTTGTCCTTTCGTGACTGGCTTATTTCACTCAGCATAACGTCCTCAAGGTTCATCCATGTTGTAGTATGAGTCAGAATTTCCTTCCTTTTTAAGGCTGAGTAATATTCTGTTGTATGGATACACCACACTTTGTTTATCCATTTATCTGTCAGTGGACACTAGGGTTGCTTCTACCTTTTGACTACTGTGCATAATGTTGCTGTGAACATAGCTGTACAAATATCTCTTCGAGTCTCTGCTTTCAATTCTTTTGGGTATATATGCAGAAGTGGAATTGCTGGATCATATGGTAACTGTACTTTTAATTTTTTTAGGCATTGTTTTTCATAGCACTGCATATTTTACATCCCCACTAGCAGTGCACAAGGATTCCAATTTCCCCACATCCTTGCCAACACTTTTTATTTTCTGGGGTTGTTTTGATAGTAAGTAGTCATCCTAATGGATTCTCACTCATCTTTGAATCCTCCGCAACAGGACATGATACAGTGCATGGCCCAAGGGATGACCACAGGGAGTGGCTTTTAAATGGAATGTCCTTTTGTTTCAATAACATGTTGAACTAAGTCTCCCTCTGACCAGCCTGCTCAACTTCACCAAAGGCATCTTTGTCACTGCACAGTGGTGACCTTTATCAGCGATGAGAGACCTTTGCACCTGAAGACAGTACCTCTCAACACTTCCTGTTCATACATGGGAAGATTTGACATTGTAACAATGTATATCTTTCCCAAAACAATCTGTAAAATCATGTTGGATCTTGATACCATAATATAAAATTCATCTAAAAAATAAGCTTATGAGAAAAGACACAAAAATCCTGGAAAGGAAGAATGGGGGACACAGGGAGATTATATTTTGCAGTTATTCAAATACGTTAACACAATGTGCACAGGAATCAGAGGGCTGCTGCCCGCCTGATGCAGAGATTTCTGTTCAGCTCCCTTTCCTTGCTGTGGCCTGAGGTTTACTATGACAATCGCACATCACAGCACTGCTGTCAGCTTTGCCCTCAGGGCAACTTCGTTCCTTCAGTTTACTCACTACTTTCTGCTCCCAGCTCTGGTTCTGACTCAGAGTTTGTTACCCTTTCTTTAGGAAGGAGGGTTCCTTGGAGATTTTCCCTACTTCCTGCAAGCACAGCAATCCCAAAATTAAATTCCCTTTAAGATCTAGGTGTTCTGGAGCAAATGCGGGGCAATCAGCAAACTATCAATTATGTCACTGTGCTAAAAATAGATTCATTTGAGGAACTCAAATAATACTTTGAACGTTATAAATATCTTGCCTTAGTGGAACCAAGGTGGACAGACCCAATGGCTGGGCAGTGACAGTGCCCTGACCAGACTTCAAGCCCCTAGTGCCCAGCAAATCCCCCTTTCAGATGCTAAGATGTCACATTGTCTTTGTCCAGTGGTTTGTGACTTGATGACCAGTGTTTTGTGATCTGGGAGCCCAACTAGGTCTCTAGAAAAACACGGAATAAGAAATGACCTCATCATTGGCCCCTCTACCTTTTTATTGCTGGGCCAACCAGCTCTTCTTTTTATAGATTTTTAAAAAATAAATTTATATATTTTATTTTATTTTTGGCTGCATTGGGTCTTTGTTGCTGCGTGAGGGCTTTCTCTAGTTGCAGCAAGTGGGGGCTACTGTTCGTTGCAGTGCGTGGGCTTCTTATTGTGGTGGCTTCTCTTGTTGCGGAGCACGGGCTCTAGGCGCGTGGGCCTCAGTAGTTGTGGCACACAGGCTCAGTAGTTGTGGCTCGCGGGCTCTGGAGCACAGGCTCAGTAGTTGTGGCACACGGGCTTAGTTGCTCTGTGGCATGTGGGATCTTCCCAGACCAGGGCTCAAACCCACGTCCCCTGCAGTGGCAGGCGGATTCTTAACCACTGCGCCATCAGGGAAGTCCTATAGTTTTTGTTTGTTTGTTTGTTTGTTTTAAAGCTTTTTATGGGGATTGACTTTTTTTTTTTCTTTTGGCTGTGTTGGGTCTTCGTTTCTGTGCGAGGGCTTTCTCTAGTTGCGGCAAGCGGCGGCCACTCTTCATCGCGGTGCGCGGGCCTCTCACTATCGCGGCCTCTCTTGTTGCGGAGCACAGGCTCCAGACGCGCAGGCTCAGCAACTGTGGCTCACGGGCCTAGTTGCTCCGCGGCATGTGGGATCTTCCCAGACCAGGGCCCGAACCCGTGTCCCCTGCATTAGCAGGAAGATTCTCAACCACTGCGCCACCAGGGAAGCCCCCAGTCCTATAGATTTTAACAGAGGATCCTTCTAGGCTTATAGACAAGCCAGAATTCCTATGTTGTGCTTATTGAAAGCTAACTTCGCCCCGCCCCGGCTTTACTGAGATATAATTTACATATAACACTGTGTAAGTTTAAGATGTACAATGTGTTGTGAAATCCAAGCTTTTTTTTTTAAAATAAATTTATTTATTTATTTATTTATTTATTTATTTATTTATTTTTGGCTGCATTGGGTCTTCATTGCTCCGCGTGGGTTTTTCTCTAGTTGTGGCGAGCGGGGGCTACTCTTCTTTGTGGTGCGCAGGCTTCTCACTGCGGTGGCTTCTCTTGTTGCGAAGCACGGGCTCTAGGCGCACGGGCTTCCGTAGTTGTGGCTCTCAGGCTCTAGAGCGCAGGCTCAGTAGTTGTGGTGCATGGGCTTGGTTGCTCCACGGCATGTGGGATCTTCCCGGACCAGGGATCGAACACGTGTGCCCTGCACTGGGAGGCAGACTCCTAACCACTGCACCACCAGGGAAGCCCAATCCAAGTATTTTTAATGCTGGACAATGAGGAGCGGGAACAACCAGACAGACTTCTGCTGTAACCTACACCCTCAAGTTCCTCCCTCTGTGGACAGTGGGCCACGCAGGCACGTGGAAAATTCCAAGACATGTTCCTCCCCCAGAGCCAGTTAAGACTCAGCTGAACCTGGGCTGGGAATCAGGACACCTGGATTCTGGTCCAGCTCATCCTGCAAATACCAGTTTTGAACATTTGCAGAAATCTACTGCCCTACCTGGATCTTAAAGCATCTGGATCTTAGAGATGACTTCATCACAGTATTTAAAGAGATATTGTGAAGATTAAATGGCTACTTCAGAAATGTTATTCAAATGGAACACAGTAGTAGCAGTGGCATCAAACTCTCACTGAACACCTAAGATACTTAGGTGTTAGCACAATGGGCAGCTGTATAATCAGCCTAGGTGGAGAGACTGGATTCATAAATAAAATCTAAATAACTGTGTGAGGAAGTACATGACAATATGTGCCTTTCTGAAAGTGTGACCCACAGAAGAGGTCCCTCAAAATACTTCATAAAATCAGTTTGGAAAATTCTAACCACTCCCTTGGGAATTTACAAGGGATATTAATTTTTAAAAATTTTTGGTAGATCCCACAGCAGGTAACCCATTGTGGGAACCCAGTGTAGGAAGTCCCGATTTCCTACATTCACTTGGCCACAGAGCTTATTTTCAGCACTGACATCAACAGGAGCACATTTTGGGAAAGCTGACCCGGACCTTTACACTTCGGAAGAACTGTCACACAATAAGAGCTCAGTGGAGACATGAGCAAGCAAGGAGTGTCCACCCAAGGGAGAAGAAAAGGAGCTGGAGCAGAGCAGTCTGGCAGGTAAGTTTAGAGAAGAAGAAGATGATGCCTGGAAAGGCCTGAGCGCCAGGCGAACGGACCAGACTTATAGGAGGAAGCTGTGTGTCATGTTCCTTGATGGGCTCCTCCTAAGAGACCCGTGAGAAGCTCCCAGGTTGCCCATAGCCCTTGGTGAGCACACCAGGACCCCTTTGCTGTCTCCATCCCCAGGCAGGAGAAGACAATCAAATTGGGTCTGTGTTGCCTCTAGCCCTCTCTTAGACGGGCGGTTCTCAAACGTCAGCCTGCATGAGAGGAACATGCAGAGGTGGCTGAAACAGATCACTGGGCTCTACTCAGTGCTTCTGATTCAGTAGGTCTCAGAGGAGCCTGAGAATTTGCATTTCTAATAAGCTAAGGGGATACCAATCTGCTGGGCCAGAGCCCAGCCTTCAAGTAGTCCTTCAGGAATACATTTATCCCCGACACTCTGCCCACCAACAGCTTCTGCCCTGGTGGCTTACAGAGGACATAGATGATGGGGCCATTTTAAATGGAACTTGAGAGACAGATGGCTACAGTCAGCTTCCTCACTCACCTGTTTCCCCACAGAAACAGGAAGCGGCTTGGTACTTGGGCCAGGTCAGGGCTTGCAAACTCAAACCCTAGAGGTGTCTGGGTAGCCAATGAAGATGAGTGAAGCAAGCTGGAGAGCCCAAGCTGAGACTCAGCTCACGTCAGCTGGTGTCACGCTATGGGGTGGGGCCCATGGCACCATGTAGGTATCATTGTCACCTTTCCATAGGTGAAGAAATAGGCTCAGTGAGGATGGATACTGGGTTCAAGGTGACTCAGCCAGGAGTGAAAGAGCCCAGATTCCAATTTAAGGGGTCTAATTCCAAAATCTTTGTCCTTTCCCCTATACAATATTGTCTCTGAGTGTGTCCCACCTCCAGGTCATGGCACAGGCACTTACAAAGGGTTTGTGGGTTGGGGAGGAGTGAGGAGATATGCAGAGCCCTCCTGGAGATCTGGAACATTTATATTTGCTATTTTTTTCTGTTGCTATTCTGAGGCAGAGCCACAGGCACAGAGCAGGCTCCCATGAAGAATGCCTGGGTTGGCTAAGTGCTCTCGGCTATGCTCTACCAGGTTTAATCCTCCTGCTTCCCTAGTACCAGCTTTCCACCCCGGTTCCTTGCCTCAGAGTTCATCAAGCCTTAATTGGAAATAGAAATGCAGCCTCTTGCCTGAGTCACAGGATGACAACAAACCAAGATAAATTAGAGTGAAGCTTGCATGATCTTGAGCTTCTTCTGCTAACGAAGCAAATGCAAGCTGGAAATCTGCAGCCAATTTAAAGAGATGGTCCCTGTCACGGTCTGTAGCCACAGAGTAAGGTTGCCGGCTTTTATATTTGTGGCAGCATCAAGCTCCCAAGTGTCTATTTCAGCTTCCTCATCAATCCTTTTTAAAATTTGACTAGGAATAACAACCGTCACACCAAATATCTCCCATGTCACATCACGCAGAATATAAGGAAGCATTAGAGAGTGCAGTCCCACAAATTCAACCCACTTATAATGCAGGTTGTTAATAAGATATGACAGACAGATTAATTTTGTTCATAAATCCCCAGACTCATCTTAGACCATGTTTTGCCCCAACACTCACTATTCTTTTGACATATTAAGGGATATGGGGTGAGTTGAACTTCATTTTTCTTCTATGCATTGCCCCCAAATTGGCCAGAGGGGAGGGATGAGGAAGAGAAGGCAAGGACATATAGAATTAATAGAATTATTAGCATTAATAAGTGAATTTTTAGAATTAGTACATGAATTTTGAAAGTCCTTGAGCTACAAGGGCAATATATAAGTACCAACTGTATTTCTTCATACAAACAACATAGAAAATACAATTTAAATTTTATTTTACAAGTACAATTGCATAAAATGTATCAAATATTTAGGAATAAATATAATGAAAGATGTTCAAGACCTCCACAGTGAAAACTAAAAATCAGGACAGGAGACTTTAAAGACTATCTATAAAAATAGAGGGAATATACAATGTTCATGAAATAGAGCAATCAATATTGTGAAAATATCAGTTCTCCCCAAACTGAAGTATAGATTCAATGAAACCAGAGTCAAGTCTCAGACGAATGTTTCTTGGGGGAAATTGACAGGTAGATTTTAAGGAAGTGCAAAAGGCAAGAATAGCCAAGCCAATACTGAAGAACAAAGTTGGAGGATGTTGAGACTTAATTTACAATTGCATTAATTAATGCAAATTTGGGTAAATAGGTCAATGGAACAGAATGGAGAGTCTGGAAAGAGATCCACACAAATGCTTCATCTGACTGTCACAAAGATAACACTGCTGTGCAGTTGGGGGAGGAGGTTCTTTTCAATAAATGGTATAAAATTCCCTACTTCACACTATTCACAAAACCCAGTTCCAGATAGATTACTGATTTAAGTGTGAATATTAAGTTATTAAAGCTTCTAGGAGATAGCATAGGAGAATATCTTCATGACTTTAGGGTAGGCAAAGATTTCTTCAATGGGACACAAAAAAGCATGAATACTTAAGGAAAAGGTTGATAAGTTGGAATTCATTAAAGGTAAGAACTTTTAGAGAAAGGCCCTTCTCTAATCTTCCCTTCTCCTTAAAAGAAAAAAAAGAAAAGAAATAAAAATTTAAAACTTTTGGTCATCAAAACCCCATTAAGGAAGTGAAAAAGTACCCACAGAGCAGGAGAAAATATTTGCAATCCATATGTTAATAACATAAAGAACTTCCACAAATCAATGAAAAAGTCAACTCAATAGAAAAGTGGGCACCTTACATAAAAGGATATAAAATACATGAAATAGGCTCAACATCAGGGAAATGCAAATTAGTCATCGGGGAAATGCAAACTAAAACCACAAGAAAAATCCAAACTCTGACCCAGTAATTCCACTATTAGGTATATATATCCCACAGAAGTATCTCTTCTTCTTAGCATCTCTCCCACATTTTCCAGCTCCTAGGGGCCCCTTTGCCCTGTTCCTCTGGCCCGAGAGACAGACCTGCCTGTGACTTGGGCTGCCTTCTGAGCAAAGCAGTGAGAGAAAAGAGAGAGGAAAAAAAATAACCAGCATCCTACCTGCTTAAGGAGATGGATGTTCTCTAGGGGGCAGGACTGGGAGAGAGAGAGAAAACAAAAACAACACAGGGCTTTCCCCCTGCAGCAGTATGGAAGCGTGGAAACTATAGAATGCATAGAAAGTGATGAGATGGTATACAGGTATAGCATAAACCAGGACAAAAATAAAATCTATAATTGAACATTAAATTTCTTTGTTGCTTCCTGACCAAAAAAAAAAAAAAAAAAAAAGTGAGGGGTGATGACTGCATTGGATTGAATGTTTGGACTCTCTGACTATATCTAAAACTTTGGTTAAATTTCCCCATTTTTAAGAATTGTCTTTTTTATCCTCCAGCAATGGTTTCTGAGCTGGCAGACAGCTTCCCAGAGAGTCTGGGGCTGCCACAGTGTGGCCAGTGTTGCAGGGAGTAGACCATTTGGCCTCTGAAATATCTGCTTCTGGTCAGCATCAGCTCCAGGTACCACAGGGGAAGTTGAAAACAGAATCACAGGTGTCTCCAAGGGTCCAAGAATCAGAGAACAGGCCAGATATCTGTTCTTTGTTCTATTCATTCATTCAATACATGCTTATTGGGTGACCCATGCGTGCCTGGAACTAAGCTATTGATCGAACTGCACACTTATTCATTATTCTACTTCCTTAAATTCACACACCTTTTGCTCCCAGACCTGGAATGAGTGCTGACCTTGTAGCCCTTGTCTGAGTGTCCTAAGACCATGGGGTCAAGGAATTGGCACTGGGACCCAAACACCAAACCTGACACTGTAGGCAGCAAAGGAAAGAGCCACATTTGGGACCATCTTCAGGGGGAACTAGCCACTTAGCTAAGTGACCCCAGGTAAGCACTTCACCTCTCTGAATCTCATTCTTCTTCTCTACAAAATGGTGTAAACACAGTGACTTCCTCAGAGGGTTATTGTGAGATTAAATGATATAAGTCTATAAAGTGGATACCAGACGGAGTTGAATCTTTACTCAACAAAAGTGATGCTTTCCCATTTCGTCTCTCCCTCCCCTCCCACAGTCTCTCATCTGCTTTGGCCATTTCCCTCCAGGACCTTGAGACACCTGGCTCCAGAGGACACGCCCTTCTCCCCAGGGGAGCCCTCCTCTGCCTCCGAGGAACATGGGAAAAGCAAGCAGCTCATTCTCTGCACCATCAGCCCTGTCTGGTGAGGACTTCATGAATTTTTAAAATGAGGAAGAAATGTAATAAATGTGTATGTACCTCAGAAAGCTGTAAGGCAGCTCTCCTCAAAGTTTAAAGTTCACTCAGACTGCTTGGGAACTTGTGAAATGCAGGTGTGATTCAGTTGGTCTAGGGTGGGGCCTGGGAGTCTGCATTTTTACCAGGCAATGCTGACGCTGCTGGTCATGGATTACACTCCAAACGGTTCTATGTCAAAGCACACAGACCCAAGCTTCCATGCCCAGCAGCTGCCTGTGTCCCCATGAGCCAGTCCCTTCCCACTCTACCCGCTCCTGCTCACCCCTCCAGAAGGCAAGCTCTGAGGATGGTCCCTTCTCCTCCCAGGCTAGGCCCAACCACCCTTGACACTGGTGACCATTGGTTCTTCCCTTCCGTGGGCTGTGGGCACCAGGGAGGAAGAGGGCCAATCATCCCGAAGAGCATCCCTACAGCAGCCGCTGCAAGACCTCCGCCGAGGAGCACTGGCAGCCGAGCCCTGAGCCCTGAGCCCTGCCTCAGTGAGCTGTCCTTTCCCCCTCTGCCCTGGGCACAGACCAGAGAAGCTGGGCCTCCAGGGAGCAGAGCTTGCTTTCCAATTTTGGAGAGTCCTCTTAACCCCCTGATCTTTTAGCTTTTCAAGCTCTATCACTTACTGACTATGCGACTTTAGACTGTTACCTCCTTTTCCTGAACCTGAGGATCCTCATTTGTAAAATTAGGAATAAAACTACACACCTGTGTTCGTAGCAACACTCTTCTACAATATCCAATAGGTCACCCAAGTGTCCACTGATGGATGAATGAATAAGCAAAATGTAATATATATATATATATATATATATATATATATATATATATATATATATACATACATATACATATATGTGTGTGTGTGTGTGTCTGTGTGTGTGTGTATAGTTGACCCTTGCACAGGTCATGCACAGGTCCACTTACACACGGATTTTTATCAACAGTGAATAATACAGTACTACATGATCTGTGGTTGGTTGAATCCATGAATGTGGACCTGTGGAGATGGAGGAAACTTGGTTGAGGCCAACTATAAGTTACATGTGTGTTTTCTTACCCTCTCTTCACTCCTTCTGACAGCCTCATGCTCAGAACTTCCTTACAGATCCAGAAAAAAAAAAAACCCCACAAAAACAGTCAGCTGGAGGTGCTTGTATATCCTCTTTCAAATTCTGAGTTGGACATGAAATTCCCAGTGTGCACCAGCCCCACCCTTAAATGGGAAGTGGACCACTGACCATCAGATTCAGTGCCAAAGATTTTAGGCAACTTAAATCAGTCACCAAGGACTAAATTTGTCACCACTCTGCAGCCATTTACACAGCCATTATTCTTGTCAAGATGACTAGTGAGTTGACCCATGAGTAGCTTAGGGGCTGAATGGCAGCCAAATACACAAGTGATATACTTAGGAGAAGCTCCAAAATCACCAACCAACTCCAGCTCACGGAAGCAGGTAAACCTACACTCGGGTGACTTTGGCTGGAGTGACACGCTAAGACATAAAGAGCATGTGCTTTGAAATTAGGCCCACCTGGGCTTAAATTGAATTTTGTTACTCACTAGCTGTGTGAAGATGGACAAGTTACTTAACCTTCCTGGGCTGAGTTTCCTTAAATGTAAACTGGAAATAATATTGGCATCTATATTTGTGGGTAAAGTGTGTAGCAGATCTCCCCAAAGAGGGAAAATGCTGAATAAACCTGACACCAGGTGGGTACTCAAGATCTGGGAGCTACCGCTGACGCTGTGTAGGATGAGTCGTAAGAAGGCTTCCGAGGAAGGTGACTCAGAAGTAGGGGAAAGATGAATATAGATGCATCTCATCTTTTCTGGAAATTTGCTTCCTTGCACAGTCCTCCTCGATAGGCTGGGGCATGGCATCCTCCAAAGCCTTGAACGTTCTCCTTGGAATGCCCTTTCTGCACTGCTTAGTGGCCACTATTACATTTTAAACAGCCATATTGATTTTTCCTTCCCTTTACCAGCAAAATCCTCCAGGCTCTGTTGACAGAGCAAAGTACATGCTCTACTCTTTCAAGCTCTCTTCAAGGGCAGGGCACTGCGTCAGCTCTTTATGCCTGGATTTGTGGAGAAAGCAGGTTGGGGATGCTGCAAGATCTCTGCAGATCACCTGTCCATTCCTGGCCAGTGCAGGCAAATCAGAATCATGCAAGACAGGGATAGTTGGAGTTGACTTGGGGAGATGTGTAGACTCTTTTTTATATTTTTTTTCATGATAAGGCAAGGGAGTCGGATGAAATTCCAGAGCTCTGGCTCACTTGTCTTTTCCCTTCGGATAGGCATTGTGTTTCCACACCCACTACTCTAGCTTGTGAGGGCAGGTGGCTGCTGCCAGCTCTTGCGGATACAATGCCCAGGATGCTAGATGCCGACTCCTCACCTTCAATGCTTGTGACTCAGCCAGAGTGCAGACATGTAGAAGGTGGCAGCATGGCCATATTGTGAGGACTGACCCTGGTGGTCTTGCCTGATGCCTCCCTCTGCATGTTTGCTAGAAACACCTGCCCACTGGATAATGTCCACTGGGAGTGATGGAGAGAAGAGCCCTCCAGTGTCCTCACAGCCAAAGTTTTCCAGAGAAACAGAACTAATATATATAGTGACTTTGTATCTATAAAGCAATTTACTATAAGGAATTGGCTCATGCCATTATAGCCAGTGACAAGTTTCAAGATCTACAGGGTGAGTCATCAAGTTGGAGACCCAGGACAGCCAACGTAGTTCCAGTAGGAGTCCGAAGGCCTGAGAACCAGGAGGACCATCCAAGGGCTGGTAGGCTCGAAGCCCAGGAAGAAGTTTCCACTTGTGTCCAAAGGCAGAAAGGCTGATGTCCCAGTTCGAAAGCAGTCAGGCAGGAGGAATTCTCTCTTATTCATGAGATGGTCAGCCTTTTTGTTCCATTCAGGTTTCAGCTGATTGGATGAGGTCCACCCACATTCGGGAGGGCAATCTGCTTTTATTCAGTCTACTGGTTCAAATGTTAATCTCATCCAAACACCCTCACAGAAACACCCAGAATAATGTTTGACCAAGTATCTGGGCACCCTGCGGCCTAGTCAAGGTGACACATAAAATTAACCATCACATCAAACAATTCATGTTGTGATTATAACATTCTGAAACACTGATAATCCACACCCAACCAGTCTGGCTACAAAAATATCAACTCTTATTTCCTTTCATTTCCAAGGAACTAAATACTGAAGCCAGAGGGAAGAAGCAGCTTCCACTTGAACCCTATCATATGAAATTTTAGGATTTAGCATTTCCTTGGGACAATATAGAGGATGGCATACTGAAAAGAGCTTGGATTTATGGTGACATGACATAGATCCAAATCCCAGCCCTGACACTTGCTGGCTGTATCACTTTGGGCAAATGACTTAACATCTCTGGATCTTGGTTTTCTCATCTGTAAAACAGGATGACAAAACCTCCCACCTACACTGTTCTGTAAAAAATGAGATAAGGTAAAAGAGTGTCTGAAAGATGATCAACCATGCCAACACCTTCATAACGTGACATTGAAATGGAGGAAAATTCCACTGTGAGACCAGAGCACAGAGGGTGTGTTGATTTAGTCCCAACATAACTGCTACATGGTAGACACTAAAGAAATATTGAATGAATAAATGTATACATGAATTTCAGGCCCCTCACATGAATTGTGAGCTCTTAAAAAGCAGATACCAAATTTTGTCTTCCTACATTTAACACAATGCTGTGTTCACATATTAAGCTTCCAAAAATGTATTAGGATAGGTTATTAAAGCTTGAAATTCAAAAAACGAAGGGTTTGTTCATAAGCAATTCAAGTCTGGGAGATTGACTACTTTATAAAAATGTGAAACTATTAGATATTCATTTTTTGTGTCATTCCTCTTAGTGTGTCAGAGATTAAAATCACATTTAATAGCTTTTTGTTATGTTCACACCATCCAGCCACATTTTCAGTTCAATAATCCACCCACTACTGAAGCCATTACTTCTCACTTGGGGGAAGAGAATAATTCTCTTTCACTCAAAGAGGGCACGTTGGTCTATTTTACTCCCTCCAATATCACCTATAAAATAATTTCTGATTTTCTAGTTTTCATTTTAATGTGACCTTTTTCTGTAATGAATAAAAATGTGTTCATCAACTAATCTCAGTGAATTTTATTTATGAAAATGAATGCCAGGGCTCTATGCAGAGACTTCCTTGTTATGTTAACAAAAGGAAAAAGGCTGAGTCACCAGGCTTATGATTCATTGACTTAGCAGGACAGTGAGTCAGTTGGGCCCTGACTGGAGATTGTAAGCATAACAAGGGAGCCAGGTAGATCTGGGCCCCTCGAGTTGCGAATATGGAACAAGGGAGCAGGTCTACAATGGGCAAAACATTTCAATATACATTTCTCCAAAAATTATATATAAGTGGCCAATAAGCACATGGAAAGATGCTCACTATTATTAGCTATCGGGGGAATTCAAAACAAAATTACAATGAGATACTACTTCACACTCACTACAATGGTTAGTTATAATCAAGAAGTCAGATAAGAGCAAGTATTGACAAGGATGTGGAGAAATTGGAATGCTTATATATCACTGGGGTGAATGTAAAATGGTATAGTCATCTTGGAAATGGTCCAGCAGTTCCTCAAATGGTTAAACATAGAGTTAAAATAGCAATGCCATGCCTAGATATTTACCCAAGAGAATTGAAAACAGACGTCCACATTAACACTGGTACCTGAATGTTCATAGCGGTATTATTCATAATAGTCAAAAAATGGGAACAATCAAATGCCCATCAACTGATGAATGGATAAGTAAAACGTGATATCCACATGATGGTATATTATACAGCGATAAAAAGAAATGAAATACTGATACATACTACACATGGATAAATCTTGAAAACATTACAATAAGTGAAAGAAGCCAGTCACAAAGGGCTAGAGGTTATATAATCACGTTTATATGAAATGCCCAGAATAGGCAAATTTTTAGAGATAGAAAGTAGATTAGCAATTGCCTAGGGCTGAGGGGGATGAGAGTCATGACAACTCATGTTCACACAACCTGTACATGAATGTTTATAATGGCCTTTTTTTTTTCTTTTATTTCTTTTTGGCTGCTGGACGCCAGGGAGGTCCTGAAAGATATTTTCAAATTAATTGTGTCCAATTTTCTCGATTTTCAGGCAAAACAACAACAACAAAACACACCAAGTTTCAGAGGAAATAAAGGAATTTCTCAAAGTCACACAACCTGTGGGGAGCAAAAATGGGACTAGAACATTCCCAGTCCCATTTTTCTGGGGAGGTAGGGCTCTCCTCGCCCTCTGAGAAACTGCTGGCCCTTCTTTGAAATGCCTATGTAAACAGGCCTGTGCTAGATGCTGGGCGAAGCAAGGTATATGCCCACCTCTCAGTGCCGTGCCAGGAAGGAGAAGACAGGAAGATGGGGAGAGGGAACCACAAGCTGGAAGATGGCACAACCACAACTGCCAACCCATTAGGAGCTGGAACTAAGCACACGTGCACACATTCATGCATAGATGTTTACATTACTTGGGGTTGCAGCAGATTGCTATTTGTCATGGAAGGTTCCATGGAAAAGATGTATACCCTGCTCAGCAAGGAGAATATGGGTCTTGAGGAAATCACTGAAGAGGGTGAGTGATGACACTTGATGGAAACTAAAGAGATATGCGAGGACTGCAAGCATTCTGGAAGGGTTTATCAGGCCATGTGACCTGAGGAAAGTCACATGACAACCCTCTCCTCACTTTCCTTTTGGATTATGTTGTCCTCACCAACACGGGACTACAGTTGAGGTCATGGGCATGCCAATGGATAAATGATTTAGAGCTGCTCGTTGCATATCCAGGACTCAGAGACCTTTTCCAGCTTCTTCCCTCTCCTGGGGAAATTCTAGGTCTTCTTAAGGAAGGTATCTGAGTGTTTCACATAGAATTTGAAGCCAATGTCTCTGCTGCACTGCGTATCAGATGCCTCATTCCTAAAAGGATGAAACCAATAGAGAGGGCTTCATATTACCCTGAGATATTAGACTTTGAGCTGTGTGTAGGGTCACAATGGGACTTTAGGCTGTCTCTCTTGCAGAAGAGGTTTTGGATGTTCTCTAAGCAAAAAGAAGAATAAACTGGGTATCTGATAGACTGCCAGACCGTGGTGGTGACCACTAAGTGTTCACCAAAACGTCTTTCATTTTTTCCCCAGGGTACACAACGAAACTACATTTCCCAGACTCCTTTGCAATTAGGCATGCTCACATGACTAGTTCTAGCCAACAGAAGATGAGAAGAAATTATGTATGTTATGGCTGAATGTAGAAGGGTCTGAGGATCTAAGGGTGGAGCTACATGATGGAAAGATCATGAATCAACACATCACTGAACTACATGAGCAAGACGTTATCTTGTACTGTATTACACTACTAAGATTTGGAGGTTGAGCTGTAATAGCACTTAGCCTGCCCTACTTATATTTCATCAGTCCTAAAATGCATATATTTCCATATTTTAATACTCCATCTTAGACTTGATGACATACAGTCATATGAGAATGCTAAAAGAGGCTTATCAATATGCTCACATTCACACAGCTAGTGTGATGCTGATATTCCAAGTCTCCTCAATATTGGACCAGAAGTTACTACAGTTGACTAACTCACAGCTCACGGTCACAGTGCATGGAACCATGGAATGTTATCCTTAGCATTCTGAATACTAACTATCTGGATTCTGTGACCGAGGTAGGGATCAAAGCTTGAACACCAGCTAGATTTGGGAGTGGTGGAGGGGAGGCGAGGTAAACCTGGTAAATCACTGAGAGCCCAATTGTGTCCAGAAAAGGGGAAGGCTCTTCTTTGAAGAACTGAGCTCAATTTCAAGTCTTGTCAGAATACAGAAAAGAGATGCCTCAGCCTCTAGCGTTAGTGTGTGTTCCTGTCAAACTGCCTTTGGATGTTAGATCTGCCATGTGTACCATGGTGTCTGGTTGCCAGGGTTACAATGCTCTCCTTGAACAGAAAATCAAATAGTTTCCTAAAACCCACAGGTAAAGGTCAGAGCAGGCAGAGCATGCTTCCTTTCTTGGTATATAAAGAGAAAAATATGCTGTATGGAAAGCAAGTACTTTAGATTCCTCCTTTGAGGCCAAGCTGGTAAAGATGATCTGGGTGGAAACTTCAGAGATGAGTTATATATAAAAGAGCATCTTGATAATGCAAAAGAAAACCCATAGCTGGACACTGGAAATGAATGCTGAAAAACTGAACCCAAGATTCCATGTCTTTAAGGGGTCATAGTCTCACATGAATCACCCCACGTTCTCTACTCTCAGCTAATCCGTTTCCTCTCCCAACTTTTAGAGTGAATAAGTCCGTACGGCTGAGGAATAGGAAACTCTGCATAAGTAGTGATGGAGCAGTGGAAGAAGTACATTTCCCAGATCCTATATGTGACTTAAATAATGGTTTGATTTTCTGCCTTTTCAGGGCTCAGACAGACTCAGGGGTAGCGGGGTGAAGGGGAGGGGGATATTCTCTGGCCAGGATAATTTAGTTTTGCAGCCCATGCTTGAAGAGACAGAGCACCTCTGGCTAGAGGAGTAACAGACTTTTTAAACACTCTTAGAGAAAGGGGAAGAGAGTTACCAGCTGTCCTGGGCTTGTTGCTTTTTATTTTTCTTATTGTAATTTTTACTACTGTTGATGCTTCTAATAATTTTGCTACTACTTCTGCTTCTAATACTATTAGTATTTATGACCCCTAGTTCTTCTAAAATAATTTCCAGTGAAAGTATTATAATTGTAATATATGCAAGTGTAACTGTACAGAAACATATAAAATGAAGTTTCCTTCTACATATCTTGATACCCAAGAACTACTTCTTATCAGTGATCAATCTAAAACATTTCTTGTGTTACTTCAGAAATATTCTATGTTCACATATAGACATACAAATATATTTGGACAGATGTGGGATTTAATATATACTGTTTCTCAACGTATTTTTATCACTTAACACTGTGTCTTGGATATATTTCCTTGTTAGCTCCTATAGAGCTATATATATGTGAGATACAAATTTGCAACATGGTTCAGTAGAAAGAGCGTGAGCTATAATTAAGGATATTATAGTCTGCTTTTCTTAAAGAGTGCTTATATTCCTTAGATGTTGGGTTATTTTGTTTTATGAATTAACTTGGCTTGACCCAGGAAGAAAAATATAATTAGCCTAAAAACCTTAACTTGAGCAACTCTTAAACAACGTTATTAGCTGAGTTAAGAAATGGGGCGGGAACATCTCAGGATGGAGAGGGAAGGAGTAGGTGTTGCAATCTGGGTTTAACTAACCCTTGCAAGTGTCTTTCCCAAATTTCTCAGGTGACCGTTACCCTCATGGTACCTCTGTCTGGGAGCTTTCACTCTGTCTTGTAAGAGGTTCAACCACTGGATCAGGGATGAAGGAACTGTGAGTGGGGGATGCTTAGAGGCTTGCCAATCTGCTCGCCACCATTACTACCAGCTCTGCCACCCCTAGCCAGGTGCAGCACTAGGGTGATCTTTGCATGTGTAAGTGAGATCATTAACTCCCTGACTTGAAGTCCTAGTACAGCTTAACATTATACTGGACTAAAACCAAAGTCTTTCTCATGACCTGCAAGGCCCTGCATGATCTGATTCCTGCCCATCTGCCTTATTTTCCTCTTTCCAATCTCCAGGAATTCCCATCAGTCAAACCCAACTAGAAGCCAGAAGACAAGAAAATCTATTAAGGTAATCCACAGAAGTCAGCATTTTGGTGAGGAGAGGAAAATGGCAGGGGTGAAAAGTGGCTCTGGAGGGGAATGAAAGGGATCCCACATGATAATCCCCAAAAGTTAAGAGGCACAGGCCTATGGGGCTAGTGGTTACTTAAGCTGGAAATCTAGGACTTTCTTGAGGAGCCATGTCTTACCTTGCCTCAAAGGATTATAGTCATCTAGTGTGAGGAGAGAATGTATGTGGCGAGGGGTGCAGGGATGCTGACACTCCCCCCAGTAGACTCTCTTCTCTCGAACCTTCCACCCCATGCAAATCAGAAAATGCCTAAATAAAGTGAGGGGGATATTTTCATTCCCTCTAGGACAGGCATCTTGGGAAACCTTAAGAGTCAATGAGCCTGCTCCATCCAAGGTAAGCATTTTAGTCTGTAAGTGGAGCAAGCTCATAACATCACTGAAACCTTAATCAAGGTCCTCTTGATCATCAAGATTCATGATTTAAAAAAAATTATTTATAAGTTGAACATTTTCCAAGCAATCCATGCAGAGTTCTATTTTTTTTTTTTCAAGAATAGAATGTAGTTTTTCTGCTTAAGATGTATGAGTGTGTGTGCCAGTGTGAGTGTGTGTGAGTACAAGGAGGTTAGCTGGGGTTTTGCCTGCTCTTCTCCCTTTCCTTATCTCAGCAGCACCTAGATAGCAGTTTGGAAAATAGTAAGAGAATTTCTGATATAGTCCAAGACTATAGTCCAAGAAGCCCAGTCCTAAGACTTCAGTCCAAGTTCATGCAGGCACTAGAGTTTTGAATCTCCTTAACACCTGGTCTAGGGCTCTATCAGGCTCCCTACCCTGCTTCCCATATGGTCTCTGGTACACTCACAAGTACATCATTAAGCAGATCCAAAGCATCTTAGATTTGGGAAAGGTATCACATGGAGTGATGGGGTTAGAAGAGGCAATAGAACAGATTGGGGGAAGGAGTGTGGTGCATGTCAAAAGAAAAAAACAAAGACATGGAGCAAATATTAAACCCAAAATGTATTTTCTGTTGACTTTTTTTTCTCAAAGCTGCCAAATACTTATGATTAGGGATGAGCAAGTCTTAATGCCACCATTTTATCAACTCATTAATCAAGAGGAAAGGCTTCTCATTCTTACAGATGTTAAGGATGAAATATTCTCAAAGCATGCAGGTCATAGATGACAGGTACTCCATCAGCCTAAAGTATTTTTGGAAGCAGTGGAAGTCAGTGAAAACTGACCTGGTTACTAGAGTCAGTTGGAATGCAAAGCTATTTTGATGGTTACCACAGGAAGCTGCTGCTACTGAAGAAATCATTGCCCTATCTGTTAAAATAATCTAATTGGGTATTGGCTGTCGGGCTTTTTTAAGTTTCCATAGAATAGAAGACTGAAGATCTTATTAAAGCTGTTCTGAGAAAAAGGCCAACCTACCTTTGAAATTTAAAGCACAAGCCAAGTAGCCCACACAATGAACTTTTGGGACATTCTCTTATTGTGTCTCCATGCTTTTGAATTTCCAAGTTTGGCCTCCACACCTACCACTTCTGATGTGTCTGCATTTTATTTTCTAGAAAACCTCTAAATATTTACTGACAGTTATTATCAAAAGTAAACATTTAAAGGAAACAGTCATTGCAGGGATGCTGCATTGGATTCTGGACACTTGACTGCTCCCAATTGTGCCTTAGTGATTGGGAGAGCTTGGGGTATTGTTATTGAAAGATGGACACTAAGTCTTGTTCCAAACTTAAACCATCTGTGTCTATCAACCAGTGCCCAATCATCTTCACCGTTTGTTGTTTCTCTTACATAAAGTTAAGTCTAAGTTCTTGAGTTTGTTATCTTCCCACTCAAAGCCTATTTATCCTCCATATTTTCAGATAAATTTAAGAAGCAACCCAACCTGATGATATACTAAATATTTCAAAATGAGAACACTCATGCTCCCTCTGAGTTTTAAGTGCTTACCGAAAATCCAACAAATCAAGCAAGTTCCTGAGACTAAACTAGACCACCTAACAGAGAGTCACAGCTTTTCCTCTGCAAATTATTTACATCAATAGAAAAATCATTGGTGTGTGATCCAGACTCTCTAGCTATGATTCATCAAGAATGAACTTTAGTTAACAGATTAAATGCCACACTACCTTTGGAAAATTAGGACATTCAATCTAGATTCTACTTAAGAGTTTTAATGCAAGAAAGAGAGCAACATTTTCTTCCATCGTCAGAGTGTCTAAGAACTCTAGAAATGAGTTTTTGTTCAAAAACACTACGGTTACAAAAGGCAGAATCTGAGGGTATCTTTGCCTATGACCAGAGCATGTCAGATAAAAGAATAAGGCACCATCAACTCTAATAAGTATTTGTGAAATAAAGATTCCACCCTAAGAATTTTCATTTCTGGTAACAGTGCTTATGTGATTCAGACCAACCTCTCACCAAGAACAACTAGAAAAATAGCAGAAAGCATTTTTAAAGAATCTGTTTGGAGGCATCAGAGAATTAAGAAGATAGTGAAGAATTGTAGCTCCAGGAACTGGGAGGAGGACAGAACACAGAGAAATGAACCCAGCATTTGGGCCCACTTTTCCGTAGGGTTAGTTCGTGGGAGGAGAGCCTGTTAGTAATTTTCCAGCTGATCTGAGTGCAATGGGTTAGAGCTGCTCACCCAACGTCTTTCTCACTCAGTCTCCTTCTGATTCCTTTGGAGAGCTTCCTGTCCATTCCATGTACAACTATTGGGGATTTTAATCATGACTTCCAGTAGGATAGGCGTATTACCCAAACTGGGGGCAATCAAATAATATGCCACCAGGAGAACAGCATTAAGACAAATAATATGGTTGAGAACTGAAATTTGAAATCCAACCCTTAGAAGTAGCTAGGAGAAGGGTAATAGGAAAGAAGTCAGTCAGTCAATATGTGATCAATAAGCTTAAGAGTGGGTGGTGTCATGGAACCCAGGAGAAGGGAGTGTTTTGTGAAAACCACTACGAGGTCAACTACGTCAGATGCTACTGAGAGGTCAGGATGACAACTGAAAGGTATCCGTTATATATGGCGGTGTGGAGGTTGTTGGTGATTTTTGGCAGAAGAAATTTCAGGAAAGTAGTGGGGAGAAGCCAGATTGGAGAGGGAAGGAGAGAAACCAGGTAGTGAGGTAATGGAAACACTGAGTAGACAATTATTTTGTGGTTTGGCTTTGAAGAAGGTAGAAATATGGCCACATCTGGAAGTAGATAAGGAGTCAAAGGAGTGTTTGTTTTGTTTTGCTTAAGATGAAAGACATTGAGGCATGCTTGTATGATCTCTCTGAAGTCGACTCGATTTTTATTATATGTGAAACCACCTTTTGTCCTACCTTTAAGTTCTTCTCTATTTTGTTCTCTACAACCAACTTTTTGGCATCAGGTGTTGACAACAAATAAGTCTGTAAGTCCTGCATTTGGATGTAAATATTTGGGAGCTTTAGAATTGTCATGAGATGGACCCCAGGTCTTCTAATCCAATCACAATGTGCCTTGCTAAGGTCTTATACCTAGGTAATGGCAGGATCTCCTCCTTGAAGGCTAGCAAAGCCAGACATAGAACTTCAACTTCACTGCTGAATCCAATGGCTTACAGGGCTCAGGTTCACTCCCAGAGCTGTCATAATTATATAAAGAAAACAGTCTGAAATCCTCCTTTTACCAGTCTCCTGAGAGTACGACATGTGTGAGCTTGTTCTTGAGACCATGGTCATCTTTGGGATACTGAAAACATTGAGTCTCTGGACTATAAATCTGGGGGTTGGACCTTAAAACTGGGCAATATCACTGATGTACATTATGAGTCCTTAATTCATAATCAGTTGGAATCCTCAGCTAGCATGCCTATTTGAGGGAGAGGAGTGCTCAACATTTAATATTCTTATTTCTTAATTAAATAATTGGCTCAATGTGGTTCTGTCAGCTCTAAGCTCTAACTCAGAATCTAGACAAAGCTGTGGGCAAAGCAGTCTGTATATGATGCTTATTTAGGAGTCCTTTTAGCAGGGAAGTGCCAAGAAAGAGCAAAATGTGTGAGCAAGGAAACAAAAATAAAACCTAAGGGTAAATTAAGATGAAGTAATTGAAGCTTTTCAAAAACTTGTATTTAAAAAAGAGCAAATGGATGAATATCTCAAGCAATGCCAAATATCAGATTCTGCCTACATGGTTGAATATATCATAAAGACCTTATATAGCAAAAGCAAAATTACAACTTTATCATCTCCTCGAAAACTTAATTCCCAAGTTCCTGTCATGGTCTGAAAACTTTTCCACAGACACAAAATTACTTGAAATAGGTTGGTGCCCTCATCCCAAGCAAGCCACCTGCTGCAAGTATAGCTAAGACTTTACTAAAACAAGTAGTACTTTCAGCAGGATGTTTAACATCTGGCTCAAGACTTAAAAAAATCTATGAAACTACTAGACTGCTATTTCTGAGAGTGCTAGGCTACTGACTACACTTGGCATGAAGGCTGGCGGTGGGGAGCAGGGAATAATTCTATATTTGAGCAAGGCGTCTTTCTTGAAAAAAAAAATCAGCTTTTTAGGACTTCCTATTTTCTTTTGAATTATCCAGGTTATTGCGTTTTTTTCCTCAAAAAATTTCCCCTCTAAAAAAAGATGCAAATAAGCTTGCATGTGCACACACACACATACACACAGTAGATGAATTTATTTCTAGAGCGATCAACAATGCAAATTTTTGTAGTTTTCTTTTATTAATAATACAAATCTTGATGAAAGACTGGGGAACATTAAGTTGATAAGATTGGACCAATTTCATCATGGGAATGGCAGTGATTTGTCCTCACTGGAATAACTTCTGTTTAGAGAATGGACTTGCCTTCTCTGCTGGCACCAGCACCACCATCCATGGACTCACTGAGTGCCTTAGAACCCATCAGATATCCCTCACAACACAGCGTCTGTCTGAGCAACCCGTTTCACAGCATAAAAGTTATGACACTTTGCTCTCACCTTTGGAGTTCTCTGGACTCACCGTCTACTTCATCACCAAGAAGGAGCTGTCCACTTAAAGTGGTGGTGTTGCTAACTGGGAAACCTGCATGGTTGGGGTGCTGTCTTCCAGAATGTGGTATATCTTCTCAACCTGCAACTGACACACAGAGCTTGAGAACAAGGTAACACAGTAGTAGTGATCACTCTCATCATTACACTTAATAACCCACTGGCAGAGTCTTCACTTCCCGTTCCAGAACTTTGGGTTCTGTTGATCTGAAGGTCTTCATTCCCAAGGGAGGGATGCTTTCACCAGGGGACACAGAATGGCCCCATTAAATCTGAAACACAGGCCATCCCCTGATCAGGTTGGATTCCTCATGCCATTGAAACAACAGGCAAAACAGTCGTTGAAACAGGGCTGATAACGGTCTGGGGTGATTGGTTCTGATGAGCAAGAGGAAACTGGAAGTAGTTTCCTGATGAGGTTACTTTATGGATTGCCTTACCATCTCAGTTTAGCTTCTCAGCTTTTCTATCACCCATGTAAAACCTCCTGCATTAGGGACTTCCCTGGTGGTGCAGTGGTTAAGAATCTGCCTGCCAATGCAGGGACACAGGTTCAATCCCTGGTCTGGGAAGATCCTACATGCTGCGGAGCAACTAAGCCCGTGCACCACAACTACTAGTCTGCCCTCTAGAGCCCATGAGCCACAACTACTGAGCCTGCGTGCCACAACTACTGAAGCCCGCGCACCTAGAGCCCTTGCTCCGCAACAAGAGAAGCCATCTCAATGAGAAGCCCGCGCACCACAACAGAGAGTAGCCCCTGATCGCCACAACTAGAGAAAGCCCACGCGCAGCAATGAAGACCCAATGCAGCCAAAAATAATAATAATAATAAAAATAAAATTAAAAAAACTTCCTGCATTAAATTTCCTGTTTCAAATATTTAGAGTGCTTCCTTAGGACCTTGATTGGTATAGTTTTGGGTATCAGGAGTGGTCCCAGGAAAATTCCCTCAAGAAGGGATTCTAGGGATTGAGTTCTTATCAGTTTGAGCACAGTTTCAGGGTTGTCCTACTTTACAGATGGAAAACGAGTTACCGGTACCCTTGGTATCTCGCCTTCTTCCTCTGAGTAGAACCTCTATATATTATCTGGGCTTATGGCCACCCAGAATAACCATTAGTCCTGACCAGCCTGACTTGCACCAGGTTTAGCCAGGTGACAAAGTTCTGGCCAATAGAATATAAATGGAAGTAGTATGTGAAACTTCCTGGAGCCATCTTTAAATGGAGTGGCTTGCACTTCCCTTCCCCCTTTCTCCTTTCTGCTGACTGGAATGTAGACATAAAGATATCTTGGATTATCCCTTAGGACAGCAGAAGTGAAAACTTGAAGGAGCCTTGGTCTCTGATGAATTTGAAGAACTTTCTTATCAGCCCAAAGGTTGGATAGAACCAGTGACATGGTCAGTGGCCCCAGGGAGAACAGAGGCTCTGCCCAGAGATAAGCAAGATCCGATACCTTAACTGGAGTGTATACGGACCCAGAATATAGGGTGTAAAGAGGCATCTCCTCTCCCATAGAAGGTAGATTCCTAAGTTTCCCCATACACCCATTTGCCAAGTTGAGAAAAAGGAGATAGAAGGGAAAAACTTCTGTGATAAGGAGAGGATCTTCAAATTCCTTGAATATCTACCCTCCAAAATTCAGGGATCAAAAGGAAATGGTTTAAACCAGAAGAGACCGAGAAACCATCCACTGGAAGATTTAAGGTTTGTTTATTTGTTTGTTTGGTTTTCCTTGCAACCCAGTGGGTGGGGACTTAAGGACGCTATTAGATCAGTCATGGGAAATAAAGAATCAACATCTTCTTTGAATATGTGGAATATAGTGGGTATGAACAACTGATCAAACTGAGTTTCATATGGCTAGCCTGGCAGAATGCTGGAGTCATCGTTAGGGAAGAATTATGCATGTTAAAACCAGCAAGTCCACAGATCATAGTATGGTTAAAGCCATCAAGCAGATCATGGATGTCATTTCTTTTATTAGGAAATCCTATGTGGTAAGAAAAAGCCCAAAGTGATGAAACAACAGAGAATCTGATGAGCTTTACACATACAAGAATAATTCAGATACCCTGTAGGGAACTCTGCCAATACCAGGGCAAGAAGACATCTGTAAGCAAGTTGTAGAAACTTCAGAAAATGCAGCCCAGTCCCCAATAAAACCAAGACCTTGAACCCTGGTGACAAATGTCAGCCTTCCCGCACTGGAACCCACGTTCCATGAAGGCAGCGACAGTGCCTGCTTTTGTTGGCTATTGTGTGCCCAGTGCTCAGAACAGGGCCTGGTACCTAGTAGCTGTTCAATAAATATTTGATAAAAAATGGGTACATAACTTTTTCCTTATTTTCAAAACTTTCTACCATAAGGAGATGGTTCATTTCTATTCAGAAGGAAAGATTATTAAAAACTTCTTCAGAAATATGAAGTATAGTACTTTAAAGTATTCCCTACTGATACCTCGAAAAGAAAATACTAGAGGACGGTGGAGCAAAAGTTACACACGTTGGAGGAAGAAAGTTGTGACTTAAGCAGGGGAAGCAGTGAGGGGCTCAAGGGCTTCTCAGGTTGGCATCAAGAGCCAGCGGCCCATGACGGCAACAGAGGTGAGGTGGGGGGAGCCAGAGGCAAGGATGGGCACTGTAGTCTCATACTGGCTTATATTTTCTCCCAAATATTTGGCGTGGTCACTAGAGGCAAAACACTGTTCTGGGCATTTTATTTCTGCATCTCCTTTAATCCTCATAGCAATCCTTTTGGTAGGAAGATTCCCATTTAGCAGGATCAGAGAGATTAAACGATTTTCCCAAAGCCACACAGCTGGAGGTACACAGAGTGAGATCTGGACCAAGACTGTTTCACCTGAAAGCTTGGGTTTACGTCTCCAGCCTCACCTGGAACACCTTCTCAGGGAGCGCTCACTGGCGATCTCTGCTCCTCACCTATCCCTGGATCCCTCTTCTCAGGGTCAGCTCAGTGCAGCGAGAGGCTCTCAGGCTTCCCTTTCGTTAACACCAGCCCTATCTTCAGATGAAGCTTGGATGTCACTGCCTCCAAGTAGTTCTCCTTGATCACCTCTAACCGTGCTCTGGCACAGCCTTGTCACAATTGCGATGCTACATTCCATTGTGTGGTTATTTCATTAACCTGTCTTCCCCACTAACGTGGAGACAATATTTGTTTTCACTCTCCATTGTCATCCTAGTGTCTAGAACAGTGTCTGGCACGTAGCAAATATTGATAGATATTTGTTGAATGAATAAAGGAATGTTTTGAGTGTGAGAATCTGCTGCGGGGCTCATTTCTACAGTCTCTTTATTGATTGATTTCCTAGGACAGTGCACTAGGACACCCTTGTGTGACTTTTGATATGGGCCTCTGTTGAACGGAGGCCTGGGCTAGACAAAAGGGAATCAGGGCATAATGTTGATCAAATTCTTTTTAAAAATGCAGTATACAGTCAATTTTTCTTCCAAGGTTCTGACATAGTTACTCGGCTCTGAGGACGATGCATTATTAACAAAATTCTTAAGACACAGAGAAAAATTAAATAATTCCTTATTAAATTAAATTACTGAAGTGAAATATGGAAAGTTTCATTATCAAACATAGATCTTTGGAGATTAGTTTATAATCTAGTAAAATAGTTTACAAACTTTATACATTCCTTGTCTATCAATAACTCAATCTTGTGAAAACAAGATATTTGTGCTCTAAAAGACTCACACTCCTATAAATTGAATCAACTATAAACATCTTAAACTTTTAATGTTCAAAGAAATATATTGCAAGCCATATGTCTGATAAGGGACTTGTATCCAGAACATATAAAGAACTCTTGCAACTCAACAGTAAAAAAAGACAATTAACCCACTTCAAAAATGGGCAAAGCAACTGTTTACAATAGCCAAGACATGGAAACAGCTTATATGTCCATTGACAGATAAATGGATAAAGAAGATGTGAGATATATATATATATATATATATATATATATATATATATATATAAAATGGAATATTACTCAGCCATAAAAAAGAATGAAATAATGCCATTTGCAGCAACATGGATGGACCTAGAGACTGTCATACTAAGCAAAGTAAGTCAGAAAGAGAAAGACAAATACCATATGATATCACTTATATGTAGAATCTAAAATATAACACAAATGAACTTATCTATGAAACAGAAACAGACTCACAGACACAGAGAACAGACTTGGTTGCCAAGGGGGAGAGGGGGTTGGGGGAGGGAAGGATTGGGAGTTTGGGATTAGCAGATGCAAGCTAGTATATACAGGATGGATAAACAACAAGGTCCTACTGTATAGCACAGGGAACTAAATTCAATCTCCTGTGATAAACCATAATGGAAAAGAATATGAAAACAAATATTTATATGCATAACTGAATATATATATATATGCATAACAGCAGAAATTAACATGACATTGTAAATCAACTATACTTCAATAAAATAAAAAAATGGGCCAAGCATTTGAATAGATATTTCTCCAAAAAAGCTATAAGTATAGCCAATAAGTACATGAAAAGATGTTCAACACTATTAACCATCAGGAAAATGAAACCAAAACCACAGTGAGATACCACTTCACACAAACTTGGATGGCTATAATCAAAAAGACAGATAATAACAAGTGTTGGTGACAATGTGAAGAAATTGGAATCTTCATCTACTGTTGGTGGGAACGTAAAATGGTGCAGAACAACTTCAGAAAACAGTTTGGCAGTTCCTCACATAGTTAAACGGAGTCATCATATTACCTAGCAATTCCACTCCTAGATTTATACCCAAGAGAAATGAAAATAGTAACAAAGTGGGAACAATCCAATGTCCATCAACTGAGGAATGAATACATGAAATGTGGTATGTCCACGTAATGGAATATTATTCAGCAAAAAATAGGAAGGAAGGGCTGACACATGCTACAACATGAATGAACCATGAAAACATGATGCTCAGTGAAGAAGCCAGGCACAGCAGGCCAAATATTGTAGGATTCCATTTATATGATATGTCCAGAATAGACAAATCTATGGTGACAGAAAGTAGATTAGTGGTTGTTAGGGACTGGGGTTTGGGAGAATTAGGAGTGACTGCCAGAGGATGCAGCACAATGAAAACTAGGGCAGTTCCCAGAAATCCATATGGATGAGGGGTGGGCAGGGGTCCCAGACAAGAATGTTTCTGTCACACGGTCACATATCAATTTCTTACAGATTTTCAATTTTATTTCTATGTTTATTACTATGTTTAGTCACCAACAAAGTCTATTTCTTTTTTTTTTTTTAATATTTATTTATTTATTTATTTGGCTGTGTTGGGTCTTTGTTGCCACGCACAGGCTCTTCACTGCAGCACACGGGCTTCTCTCTAGTTGTGGCATGCAGGTTTTCTCTTCTCTAGTTGTGGCGCATGGGCTCCAGAGCGCGTGGGCTCTGTAGTTTGCAACATGTGGGCTCTCTATTTGAGGCGCGAGAGCTCAATAGTTGTGGCACACGGGGTTAGTTGCCCCATGGCATGTAGGATCTTAGTTCCCTGACCAGGGATAGAACCTGAGCCCCCTGCATTAGAAGGCGGATTCTTTACCACTGGACCACCAGGGAAGTCCCAACAAAGTCTATTTCTTATACGACTGTTAAGAAATGCTGTATATTTAGGTGGGCGTTCTCTGCAATCGTAGGTTCTGGCAGTACTGACTACTCACTATGTTCTGGCAGTACTTCTTGGTTGGTAAGAGGACAGACTCTGGAGCAACATGAACTGGGTTAACACCCAGCCCCATCACTTGCTATGTGACCTTTGGGCAAGTTGTGTGAGCTGGGATGAGTTATGCAAACCTGCCCTGGCTGTTTCTTCAGCTGCAAAATGGGAATAGTAATATGCTCTGATGTCTTAGGGCTGTTGTGTAGTGCTTAGAGCAGTGTTGGTGTATGATGAGTGTTAACTATTTTTCTTTCTTTGTTAATTGTAACAGAATTTAGTCCTGTTTATTATTGTTTTCCCTGCCCCTGGGGAAACCTAATTTATCAGTTCTATTTTATTATGTTCACTTCAAAAAAATTAATAGACTTTATTTTTTACAGCATTTTAGGCTTACAGAAAAATTTAACATTAAGTACAGAGTTTCCATACCTGCTGCCCCCTCCCAACACACACGTAGTTTTGCTTTTAAATATTAACATCTTGCATTAGTATGGTGCATTTGATATAACTTATGAGCCAATACTGATAGATTATTAAATAAAGTCCAAAGTTTATATCAGAGCTCATTTATAATATTGTATAATCTCTGGGTTTTGACAAATGTATAATGTCACATATCCACGATTACAATATCATAGAATAGTTTCACTGCCCTACAAATCTCCCGTGCTTCACCTATTCATCCCTCCCTCTCCTGATCTACTAGCAACCACTGATCTTTTTACTGCCTCCAGAGTTTTGCTTTTTCCAGAATATCATAGAGCTGGAATCATTCAGTACTTAAGTGTTTTCAGATTGTCTTCTTTCACTTTCACTTAGTAATATCTATTTAACTTTTCTCCATGTCTTTTCGTACTTTGATAGTTCATTTCCTTTTATCACTGAATATTACTCTATTTTTTTTGGATGTACCAGTTTGTCCATTCACCTAAAAATAGTATATCTTGGTTGCTTCCAAGTTTTGGCAATTATGAATAAATCTGCTATAAACATTCATGTGCAAGTGATTGTGTGGACATATATTTTTAGTTCATTTAGGTAAATGCCAAGGAACATGATTGCTGGATAGTATGGTAAGAGTATGTTTAGTTTTCTAAGAAACTACCAATCTGTCTTCCAAAGTGGCCATTATGAATTCCCACTAACAATGAATGAGAGTTCCTGTTGCTCCACATCCTCACCAGCATTTGGTATTGTCAGTGTTTTGAATTTTGGCCATTCTAATAGGTGTGTAGTGGTATCTAACTGTAGTCTTAATTTGCAATTCCCTAATGACATATGATATTGAACATCTTTTCATGTGCTTATTTGCCATCTGTATATCTTCTCTGGTGAGGTGTCTGTTCAGACCTCTTGCCCATTTTTAAATTGGGTTGTTCATTTTTTTATTGTTAAGTTTCAAGTATTCTTTGTATATTCGGATATCAGTCCCTTATTAGACATGTGTTTTGCAAAGATTTTTCTCCCCAACTCTGGCTGGTATTTTCTTTTCTTTTTTCTTTTTAACATCTTTATTGGAGTATAATTGCTTTACAATGGTGTGTTAGTTTCTGCTTTATAACAAAGTGAATCAGCTATACATATACATATATCCCCATATCTCCTCCCTCTTGCATCTCACACCCACCCTCCCTATCCCACGCCTCTAGGTGGTCACAAAGCACCGAGCTGATCTCCCTGTGCTATGCAGCTGCTTCCCACTAGCTATCTATTTTACATTTGGTAGTATATATAAGTCCATGCCACTCTCTCACTTCGTCCCAGCTTACCCTTCCCCCTCCCCGTGTCCTCAAGTCCATTCTATACGTCTGCATCTTTATTCCTGTCCTGCCCCTAGGTTCTTCATAACCATTTTTTTGGGGGGGATTCCATATATGCGTTTCTGGCTTGTATTTTCATTCTCTTAGTGTATTTGTTTTTTAAAATTCTTTAATAACTTCTTTAACCTTGATGTAATCCTCCTGCTCTTTTTCAGATTTGTTTTGTTTATTCTAACTTCGTGAGTCAAATGTTTATTAACTTAATTTTTTATTTGCTTTTGTTTGAACATGAAAATACACATTTTCTGTAGTTTCTTCTTGGTGCACTGTTGGCTGAATCCCATATACTTTTTTTAATAACTAGGGTTTTTTTTTTGCTTTTTTTTTTTTTTAATTATAGCACATTGGTTGAGTGCTTTCTGAAAACTGTGCATGTTTCCACAACCATTTTAATTTTTTTATTATTTTTTAAAATTTATTTATTTATTTATTTATTTATTTATTTATTTATGGCTGCATTGGGTCTTCATTGCTGTGCACAGGCTTTCTCTAGTTGCGGCAAGCAGGGGCTACTCTTCGTTGTGGTGTGCAGGCTTCTCATTGCGGTGGCTTCTCTTGTTGCGGAGCACGGGCTCTAGGCACACAGGCTTCAGTAGTTGTGGCACACAGGCTCAGTAGTTGTGGCTCGTGGGCTCTAGAGCACAGGCTTCAGTAGTTGTGGTGCACGGGCTTAGTTGCTCCGCGGCATGTGGGATATTCCCAGACCAGGGCTCGAACCCGTGTCTCCTGCATGGGCAGGTGGATTCTTAACCACTGCACCACCAGGGAAGCCCAATAACTAGGGTTTTTAAAATAACGATGAAAAGTGATAGATACACGGGCATTTAAAAAATAGTGAAGTAAGATTAAAAATGAAGACGTGCTACATGATGAACAGTTACTGAAATTAAATGATAGGGGATTTCCACTTCCAGATATGATGCAGTGACTTGCAACAGACTGATGCTCTCCTAAGATTGACCAGAGTAGCTGGATAAAATACAAAATTTCATCTGTTTGGAGACCACAGAGAACTGCTGAGCAAACAGGACTCTGGGTCAGGATTCTGGAGGAACGGAATTGCAGATTGGTGAGCAAACATTCTAGAACTACTCTGCCTTCAGGGAATTTGCCAATTCTTGGCACTGACTCAGGTAGAAGGCAAAGAAAGATAGAGAGCCACTGTTTACAGGCAGAGAACCAAGCAGAAATTCTAGCAATCTCAGAGACCTGGGGGCAAAAAGTGGAGTTTGGGACTGCCCAAATAGCCACAAGACCCCAGAGAGAGAAGTCGGGACTTCGAAGTGAGTCTGATGCTGTCAGTTTTCCTGGAGGCATTTGTCAACTTTTTAAACTGCAGGGAAGAAATATAAGACACTGGGAGGAAAGACAAAGGGCAAAGCAGAATTTTCTACACTTTCATAGTACTGAGAAAATTAAAAATTGAGGTTAGAACTGGCCATGAGAGAGAAGACCAATTAACAATCCAGGAGCTCAATTAGAAACCCCAAAGGACCACACAGCAGAAGCAGAGGGAACCAGAGGTAGACTAACTTGTGCCCAAAGTGCAACCCAACCTTGAATTAGCTCAGTCCCTGACTGGATTAAGGTAATTCATCACCTCATGACTTTCTGAAATGTACATCCAATCATTTACCTCCTCTGCTCACGACCACCCAGTGATGCCCACTTCACAGAGAATCACATTCTGACTTACAAGGCTCCACATCGCCTCTCTTTTTCCCTTACCAGAGGAGTGGTTGAGCGTTTTTAGAGAAAGAAAACACCATTCAGAGTTTCTACAGTTTGACACACAATATATAGCACTCAATAAGAAATTAAAAAGTCTTCCTAAGAAACTGGACCAAGAGAAAAACAAAAATTAGAAGCAGATGCCCAGAAGAGACATCATTGGAGCTATCAGAGAGGGACATTAAAAGTTGTATAAATAATATGTTCAAGAAAAGAGGATTTCACAAGATAACTGGAATATATAAACAAGAATCAAATAGAAATGCCAGAATTAAAATTATTGAAATTGTCCTATGACCCAAGAATTCTATTCCTAAATATACACTGAGCAGAAATTTGTCCACGTATTCACCAAAGATATGTACAAGAATATTTTTAGAAGCTTCAGTTCATAATATTCCCAAACTGGAAAGTACCAAAGTGTCCATCAATTGGTGAATGAATAGACAAGCTGTACAATGGAACACTACTCAGCTATATAAAGGGAAGAACTATTTTTATTTTATTTATTTATTTATTTATTATTTATGGCTGTGTTGGGTCTTCGTTTCTGTGCGAGGGCTTTCTCTAGTTGTGGCAAGCGGGGGCCACTCTTCATCGCGGTGCGCAGGCCTCTCACTATCGCGGCCTCTCTTGTTGCGGAGCACAGGCTCCAGATGCGCAGGCTCAGTAGTTGTGGCTCACGGGCCCAGTTGCTCCGTGGCATGTGGGATCTTCCCAGACCAGGGCTCGAACCTGTGTCCCCTGCATTGGCAGGCAGATTCTCAACCGCTGCGCCACCAGGGAAGCCCGGGAAGAACTATTGATACACCCAAAACTAAACCCTTCTTTCCATATTCCCTCTTTTCCTCTGTCAAGCCTGTCCCTCCCCCTTTTTTGCTCAGAGTAAAATTCATATAGTCAACGTTGACTACTCTGCCTCTTGCACATACAGCAAATAAAGTTGGCTCTGCTTTCAAAATGTGCTTCTTTCAAAATATCAGCTCCTTTCATGACTCCCAGCCCTGCCAAACCTACATAAACCATGAGCATTTCTCTCCTAGAGCCTTCAGGTGGGCTGCAGGCATCTGTACTTGCTTATTTACCACTCCCAGATGTGGGCCTTCTGAAATGTGCAATCCAATCATTTACCTCACCTGCTCACGACCACCCAGTGATGCCCACCTCACAGAGAATCGCATCCTGACTTACAAGGCTCCACATCGTCTCTCTTTTTCCTTGCTAAGTTTCAGATACACAGGCTTCCATACCCCCAGACTCCCTCTCAGGAACTTTCCTTGTTCTCTGTGACCTTCTCCTCAGAATTGCCATTGACTGAGAACCTCCTCACCTGTAAATGCCCCGGATGTTGATTCCCCACCCTGTGGGGGGCGGGGGGCAAAGATTGATGGGAGGCTAAAAAACACTGCTTGCCTTCAGGTGGGGGCAATGTTGGGATGAAATACATGCTCCAGAGCTGGCAATCAGGCCATGGCTGGACTTTACCTGGAACCACGTCCCTGCTCAGCCACTTCCCCTGCCTCTTCCTGCTTCCCACCTTCCCCTTCTCCTAAGAACACTCCCCCACCTATATGGGAAAAGAATCTTAAAAAAAAAAAGGGTGGATATGTATATGTATAACTGATTCACTTTGCTGTATACCCGAAACTAACACAACATTGTAAATCAACTATACTCCAATTAAAAAAAAAAAAGAACACTCCCACAAGAAACCACGTACATCAAATTCTTATCTCAGACTCTGCTTCTAGTTAGCCTAACCTAAGACACAGAGCTACTGCACAAGAAACAGCAGTGATTTGGCTAGAGAAATAGGCTTCAGTAGCCAATTTCCTGTACTATTTCTGTGGACATTGCCCATTCCATACAAAATGTCCAATTGGGGTTCACAGGTTTTGGAATCCCAAAACCCCAAATCTGCAATAAACCTACTAGTTAGTTAACAACATTTAAAGAGAAATCGATGTATCATAGGTAAGGCATGAACTCTCAGAAATCACTGCAACCAGGACAAAAGCCTTGGCATACTGTCAACTTGGAAAGTTAAAAATTCTGGAAACTAAGCCAAAAGAGAGAATACCTAGATAAAACGTCCATAAATCTTAGGGTAGAAGTTCTCCCTTTACCCAAAGAGTAAGGAGTAGTTTTTTAAAGCACCTCCTTTGAGTAAGTCTACACTGAAAGAGGCTTAATGGAAAAGTTCTAAGGACATTCACAGAAAGATAGACAAGATGAAAAGGCAGAGGGCTATGTACCAGATGAAGGAACAAGATAAAACCCCAGAAAAACAACTAAATGAAATGGAGATAGGCAATCTTCCAGAAAAAGAATTCAGAATAACGATAGTGAAGATGATCCAGGACCTCGGAAAAAGAATGGAGGCAAAGATCGACAAGATGCAAGAAATGTTTAACAAAGATCTAGAAGAATTAAAGAAAAAACAAACAGAGATGAACAATACAATAACTGAAATGAAAAATACACTAGAAGGAATCAATAGCAGAATAACTGAGGCAGAAGAATGGATAAGTGACCTGGAAGACAGAATGGTGCAATCCACTGCTGTGGAACAGAATAAAGAAAAAAGAATGAAAAGAAATGAAGACAGCCTAAGAGACCTCTGGGACAACACTAAATGCAACAACATTCGCATTATAGGGGTCCCAGAAGGAGAAGAGAGAGAGAAAGGACCAGAGAAAATATTTGAAGAGATTATAGTCAAAAACTTCCCTAACATGGGAAAGGAAATAGCCACCCAAGTCCACGAAGTGCAGAGAGTCCCACACAGGATAAACCAAAGGAGAAACACACCGAGACACATAGTAATCAAATTGGCAAAAATTAAAGACAGAGAAAAATTATTGAAAGCAACAAGGGAAAAATGACAAATAACATACAAGGGAACTCCCATAAGGTTAACAGCTGATTTCTCAGCAGAAACTCTACAAGCCAGAAGGGAGTGGCATGATATACTTAAAGTGATGAAAGGGAAGAACCTGCAACCAAGATTACTCTACCCGGCAAGGATCTCATCCAGATTCGATGGAGAAATCAAAAGCTTTACAGACAAGCAAAAGCTAAGAGAATTCAGCACCACCAGACCAGTTCTACAACAAATGCTAAAGGAACTTCTCTAAGTGGGAAACACAAGAGAAGAAAAGGACCTACAAAAAAACCCTCAAAACAATTAAGAAAATGGTCATAGGAACATAAATATCGATAATTACCTTAAACGTGAATGGATGAAATGCTCCAACCAAAAGACACAGGCTTGCTGAATGGGTACAAAAACAAGACCCATATATATGTTGTCTACAAGAGACCCACTTCAGACCTAGGGACACATTCAGACTGAAAGTGAGGGGATGGAAAAAGATATTCCATGCAAATGGAAATCAAAAGAAAGCTGGAGTAGCAACACTCATATCAGATAAAATAGACTTTAAAATAAACAATGTCACAAGAGACAAGGAAGGACACTACATAATGACCAAGGGATCAATCCAAGAAGAAGATATAACAATTATAAAAATATATGTACCCAACATAGGAGCACCTCAATACATAAGGCAACTGCTAACAGCTCTAAAAGAGGAAATCGACAGTAACACAAGAATAGTGGGGGACATAAACACCTCACTTACACCAATGGACAGATCATCGAAACAGAAAATTAATAAGGAAACACAAGCTTTAAATGACACAATAGACCAGATAGATTTAATTGATATTTATAGGACATTCCATCCAAAAACAGTAGATTACACTTTCTTCTCAAGTGCACACGGAACATTCTCCAGGATAGATCACATCTTGGGTCACAAATCAAATCTCAGTAAATTTAAGAAAATTTCATATCAAGCATCTTTTCTGACCACAACGTTATGAGATTAGAAATCAATTACAGGGAAAAAAAAGTAAAAAACACAAACACATGGAGGCTAAACAATACATTACTATATAACCAAGAGATCACTGAAGAAATCAGAGGAAATCAAAAAAATACCTAGAGACAAATGACAATGAAAACACGACGATCCAAAACCTATGGGATGAAGCAAAAGCAGTTCTAAGAGGGAAGTTTATAGCAATACAAGCCTGCCTCAAGAAACAAGAGAAATCTCAAACAAACAATCTAACCTTACACCTAAAGGAACTAGAGAAAGAAGAACAAACAAAACCCAAAGTTAGCAGAAGGAAAGAAATCACAAAGATCAGAGCAGAAATAAATGAAATAGAAACAAAGAAAACAATAGCAAAGATCAATAAAAATAAAAGCTGGTTCTTTGAGAAGATAAACAAAATTGATAAACCATTAGCCAGACTCATCAAGAAAAAGAGGGGAGAGGACTCAAATCAATAAAATTAGAACTGAAAAAGGAGAAGTTACAACAGACACTGCAGAAATACAAAGCATCTTAAGAGACTATTACAAGCAACTCTATGCCAATAAAATGGACAACCTGGAAGATATGCACAAATTCTTAGAAAGGTATAACCTTCCAAGAGTGAACCAGGAAGAAACAGAAAATAGGAACAGACCAATCACAAGTAATGAAATTGAAACTGTGATTTAAAATCTTCCAACAAACAAAAGTCCAGGACCAGATGGCTTCACAGGTGAATTCTATCAAACATTTAAAGAACAGCTAACACCCATCCTTCTCAGACTCTTCCAAAAAACTGCAGAGGAAGGAACACTTCCAAACTCGTTCTATGAGGCCACCATCACCCTGATACCAAAACCAGACAAAGATACTACAAAAAAAGAAAATTACAGACCAATATCACTGATGAATATAGATTCAAAAATCCTCAACAAAATACTAGCAAACAGAATCCAACAACACATTAAAAGGATCATACACCACGATCAAGTGGATTTATCCAAGGGATGCAAGGATTCTTCAATATATGTGAATCAAACAATGTGATACACCATATTAACAAATTGAAGAATAAAAACTGTATGATCATCTCAATAGATGCAGAAAAAACTTTTGAGGAAATTCAACACCCATTTATGAGAAAAACTCTCCAGAAAGTGGCCTTAGAGGGAACCTACTTCAACATAATAAAGGCCATATACAATAAACCCACAGCAAACATCATTCTCAATGGTGAAAAACTGAGATCTAAGTTTCTCTAAGATCAGGAACAAGAAAAGGGTGTCCACTCTCACCACTATTATTCAATATAGTTTTGGAAGTCCTAGCAACAGCAATCAGAGAAGGAAAAGAAATAAAAGGAATACAAATTGGAAAAGAAGAAGTAAAAATGTCACTGTTTGCAGATGACATTATACTATACATAGAGAATCCTAAGGATGCCACCAGAAAACTACTAGAGCTAATCAATGAATTTGGTAAAATTGCAGTGTACAAAATGAATGCACAGAAATCTCTTGCATTCCTATACACTAATGATGAAAAATCTTAAAGAGAAATTAAGTAAACACTCCCATTTACCATTGCAACAAAAAGAATAAAATACCTAGGATCAAACCTACCTAGGGAAACAAAAGACCTGTATGCAGAAAACTATAAGACACTGATGAAAGAAATTAAAGATGATACAAACAAATGGAGAGATAAACCATGTTCTTGGGTTGGAAGAATCAATATTGTGAAAATGACTATATTACCCAAAGCAATCTACAGATTCAATGCGATCCCTATCAAATTACCAATGGCATTTTTTATGGAACTAGAACAAAAAATCTTAAAATTTGTATGGAGACAGAAAAGACCCCGAACAGCCAAAGCAGTCTTGAGGGAAAAAAACAGAACTGGAGGAGTCAGACTCCCTGACTTCAGACTATATTACAAAGCTACAGTAATCAAGACAATATGGTACTGGCACAAAAACAGAAATATAGATCAATGGAAAAGGGTAGAAAGCCCAGAAATAAACCCATGCACCTATGGTCAACTAATCTATGACAAAGGGGGCGAGGATATACAATGGAGAAAAGACAGTCTCTTCAATAAGTGGTGCTGGGAAAACTGGACAGCTACATGTAAAAGAATGAAATTAGAACACTCCCTAACACCATACACAAAAATAAACTCGAAATGGATTAGAGACCTAAATGTAAGACCAGGCACTATAAAACTCTTAGAGGAAAACATAGAAAGAACACTCTTTGACATAAATCAGGAAGATCTTTTTTGATCCACCTGCTAGAATAATGGAAATAAAAACAAAAATAAACAAACGGGACCTAATGAAACTTCTAAGCTTTTGCACAGCAAAGGAAACCATAAACAAGACGATAAGACAACCGTCAGAATGGGAGAAAATCATTGCAAATGAATCATAGGACAAAGGATTAATCTCCAAAATATATAAACAGCTCATGCAGCTCAATATTAAAAAAACAAACAACCCAATCCAAAAATGGGCAGAAGACCTAAATGGACATTTCTCCAAAGAAGACATACAGATGGCCAAGAAGCACATGAAAAGCTGCTCAACATCACTAAGTATTAGAGAAATGCAAATCAAAACTACAATGAGGTATCACCTCACACCAGTTAGAATGGGCATCATCAGAAAATCTACAAACAACAAATGCTGGAGAGGGTGTGGAGAAAAGGGAACCCACTTGCACTGTTTGTGGGAATGTAAACTGATACAGCCACTATGGAGAACAGTATGGAGGTTCCTTAAAGAACTAAAAACAGAATTACCATATGATCCAGCAATCCCACTACTGGGCATATACCCAGAGAAAACCATAACTCAAAAAGACACACGCACCCCAATGTTCATTGCAGCACTATTTACAATAGCCAAGTCATGGAAGCAACCTAAATGCTCATCGACAGACGAATGGATAAAGAAGTTGTGGTACATATATACAATGGAATATTACTCAGCCATAAAAAGGAACGAAATTGGGTCATTTGTAGTGACGTGGATGCATCTAGGGACTGTCATACAGAGTGAAGTAAGTCAGAAAGAGAAAAACAAATATCGTATATTAACGCATATATGTGGAACGTAGAAAATGGTATAGATGAACCGGTTTGCAGAGCAGAAATTGAGACACAGAAGTAGAGAAAAAACATATGGACACCAAGGGGGGAAAGCGGCAGGGGGTGGTGGTGGTGGTGTGATGAATTGGGTGATTGGGATTGACATGTATACACTGATACGTATAAAATGGATGACTAATAAGAAAATAAATAAATAAATAAATAATTTAAAAAAAAAAAAAAGAAGAAGAAAATTTCTAGGGAAAAGGTCAAATGTTCCCAGAGGAAAGGCACACGGCCTGTCTAGATCCCATCCCTGCGAAGTGGGGGTTTAATCTCTCAGGCCACTGTTTGGCGAGGAAGCGTCCACCAGCCAAGGGCAATGTGGGGAGCACACCTGTGTAAGCCATTGGCTGCAGCGCCTCCAGTCATTGGGGATGGGTGTGCCAGGTGGTAAAGGGAATTAAGGGTGTCAGCAACAGAGCCCACCGTACCTGCCTCCATTAAAAGCTGTTCAGACCGTGGGATATGAATCTCTGAGAGAATCATTGGAAACCAATTTCTTACATGTCACTAAAAAGTAAATCAAGCATTCATGACCCCTGCCCTTGACTGCTCTGGGGGTGGATATGTGTTTGGAGACTTTTCCTTGCAAATATCCAATTCTTTCTTCTTAGGTTTCCCATGACCAGAGTTGCTCCCCATCACCCCTAAACTGGGGCTATCATAAACTCCTTACTCTTATCACCCAAAGTATTACTTCTCACGCAAGCATATTCAGAGGACTGTCCTCATGGAGGGCCTCTGGAGCCCCCAGGCTAAGCTGACTGTCCTCCCATGCTTATCTCATAACCTTCTCAGTCATGGTGATATACACTAACCCAGAGGTTTGCTATAAATCATAACTTGAGCTGAACTTCCTGGTGAGTCATATATCAGCTCCTCCACTCTCTTTCTTTTAGTTTAATTTTATTTGACTCCAAGTAATACACTTACACAGATTTAAAGGTCAGTGTCCTCAGGGAAGAGTCTTCCAGTCTCCTTCCTGAGATGCACATGTTTGACACCGGAGTTCCTGTTTCAGACAGGGAACACGGTCTATGAAGCGTCATCACCCAGAATGCAAGCTTGACTCCTTTGTACAACATCTCTCCCCATCCTCAGCTGTGCAGATCTCCAGAAGGCTAATTAATCTCCCTTCTCCTGCCAGCATGTCCCTGGGCTGCCTGGGGTAGGGGGACTGATCTGAGAGTGGGTTCTATCAGCTCCACATTCGAACTATCAGCAAATACTTTTCAGCTTTACCCTACAGACCCTCTCCTCCCCCCTTAGAGGTAACTGGTGTCTCTAATTCCTGCATCTTCCTTGGGTTCTGTGCTGGCAGTTCATCACTTATTTCTTGTTACCTTCACCACCTGCAGCCCCAGGTTTAAGATTTACCTGGTTGGCTAAGCCAGTTAACAGGTAACCATTTCACTTTCAGCCTTTCAAAATTCATAGAAATTTGTGTAATCTCTGGTTTTATTTGGCTGAACTCCTGTTCTCTTTGTTCTTCTGAATTGATGGCCTTTTTATTCTTTAACTCTCACTTTAATGGGGTTCATAAAGGAATAGATATACACGCTTGGGTGCAGCCTGCTGTATAAAGGAATAGATATACACGCTTGGGTGCAGCCTGCTGTATTTCTGGTGCATACTTTTCAGAATTTGTCTATTAGTTGGCCTTCCTCTGTCAGATTCTTGCTCAAATCAATAATAAATATCCAGAGGGCCTGAGGTGTATTACAGAAAAGATACGATTTTATTTTTTTACTTTCAAACAAAAACCCAGGGAGAAAGAAGGGGCAAAGTCTGGGGTGGGGAGAGGCCAACTAATTTCTACCACATTTCCAAGTCAGCATCTTTTTCTGGTGTTCTAGAAACATTGTTGGGGCTGACAGCGCCCCACCTCCCTGTCCCAGGAACTGAACTTTAAATAGGCTCTTCCAAAAGCCATTAAAGTGGGGTTTTCGGCCATCCCAGACCTTCTTATGTTCAAAGCTGAGCTGTTAAAGATTGCTTCTGTTAATTTGTGTTGTGAACACTGTCCTTGCTCTTTAAACTTACAGAGAGGTTATTCAGAAATAGAGATAATCTGTCACTTCTTTGTGGTCATCAAAAAACACACAAGTCCTGCCAAAGAGCACCCTTTGACTGAACTTGCCTAAGTCCAGCATCTAGACTACAATTTTTCTTGAAAATACGGTCCTATTTCCAACTTGATTGCTTTCTAATTATGAAGTGTAAGCCCATGGATAACCATTAGGGGGTGCAAGAATTTTAATGTAAGGTCCTCCTAAAGGCCGCTAATCAGACCTTTTTCATTTAATGGGCAAAGTGGACTTTTTCTTACGATTTTTAGAAAAACCTTTCAAACCACCATACATGTAAATATTTTTTGTCAGATTACCAAATGCCAAGAAAGTAAGAAAGAAAAACTAATAAATAGACCACCAGTCCATGTTTTAATATGAAACTTATTTACTCATTCATTCAACAAATATTTATTAAGCACCTACTACACACCAGGCACTGCACCAGACATTGGGGATTCAGCAACGAACATGCATTCATGCATGCCTCATGAGGATTCAACTTGCTTTCTCTCTTTCATATTGCTTATCTGTAAGAATTCTTAATTCATTCACAGACTTTTTGCAGATGACATCAGAATATTTTAGGAGAAATTCTGGCTAAAGATCAGAAGAGAATCATTTTGCTTAGCTAGGTATCAAATGACCTAACAGGTACCTTTAAGGTCATGAGGAGAAGATTTAGAACTTTAGAGACATCAATCAGAAGATGTTTTAGACAAAATTCAATACTTTCCCTATTCGAGATACAATGGGTAGAAATTTGACGATGCCTTCCATTTTTTCTCCATTCTCCACTGGTGACACATCCATCCTTTAATTGTTTCAAAGGGCAATTGTATCTAGGGATCACCCTACCCCCCGTCTTAGGAGGAGACAAAAAGTACATCTACCATGAAGCACCGCGGACACAAATTAGTCAGTGCTTCTCCCCCAAGATAACCTGCATCCCTCTTTTATGTCCAGGATGACTGATGGTGATAACATCTTTTCCAGGTTCTCCTTTTATATTTGACGCTTTGTCTACTCTCTAAAGGGGTATTTCAAAGTAGCAAGTGAGCAAAAATTTTATGTGGTGGTGCAAGAACTTTGCATTCATTCATTCATTCTCTGCCTTTGTCCTAATGTAAAATTAATCTCAAGGAAATGGAGCGACCTAGGCATTGCTATATGCTGCTCTCCTGTTGACAATTTACCATCTCGTATGTTCACAGATCATGACAGTCTTAGCCTATGGCAAATGGTCCAGAAGCCCTCTGGGCCTGACCAGGAAGGGCTGTGCTGGGATCCCAGACATATGCTCATTTTTGCAACTGCTTTGGTGGGAAATAGGGCAATGTCTCTTATTAATTCTACCACTGGAAAGAAACTGATTAACTTTCTCAGTTCCGGTGCAAAAATACCTATAAATAAATAAATAATCAGATGCTAATCCTAGAATCAGCAAATGTGACCAAGGGAGTGGAGCTACGGACAGATCTTGGATGGGAACCGCATGGCAGTGGTGGAGGAGCAGTTCCCAGAAACAGGGGCATGTTCTCAGAAGAAGGGGCAGGCTCTGAAGACCAGGCAATAAATAGCCATTGTGGCAAAGTTCACTGTCCCTTTTTACTGCAAAATTAATTCTGGCTTTTGGATACAGAGCTATTTTAGGCATGATTGATATGGAAAAAACTTTGACCTTTTTTCTGATTCAACAGCAACAGGTAAAAAATTTCAAGAATGGGTACTGTTTAAATTATACTGTGAAATCTTTGGAATCATCTCATATAGTACACTATAACAAGGTAAAATGTCATCAAATATCACTGATTCCAGCAAACCTCAAAAATTAGTCTTTCATGTAGCAAAAACGAAACTTTGCACAATTCCTGGTAAAAGACACACTTTCCCTGACCCCATTAAATATCTCGTTTCCAAACCCCTTACATTCTCAGCTTTGATATCTGAGGACGAGTGGCAGCAGAATTGAAGCTTATTTTTAATTGCCCCATCTATAGAAAGAAGGGTGATCTCTAGAGAAACACAGTTTGAATGTATCTGAATTTAGCACCTTTAAATTATCAGTGGAAAACAGGCAGATCCTGCATCTGGCAGGGGAAAGATTTTCAAGTATGAAATTGAATTGAGTTCTTGCAGTCTGCAAGAGCCCTAAATATAAAACTTTGGGAGAGGCATAAAAGTATTTGTGTCTGCTTTATTTGAAGGAAATGGTTTTTGCTTTGCTTTTATGAAAAGATTCATCCTTTAATTAACAAATGTGAAAAGGAATTTTTTAAAAATTTAATTTCACATTCAAAGTTAAACTAAAATGGTTTAATTCATATATCCAAAGATTAGAGCTAGACTTTATTCTCAAAGATTGTTGCATAATACCTACTTAGAAAAAATTTTTTATTGAGGCTGAACATACATCTCAAGCATGCAGTTGGATGAATTTTTGTATTGTTATGTCTATATCTTTGTGACACTATCCAGATCAAGATATAGAACATCTCAAACATCACAGAAGACCTCTTCATGCTCCTATATGGTCCCACCCCTACCCATGATCCCTGAGGTAACTATTATTCCAATCTTTATGACCATTTAAATTTCATTAAAATGTAAAAATTCAGTTTATACTCTTTTATGTCTGGCTTCTTTCACTCAGTATTATTCCTCTGAGATTCACCCATGTTGTTTCATGTAGCAATGGTTCATTTGTTCTCATACTCAATATTATTTCTTTGTATGAATAGACCACAACTTCATTACCCATCTATCGTCTTTTGGTAGATGTATGCCCTCCTTTTTCTTTCATATACCCTAGCAGTGGACTTGTTGAGTCACTGGGAAGGCAGCTGGTTAGCTTGACTAGATAATGCCAGTTAGTTAGTTACCCAACATGATTGCTCCAATCACACTGCAGCAAGAAAGGACAGTTCCAGTTGTTGCACATTCATAATACCTCTTGGTTATAATCAACCTCTTTAATTTTAGCCATTCTGGTGAGCACAGGGTGCTTGCTCACTCTGGACATTTGGAAACAACTCAAATGTCCTTAAATGGGCAAACAGTTAAACAAACCATGGTAGTCCCCTACAATGGAATACTACTCAGTAGTCAAAGGGAACAAACAGAGTGGTATCTCACTGTGCATTTGCATTTTCCTGATTCCTACCAATGCTATTTTTCTTTTCCTGTGCTCCCATAGTTATACTAAAGTCTTAGATGGAGGGCTAAAAAGTCAACAAAATGCAAAGTCTCAACAACATAATAGCCACAATATCCAGCACACAATAGAAATTTTTGAGACACACAGAAAGGCAGGAAAATGTAAGCAATAATCAGGAGGGGAAAAAGTCCATAGAAACACACACATAGAAAATATATATTCTGGAATTAGCTGACAAGGACTTTAAAAGTTTATATAAATAAATTCAGGGATATAAAGAAAAAGACACACAACATTGTAAATCAACTATACTTCAATTTAAAAAAAAGAAAAAGACAGACTGAATGGGAGAACAGATGGGTAATCTCAGTGAAGAGATGGAAACTATTTTTAAAAAGAACTAAATAGAAGTTCAAGAACTGAAAAATACAATATTTGAAATTAAAAATTCACTAGATTAGCTTAACATAGAGTGGACGCTGGAAGAGAAACAATCAGTGAACTTGAAAAAAGATCAATAGACACTATGCAAATTGAACAGAAAGAAAAAATATTTAAAAAAGAAATAATCTTCAGCAACTTGAGGGACAACATCTAATGGTCTGATATATAACTAATTAGAATCCTAGAAGGACAGGAAGGAGATTGGGCAGAAAAAAATGTTTGAAAATTTTCTAGTTTTGATTTAAAAAAATCATTTCAGAGATTCAAGAAGCTCAACAAACCCAAGCAGGTTACACACAAAGAAAATCTCACCCAGACACATCATGTTCAAACTGATGAAAACCAAGAAAAAGAGTAAGTCTTGAAAGAAGCAGAGGCAAAATACACATTATATATATGGAATAATGATAAGAATCTCTACTTATTTCTTAACAAACACAACGCTACCAGAAGCCAATGTAACAGCATCTTTAAACTGCTGAAAGAATAAAATGGTCAACTTAAAACTATATATCTAGCATAAGGATCTTTTAAAAATAAAGTACAGACTTTACAGATCAACAAAAGCTGAGGGAATTTATTGCCAGCAGATCTGCACTAAAGGAAGTCCTTCAGCCAGAAGGGAAAAAATTAAATAATACCAGAGATAAACCTGGATTTACACAAAGGAACAAAGATTACTAGAAATGGTAAATATGTGGGTAAATAGAATTTTTTTCTCATTCATAATACTAAAAGGCAAATAATAATAATAATGTATTGTAGGGTATACAACTTATGTAGAAATAAAATGGGTGACTAAAGGGGGTGGTCAATGAAAACATTTTGTTGTAAAATTCTTAGATTAGATGTGAAAAATTATGATATTAAAGCAAGGTATACTCTGAGTAGTTACAGATATGCAAACACCAGCCATAAGAAAGGCAAAGTCGCTATATTAATATTAAAGTAGACTTCAAGACAAGAGGGATCTTTCAGTTCATAAACGGCATAACAATCCTAAATCATTATACATCTATTAAAAGCAATTCAATATATATGAAGCAAAAACCGACAGGACTAAAAAAGAAATAGACAAATCCATAACGATAGTTGTAGATTTTACGACTCCTATGTAGTTATTGTTAGAACAATTAAGTTAAAAGTAATGTATAGAGGACTTGCAATACTATCAAATAATGTAGCCAACTTGATATTTAGAGAAAACTTCACCTAACAACCGAAGAATACACCATGCTTTAAAGGGCACAGGGGACATTCACCAAGATACTAGGCCCAAGAAAAGTCTCAATAAATTTAAAGGGATTGAAATCATATAGAATACATTCTCTGACCACAATGGAATTAAATTAAAAATTAATAATAAAATTATATGTGAAAAATATCCAAGTATTTGGAAATTAAACAACATACTTCCATATGACCCACAGGTCAAAGAAATAATCTAAAAGGAAATTGTAGGGGCTTCCCTGGTAGCACAGTGGTTAAGAATCAGCCTGCCAATGCAGGGGACACAGGTTCGAGCCCTGGTCCGGGAAGATCCCACATGTCACAGAGCAACTAAGCCCATGTGCCACAACTACTGAGCCTGTGCTCTAGAGCCCGCGAGCCACAACTACTGAGCCCATGTGCCACAACTACTGAAGGCCGCACGCCTAGAGCCCCCACTCCGCAACAAGAGAAGCCACCGTGAAATACCATAGAAGGAGACCTTCAAGATGGTGGAAGAGTAAGACGTAAAGATCACCTTCTTCCCCACAAATACATCAGAAATACATCTACATGTGAACCAACTCCTACAGAACACCTACTGAACGCTGGCCGAAGACCTCAGACCTCCCAAAAGGCAAGAAACTCCCCACATACCTGGGTAGGGCAAAAGAAAAAAGAAAAAACAGAGACAAAAGAATAGGGACGGGACCTGCACCAGTGGGAGGGAGCTGTGAAGGAGGAAAAGTTTCCACACACTAGGAAGCCCCTTCATTGGCGGAGACGGGGGGTTGCCAGGGGGAAGCTTTGGAGCCATGGAGGAGAGCACAGCAACAGGGGTGCAGAGGGCAAAGCGGAGAGATTCCTGCACAGAGGATCGGTGCTGACCAGCACTCACCAGCCCGAGAGGCCTGTCTGCTCACCTGCCGGGGCGGGTGGGTCTGGGAGCTGAGGGTCCGGCTTCCGAGGTCAGATCCCAGGGAGAGGACTGGGGTTGGCTCCGTGAACACAGCCTGAAGGGGGCTAGTGCGCCACAGCTAGCCGGGAGGGAGTCCAGGAAAAAGTCTGGAACTGCCGAAGAGGCAAGAGACGTTTTCTTTCCTCTTTGTTTCCTGGTGTGCGAGGAGAGGGGATTCAGAGCACGGCCTAAACGAGCTCCAGAAATGGGCGCGAGCTGCGGCTATCAGCACGGAGCCCAGAGACGGGCATGAGACGCTAAGGCTGCTGCTGCAGCCACCAAGAAGCCTGTGTGCAAGCACAGGTCACTATCCACACCGCCCCTCCCGGGAGCCTGTGCAGCCCACCACTGCCAGGGTCCCGTGATCCAGGGACAACTTCCCTGGGAGAATGCAAGGCGCCTCAGGCTGGTGCAACGTCACGCTGGCCTCTGCCGCCACAGGCTTGCCCCGCATCCATACCCCTCCCTGCCCCCAGCCTGAGTGAGCCAGAGCCCCCAAAGCAGCTGCTCCTTTAACCCCGTCCACTCTGAGCGAAGAACAGATGCCCTCAGGTGACCTACACCCAGAGGCAGGGCCAAATCCAAAGCTGAACCCCAGGAGCTGTGCGAACAAAGAAGAGAAAGGGAAATCTCTCCCAGCAGCCTCAGGAGCAGCGGATTAAATCTCCACAATCAACTTGATGTACCCTGCATCTGTGGAATACCTGAACAGACAACAAATCATCCCAAATTGAGGCGGTTGACTTTGGGAGCAACGATATATATATATTTTTCCTTTTTCTCTTTTTCTGAGTGTGCATGTGTATGCTTCTGTGTGTGATTTTGTCTGTATAGCTTTGCTTTTACCATTTGTCCTAGGGTTCTGTCTGTCTGGATGTTTTTTTGTTTTGTTTTGTTTTTTTAGTACAGTTTTTAGTGCTTGTTATCACTGGTGGATTTGTTTTTTTGGTTTGATTGCTCTCTTCTTTCGTTCTTTCTTTCTTTTTTTATTACTTTTAAATTTTTTAAATTTTTAATAATTATTTTTTATTTTAATAACTTTATTTTATTTATTTATTTTTTCTTTCTTTCTTTCTTTTTTTCTCCCTATTATTCTGAGTCGTGTGGATGACAGGCTCTTGGTGCTCCGGCTGGGTGTCAGGCCTGCGTCTCTGAGGTGGGAGACCTGAGTTCAGGACATTGGTCCACCAGAGACTTCCCAGCTCCATGTAATATCAAATGGCGAAAACCTCCCAGAGATCTCCATCTCAATGCCAAGACCCAGCTCCACTCACTGCCCAGCAAGCTACAGTGCTGGTCACTCTATGCCAAACAACTAGCAAGACAGGAACACAGCCCCACCCATTAGCAGAGAGGCTGCCTAAAATCATAATAAGGTCACAGACACCCCAAAACACACGACCGGATGCGGACCTGCCCACCAGAAAGACAAGATCCGGCCTCATCCACCAGAACACAGGACTAGTCCCCTCCACCAGGAAGCCTACACAAGCCACTGAACCAACCTTAGCCACTGGGGGCAGACACCAAAAAGAATGGGAACTATGAACCTGCAGCCTGTGAAAAGGAGACTCCAAACGCAGTAAGTTAAGCAAAATGAGAAGACAGAGAAACACACAGCAGATGAAGGAGAAAGGTAAAAACCCACCAAACCAAACAAATGAAGAGGAAATAGGCAGTCTACCTGAAAAAGAATTCAGAGTAATGATAGTAAAGATAATCCCAAATCTTGGAAATAGAATGAAGAAAATACAAGAAACTTTTAACGAGGACCTAGAAGAACTAAAGAGCAAACAAACAATGATGAACAACACAATAAATGAAATTAAAAATTCTCTAGAAGGAATCAATAGCAGAATAACTGAGGCAGAAGAACAGATAAGTGACCTGGAAGATAAAATAGTGGAAATAACTACTGCAGAGCAGAATAAAGAAAAAAGAATGAAAAGAACTGAGGACAGCCTCAGAGACCTCTGGGACAACATTAAATGCAACAACATTCGAATTATAGGGGTCCCAGAAGAAGAAGAGAAAAAGAAAGGGACTGAGAAAATATTTGAAGAGATTACAGTTGAAAACTTCCCTAATATGGGAAAGGAAATAGTCAATCAAGTCCAGGAAGCGCAGAGAGTCCCATACAGGATAAATCCAAGGAGAAACACGCCAAGACACATATTAGTCAAACTATCAAAAATTAAATACAAAGAAAAAGTATTAAAAGCAGCAAGGGAAAAAACAACAAATAACATACAAGGGAATCCCCATAAGGTTAACAGCTGATCTTTCAGCAGAAGCTCTGCAAGCCAGAAGGGAGTGGCAGGATATATTTAAAGTGATGAAAGGGAAAAACCTACAACCAAGATTACTCTATCCAGCAAGGATCTCATTCAGATTTGATGGAGAAATTAAAACCTTTACAGACAAGCAAAAGCTGAGAGAGTTCAGCACCACCAAACCAGCTTTACAACAAATGCTAAAGGAACTTCTCTAGGCAGGAAACACAAGAGAAGGAAAAGACTTACAATAACAAACCCAAAACAATTAAGAAAATGGTAATAGGAACATACATATCGATAATTACCTTAAAAGTAAATGGATTAAATGCTCCAACCAAAAGACATAGACTGGCTGAATGGATACAAAAACAAGACCCGTATATATGCTGTCTACAAGAGACCCCCTTCAGACCTAGGGACATATACAGACTGAAAGTGAGGGGATGGAAAAAGATATTCCATGCAAATGGAAATCAAAAGAAAGCTGGAGTAGCAATTCTCGTATCAGACAACATAGACTTTAAAACAAAGACTATTACAAGACACAAACAAGGACACTGCATAATGATCAAGGGATCAATCCAAGAAGAAGATGTAACAATTGGAAATATTTATGCACCCAACATAGGAGCACCTCAATACATAAGGCAAATGCTAACAGCCATAAAAGGGGAAATCGAAAGTAACACAATCATAGTAGGGGACTTTAATACCCCACTTTCAACAATAGACAGATCATCCAAAATTAAAATAAATAAGGAAACACAAGCTTTAAATGATACATTAAACAAGATGGACTTAATTGATATTTACAGGACATTCCATCCAAAAACAACAGAATACACTTTCTTCTCAAGTGCTCATGGAACATTCTCCAGGATAGATCATATCTTGGGTCACAAATCAAGCCTTGGTAAATTTAAGAAAACTGAAATCATATCAAGTAACTTTTCCAACCACAACGCTATGAGACTAGATATCAATTACAGGAAAAAATCTGTAAAAAATACAAACACATGGAGGCTAAACAATACACTATTTAATAACCAAGAGATCACTGAAGAAATCAAAGAGGAAATCAAAAAATACCTAGAAACAAATGATAATGAAAACACGATGACCCAAACCTATGGGATGCAGCAAAATCACCTCTAAAAGGGAAGTTTATAGCAATACAATCGTACCTTAAGAAACAAGGAACTTCTCAAATAAACAACCTAACCTTACACCTAAAGCAATTAGAGAAAGAAGAACAAAAAAACCCCAAAGTTAGCAGTAGGAAAGAAATCATAAAGATCAGATCAGAAACAAGTGAAAAAGAAATGAAGGAAACAATAGAAAAGATCAATAAAACTAAAAGCTGGTTCTTTGAGAAGATAAACAAAATTGATAAACTTTTAGCCAGACTCATCAAGAAAAAAATGCAGAAGACTCAAATCAACAGAATTAGAAATGAAAAAGGGGAAGTAACAACTGACACTGCAGAAATAGAAAGGATCATGAGAGATTACTACAAGCAACTATATGCCAATAAAATGGACAACTTGGAAGAAATGGACAAGTTCATAGAAAAGCACAACCTTCCAAGACTGAACCAGGAAGAAATAGAAAATATAAACAGACCAATCACAAGCACTGAAATTAAAACTGTGATAAAAAAATCTTCTAACAAACAAAAGCCCAGAACCAGATGGCTTCACAGGCGAATTCTATCAAACATTTAGAGAAGACCTAACACCCATCCTTCTCAAACTCTTCCAAAATATAGCAGAGGGAGGAACACTCCCAAACTCATTCTACAAGGCCCCCATCACCCTGGTACCAAAACCAGATAAAGATGTCACAAAGAAAGAAAACTACAGGCCAATATCACTGATGAACATAGATGCAAAAATCCTCAACAAAATACTAGCAAACAGAATCCAACAGCATATTAAAAGGATCATACCCCATGATCCAGTGGGGTTTATCCCAGGAATGCAAGGATTCTTCAATATACACAAATCAATCAATGTGATAAACCATATTCACAAATTGAAGAATAAAAAACATATGATCATCTCAATAGATGCAGAAAAAGCTTTTGACAAAATTCAACATTTATGATAAAAACCTTCCAGAAAGTAAGCATAGAGGGAACTTACCTCAACATAATAAAGGCCATATATGACAAACCCACAGCCAACATCATCCTCAATGGTGAAAAACTGAAACCATTTCCTCTAAGATCAGGAACAAGACAAGGTTGCCCACTGTCATCACTATTATTCAACATTGTTTTGGAAGTTTTAGCCAGAGCAATCAGAGAAGAAAAGGAAGTAAAAGGAATCCAAATTGGAAAAGAAGAAGTAAAGCTGTCACTGTTTGCAGATGACATGATACTATACATACAGAATCCTAAATATGCTACCAGAAAACTACTAGAGCTAATCAATGAATTTGGTAAAGTAGCAGGATACCAAATTAATGCACAGAAATCTCTTGCATTCCTATACACTAATGATGAAATATCTGAAAGTGAAATTAAGGAAACACTCCCATTTACCATTGCAACAAAAAGAATAAAATACCTAGGAATAAACCTACCTAAGGAGACAAAAGACCTGTATGCAGAAGACTATAAGACACTGATGAAAGACATTAAAGACGATACAGACAGATGGAGAGATATACCATGTTCTTAGATTGGAAGAATCAACATTGTGAAAATGACTGTACTACCCAAAGCAATCTACAGATTCAATGCAATCCCTATCAAACTACCAATGGCATTTTTCACAGAACTAAAACAAAAAATTTCACAATTTGTATGAAAACACAAAAGACCCTGAATAGCCAAAGCAATCTTGAGAAAAAAAAAAATGGAACTGGAGGAATCAGGCTCCCTGACTTCAGACTATACTACAAAGCTACAGTAATCAAGACAGTATGGTACTGGCATGAAAACAGAAATATAGATCAATGGAACAGGATAGAAAGCCCAGAGATAAACCCATGCACATATGGTCACCTTATTTTTTATAAAGGAGGCAAGAGTATAAAATGGAGAAAAGACAGCCTCTTCAACAAGTGGTGCTGGGAAAACTGGACAGCTACATGTAAAAGAATGAAATTAGACCACTCCCTAACACCATACACAAAAATAAACTCAAAATGGATTAAAGACCTAAATGTAAGGCTAGATACTATAAAACTCTTAGAGGAAAACACAGGCAGAACACTCTATGACATAAATCACAGCAAGATCCTTTTTGACCAGCCTCCTAGAGAAATGGAAATAAAAACAAAAATAAACAAATGGGACCTAATGAAACTCAAAAACTTTTGCACAGCAGAGGAAACCATAAACAAGACGAAAAGACAACCCTCAGAATGGGAGAAAATACTTGCAAATGCAGCAACTGACAAAGGATTAATCTCCAAAATTTACAAGCAGTTCATGCAGCTCAATATCAAAAAAACAAACAATCCAATCCAAAAATGGGCAGAAGACCTAAATAGATATTTTTCCAAAGAAGATGTACAGATTGCTAACAAACACATGAAAGAATGCTCAACATCATTAATCATTAGAGAAATGCAAATCAAAACTACCATGAGGTATAACCACACACCGGTAAGAATGGCCATCATCAAAAAATTTACAAACAATAAATGCTGGAGAGGGTGTGGAGAAAAGGGAACCCTCTTGCACTGTTGGTGGGAATGTAAATTGATACAGCCACTATGGAGAACAGTATGGAGGTTCCTTAAAAAACTAAAAATAGATTTACCACATGATCCAGCAATCCCACTACTGGGCATATACCCTGAGAATACCATAATTCAAAAAGAGTCATGTACCACAATGTTCATTGCAACATTATTTACAATCGCCAGGACTTGGAAGCAACCTAAGTGTCCCTCGACAGATGAATGGATAAAGAATATGTGACACATATACACAATGGAATATTAATCAGCCATAAAAAGAAACGAAATTGAGTTATTTGTAGTGAGGTTGGTGGACCTAGAGTCTGTCATACAGAGTGAAGTAAGTCAGATTGAGAAAAACAAATACCGTATGCTAACACATATATATGGAATCTCAAAAAAAAAAAAGGTCATGAAGAACCTAGGGGCAGGAAGGGAATAAAGACGCAGACCTACCAGAGAATGAACTTGAGGACATGGCGGGGGAAAGGGTAAGCTGGGACAAAGTGAGAGAGTGGCATGGACATATATACACTACAAATGTAAAATCGATAGCTAGTGGGAAGCAGCCGCATAGTACAGGGAGATCAGCTCGGTGCTTTGTGACCACCTAGAGGTGTGGGATAGGGAGGGTGGGAGGGGGGGAGATGCAAGAGGGAAGAGATATGGAGATATATGTATATGTATAGCTGATTCACTTTGTTATAAAGCAGAAACTAACATACCATTGTAAAGCAATTATACTCCAACAAAAGTGCTAAAAAAAAAAAAAGGAGAAGCCACCGCAATGAGAAGCCTGCACACCGCAACGAAGAGTAGCCCCCGCTTGCCGTAACTAGAGAAAGCCCGCACACAGCAACGAAAACCCAATGCAGCCAAAAGTAAAATAAATAAAAAATAAATAAATTTTTTAAAAAAAGGAAATTGCAGAAGAGTTGAGAATTAAAATCCAATATATCAGATAAACAAGGATTTACTGTATAGCACGGGGAACTATAGTCAATATCTTGTAATAAACTATAATGGAAAAGAATATAAATATATACATATATATATACCTATATGTGTGTGTATAACTGAATTACTTTGCTGTACACCTGAAACTGACACAATATTGTAAATCAACTATATTTCAAAAAAAAAATATCAGCTGAAGAAGTCCTTACATGGGAATTTATAGCTCGAAATGCTTATATTAGAGAAGAATGTTATAAAATCAAGGATGTAGAGTTTCATCTTTTCTAAAGAAAGGTAGAAAATAAGAGCAATTAGATTTTTTAAAAAGTGAAAGAAAATGAATAATAAAGAGCAGAAACCATTGAAATAGAAGACAGCCAAACAATAGAGAAGATCAGAGAAACCAAAAGTGGAAAGATCCATAAAATTGATAAAGCCTAATCTAAATGGACCTCTAGCTGAGAGGAAGAGGGAGAATGAGGGACGGAGGGAGGGGGAGAGAGAGAGAGCACACACAAATTACCAGTATCAGAAATAAAAGAGGAGATATTGTTATAGAACACACAGATAATAAAGCATTAATTAGGAAACTATGAATTTCTTTATGCCAATAAATTACTTAGATGAAAAGGATAATTCCTTGAAAGACAGAATTACCAATAATGACACCAAAAGAAATTAAAAGTCTGAATAGCCCGGTATCTATATTAAAGATATCGAAATCAAAATTAAAAAGGAATTTCTCAGAAAGAAAACTCCAGACCAAGATGGCTTTCCTAGTGACTCCTATCAAACATTTGAGGAAGAAATAATACCAATATTGAACAGCTCTTTAAGAAAATAGAAAAGAAGAGGACACTTCCCAATTCATGCTTGAGGCCAGCATCACCCTTAGAACCACACCAGATAAAGATGTTTTTAAGAAAAGAAAAAAAAATTAAGAGGCTGGAGGTACTGGGCTAAGGTAGTGTGATGGCTTTTTGATGTGTCAACTTTTTGAGGCTCTAGTCCCCAGTTGTTCAAACAAACACTAATCTAGGTTTGGGATCTTGAAGATGCAATTAAAGTCCCTAATCAGTTGTCTTTAAGTAAGGAGGATTATCTGGATAGTCTGGTTCAGCCTGACTTAATCAGTTGGAAGTCCTTAAAAGCAGGACTGAGGTTTCTGAGAGAGAGCTAGAGAGGAAAAAAATTCTGCCCGTGGGTAGTAGCTTCAGCCCACGCCAGTGGAGTTCCAGCCTCCTCCTGCTCAACCTCCCCTGGTTGAATCCTACTGTTACAGGAAGGGCAGTATTAGACGTTAGAAAAGTTCACAGAGCCAATTATGCTAGGCCTTACAGGCCATGTTAACAAGAAGGGATTTTGTAAGTTAATTGGATATGAGTAGTTGTATAATCTAAGAGTTTTCCCAAAAGTTTGCTTAATTAACACCAACTTCTGCCCATTGAACTAGAGAAACAGATATCACAATGTTGGTGGGTTTAATAAAGAGAAACCATAATCACTTTATCTGTGGAATTATATCCCATGAAAATAATTAAAATTAAAAAATATTTTCTACTGCTGCATAATAAGTTATCACAAACTTAGCAGCTTCAAAAATGTCACCCATTCCTTAAGTCGCAGTTCTGTAGGTCATGGTGTGGTAGAATTCAGTGCCTCATAGTAGTGATGGGACTGAAGTCCTATTTCCTTACTGAATGTGAGCCAGGGGCCACTCTCAGCTCCAGGGGCCACCCCACATTCCTTGTCATATGGCCCACTCTGTCTTCAACAGGGAATCTCCCTCATATTGAATCCCCATCATGCTTTGATTCTTTCTGCCTTCTCAAACTCCAACCTCTAGACCCAGACCTGAAGGGCTCATGTGACTAGGTCAGGCCCACCTGGAAAATCTTCCCTTCTTAAAGACATGTAACATAACCTAGTTGTGGAGTGAAATCCATCCTTTTCACAGTCCTGGGGATTATAAAGGGCGTGTACACTAAGGAGTGGGAAGCTTGGGCCCATCTTCAAATTCTATCTATATCTGTACATAATCTAGATAGATGTATAGGTCGATAGGCACACAGAATGTTTATTCCTGCAGTATGTGTATGTTCAAATATGTGTCTACTAGAAATGACCAAATTCCCAACTCTAGGCCAGGCAGCCTTCAGTATGTTCAATAATGGAATATTGTCATTACTTTAAAACATGTTTCTTTATGTTCTGAGACATCCTCACCTAATTGCCACCTCTAATGGCACTGTCAGTAGGAAAATACAACATGGAATGATGCATGTGCAGTGACAACAGGAATTGCCAAATCATATAAATATTAGAATTACTAAAAGAAAAAAAGAATTACTATGAAGATCAGATTGAAATTGGGGAAGACAGGGTTTTGTTATTGCGTCATTGTTGCAAGGTGAGGGAGGGCAGAGAAAGAGCAAACGTCTTAAGACAAACAAATGGGCGGGGCTTCCCTGGTGGTGCAGTGGTTAAGAATCCGCCTGTCAATACAGGGGATACAGGTTCGATCCCTGGTCCCAGAAGATCTCACATGTCGCAGAGCAACTAAGCCCGTGCGCCACAACTACTGAGTCTGCGCTCTAGAGCCCAGGAGCCACAACTACTGAGCCCATGTACCACAACCTCTGAGCCTGTGTGCCACAACTACTGAGCCCGCGTGTCTAGAGCCCGTGCTCTGCAACAAGAGAAGCCACCGCAATGAGAAGCCCGCACACCGCAACGAAGAGTAGCCCCTGCTCGCCGCAACTAGACAAAGCCCGTGTGCAGCAACAAAGACCCAACGCAGCCAAAAATAAATAAATTAAATAAATAAATTTATATTTAAAAAAGTATTTGCTAGATAAATATTAAAAAACAACAACAACAAATGGGCTTCTACTGTCTTTACCCTTTTGGGGTTTCTGCCCATGTGAGGCAAAATTTTCAAAATAATTGAGTGGAAGTGGATTGAACTTGGCAAACACATGCCATCAGTTGAGGCCAGACTCCCTGATCATTTCAAGGCTGCGTGAAGCTGCCTTACAGAGGCAGGGCTCCTGGGGAGCCGCGTTCCACAAGGAGGGTGGAGGGGTGGAGGGACTCACCTCTCCAGGGCTCCCTGTGCTGTGGCTCTGCCTCCGCCTGACGGTTCTCTTCATTTCTGAGTCACTGATTGTGAGTGACAGCTGGAGTAAATACAAAGTCCTTCCCTTCTCTCTTGGGTCTGCTGTCCAAACTCCTTTCCCCTCTGGCTTCCAGGTGCGGGTCCTAGTTGCTGACTGATCCTTCCAGGCTTTGGACAACCTTCCTTCACACTTCAGGCATCAGACTTCATTTCGCCTGCTTTCCCCAGCAGACCTCCCCCGTTGGAGGGGGAGTGGGGGAGCAGGGCCCAAGCTTGCCTTCACACTTCAGAGAGTTTGGTAAGTGAGTATTTCTTCCCAACAGTAAAAGCACTGGGACAAAGGGACCGTGTTTGTTTGAAGCTTGTAATTCAGACATCCGTCTTCTTGGTGAATTTGTGTTCTAAATTTTCTCAGAAACCACAGAATAAGCTAAACTTCTTAGGAAGCCCCCAGACTGCTTTCAAACAGCACAAGCTGGGAAACCAAGGTTCCATGATGTTTGCTCCCCGTAGCAACCTGCCAGCTCCTGCTCCCCATGGTTCCCCAATTCATCCTTTAACGCTCTTTTCCCCATTTCATAAGAATATTTTTAAGCTTAAAAAAAAAAAAAAACTCTCTCCCTTCTGTTCCTGCATGTCAGAGAGGGCTCTGAGGAGCAAAGTAAATTTTCCTGATTCTGATACCTACAGTACTTGGGACAAATGTGGGTGGGGTGAGAAGGAGATCTTGATGAAACGGAAAGGCATAGGGTGTTTTGTTTTGTTTTATTTTTTTCCAACTCCAGGGTCCCGTCGCTGACTTTCAATCAACACTGTTCTGCACCTGTTCACAAAGGTAGGCCGGGCATTTAGGTCCACCACAATTGAGGTTATTTTGTTTGAAAACTTCCTGAAATCTCCGTTAACCTTCACAGCGAGTCTCTGAGGTAAATGTAACATCTCTGAACCTAAGATTCTCCAGGTTGGTGACTTACACCATTTTTCAAATAAGAAGCAGGCCAGTAGAAGGGCCAGAACATAATTACTGAAAAAAAAAAAATTCCATGAAATGAGAAGACCTATGACAAATGAAGACAGACATTTCCTAGAGAATATAAGAGGAAAAAAATGCAAAGAAGGTTCAATTGTTAAATGTCAAATTGCAAAGCTTTCTTTCCATTTGTCCAAAACAAAAGGAAAAAAGAGAATATGTCTTTATTGCAACCAATTTGAAAAACAGTTTGGCAGTTTCTTCAAGTGTTAAACATATGTTTACCATACAACCCAGCCAATCCTGGATATTTACCCCAAATTAACAAAAGCATATGTCCACACAGGGACTTGAAGATGAATGTTCACAGCGGCTTTATTTGTCAGAGCCACAAACTGGAAACAGTCCAAATGTCCAGCAGCAAGTGAATGAATAAGCAAACTGTGGTTCATAATACAATGGAAAGCTACTCAACAATAAAAAAAGATGAACAATTGATATACACAATGACATGGAGTAAAAAAATCCTTACGGTAAATGAAAGAAGTCAGAAAAAAAGAGAATACAGGGACTTCGCCGGTGGTCCAGTGGTTAAGAATCAGCCTTCCAATGCAGGGGATGTGGGTTCAATCCCTGGTCGGGGAACTAAGAGCCTACATGCTGTGGGGCAACTAAGCCTGTGGGCCACAACTAGAGAGCCCACGTGCTGCAACTACAGAGCCCACGCACTCACTCTGGAGCCTGCATGCTGCAACTACTGAGCCCGTGAGCCACAACTAGAGAGAAGCCCACGCCCCGCAGCAGAGGGTCCTGCATGCAGCAGCCAAACATAAATAAATAAATAAATAAATATTTTTAAAAAAGAGAATACACACTGTATGATAGCATTTTTATAAAATATAAACTAATCTATACTGATAGAAAGCAGATGACTTGCTGCTGGGGGAAGAGGTATGAATTACAAGGGGCATGAGGGAACTTTGGGGACATTTACCTTGATTGTGACAATTATTTTATGGATGTCATCAAACTGTACATTTTAAATACATGCCCTTTTTTGTATCAATTGTACCTCAATAAAGCTGTAGAAAACATGGCAATGATTCTTTCCTTCTATTTGAAATGAAAAGAAAAAAAGAATATGCCTATGCGCTCAAGAACTTTGAGATAATTTTGAAGCTTGTAATGAACAGTGGCATAGACTCTTTTCATCTGAATGTTTGGCACTGGTTAGAAAAATAATTTCTACTGTTCAGGCTCTCAGACAGTACATAATTATCTGATTGGGTGGTATTGAGCTTGGAATGAATTTTATGGCTTTGCGTCCTGTTTTCCCATGGATGATGTATTTGTAGAATAGGAGATATCTTTCTATTCCTACTACAGATATTCCTGACTTGGTCCATGGAGTAGTATTTGTCAACATTCCTACTAATCAGGAAGAGCTGGGGAAAAGCTTTTGCCCTTACCCCCTCTCCATGGCAGGAGAAGTAACTTATCTGGTGGATGAGATGAAAAGTGTTCTTCTCTCTGGCTGACCAGCATGGAGGCAGGCTATTTTCTTCCCTCTCCCTATTCTCTAGGTGGTAAATACACCTAGGTTGGACCTCTTGTCCATCTGATGTGATGGGGCTTGAGATACACCCAGATCCTTCATCCATGTGACTGGAGGAGTCACCTCTGTAGACAGAACTCTCCCACTGTGTGGTGGCAAGGTCTAGACTTGAGTTGAGGTGGAAAGAGGTCATTGAAAGCTGAGTTTGGCTTCAAGTCTGAGTCATAGTCTACAATCTGGCTGATAATGAAGTGGATACTATGATTCAATTTCAACCTCTAAATTGGTTCAGAATCCATAGAGGAGGGAGTTGTGACTAACCAGATGATGGGATCATATCAGGTGGTGCTGCTATTGCAATAGCGTTCTGCATGGAAGGGAATGATAGGTGTGTTGTCATATTCCCAATGGGAGGAAGACTCTTTCTACAGATAACATAAAAAGCAAAGGACTCAATTATACTCCAGTAAAGATGTTAAAAAAATAATATAATATAAAATTATACTTTTAGTTATAAAAAAAAAGTAAAGGACTTCCAGTCATAAAATAAATAAGTCATGGGAATGTAATGTACAGCATGGTGACTGTAGTAAATAATACTGTATTGTATATTTGAAAGCTACTAAAAGAAAATATTTTAAAAATTCTCATCACAAGAAAAAAATTTATAATTATGTAATGTGCCATGGAGGTGAGCACAAAAATTTGTAACTATGTATGGTGATGGATGTTAACTAGACTTATTGTGGTCATCAGTTTGCAATATATACAAATATCTAATTGTTACGTTGTACACATGAAACTAATACTATATGTCAATTATATCTCAATTTTAAAAAAGAATGAAAAAAAACAGTTACTAAAAAAGTAAAGGAAGGGAATTCCCTGGTGGTCCCTGGTTAAGAAACCGTCTTGCAATGCAGGGGACGCCAGTTCAATCCCTGGTCGGGGAACTAAGATCCCACATCCTGCAGGGCAACTAAGCCTGCACACTGCAACTACTGAGCCCACGTGCCACAACTACAGAGCCCACGCGCTCTGGAGCCTGCACACCACAACTAGAGAGAAGCCCGCACACCGCAAGGAAGAGCCCACGCACCGCAAGGAAAGATCCCACGTGCCGCAACTAAGACTTGACACAGCCAAAAAAAAAAAAAAAAAAAAAAGTAAAGGAAGACACAGGTGAATTTTTTTGTCACATTACTAAGTTAAACAGTTTCTCTCATCTGGCATTTGGATATATCAATTATAAAAAGCATTACACCTTTAAATCAATATATTCAAGGAAGAGATTAATCACACTTCTAAGCTTAGAATGTCAATGCTACTTGAGAGTATGCTATACAATTTTAATATGTGAAGGTATTTTTTTTGTCATTTAGTTGTTAAATTATCAGAATAATTTGGAAGAAGGAGTTGAAGATTTTGAGGACGCATTATTATATAATGTTTAAATGATTAAACCACTTATTAGATGATTTTTCCTGAATTCTTTGTGATTTCAGTTCTTTAAAATGGAAAAACCTAAGGCCCAAAAAAATTAAAAAGGGAAATACCTAAAGCCACCCAAAGATCCTTTTTACCTTGTCACACACCTCTCCATTAATTTCTGAACTTGTCATAGCTGAGGAGGGGTTGGAAAATTTTTGCACAGGTAGAGCCAGAGAATAGAGATGTCATGTGCACAGACACAGAGAAATGGTGCTGAAGAAATGACTTGCAGTAACAAATAAGAACTGACTGTTGAGATATGGACTCAGAGTAAAGAAAAGACAAGTGTGATAGCCCCATGGAATGATATGCCCTCCATCACACCACTTTTTCATGTCATGGTTCACTCATGAGGGAGTTGAGGGACTAACAATCTCAATGAAGTATCTGCCCCGGATGGGGCAGCTTTGTGAACAGTTTCCACCATACATTTGCTGGAGTTCTCTTGTCTTCTCCTATCATCTGCCACTGAGCCCAGAACTGCCACAAGAGACCTCATCTCCCACCATCCTCATCGATTCTCCATCCCTTTAACCATCTTTATTTTTAAACCAGCTCATCCAATACTTATGTTTGTTTGTTTGTTTTAAAGGGGCATGGGAAGGTCTCTCCAGGTGCAGCGGGGAGGGATTCCAAATTCTTGGGTTGGACAGGTACCATCAAAATGGTTACAGTGCAACAGTCTATGCCTCATGCTTTCTGTATACTTCTAATAAAACTGTCTGCTGTCCTAGAGCAAAGAGCCTGGAGAGTTTATTGGACTTCCTCAAAAGCAACAGAGTTGGGATAACAGAACCTCCACGAGGAAAATGAGGTTATGTAAGGTGCCTTTTCCAAAGAAGAGAAAGCTAGAGCCAGCCAAGATTTGAACCCAGCTGTGTCTGAGATCAGAACCATACTCTTTAACCACTGCTTTCAAACGATCTCCCTTCTGAGGAAGAGTCTGTCATTACCAGCCCTAAGTAGGTCAATATACGTAACTGCATTTGTTTCTTATAGATCTTCACCTTTTCACTGTGAGCCTGGCCATCCATGGCACTCTTTGATCCTTCTCTTTTAGGAGTGATTCCTAGGGCCAAAGCCCTTCTAGTCTTCTAGGTACTGTAATTATCTCAGGTGTATCTCATAACTCAAGAAAGATGCCAGGAGAAGAGATTGGTTCAAGATGGTGGAGTAGAAGGACGTGCTTTCACTCCCTCTTGTGAGAGCACCAGAATCACAACTAACTGCTGAACAATCATTGACAGGAAGACACTGGAACTCACCAAAAAAGATACCCCACATCAAAAGACAAAGGAGAAGCCACAATGAGATGGTAGAGGGGTGCAATTACAATAAAATCAAATCTCATAACTGTTGGGTGGATGACTCACAAACTGGAGAACAATTATACCACAGAAGTCCACCCACTGGAGTGAAGGTTCTGAGCCCCATGTCAGGCTTCCCAACCTAGGGGTCCAGCAACAGGAGGCGGAATTCCTAGAGAATCAGACTTTGAAGGCTAGCAGGATTTGATTGCAGAACTTCGACAAGTCAGGGGGAAACAGAGACTTCACTCTTGGAGGGCACACAAAAAGTAGTGTGCACATCAAGACCCAGGGGGAAGGAGCAGTGACCCCATAGGAGACTGAACCAGACCTACCTGCTAGTGTTGGAGGGTCTCCTGCAGAGGTGGGGGGGGTGGCTGTGTCTCACCGTGAGGACAAGGACACTGGCAGCAGAAGTTCTGGGAAGTATTCCTTGGCATGAGCCCTCCCAGAGTCCGCCATTAGTCCCACCAAAGAGCCTGCAGGCTCCAGTGCTGGTTCACCTCAGGCCAAACGACCAACAGGGAGGGAATTCAGACCCACCCATCAGCAGACAAGTGGATTAAAGTTTTACTGAACTCTGCCCACCAGAGCAACAGCCAGCTCTACCCACTACCAGTCCCTCCTATCAAGAAGCTTGCACAAGCCTCTTAGATAGCCTCATCCAGCAGAGGGCAGACAGCAGAAGCAAGAACTACAATCCTGCAGCCTGTGGAACAAAAACCACATTCACAGAAAGATAGACAAGATGAAAAGGCAGAGGGCTATGTACCAGATGAAGGAACAAGATAAAACCCCAGAAAAACAACTAAATGGAGTGGAGATAGGCAACCTTCCAGAATTCAGAATAATGATAGTGAAGATGATCCAGGACCTCGGAAAAAGAATGGAGGCAAAGATCGACAAGATGCAAGAAATGTTTAACAAAGACCTAGGAGAATTAAAGAACAAACAAACAGAGATGAACAATACAATAACTGAAATGAAAACTACACTAGAAGGAATCATTAGCAGAATAACTGAGGCAGAAGAACAGATAAGTGACCTGGAAGACAGAATGGTGGAATTCACTGCTGTGGAACAGAAAAAAGAAAAAAGAATGAAAAGAAATGAAGACAGCGTAAGAGACCTCTAGGACAACATTAAACGCAACAACATTCGCATTATAGGGGTACCAGAAGGAGAAGAGAGAGAGAAAGGACCCAAGAAAATATCTGAAGAGATTATAGTTGAAAACTTCCCTAACATGGGAAAGGTAGCCACACAAGTCCATGAAGTGCAGAGAGTCCCACAAAGGATAAACCAAAGGAGAAACACACCGAGACACATAGTAATCAAATTGGCAAAAACTAAAGACAAAGAAAATTCTTGAAAGCAGCAAGGGAAAAACGACAAACAACATACAAGGGAACTCCCATAAGGTTAACAGCTGATTTCTCAGCAGAAACTCTACAAGCCAGAAGGGAGTGGCATGACATATTTAAAGTGATGAAAGGGGAGAACCTACAACCAAGATTACTCTAGCCGGCAAGCATCTCATTCAGATTCGATGGAGAAATCAAAAGCTTTAAAGACAAACAAAAGCTAAGAGAATTCAGCACCACCAAACCAGCTCTACAACAAATGCTAAAGGAATTTCTCTAAGTGGGAAACACAAGAGAAGAAAAGGACCTACAAAAACAAACCCAAAACAATTAAGAAAATGGTCATAGGAGCATACATATCGATAATTACCTTAAATGTGAATGGATTAAATGCTCCAGCCAAAAGACACAGGCTTGCTGAATGGATACAAAAACAAGACCCATATATATGCTGCCTACAAGAGACCCACTTCAGACCTAGTGACACATACAGACTGAAAGTGAAGGGAAGGAAAAAGATATTCCATGCAAATGGAAATCAAAAGAAAGCTGGAGTAGCTATACTCATATCAGATAAAATAGACTTTAAAATAAAGAATGTTACAAGAGACAAGGAAGGACACTACGTAATGATCAAGGGGGGGGGATCAATCCAAGAAGAAGATATAACAATTATAAATATATATGCACCCAACATAGGAGCACCTCAATACATAAGGCAACTGCTAACAGCTCTAAAAGAGGAAATCGACAGTAACACAAGAATAGTGGGGGACATTAACACCTCACTTACACCAATGGACAGATCATCAAAACAGAAAATTAATAAGGAAACACAAGCTTTAAATGACACAATAGACCAGATAGATTTAATTGATATTTAAAGGACATTCCATCCAAAAACAGTAGATTACACTTTCTTCTCAAGTGCACATGGAACATTCTCCAGGATAGATCACGTCTTGGGTCACAAATCAAGCCTCAGTAAATTTAAGAAAATTGAAATCATATCAAGCATCTTTTCTGACCACAACACTATGAGATTAGAAATCAATTACAGGGAAAAAAAAGTAAAAAACACAAACACACGGAGGCTAAAAAATACATTACTAAATAACCAAAAGATCACTGAAGAAATCAAATAGGAAATCAAAAAATACCTAAGGACAAATGACAATGAAAACACGATGAGCCAAAACCTATGGGATGCAGCAAAAGCAGTTCTAAGAGGGAAGTTTATAGCTATACAAGCCTACCTCAAGAAACAAGAAAAATCTCAAATAAACAATCTAACTTTACACCTAGAGGAACTAGAGAAAGAAGAACAAACAAAACCCAAAGTTAGTAGAAGGAAAGAAATCATAAAGATCAGAGCAGAAATAAATGAAATAGAAACAAAGAAAACAATAGCAAAGATCAATAAAAATAAAAGCTGGTTCTTTGAGAAGATAAACAAAATTGATAAACCATTAGCCAGACTCATCAAGAAAAAGAGGAAGAGGACTCAAATCAATAAAATTAGAAATGAAAAAGGAGAAGTTACAACAGACACTGCAGAAATACAAAGCATCCTGAGACTACTACAAGCAACTCTATGCCAATAAAATGGACAACCTGGAAGATATGCACAAATTCTTAGAAAGGTATAACCTTCCAAGACTGAACCAGGAAGAAATAGAAAATATAAACAGACCAATTACAAGCACTGAAATTGAAACTGTGATTAAAAATCTTCCAACAAACAAAAGCCCAGGACCAGATGGCTTCACAGGTGAATTCTATCAAACATTTAGAGAACAGCTAACACCCATCCTTCTCAAACTCTTCCAAGAAATTGCCAAGGAAGGAAAACTCCCAAACTCATTCTATGAGGCCACCATCACCCTGATACCAAAACCAGACAAAGATACTACAAAAAAAGAAAATTACAGACCAATATCACTGATGAATATAGATGCAAAAATCCTCAACAAAATACTAGCAAACAGAATCCAACAGCACATTAGAAGGATCATACACCATGATCAAGTGGGATTTATCCCAGGGATGCAAGGATTCTTCAGTATACGCAAATCAATCAATGTGATACACCATATTAACAAATTGAAGAATAAAAACCATATGATCATCTCAATAGATGTAGAAAAAGCTTTTGACAAAATTCAACACCCATTTATGATAAAAACGCTCCAGAAAGTGGGCACAGAGGGAACCTACCTCAACATAATAAAGGCCATATATGACAAACCCACAGCAAACATAATTCTCAGTGGTTGGTGAAAAACTGAAAGCGTTTCCTCTAAGATCAGGAACAAGAAAAGGATGTCCACTCTCGCCACTATTATTCAACATAGTTTTGGAAGCCCTAGCCATGGCAATCAGAGAAGAAAAAGAAATAAAAGGAATACAAATTGGAAAAGAAGAAGTAAAAATGTCACTGTTTGCAGATGACGTGATACTATACATAGAGAATCCTAAGGATGCCAGCAGAAAACTACTAGAGCTAATCAATGAATTTGGTAAAGTTGCAGAATACAAAATTAATGCACAGAAATCTCTTGCATTCCTATACACTAATGATGAAAAATCTGAAAGAGAAATTAAGGAAACACTCCCATTTACCATTGCAACAAGAAGAATAAAATACCTAGGAATAAACCTACCTAGGGAGACAAAAGACCTGTATGCAGAAAACTATAAGACACTGATGAAAGAAATTAAAGATGCTACAAACAGATGGTGAGATATACCATGTTCTTGGATTGGAAGAATCAATACTGTGAAAATGAGTATACTACCCAAAGCATCTACACATTCAATTCAATCCCTATCAAATTACCAATGGTATTTTCTAAAGAACTAGAACAAAAAATCTTAAAATTTGTATGGAGACACAATAGACCCCGAATAGCCAAAGCAGTCTTGAGGGAAAAAAACGGAGCTGGAGGAATCAGACTCCCTGACTTCAGACTATACTACAAAGCTACAGTAATCAAGACAATATGGTACTGGCACAGAAACAGAAATATAGATCAATGGAACAGGGTAGAAAGCCCAGAGATAAACCCATGCACCTATGGTCAACTAATCTATGACAAAAGAGGCGAGGATATACAATGGAGAAAAGGCAGTCTCTTCAATAAGTGGTGCTGGGAAAACTGGACAGCTACATGTAAAAGAATGAAATTAGAACACTCCCTAACACCATACAGAAAAATAAACTCAAAATGGATTTGAAACCTAAATGTAAGACCGGACACTATAAAACTCTCTGAGGAAAACATAGGAAGAACACTCTTCGACATAAATCACAGGAAGATCTTTTTTGATCCACCTCCTAGAGTAATGGAAATAAAAACAAAAATAAACAAATGGGCCTAATGAAACTTAAAAGCTTTTGCACAGCAAAGGAAGTCATAAACAAGACAGAAAGACAAGCCTCAGAATGGCAGAAAATATATGCAAATGAATCAACGGACAAAGGATTAATCTCCAAAATATATAAACAGCTCATGCAGCTCAATATTAAAAAAACGAAAAACCCAATGCAAAAATGGGCAGAAGACCTAAATAGACATTTCTCCAAAGAAGACATACAGACGGCCACGAAGCACATGAAAAGATGCTCAACATCACTAAGTATTAGAGAAATGCAAATCAAAACTACAATGAGGTATCACCTCACACCAGTTAGAATGGGCATCATCAGAAAATCTACAAACAACAAATGCTGGAGAGGGTGTGGAGAAAAGGGAACCCTCTTGCACTGTTGGTGGGAATATAAATTGATACAGCCACTACGGAGAACAGTATGGAGGTTCCTTAAAAAACTAAAAATAGAACTACCATAAGACCCAGCAATTCCACTACTGGGCATATACCCTGAGAAAACCATAATTCAAAAAGAGTCATGTACCACAATGTTCACTGCAACATTATTTACAATTGCCAGGACATGGAAGCAACCTAAGTGTCCACTGACAGATGAATGGATAAAGAAGATGTAACACATATACACAATGGAATATTAATCAGCCATAAAAAGAAACGAAATTGAGTTATTTGTAGTGAGGTGGATGGACCTAGAGTCTGTCATATAGAGTGAAGTAAGTCAGAAAGAGAAAAACAAATATCGTATATTAACGCATATATGTGGAACCTAGAAAAGTGGTACAGATGAACTGGTTTGCAGGGCAGAAATTGAGACACAGATGTAGAGAACAAACATATGGACACCAAGGGGGGAAAGCGGCAGGGGTGGTGGTGGTGGTGTGATGAATTGGGTGATTGGGATTGACATATATACGCTAATACATGTAAAATGGATAAGTAATAAGAACCTGCTGTATAAAAATATAAATAAAATTCAAAAATTCAAAAAAAAAAAAAAAAAAAAAAAGAAAGATGCCAGGAGCCCTGCACTTTCAATTCTTAGTGTAACTTATGTGCTGTTGCTCCCACTTCCATTTGCCATGGGTACTCAGCCTCTGGTCTTACCCCAGGGCAATCCTGCAACAGTATTTCTTTGCTTGTATAATTCCCAATACCAAATCCCATCCACAAATGTAGATTTGACTCAAGATTTTGTAAGAGAGGCAGAAGAGGTAGTTTATGTTGCATTACAGATAGCATTTCATTCAAAAATTCTGGGATATCTTCTTTTTTTTTTTTTAAATTTTTATTATTTATTTATTATTTATTTTTCGCTGTGTTGGGTCTTCATTTCTGTGCGAGGGCTTTCTCTAGTTGCGGAGAGCAGGGGCCGCTCTACATCGCAGTGCGCGGGCCTCTCACTCTCGCGGCCTCTCTTGTTGCAGAGCACGGGCTCCAGACGCGCAGGCTCAGTAGCTGTCGCTCACGGGCTTAGTTGCTCCGCGGCATGTGGGATCCTCCCAGATCAGGGCTCGAACCCGTGTCCCCTGCATTGGCAGGCAGATTCTCAACCACTGCGCCACCAGGGAAGCCCTGGGATATCTTCTAATTCTCTCTTCTTGGACTTGCAGCCATCTACCTTCCAGGCTTCTGACCATCTCTTCTCGGTTCATTTGTGGAGCAATTTAGCTCTCTCCCTGTTTTCATATCCAAGTTTACATACCTCCACAAAACCACTGAGAATATTGTCAAGTGGATCAAATGCTATTGTTTCTGAGTATAAGGATTTTTGTTTGAACTGAGCCAAGTAAATGATTCTTAATCAATGAATAGCCAACCATTTTAAAGACAGTGAGATACTGTAAATATTTAATGTAGAAGGAAGCAAGGTAATAGAACCAACTAAAACCCATCTTGTTCAGGAGAGATGAGAGGAGAGATGGTTAGGTTTTCTGAAGAGCCACTCCTGAAATCTTTACAATGAATATGCCTTTTGTCCTCATGGAACCATTTGTTCCTGGAGAGGCTTCCTCGCCTGAAAAGTGAGGAGGCTGGAGAAGATCTTCTTTGACAAATCATTCGTCTTCATGAGGCCAAGATAGGGACCACTGGGCTGAAATTCATGTGTCCAATCCCAGAGACCTAGTGGGAGAGACAAGGCCTCCCCAGGAGAGGGCTCAAGCGCAGCCCAAACTTGGGTGTAAAAGCCAGTATTGTACTTGCTTCAAAACTAGTTTTTGGTTTTTGGGTTTTTTTAATAAATTTATTTATTTTATTTATTTTTGGCTGCGTTGGGTCTTGGTTGCTGCACGCAGGCTTTTTCTAGTTGTGGCGAGCGGGGGCTACTCTTCGTTGCAGTGCACGGGCTTCTCATTGCGGTGGCTTCTCTTGTTGCGGAGCACAGGCTCTAGGTGCACGGGCTTCAGTAGTTGTGGCATGCAGGCTCAGTAGTTGTAGCTTGCTGGCTCTAGAGCACAGGCTCAGCAGTTGTGGTACACTGGCTTAGTTGCTCTGCAGCATGTGGGATCTTCCCAGGCCAGGGCTCAAACCCGTGTGCCCTGCATTGGCAGGTGGATTCCCAACCACTGTGCACCAGGGAAGTCCTCCAAACTAGTTTTTAAGCAGCTAAGACATTTTGTCCAGCAAGGAAAAACAATGATAATGTGGACTAGAGTCAAAGAACTCCATCCATGTAGACACACATTCTGGTATCTTTCTGTCTTTATCAACACTACCTCCTGCCATGCTGATGTGGAGAAGAATAGGGTACCTTTTGTGAGGCTTTGCACAAAACTATAGAGAGTACAGTAAGCTTCCTAATACCCTGCTGTCTCCCTTCATGGTCTCTCCTAGACTCCCAGTACCTCATCCACTTTTCTCTCTAGCCTGAGAGAATTATAGAAGAGGCTCAGTCCTAGGATTGTGGTGATTCAAGATTTGGTGTTTGTAATGGAGAAGCAACTACAATGAGGAATGTATTTGCTTCCAGCCATTCTACGCCCCAATGTTGACAATTTGCTTCTGTCAGCTACTGAAGATCCTTGGGTTGTGCTATATAAACAAGAATTAGCTCTCCTCCCTTTGACCCAGGATAAGAACCTGAGAATCTGCATTACTCTCAGACTTCAGTAGCTAATTTTTATGCAATTTAAAATGTGATAACCACTCTGATACAGGGGAAGATTATGGATGGAAGCTATCATGGAATATATTGGGAAGGGTGAGGGGGTGGTGTTTGTTACGTGTGGGCCAAGGGAGGTTCGGCAGCCTAGGATGCCTTTTAAGAGCTGAGAAATTCAGTGATCAAATTTTGGTGGTTCCTCTAGCACTTTCCTATCCATTGTCCCCACTCCTCAACCTCCGTTTTGGGTTGACATACATTTGGCTGGCTGCAAAGTAAGGCCGGCAAAGGTCTGTTACTGTCCCTCTGGCTCCCTCTTTCCCTTAGACACAGAGCTGCTGAGATGAGCTGGTTCATAGCCCCTTGAAAGGACTAGTGATGACACATTTGCATTAACATCTGTCCATTTGTTTCCAGACACAGTCTGGGTGGCCTCATTTAAGTAGAAACTGCACACTGGGAGCTTCCTAATTATCTCCTGCACCTATGTGTAGTCTTTGCAGCTGTTCTGGGGTCTCAGGGGGCTTCCACGAGGCCCTTACAGGTTCCCTGCCCACCTGTCAGCCTCTCCATCCCTACTTGACAGTAGGACTCAGCTGTAGCCAGAGCACACAGGTCAGGGCTTGAGCTGGCCTCTACATGCTCCGTAATCATAGCCAGAAATGGAGAACACTGTCTTGAGTGAGTGCGCTTGGCTTTGCTGAGGCTCATTGAGGCTCCCCACCTAGGGAATCCTGAGATCTGTTCCCTGGGAAGAAGAGAGGAGACAGCAAAGATAGCTGATGAGCTCCTTAGAAGTAGAGCTGAGTCAGAACTTTGAGTGGCGTGGCTCCTGGGGTCACACCCAATGAGAACTCAGACCAGACTTGGTAGCTGTGGGGAAGGGGGGGTTAACATCTGTTCCAAGGCTTTCTCCTGTCTTGTTAACTTTGTATGACCTCCTTTCAAGCTCAAGTGGGGAATGGTTTTCATCTTGCAATAGACTCTGAGAGGCAGCCCCTTGGAGCATATTCTGGCTGGTGTCCTGCTAGGTGGGGTCTGTCCTCAGGAAAGAGGAAAAGCATGTTCCCTTTAGGGAACAAGGTCAGGCTCTTTGAGCACAATCATTCCCAAGATCTTAGACTCAAAGGTAAGCTTCTCTGATCCCTACTAATAGGATTCATGAAGGACTGATGGATGTAGGGAGAAGGGAAGGGCGATAATAACCCAGGGGGCTTAACCTCTTGGTCACCAGTGGAATGAGAAATGTTAGAAAATTCTCCATATTAATAGAGTGGGGCATGTTATCAGATATGTGCTCATCTGTCTTGAGTTGGGTTTCCTAGAATAGAGCCTGCGAGAGACTCAAGGTTATGGGATTTATTGAGGGAAAGTTCTTCAAGAAAAACCTATAAGTAAGGGAAGGAGCTAGGAAAGGGAAGGGGGAAGAGCTGAGGAAGGATGAAGTCTCAGCCTGGTCAACGGCAAGGAATACCTGCTATCCCCCAGGTTTGATTCCATTCCCTGATGATGCTCCACTCCTGCTTCAACCCCTGCCTACAAGCTTCACTGGGTGCTGGAGATGGACCAGGTCCTGGAGATGGACAGTGCCCCTGTCTTGAAGGGCTCAAAGTGGTCATCAATGCCTATAGGCAAACAAGTATCTACGTTATTACACTTTTCACTATCACTTTTCAAGTATCTATGTTATTACACTTTTCTCTGTTACTTCCATACCTGTACCGGGAAGTGCATTATTTCTAGTTAATCAGTCTCTGCTCTTGGGCACCCAGTTTGCAAATACATTTCACACCTAGTTTTCTAATGGTTCTGAAATAACATTCCCCCCAAATTTTGTTCTGGGCTACAATGATGGGTCATTATTTCCATAAAAAGAGCTGCAAATTTTGTTTTCCACTTAAAAATCCACTTATATGTTTAGGCGAGTTTCTTTTAATTTGATGTTTTAAAAATGATTATCATATTGAGGTTTGTGCATTTGTAACTAAAGGTTAACTTCACTTCAATTAAGGTGATAAAATCAATGTGTTTATGCCATAATTCAGAACATGGTAGTAAAGTTAATTTTATTTTAAAATTAAAGTTGAGGGCTTCCCTGGTGGCGCAGTGGTTGAGAATCTGCCTGCCAATGCAGGGGACACGGGTTCGAGCCCTGGTCTGGGAGGATCCCACATGCCGCGGAGCAGCTGGGCCCGTGAGCCACAGCTACTAAGCCTGCGCGTCTGGAGCCTGTGCTCCGCAACAAGAGAGGCCGCGATAGTGAGAGGCCCGCGCACCGCGATGAAGAGTGGCCCCCGCTTGCCGCAACTACAGAAAGCCCTCGCACAGAAACGAAGACCCAACGCAGCCAAAAAAATTAATTAATTAATTAATTAAAAAAAAATTCAGGCCCCGGGGTCCTCTGTCCCCGAGGGGGGGGGAATTAAATTTGAAAGCTTTAAATTATGTCATCTATTTGTTTAGTGTGTATATTTAAGTGTACATATAAAGGTATAGTATAATTAATGAACAAAGGAAGCTTATGAATAATGAAGAAGAGAGAACTAGGAGCTTAAAACTGATGTTTGGAGTATTCAGTTGGCTCTTACTAACAGGTGGTAAAGAGTTGTTCTCCACATTTTGTGTGACCTGCCCAGAGAACAGAGGTTCCTCATCTCCTCAGAAAAGCCCTCACTTGAAAGCTGGATAACTTTGTGTCTTGGTGATGACACTTGTCATGCTTTGGAATTATTTTATAAGCAAACAACATAAGTTCCTTGCTTCTAAAAGAGCTAGAGCTTCTAGGTTACCTTCTGCTATGTCTATTTGAAACTCTTTTGTTACCATTCTGGTTAATAAAGGAGCCAGGCTATAAACATATTTTATCCTCAGGCCCCTATGCTCCTATCATAATCAAGTGGCCAGTCTCCGGCGACGACTCTTCTTTTTAACGTTGTGCCTACTTAACGGGATGGATTGGAAGGCCCTGGAGATTTGTTAAGGCTCTCCATGGCCATAATATCTTCTTACCTTCAGGATAATTTGGTCTGATCTGTATAAAATAGCCATGTATACATATGTTTTATCCATGAAAGGATTCTATCATCCTCCACTTTAAAATCATGTTTGTCACTAACAAAGTAGAGTCATTTTGTTTTGTCGTCAACAACTGGATCCTCCGCTCTCCTTTCATTTTGCCTGAAGGTCTGTTATAAGCTACAGGCCAGAAACTAGGTCTTCCTAAAGTAACAACAACAAAGGACAGCATGGGAGCATCAGCAGGAAGGACTGCACCAAATGTGATAATCAGACAATTATCGATACTGTCGCAGGTTTCCCAGAGAAGCTAACCTCACCACTGTGAGCAGATGTGTCAGACTGTGCCAGGGACATCAGTCAGAGCTTCCAGGACTCTTGAAACCCAGAAGTAGATGACATTATGAAAGCAGACAGCAGATCCAAGGTTGGATGAAACAAGAATTGATTATGTAGACAGAATGAAATAGATGAGAAAAGTATTATTGTATTTGTTGGCATTGTCTTTAGTGTTCTATTTTTAAGAGGCATACAAAGAAGCCCCTTTTCTGTATTCTTGGGACATCTTTAACCCTCGAAATAGCTGGCTGGAGTTGTGCAAACTGGAATGAAACTGAATGATGCCTCATCTTAATTGACTCCTCAGAATTCATGAAAGACATTCTAAGGGAAATCTTAATATAGGTACAAGCTAAAGAATCACAGAAGAACGTAAGGACGATGATGCCCCTGGTAACTGGAATGCAGATGAATGTTTTTACAGTGGGCTATGCTTAGTTATAATAATAGCACCTATCTTACAGAGTTCTTGTGAGGATGAGACCAATAATCTGTGAAAAGAGTTTACGACAGTGCTTGGCCTGAAGTAATTCTCAATAAATATTATTTTTGAAGGTTATTATCACTGATATAATTGCGTTTGATTCTCATAGTAACTCTGTGAGATAGGACTGTGAAAATGAGGAGATGACTGGCAGAATGGAGTAAGAAGGGATGTTTCTTCCATAAGCATGCATAGATGCTGGTCATAGCTCAGTCACTGGCTGCTTCTAGACCACAGGGGACAGGTGCCCTCTGTGCTTATGCAAGGCACAACATGCACAACTGTACATGGTGGTCCTAGTTTAGAAGCTGACATTGGGTAAATATCTGAAGGTGATGAAGTAGCAAATCTTGCAGATATTTTAGAGAAGAGCATTCCAGGCAGTGGGAACAGCATGGGCAAAGACCTCAGACAGGAACATATCCGGTGAGATTGAGGAATGGCCAGGAGGCTAGTATGGTAAAGGCGTTTGAATGAGAGGCAGGGTAGATGGTGATTAGATATGGAGTTGTACGGTGTCCTGACCATTTGGCTCCCTCAGTCCTGGTGGGGGGCCTTTGGCTTTTACCCCAAGTGAGATGACAGCCATTGGAGGGTTTTGAGCAGAGGGGTGATGGGACACTAAAAGCTCACTCAAGCTTACCCTCTTGTGGTAAGGGGTCAGTATAGAAGCAGGGAGATCAGTTAGGAGGCTAGTGCGAAGACCATCTTGATGTTACAGGCACAGGATACAGCAACAAATAAAATCAGGTCAGCCTTCATGTTTGGAGATATGGGTGGTAAGACAAAGAAGCAGGTTGAAATGCAGTATGTCATGAAGACGAGTGGGTAGAGGGTGATGGAAGATGTCTGTGGCAGGTCAACAACGCTCCCGCCATTAACTGCTAAAACAGCCAGAAACAAACACTAAAAACATGTTTTTGAAGGTTTCTGAATGCAACCAAAACTGGGGGCAGAATCCTGAAGCTGGAATCACAGGGAGATATATTCGTCAGCTGCTTTTACCCTTGGGCACTGGCCAAAGTGTCAGACAAGAGGTCCCATTAAAATATAAGCCAGATCATGTCATTCCTTTGGTCCACACCTTCCCATAAATACTCATCTAATTTAGCGTAAAGCCAACGTCTTTTCGATAACTACAGGTCCTGCAATCGGCCCCCCTTTATTAGCTCTCTAACCATTTCCTATTATGATTTCCCTTTACACCTTCTGCTTCAGCCACCCTGAGTGTTTTGCTGCTCCTCAAACCTCCCAAGCACATGTGTGTCTCAGGGCCTTTGCACACCATGCATATTAGCTGGGATGCACCTCTTCCAGAGATTAGCACTCCTATCTCCTTGTCCTCCTTTCTCACTGCTACCTTTTCAATGATTCCTTCCCTGACACACTACTCAAGATTACAACACTTCCTTATATTTTTTCTCCATAGCATTAATCACCATAGTCTTTATTACATACTTACTTATTGGTTTTGATTACTCTTTCCTCTCCCCACAAGGCAAGCTAAGAGGGAATTTATTTTTATGTTTTGCTCACATTACCTAAAACAGGGACTGGCCCCTTGCAGGGCCTTGATAAATATATGTTGAATAAATCACTGAATGAATGAATGAATGAATGACCTACATACCACCAACACTGATAAGTTTCAACCATATAGAGTTAAATTAATTGGAAACTGAAGGAGATGACAGAAGCTGACACAAAACTCTCCTCCTTAGGAAGTTCAGTGTTATGGGAGAAGAGTCCAGCAAACCTCACTAATAATCCCTTAGATTTTAAAGTTAAAGTCTGAAGACATGGATGAACTGTAGGAAAGTCAGCAATAACCTTTGCCTGCTATAGATCTATTCAAAAGGGCTCAGAAGGAAAAGAATGTGGTCAGGCTGTTTTTCTGACTTGGTTTCCAAATGGGAGCTTGATCTAGCTTCTAGATGTGAGAGAAAGCCTCCTACCCTGGAATGAAATAATCTGCAGAAAGAAGTCTCAGTAAACAACCTATCAAGAGCCATTTGCACACATGTAGACAAAACAAAAAAGTGATGGAAAATGTAAAATTTTCTTCAGTCTCATCATATAGTCCACAAGCCTTTTGAATTTGTCATTCATCTTTTCTCCCATGTGACCTGTTCACCTAAAAGTAGGGCATCTATTGTCAGTCCTAAATCACACTTCCCTATTGGACATGGGATTTCATCAACATACACTAAGCGTTCACTAAATTTTAGTTGAATGAGGCTAAAGGCACAGCACACAGAACAAATGCATGCACCCAATGGTGATATTCAAAATATTTAACCATGCACATGGCTCAGAAAGAACAACCCCCATCAACAACCAGTACAGCTATAGCAGAGAATACTGGTTGAAAATCAGCCACACATTTATCACCTCTCTCTCCCACCCCCAACATAGATTCAAACACCACTGTATGAGACACTGTATCTAATTGTGACAATGTCCTTGACCCTTTGGTCTGCAGCCTTTCTTATTTCCTAATGCATTCATTCACTTAGAGAAAGTAAACTGAGTCACCTATAAAGTCCTACCTTTCTAGGATGTAGGCTTCTTAATGTTTTGCTGACTTCTGAGTAAAAATTTTGCATCACTAGATATTAACTGTTTAAGTTCAGTACAAATATACCCAGGTTCTAGGCCAATAAAGGTGATTTGCATGCCTACCCAGTCTGATCTTTTCATTATCTCAGCAAAAGTAATTTCGCATACAAGTAACTTACTAATAATTTCTACTTTTATTATTCAAAGAGCTCTTATAAGTACATGGGTCTCTTCAGTGATATAAAACTTCCTTTTCTTCAAGATTAAATATAAAACTTTAATTAAAATACTCAAGGCAATAAAGTCAAATTCTAATCCCTTTAAGTAGTCAATGAAATGGAATTGAAAGAGAGAGGAATGGTGGATTGTTTTTCAATGATCCATTCAATCTTTTAAAATTTTTCATTATCTTCCAAAAAATAAGTTATCTGAGATAATAAGTTTCTTCTTTACAGGAGGCAAAATTTTCCAATGAAACTGTTATTATTCACTCAATCAATATTAAAATAATCAGCTACAGGGAATGGTGCGTCTACAAAATAAATGCCTGCTTTGGACACGTCATCTTTTTGTAGACTGTTTCTGTGCAATTTTATTTTATGTATGTCTATCTCATCTCAGCATTCATTATGGAAGGAGAGACAATTTTCTAATTTCACTGACTTCAGTACACCAGCAGCAGCAACCGTGCAGGCGTATAACTTCAGCATTTGTTCTACAATATTTTAACACACACCATCCATACCTCCAATTTCCTTCCCTACGTCCATAAAAAGTTGTTTGATCCAGCTGTCATGAAAAGTGTTAAAGTTCATTTGAAACTACACATATAGGGAACTTCCCTGGTGGTCCAGTGGCTAAGACTCCATGCTCCCAGTGCAGGGGGCCCGGGTTCTATCCCTGGTCAGGGAACTACATCCCGCATGCCGCAGCTAAAGACCCCACACAGGGCAACGAAGACCCCACGTGCCGCAACTAAGACCCGGCATAGCCAAATAAATAAATATAAAAAAAAAAAAGAAACTACATATATATGTACAATGGTAGGTTTCTCTCCATCACCACAATTATGCTATTACATATCTTGTGTACTGTGAATAATAAATCAAACAATTCTAAGTGTCTCTTCTTGCACAAAGTTGCCAGCTCTTTCCTTTTTAAGATGAGAAGACTTTTAAAAATTAATATGTGGTTATTAAAAATTATAGCCAACAGGAGAACCATCATCTTGAAGATTAGAAGACAGAATAGTCTCTGAAAAAATGACTTGCTATAGACAGTAAAACAAAACTTAAAAAACTGTCATGCTAAAAAAAAACCCCAAAAAACAAAAACCCACAACTGTCATGCTGTATGGAACAAAAGGAGAAAGCATGAAATGGAGGTGACTGTACCTTATTCATGAACACATATTAGAGTATTTGCCACATAGTAGTCACTAAATAAATATTTGTCAATTTAATAGTTGAAGAAAATTTTTCTGAAATCACACCAGGATATGCGTATCAACACTAAACACATCTTGGGTAAATTTTTTTTTGTTTTTTTGTATTTAAAGAATGAAAGATAGGTAGATAGATAAATAAATGAGAAAGGGAGGAAGAAAGAGAGTTCTATAAGCACTGAGTAAAGGAAAAAAATTAGGAATGGAAATTAGACTGGGCTCAGATTTCTCTGGAAATACTAAATTCTAAAGGACAATGAGGAAACCTCTAAAGAATTTAAGAAAAAGTTGTAACCTCCCCCAAATTTATATCCTGCCAAACTTTTATGTCTAAAGGCAACAGAAAAATATTTCAAGCATTTTATTCTTATAATCATCTTGAAATATTACATAAATATTTCATACCAGCAGTCTTCAATATAACATACACTTACCTCAGGAATACATAAAATTTTTCAAGGAGATAAATGGGCACAGATGGTTTTATAGGAATCAATTCCTAGATCCTGAACATATGTATTGTTTTTCAAAACTAGTTCACTTGGTTCTTCTTTCTAAACTCCCATTTAATAATCACTCCTTTCCTACTTGACAAAAGAAAGATCAACCTCTTACCCACCCGGAAAATTACTATTCTCCAGGATTGCTTTTCATGTAAATATCTCTGGAACAATTCAGAATAATAGTATCAGGACTGAGAAAGTGCATGACTCTGAAGACTTAGTAAAAAACACTTTTGCAGGTAAGGGAAGTAGCATCTGTTGTCTTTAATAAATTGAATGCTAAGCTGATGGATCATTTAAAAAATTGTTTCATATTAGTGAATGTGATTTTTGGCTTCTAACACAGGAGTCTAAAGAACTGAGTAACATTGTTATAGAAAATACTTTCTATTCCTATCTACTTAAACATTAGTTTGCATTTCCTCAACTTTTATATAAATGTACTCTTTTTAGTCCAACTTCTTTCAGTCAGCATAATACCTTTGAAATTCACATGTGTTGTTGCTTATATCAACAGTCCTTTTTGTTAATGAATGGTCTTCAGTTATATGGATATACTACAGTTTACTTATCCACTCAGCTGTTGATGTACATTTAGGTTGTTTTGGCTATTACAAATAAAGCTGCTATGAACATCTGTGTACAAGTTTTTGCATGAACACATGTTCTAATAAGTATGTAATATGTAATAATGATTTTCTTTTCTCTTGCATGAATCTCTAGGAGTGGAATGAGTAGATCATATGGTAGGTGTATATTTAATGTTTTAAGAAGCTGACAAACTACTTTCCAAAGAGGTTGTGCCATTTTATATTCCACCAGCATTGTATGAGAATTCCAGTTCTGCCATGTTGTCACCAATACATTGTAAGTGGAAGCTTAAGCAGTGCTTAGAGAAAATTTTATAGCTTAAGTGCTTATACTAGAAAAAGAAAGTCCTAAGATCAATAATCTACCCTGCCAATGTAAGAAACTAGAAAACAAAGAGAAAATTATATCCAAAGCAAGCAGAAAGAAGGAGTTAATAAAGATAAGAGCAGAAATCAGTGAAATTAAAAATAGAAATACAGTAGAGAAAAATCAATAAAACCAAAGGCTGGTACTTCATAAGCATTAATAAAATTGGTAAATCAGATGAACTAAAGAAAAAAAAAGTTACAAATTAACAATAGAAGGAAAAAAGAGGGGCCATCACTACAGATCTGACAGACACTAAATAGACGCTAAATTCATCTGTGATAAACATAATTTGATAATAAGGGAACTAAAAAGATAATAAGGGAATACTACAAAAAACAGCATCCACAAATTTAACAACTTAGATGAAATGGATCAATTCCTTGAAAGACATAAACTATCAAAATTCACTCAAGAAGAAGTGTAGATAACTTGAATATTGCTATATATATTAAAGAAATTGAATTCATAGTTGTTGTTGTTTTAAAGTAATAAAGAATCTTCCAGGCCTAGAAGATTTTACTGGCAAATTCTATCAAATATTTAAGGAAGAAATAATACTGATTCTACACAATCACTTTAAGAAAACAGAATGAAAGAAAACACTTCTCAAAGACATAAGAAAGAAAACTACAGACCAATATCACTCATGAATATAGATACACCACCACCCCCAAATTAGCAAATCAAATTCAGCTATATATAAAAAGGATAATACATCACAACCAAGTGGAATTTATCATGGGAATGACAGGTTGGTTCAACATTTTAAGAAGAATCAATATAATTTACCATATTAACAGACTAAAGAGAAAAGTAATATGATCATTTCAGCAGATGCAGAAAACAGAATTTGATGCTTCCACCTCAATAATACCTAGCAGTGGGCTCAGGTCAATGTACTTCTCAGAGCAAAAAGACCCAGTCATCTGGTTGCTACTTACATGGCTAGAGGTGGGCTGTGCTTGCTTATGTGTTCTAAGGAATAAATACTGCATGGTATAAGGACATCACCCAGATAATAATCTTTCCAAATAAAGCTCCTTGAGCCCTCTGTTAAGGATGGAGGCAAGGAGGGGGAAAGGTGGGAAGGCAGATGCCCATTTCAACAAAATATTTCTGACTTGGACATCAGCATTTTATAAAGATACAAGTCTTAGAAGAAAGTTTGTGTTAGTGATAGTGTACCTGTTCTTAGCACTGTTTACTATAGCAGACTCTGGATTCCTCCACGTTATCTGGATGATCTTATACAAAGCATTCAACCTTTCTAAGTTTCAGTTTTCTTATCTGTAAAATGGGATAATAATGTGTTCCTTACAGGATTATTGTGAGGGCTACTTAGGTAATGTTTACTTTCTAGTGGAGCAAGCAGACAGCAAACCATGATTCAACGTGTAAGTGTTTAGTCCTTGTGATGCTGATGAAAAGGAAATATTCAAGGTAGCAGAGAATGACTAATAGGGATCTGGGTTGGTCGGGGGCACCAGGGGAGGCTTTACATCTTAGGGCTTGGACCTCAAAGGGGAGGAAGGCAATTCACATGGAGATGGAAAAATAAATGTTTGGTAAACAAATGTTTGCTATGCTATGCAGAGAGGACACAGAGAGGACTCTGGTCTCTACACCCTGCTAAGGTGCCCCTAACACACCTGGTCCATATTCTATGGAGATATTTCTGGTTATAGTGCTTTCCCGGCCCATACCCTTTATCTAAATTCTTTTAGGCAGTTAAGGGAGAGGTAAAAAGAAAGACTTCCTGTGTTTTCCATTTACTAAAAATAATCAGCCTAGAATAATTCTCATGCCAAAGAGACACATTCTGAGGTTCCCCTACATCTGTAACAGCCAGCAATGAACAAAGGAAACCCCAGCAAATACAACGGCAGACAGATACAAACATTAGGATGTCAAGAAATCTACTTAAAATAAGCCTGAGTGTTATGGCTTAGTTTTCTGGAATTATGCCCTAAAATTCTATCCTTAGGTGGGATAATAAAAATGCTCTGGAATGTCAGTTTCTTTCCCCCAGTGAACCACTTTCTGACAAGCAATTTGATCCTCTGCTAGTTGACCTTGACCCAGAAACTGTTTGAACTGCACTCCTATTTTACAGATGAAGAAACTGAGGCTCAGAGAACTTGAGCCATCTGCCAAGGAGCACAGCTAGTTGAAAGCAAGTCTGAAAGAAGACTGCAGGTTTCCTGATTGTCTAATATTTCCATGGTACCCACTGCAGAGGAGGGTTTGTCCTGGCTCTTCTGGACATTTCACAGTCCAGAAGTCACTCCACACTCCCCTCTCATCCAGGTCCTCTTCATCCACACCATCACCACCTGCTTCCTGGAAGAATTCAGCATCTGGCCCATCTTTCCTTGTAGCCCCTTCCCCATCCTCAGCTGACATTTCTCCTGCCTTTAGCCTATAGGGGGCGGAGGTGCTCCTTGCCTAAGGGGCTCTGTTCCACAAGCTCCGTGGACAGGCCCAGCCCTCTGAATGCCACTTTTCTCTGACTCCTCTCGGCAAGTAGCTCCTTTGTGGCTGCTGCTCCTTGCAGGATGGATGCTTTCTTTTAGGTGTAGTTTAATGAAGGTCAGACTAGGTTCTGGCCAGGCAGCCTAGGTCAGGAGCTTAGAAACAAAGCAGCTACTTACACTTGAGGCTTTCCCTGCTCTCAGCCCAGCTTTTCTGACAAGACAGCATTTTATATTTTTTGCCTCATTTGTAGTTATGTGGCCCTGTCCCCTTACCGCATTCACGAGATCCTGTCTCTAGGATCTGCCAGCTTCCCCGTTTCCTATGCCTTTGGGGCTCTTCTTTGCTGGGCCTCCTGGATAAGGGTTCCTGCCTCTTAACTCCCCCTGCTGGTTGCTGATTACATATTAGGTTAAACCACATGATCGGTATTTGCTACCTACAAAAATGTCAATTTCATTTGGTTTAACTTAATATAGGAAAGTCCTACATGAACACCAAGACACCAGACACTGTTGAATTGTAACTGGGTGAAATTTGGAAGCAAGGTTATCTTTCTTGTGTTGCACTTTCATTTTTGCAGAGCCTGACCTTTCTAGTCACATACATACTGTATTGTCATACATGTGACTGCGCATGTGTGTGTGTGTGTATAAACACATGTGTCTTGATACCTGTTTATTTTATTTTCACTGACTACCCTTTAACGTGGGAACATATTTGTTTGTAATTAAAAACAAAGCTAAGGCCCTAGGTCCTGCCTCTCAGCAGACACGGAGGGCTCCTGTTCACAGCTGTGCCCTCGGTGGGTAGATTTCAGCAGGGACCACAATATTTGGATGACCTGAAGTGGACACGGCAATGTCGTTCTGCCATAGGCCTGGTTCCCTGCCAAGGGAGCAGCTTAGCTCCAGAACAGAGGAGCCGGCACATCTGTCTGCTTGGGAGGAAGTTTTGGTTCAGTCACCACCCAAGGTCTCAAAGTGAGGCTGGAGCAATTTGCAATTAGATGTTCTCATTTGCATTTTTCTTACTAACAGCTATTTAGAGAAGAGCTTTAGAAATGCTGGCTGATGATTCTGGGAGCTGGGTCTGCTTCTATCCACAGACCAGCAGGCAGAAGGGATTTCAGCCGCGCTAACACTTAAATACTTAAGGGAAAACACTTAAAAAGCAGCTATTCCACCTCACTTTTTGTGTTAGTGATAGTGTACCTGTTCTTAGCACTGTTTACTATAGCAGACTCTGGATTCCTCCACGTTATCTGGATGATCTTATACAAAGCATTCAACCTTTCTAAGTTTCAGTTTTCTTATCTGTAAAATGGGATAATAATGTGTTCCTTATAGGATTATTGTGAGGGCTACTTAGGTAATGTTTACTTTCTAGTGGAGCAAGCAGACAGCAAACCATGATTCAATGCGTAAGTGTTTAGTCCTTGTGATGCTGATGAAAAGGAAATATTCAAGGTAGCAGAGAATGACTAATAGGGATCTGGGTTGGTCGGGGGCACCAGGGGAGGCTTTACATCTTAGGGAAGCTGTACTGAAGAATGATGTCATTATTATATCTAGTTAGGAAAAGACAAAATAAGCGTCTTGAGATGATTGCAAAAATTTAGATCTGGAATGCATGGTTTGGGGTAAAGGAAGCAGGTAAGACACAGTGACTATCAACAGATGCTTTCTTATTCTCTTAGTGTTTCTAAATGTGCTTGATTAAGCAAACTAAAGGAACTGAATAAATTGGAAGGAGGCTCTTATGTCTGGTGCAGGGTTCTCAACAATGGCACCGTTGACATCTTGGGTGGGATACATCTTTGCTGTGGGGGCCTGTCCTGTGCATTGTAGAATGTTTAGCAGCGCCCCTGGCATCTACCCACCACCCCCAGTCATGATATCTCCAAATGTCTCCAGACATTGCCAAATGACCCCTGGTGGGCAAAATCACCCCCAATTGAGAATCACTGTTCTAGTGAATTCATCTTACAATTACATCGCATTTGGAGTATATAAATTAGTAATAAATAGTCCCCCATCTTTGAGGACACGGGAGAAAATATAAAAACAAAAACGCAGTCAGCCTGAGCCTTGGTCAGAGTCTGGGTGGGTCATTTGGGATGATGAATTCTGCCTGAGACCTGACTGTGCTGCCCTGTTGTCAGTGTCATAAGCTGGAACTAGCTTGCCCAGAAGCCCTATCCCTGAGTGGCTCCAGGTAAGTCTGGTCAAAAGAGGGACCTGTACAAAATCTGGGAGGCAGGTGAAGCACTGGCCATCACTCTCAGGACTTCGGGGTCTGTTACAGTGAAGGACAGGTGCACCACTGACTCCAGCTTATCCTCATTCTCCTCCACTCCTTGTCCAGTTCTTCCCAACAGCTGGTCCTGCTGACCACCAGCAACCCCAGCTCCCCACCTGAAATGTGACTATGGAAGTGCAGAGGTGGGAGCCTCACAGTGACAACTTTCTGGGACAATTCTGTTTGGGTAACTAACTGGATGTACTTGGCTTCTCAGAGTTCCCTGCAAGCTCTGACTTGTCCGTCAGACGAGTGCTTCAGGAGGTCAGTTAGGGCCTACCCTCTAACCCCATGATCCCTCTTCCAGAACTGCACTTCCCCATCCCCTCCCACAACCGCGTAACATCAAATTTCTATCAAAAATCCAACCCCTTATCCCATAACACTCACAGTAATTGAGTGGTTGAATGCTGACAATCTCTCCCTATCCTTAGCCTTCCTCAGAACCTGAATTTCAGAAGCAACTGCCCTCTAAGCCATTGTTAGTCACATTCATCCCCAGGGAGGAAGCTGAGGACATGAATCATCACCCAGAACAGAGGCGGAGAGAGGCAGGACAAGCAGTCAACTTCCTTCCTAATTCAATGGGTCCTAATAAATTTATCTCTACTATGCCTGTTCCAAGAGCTCAATTTGTTTTGTCTGCACTGGAAGATTGTAGACTAGAAGAAAATGAACTCTTGGTAGGCTGAAGGAAGAAGGCTTTCCTGTGAGCAGCCTCAGGTTTAGGATTTGAGCTGGGGTGACACGTTCAGCCGAGCAGGGCCTCCACATCCGACTGAAAGTGGCGACCACACTGCATCCTTGACATTGCCTGTGTCTTAGTTCAGGTTCCCCAGAAGCAGACCCAGAGACAAGGATTTGAGGCAAGCTGTTCGCTTAAGAGATGTTGCCAGGAGACCCTGAGGGAGGCGTGGGGAAGTGAGGCAGGGCAGGGCAGGCAGCTAATAAAGGGTTTGTTATCCAGCTAGTGACCACGTGGGTAACTGGAGCTCAATTCCATTGGGGAGCTCTGGAAACCAGTATAGAACACACCGAATTATCCCAACTGGGGCTGATGACTCTCGGGAAGGAATTCTTGACATATACTTCTGACCTGCTCTGCACACAGGCAGAAGATCCTAGCTGCCAGAGATACAGATGCTGGGAGCTGGACACTGGCCAGTGTGCACTAAAATGGTGAGGCCCAAGAGAATATACGAAGAGGCAGTGACAGCATCTGTTACTCCCTGCAACACCAGAATTTGTGCGTAAGACTCAATACTCAGGCAGAAACCAGATCTTAGAAGAGATGAGCAGCAAAAAAAGTAAAAAGGGTGTGTCCTGGGTCTTGCCTCTAATCTCAGGAAGAGGTTGATAGCACTGTCTTTGAATCTTAAGCCCTGCAAACTGGAGTCTTCCCTACTGACATTCCTCTGGTCAATTTAGAACAATGCGGAACATACTCCATTTATTTGCTCAGCTTATTTATTTCCTATTCTCCCTGGCTTTACATCATCGTCAGACTTGATGGTCATTCCTGTTTCCTCTTCCTTTGGTTCCACTGAACTAAATAGAGGAAAGAGGTCTGAGGATACTGAAAGTGGCCTTTGGGTGTGGAATTTAGCTTCTTAGGAAAACTGATCACACAATATTCTGATCTCCAGGAGGGCCAGCCTCAACCTGTATCATGCACATAAGGTCACGCCATAGAGAAATGGTCCCCTAGTTCCCTTCTCCATACTGTGAGTTGGCTATTTGATAGAAAGGACAAAGAGATTACAGGAGTATCTTTGCACACTCCTCTCCTGCAGGAACTGCCTTTTGCCTTTGAGGGTCTTTCATGCTACATGGTTGAGATGGGCCAGGGCAGGGCGCTGGGGAGCCGACGGTTGTCTCTGGCACCTGAGGACTTGCTCGGGTGGAGCCTTTAATGGAGGAGGGCCAAGGGTCTTGGAGGTTCCTGTGTGGCCCAGGGTCACTCTAGAGCATAACAATGTATAAACGGATCCACGGGAAGGACCAAAATAAGAATGAAATGTGCCTATGACTGGAGTGTCACTTGTCATGGAATTCAAAGGAGAGAGAGTGAGGGAGGTATGAGAGAAGGAAGAAGGGGAAAGAAAAGAGGGAGAAAGAAAGAATGAAGTGATGGATGATAGTGTTTTCTGCTGCCCAGTCCATGAGATGGTGTCATCTTAATTTTGAGATGACATCCCTGAAGCTCAGGGAGGTCAAGTGACTTTCCTAAGGTGACACAGCTAGTCAGTGGCAAAACTCAGATTCAAACCTGCTCTGACTTACTCCCAAACCAATGCGTGTTCCACTTTGCACACCAACACAAGCATTATACTTGGCTGGAAGCTGGATGGAGTGCAGCTCTAGCAGAGGTGAGGAGAACCCAATAAATGCAACTACCCAAGTGTTACTCACTACCTCTTCATTCACATTATTAACAATAACTGAGTAATACATAACATTTGAGAAATTACTGTGTGCTATAATACTCTGCATGCCACTTAATCTTCAGAACACCCTGACAGCACATTAGAGAATTACTTGGGGAGCTTTTATTTTTTTGTTTTTTTATTTTTTAGGCCGTGCCGTGCGGCATGTGGGATCTTAGTTCCCTGAACAGGGATCGAACCTGTGCCCCCTGCTTTGGGAGCTTGGAATCTTAACCACTGGACCGCCAGGGAAATCCCCTTGGGGAGCTTTTAAACATATGAACACCACGGGGCCCCACCTTAAATTATTGTATATTAGACTCACTTGGGGTTGGAACAGAGCATTAGTATATTTTAAAAGTCACCAGATACTTGTGATGAACAACCAGGGTGAAGAACCATTGCTTAGAACAGTGGTTCCCGGACTCTAACATGCATCGGAATGCCCTGGAGGGCCGATTAAACAGACTTCTGGGCTTCACTCTCAGAATTTATGATTCAGTGAGGTAGGGACCATAATTTCATATTTTGAACAAATCCCCCAGTGACACTGATGCTGCTTAAAGGGAGGTCTAGGGACCTCCCTCTAAGAACCACTGATTTAGAACAACTTTGAGGATGGTGTTAGAGTGATTTCCACTTTACACATTAATCAACTGAGGCTTGGTGATGACCAAGCCAGAACTTGCACTCAGGTCTGTGATCTATGCCCTTAAACACCTATGCTCTGTTTGCCTCATCTTGTACACAAGTTGATCGGGCCTGACTTTACCAAATGCTTCACTAGAGAACAGTTATGGATGAATCCCAGCATTGTGTAAAAGTCTGCTGCATTAAATCAGTTCCAAACTCTTGCCTGCTAGCAGTGAGGAAGAAGCATTAGAGATTATGAAGCTAATTTAGCTTCATTAATCAGGATAACATTAATTGCTCCAGTCTTCTTAATGAAGGACCGCTAATGCATGCAAAAACACTTCATCCAGGACAACTTCCAAGCGCCTCCTCCTGGGCCTGTGCTCAGAGACCAAACTCTTCCAGATAAATGTTCTCTCCTGAATGGACTCAGCTCTCTGTACTGCCTGCCTAGGCAGCTAGGATGTCCCTTAGAAAGTACAACTCCTGTTCCAGGTAATCCCTGGAGCAAGCCTCAGATGCCCCAGTGATGGAGGGCTTTGGCCTACGTGGCACTCAGGATGGTCTCCCAGGTCAATTTAAATCCTTTGTAAATATCAGAAGGTAAAGCCAAAGAGCACCATAAGCAAAATGATTACAAATTCAGTTTCCTCCAGCATTTCTTTATTGCCGTAAAGGTGAATTTCAAGACCTCAGATATCTAAGTGATTGCACTTTCAACTTTAATCAATTTACAATTTAACTTCTAAGACAGACTGAGGGCCTCCAAGATTCTTGGAGGAGGCCAGCCTTCTGTTTATGTGCTCTCCCTCCCACATCCTCCCTTCATACAGGCTTTCTCCTTAGAATAGTGGTCTTTTCACTTAGAAAAGGGGTATGGAGCTGAGAAATGCCTTGATAAGATTATTCCCTGACTCTGCTCTTTCCTTCCATTTTGTCCTTGCTCCATGATTTTTTTTTTTCTTGAGAGCCATACACCCAAGAAGCTGACAATAAACACAGGAAACGGTCTTGTGTAGATTCTCTAAAAGCAGAGCCTGAGACGGACTGCTGAGCAAATGATTGAGGGGCTCCTTTCAATTTCCCTAAGAATAAGGAAATCAGGCAGGAGAGGGAAAGACAGTGGGAGTCAAAGTGTGAGTTCAGCTGAAGTCTAACCTCAGCCTGATCCCACAAACAGCTCTGGAGCATGAGTTATATCAGGGTATTCCTTCCTTGAAGCCAGGGGGACAGCCCTTTGTACTTTGTATCAGTCAGTGATGGGCTGTGGGCCATTGATGGGAAGGGCATAATATCCCAGGCATTTCCAAAAAGTGATTCCCAACAGACCAAGGGCAAATCTCAGGATACAGAGGCAGCTGTCTAACACTCACGGAAGCTGGTGACAGGTGCAACTGCCAGATAAAGGGGATCTGGGCACCAACAGCATCTACCATAGGAATCAAGGTGACTCTTCCTCATGCGTATGTGTAGCAAGTGCAACTGGGAAGTAGGTGTTTTCCTTCTGTTGCCTTTCTTCAGGACTTGCTGGGGCCCTTGGGTGGCTTTCCCTCTCTCTGTATTCATACCTCTGCTGCAGTCCTTAGGTATGTTAACATGTTTTATTGTCAGTGTCTGTCTCCACATTGACAGCAGAAGCTCCTTGTGAGCTGGAACCCTGACCTACTCATTTTGTATCCTGAGAACGAGGGCAGCACCAGGCACAGGAAGGAGCCCCCTAGTTTGTTAATAGCATGACCCAAAGCTTTCCTGTCCCTCCTCTTCATTCACACCTCTCGGTTCAGTTCCATCAGGGGCACTTTCAGTGAAAGAGACAACAACCAAGACCTTAAGAATGCCCATCTCTGGAGCTTGGAAAGTCTTAATGTAATTGCAACTGTGTAGAAATAAAATAAAGACAGATGGTCTCTGTAAACAGATGACAATGCACAGAAGGTTTAGTCATTCTTGAACTCACTTTGGTCCAAAGAAAGACTCACTTAATGGCTCTGTAAAGCAAGAGCAACAACCTGTACAGATATAAACAAGAAGGGACAGACCATTCTTCAAGGTATTAACTGGTATTTTGAGAGACAGCATTTGTTATAAGGAGTAAGAGTAGCAGAACAACTTAGGAATAGAAGCTCGTTGTGCAAAGCTGGTAACCTGAAAGTAGGCACCACCCTGGCATCATTCCGATATGTAGAAATTGTTTTTTTCAAGGATATTACAAAACAACATCCTCTAGTTAAACTAAAGATCTCCCCTTTCCATTTATAAGCATGAAGAATTATCACTGCGGTACGATATTCATAAGCAAAAAATTACTTGCGCAAAAGTGATGCAAATATTACTTCAAAAGAAGAAAAGATTGCATCACGAGGGCAGATTAAATACATGGTTTTGCTTAAAATCCCCCCAAAATTACCAAAAAAAAAAAGCAACAAAATCAAGTTCTTGATTTTGAGCAAGAAAAGCTCCACTAGACACAGTGTTTCTAATAAAAAGATTATGTGAATGCTGGAGGGGATTCTCTCACTACCTAGCCACTTAGCCATTGTGATGTTCTCTTCTAAGATACATGATTAGTGGAAGCTGGGTTTTGTGCCTGAACCTAGTACCATTTTTGTGGTCTAGGAGGTCTTCATCAGAAGGTGGTTTCCCTGGACCAAAGGCAGATCCTCTCGTCCTGCCCTGGCCAGTACCACAGCAACTTCAGCAGCTAGAGCACTGTACTAGAAGGAAAACTCTCCCTAGCACTTGCGGATATCAGGGCTCTTTTGGTAGGTCTCCACTCCCGCCCACTTTTCCTGGACTCCATTCCCTTTTTGGTGGTTGGTGGTGAGTAGGGGGAGGAAGCTGCAGTTTGGGGGGATTTATAAAGAGAATTGCTAAGAGATATGACGAAGATGGGGTTGAGGAACTCTGAACACCTCCAACAAGGATGGAAGTGATGATTGGAAGGATGATTCCTGTTTTTTTTGATTGTTAGGATTCCTGGGGTTCTAACCCAAGGACTGGCCCTGGGAGGAAAGCATGTATGTCTAACACGTCCCTCCACATGTGCTCTCATTGCGGTGGCTTCTCTTGTTGCGAAGCACAGGCTCTAGGCGCTCAGGCTTCAGTAGTTGTGGTGCACGGGCTTAGGTGCTCCGCGGCATGTGGGATTCCCCGATCAGGGCTCGAACCCGTGTCCCCTGCATTGGCAGGCGGATTCTTAACCACTGCACCACCAGGGAAGTCCCTGATTATTTTTGATATATGTGTATATCAACCTGGGAAGTTCCCTCGTGCCCCTCCCACACATTCCCTAAATCCCCCTCTCCCAGAGGAAACCACTATTCTGATTTCTTTCACCACAGACTACTTTGGTCTGTTCTTATCTTCATATGAATGGATGCTCTTTTGTGTCTGGTTTTTTGCATTCAACATAATTCACTGAGATTTATCCTTGTTTCTGCATGTATCAGTAGCATGTCCTTTTTATTGCTGGGTGGTATTCCATTGTATGAAAATCCCTGTCCTTTTGAGCATAGCATTTCTACTTTTCTTGAGTAAATATTTAGGCATGGAATTGTTGGATAATAGAACAGGTGTATGGAAATCACTTCTTGTTCCAAAAGAAAGATGGGTGTCATTGACAGTGATTTAAAACTTACTTGACATCTGAACATCCCTGGTGGTGCAGTGGTTAAGAATCCACCTGCCAATGCAGGGGACACGAGTTTGATCCCTGGTCTGGGAAGATCTCACATACTGTGGTGCAACTAAGCCCGTGTGCCACAACTACTGAGCCTGCATGCCTAAAGCCCATGCTCCACAACATGAGAAGCCACTGCAATGAGAAGCCCGCACACCACAACGAAGAGCAGCCCCCGCTGGCAGCAACTAGAGAAAGCTCCTGGGCAGCAATGAAGACCCAATGCAGCCAAAAATAAATAAATTTAAAAAAATAAATAAAAATTTTTTAAATCTTAAAAAAAAATAAAAAATAAAAATTACTGACATCAAAAGCCACGTGTTACAGAAACCTAGCCTCTTCTCATAATCAAATTTAACTATGGGCATGAGCTGAATTGAACTATAGCCAGCGCCTCCCTGTTCAACAGGAATAGTAGCCATATAAGGAGAGCAATCAGAAATAGCTAACTACCACCTCCAGAGAGAGATTCCCTGGCTTTGGTATACCTTTAGAACATGAAGAATTAGAAAAGGGGATTGAGAGAGTAAGGTTTACTCTAGGGGATACTAAACATGGTACTCTGGCTGAAACAATTTAATGCGGCAATGTAGCTCTTTGCTGAAAGGGTTAGGGAGTTTCCTGTGGTCCAGCATGCCTTGGCTATGGGCGGGGGTGGTACTGGATCATGAGGACCCTTATCTGTCAAGCCAAACAACTTGAATGTTATGTTAAGGCAACAGAAAACCATTGATGGTTTATAAGCTAGAAAGTAAGAGGATCAAATTTAGGTTATAGAATGATCTTTCTTATCATGGTCTGGACAATAGATTTACAAAGGAGACGCGTTGGAGGCAGGGAGAATAGCTGAGAAGACGGCGGGGCTGGGGGCTGTCATCTACATGAGAGTCAGGAGCGTCTGAAACCAGGGTAGACGCAGTGAGGATGAGGAGGAGGAGACGGAAGCGTAGAGTGTGAAGTAGACCGAATCTCCCCTGAAAGCTGGGTTGCCGAGGTTGAGAAAAACAAGGGGGTAAGAATGACACTCTTGATTTCTGACTTGGCTATTTAAGGGGATGCAATGCCATTTGCTGCTTCCAGAAACAAAGGAGAAAGAGGGCTTTTGCAGTGATGGAGGCATAGACATGAGTTGAGTTTTGGGCATCTTGAGTTGGAGATGTGCCCTGCGGGACAAGCAAGTGCAAGTGCACAGGAGACAGTTGATACTTTGGTCTTTATCTCAGTAGCAGACCAGGCTTCATGGGTGTGCAACCTATACAGTCACACAGGGTCCTGTGCTCTGATGAACCCCTTGCTGGGCATAATGTTCTGTTGTCACCATCTTGAAATTCATGATAATTTTAGAGCAAGGGACCACACATTTATATTTTGCACTGGGCCCCACAAATTCTGTAGCTGGTCCTACCCAGGATAGTGATCCATTCTGGGGATGAGTTTGTGAGTAACCAGCATATACAGCCAATGGAGTAAAGAAGAGTATACATAATTTGAAGTGAGAAGAGAAGAATCTAGGGGTGTCCCCTGAAGAAAGATATATTTAAAGGATGAGTGAAAAGAACTGTACAAAGGAGATGGAAAGGAGCATCCAGAGATATCAGAGGAGAAAGAAGCCATGGATCCCACAGACACAGCATCTAAGAAGGTGGACAAGTACAGGCACATTACAGAATCCAGAAAAAATTACAAACAGATTTTTACTTTTTCTCAATGCTATACACTGGTCTGTATGGAGACCTCTATCAAACATGTGAGTCCCTTTTCTCTGTTTTTCCTCCCTCTTCTCTCCTCTTCCCAGGACTCACCTGCCTCTTCTACACCTCTGCTCTTCCTCCGGGGAGCTTGATTGTGAAGTAGCCACATGAGGTTCTGCAACTGTGACAGCAGTTCTTGATGATGGAAACCTGGGGTGGCAGGAGAGTAAGGGGCAGGGGTGAAAGGGAAATTGTAGCTCTAGGTCATTTAGATTCTTGAGACTTGTATAATGATGCACTTGTCACTCATGCCAAAAACAAACAAAACTGCCTGGAATTGATATCTAATCATGTCCTGTCATAGCTAATATTGGTTGAATGCTTACTACATGCTGGCCACTCATCTAAGATCTTTACAAGGTGGTATTTCCCTCAGCTCTCACTCAAACAGGGGAGGTACTATTAGTCCCCAAGTAAACCGCTCTGAAGCATAGAAAAAGTGATGACTTCCAAACACTTTTTCTGAAGCCAACATAGCTCAGATAGAAAAACCTGACAAAGAGCACATGCAAGAAGGAAGGAAGGAAGGAAGGGAGGGAGGAAGGAGTAGACCAATCTCACTTATAAGTAGTGGCAAAATATTACAGGCAGGAAAAATTTAAGAATCATCATCACCGTTGTTATATAACAAAGACATGTAATATAACTAATATCTAATACAATTAGACAAGAGAAAGAACAAGAGGTATAAATATCAGGATATCAGAAAGGCACAGGCAAAAATATTACTACGTGTTAATGATATAATTTCATATTGGAAAGTTTAAGAGAATCCATTGTATTTTACAAATCAATGATTATATTTTTTCCTTGAAGGCATTTTTCTTTCTGATCTAGATTTCCCTTCAATTTCCTTCATTTAAGCTTTACAGTCACAGTGGCTTTAATTGCTACAATCGGGTCTTCTGAGCTAAGCAGTGAAGGCAGCAGTGAGCTCTCAGCTAAAGGGCTGCACGGCAAGAACACTGGTGACTGTGCTCAGAGGTGGGTACCTGGAGCCTGGGGTTAACTGAGCCACTCTCCCCTTTGCAAACTATTTCTGTGATTGATGGATATTTTAGATGAATCTGCGTATTAGTAAAATACAGTGTTGCCACCTGTGTCCCTTTCTGTAACCAGAGCAAACAATGTATTTTCTTTGTTATGAGGAAAAAAAGAAAATGGAGAAACCATATAATAGCTTCCTTTTCTGTGATTTGAGTCGTAGTGTCAACTACCTAATACATTAACTGTAAAGATTTTGAAGGCAATATGCGTCTCAGCTGGGAAGCCTAAAGTAGGAATAAACAGAAGGAGTGTGGGATGGAAAGGAAGCAAATAATCATGCAGAGTATTTTCAACTCCCAAAAAAATTTTTTTTGAAAGTAAGCATTGCCACAACAGGAAATATTAGAGTTATTCCAAATGCCCATTAAACATATCATCAACCTGTATGAACAAAGCTGGGATTGCTTCCTGGGAAGCAGTAATATTTCCAGAAAATAAAAAGGAAAATATTCTTTTTGCCAGTCAATGCAAATATTGAGAAATACAAACTAATTACAAACAAAAGAGAAAAGATCATAAGAAAGATGGAAGTTATCAGGGTGCAAGTGTATTTTCCTAGTTCCTCCACTCATTGGCTTCATGAGCCTAGAAGAGTTACTTAACCTCTCTGAACCCATGCTTTTACATTTTTAAAATGGAATTACTACGAATAATGTAGTGGTAGAATATTATTCAAGTGAATAAAGCAAATGAAACAAAAAGTGAAACAAAAAGCATATAGTATGCTTCTTTTGTGTGAGAGAAATAATGAAATAAGACACTAGATAAGCACCTGTTTATTTTTGCAAAAGGAAACACAAGAAGGATAAACCAAAAACAAATGAGATAGCTTACCTAAAGGAGGTGTGTGGAAAAGGGTGGAAGGGTTGGGGGACATGAACTGACACTCCTCTGAGTATTTGGTTTTTATATAGTTTTGACTTTTGGAACCATGGTCGTGTTTTTATATAAACAAAAAGTAAAAAACTCAACAAGCGTGAGGAGGGAAACCTTAAATTGAAATACAAACAAAACCAAATGTATTTAACTATACTTCAAACAAACAACATAACCAAACTGAAAGGGAAAATAAAAAGAACTGACCCATGTGACTTTGAACACAGTATTTTGACTATACATCCTCAGACTAAACTAAAAAAGAACTTTAAACAAATATTGAGCTCTAGTTAGTAAGAACCCAGTCCCACAGTGTGGTGTGTTAGCAATTCTAAAACAACTCTTTATACATTCTAAGACTGAGAAAATAAGTAAATATATTAAGGATGGGGAAGCTAAAATCAAATGGGTGGTTCTGGATTGGAATTGAAAATATCAGCATAAACTCATGGTTTCTAACATAGTGATAGGTGATAGATAGATGTGTGTATATTTACATGTACAAACATGTATATCCCAGCTCTGTCCACTGGGAGTCTACAAGCTATGACACAGCAATAGCAATGAGTACATCCAATGCCCAGATTTTAGTTTGTAAATAAACTAAACATCTAATAAAAGAAACCAGAACTCCTTGGAGAACTGGCTGATTCCACGACCGGGGCTAGGAAAGTACAAGGTGAGCTTTGAACATTATGTTGTGCCAGAAAGCAAGAAAGTGCTCAAAGACTGATAGTCATGCTAAAATGACGTGAGAGCTAACTCAAAGGCGCACACTTGGCCAAATACGGGACAATCTGAGTACCAAATAGAATAATGACAGTACGTAATGGATTGGAATACACTGAATTAGAAAAGAATCCGTGAGTCCATAGCGATAGCCAAAAATAGAGACATGGGAGGGAACCTCTTCTTTACAAAAGAAGACTGGCTAATAGATGTAGAAGGAAAAATAGAATTGGGGGCTGGGGGCTGTGGAAATACCATTTTGCAGCCTCACTGTAATAACTGATTCAGCCAAGAATTATCAATGGATACGAACATCATTAAGGGAAAAGTTCTTGGGAAACAGAATATTCAAATGGTTTCAAATTGTCTCCCTGCAAACTACTCAGTTGCAAAGGGAAAAAATTATTTTTACAATGGGGGATACACAGAAACTACTTTTGCTTAAGAAAGTACCTTGATCAAATATTATATGTAAAGGAGAAGGAACAAGAGAGAGAGGCCTGCTCTCTCATTTAACACACAAGATTATAATATAGACCTTTGTCACTGCGATAATACGAGACATAGGGATAAGAGATATAAATGTTTTTCTGAAAAGATTAAACTCTATATGTAGATGATATGACTATGTGCTTAATTCAAGAGAATCAAATGAAAAACTATTTTAACCAATAAGAGAATTCAATAAGGTAGCCGGAAACATAATTAACAATCTAAAAATGCAATCATTTTCTATATATCAGAAAATGTAATAGAGAAAGAGACTGATTCACACACACACAAAAAAAAAACTATAACAAAAACAAATGACACTCAGAATATGTGCAAGACTCATATGAAGGAAACTATTCAATTATCCAAAGTACACAGACTATCATGACCCTGATGGGACAACTCAATAATGTAAAGTTAACTGTTCTTTCCAAATTAATCCATGATTTAATCCAATGCAAAGCAAAATCAATGTTCATCAAAATCCTCAAAGTATTTAAGTTTTTTTAAAGTTTATCAGATGACAAAATTAGCAAAAATTACCTACATATTTTTGAACAGCTTTATTGCTATGAAATTTACAAACGTAAGTTTACCTGTTAAAGTGTACATTTCAGTGGTTTTTAGTAAATTTATAGAGCTATGAAACCATGGGAATGTAAATTGGTGCATTTTTAGACAGCAATTTGGCAACATCTATCAAGATTTTAACTTGGGATATTCTTTATTGAACAATTCAACAATTGGGAAAACATTCTAGAGAAATGCTCTCACTCATGCACAAGGGTATATGTACAAGGATGCTGATTATAAGTTTGGTTCAGAAAACGGTAAACAATCTAAATATCCGCAAAAAGGGAAATATTATTCAGAAAATTGAAATCTGTCTAAAAAGGGAAAATTTTAAATAAATAAGTGAATGAATATATGAAATAACACACAAGTCTTAAAAGTAGGGAAGAGATAGGTAGATGAAAGATAGATAGGTAGATAGGGAGGGATAAGCTTACTGTCTTCTCTTCCTTTAACATGATTATTGTCCCTGTAATTTCAGAAATATAAGCAACAACCAAGGGAGACGAGTACTACAAATAATGTACTTTTTTCCTGTTGACTTATTTGGCCAAGGTTTCTATATTTTGAGATCCTTGGTTCATAAAGCTAATTCTTTGTAACTATCTGAACTTTGTTAACTCCAAGAAGACCAGTACCTTCTTGTCTTTAACAATCTTGAAATAGAAAGAATATATCATTATTACTTTCACCTTAAATGAAATCAAGGTGCTCTGCATTCTGAGTGAGTAATGCTGGAAGAAAGCCAATGCTTTTTTGTGGTTCTTCGGTGTTTTTCATGGGTGTGTCTTTGTGTGTGTATCTGGTGTTTTGTGTGTGTGTCTATGAGTGTCTGTGCATCTGTGTGTGTTTTAAAGAGGTGCTGGTTCTCACCAGTCCACGAATTGTACAAATCCCCTGCTATCCTTCTCTTTCTGGTCCCCTCTCTCCACCCATGGCAGCTGCATTGGCATATGAATGTATTTGTTCTGTCCAAATGTCAACACTGATTGTTTTGAGCAGACATGTGTCAAACTCTATCAGGCGCAAAGGAAAAAGGCTGTTCTCAGGTGACACCTACGACCACTATCCAGGCTAGTCTCTGGTCAAAATATTTCATTCTCCCTATAAATCCGAAAAACAAGCTTTGTCAGATAACGTATCTCACTTAGAGGTTCAAAAAATATGGCTGTTAAAACCACATGAGGGGATACTGTTCAGCATAAAATGGACCTAACTTCTGATATGGGCTGCCACATGAATAGACCTAAAAAAAAATTCTATCACTGAAAGAAGCCAAATAGAAAAGACCACATATTCTGATCCCATTTACATGAAATGTCCAGAAATGACTCCATGGAGAAAGAAAGCAGATTAGTGTTGCTCGGGCTAGGGGGTGAGAACAGGGATTGTTTGCAAATGGGCAGGAGAGATTTTTGGGGGTGATAGGGATATTCTAACAGGGATTGTTTGCAAATGGGCAGGAGAGATTTTTGGGGGTGATAGGGATATTCTAACAGGGATTGTTTGCAAATGGGCAGGAGAGATTTTTGGGGGTGATAGGGATATTCTAAGACTGGATTGTGGTGATGTTTGCACAACTCTGTAAATTTACTAAAAATCACTGTACACATAAAATGGATGAATGCGATGGTATGCAAATTATACCTCAATAAAGGTGTTAAAAATATTGATACAATCTTGAAAAGACAGAACAGTCAGACTGTCCTATACTCACATTGCTGGGTTCTGTATAGTACAGAACACCTCACTGAGGCCTAAGACTAGATTACATCTGTATTCACACAATGAGAATTTCTCATTTGATGGCTTACTCATTCACTGGAAAGTCTCAAAGGCAACAGTGGCAGCTGGCCTTCACGCATGGGCACATGGAAGCACTCGCCACATGGAAATCCTTCCCTTTACACACTCCTTCTTCCAATCCCTTATACTCACCAACTGATATACAACCAATCAACTGAAAAGAGAATCCCAACCGTCAATATCAATATACAAAGAGGTTTGGACAAGGTAGGCAAAAACATGATTAAGAAGAATCCATTCACATAATTATTGGGCAAAAGCAAGCCCAGTTAGAATTGTCCACTCGACTTCTAAATTGAGTGACAAGCAGGAATATCTACAACAAAACTAAGGACAAAATAGTTTGCAAAAGAAAGATGGAGAAAGTATATGGGTTATTGTAACAGACCCCACACCCCTGATCACAGAGGCAGAGCCGTGGCCCAGGTGGGCCAATCTGTTCTTTATCATTTGGTGACACTCATTGGTGTAGGGGTATGAATGTAACCAGGCTGTTTCCTCAACAAGTTTTTGACTCTAGCTAGAGGGAAATTGTTTTTTCTTCCGTGATAATGGGGTGTTTGGCCGAGAGCCTGTAGGGACCAGGTATACACTGGGAGAGACGGAAACTAATACAATGAGAGAAGTACAGGCAAGAGCCAGAGAGGGTGCTGATGGATTGTGTCCTCAACTCCAGACGCCCCTACACCCAGCTCCAGCCCTGCTTCTCTTAGAGTGGTTATGCAACCCAACACATTTCTCATTTGTCCTTAAACTGCTTTGAGTTGGATTTCCATCAGTCGTAACCAGAACCTTTTCTAATATAAACTCACATTGAAAAAAGAAGTCAAAGAGAACTGGGACTCAATAAAATAGAAGTTAAAGAAGAGACATTACACTTCAAAGAATGAATAAAGCAACAGAATGGGATGTAAAAGTAATTAGCAGAATAAAATAAAGGGAGGGCAGAGAAACCTAAAACTGTCTCAAAACTAAAAATTCAAACTAGAAGCAGCAAGAAGTAGAATTGACAGCACAGGAAACTGTATCAGGGACGTGCAGTACAGGCTTGATGACAAAAATCACAGAGCATTCAGAAGGAAAGGATGAATAAAGCAAATTTTCTGAGATAAAAAGATGACCTGCACCTGGAGAGTGAAGGGATCCATAGATTCCAGGAGAACAAGGGATAGTAACCTTGGAGCCATCACCAACCTTTACATGCTGGCATGGGTACATTTACAGAGGAAAATGATCTAGAGCAGCCTCAGAGAGAACAGAACGCACACAGAATTCAGAAGAGATAAGAGTGTGCACCAGGAATTCTATACCAAGTGTCAGCTACACAACAAGAAGGTATAATGGAATTTAAAATGACATGGAGAGTGTTGAGCATGCGCTCTTTGCTTATTTTTTTTGTCTTTTATTTATAATTTGTTAAATTATGATATATTTGTGGATACACACCTAGGAGTTGTAGCCTAGCACTAGTCAACCTTGTGTAAATACTGGCATGTCCTCTGGCATGTGAATGGATTCAGAGATCTATGCTGAAAAGGAACAAGTGAGAGTCAGCAAATGTATATGAATGTGGGTCAAAAATAATCTAAAACTCTGACTTAGACAAATTTGAAGAGCAAAGAAATTCCAAAGGCATTAGGTCACAGGATTTCCCTACTGATCTTCCATCTCTACTCATGGGCTATTCAAGGACCTAACCTAAGTGACTGTCTCTGACACCTGGAGGGGAAGGACTAAAGACTTAAAGCCCCTATTCCAACTCAAATGTGTTACGCCTTTGCAGTCCCTTGTGGTCTGATAGTTCCAGGACACACAACTGAAGATCCAAATCAGCCCTCAACACCTCCCCAGTTGAATAATTATGGGATTCAGCAATGGCTGGGTGTCAAGAACAGATATGAAAAGACACAATTCCTCAAGATTGTGGAACTCCATCCAAATGAGTACCCTGTTGAAAAACAGGAAAAGTGGAAAAGAAATAGTAGGTGAGGTTCTATTATGATACCAGTAAATTGCATCCCAATAAATGTTTTGGTTCCCCAATAGCCTGGCTGCTCAGAGAGCTCCATTTTATACATTTAAGGCTGATTGGGAAGAAAACTGGAAATCTGTGACTCCACTCTGACCAAGGTCATCCACTACAGAAGACCCGAGGAAGATGTGATCAAATATGCCAGGAAACCTAAAACTAATGCTCCCTAACTAAAGAATTTACTTCAGGATATAACCCAGCCCTCTCAGAGGAAGAGGGAGAAAGGCAAGAAGGGAGCAAAAGGACGAGAACTCACAAATCGAGAAGCTGTGGCATCAAAGGGCACAGGAAGCCTTGGCTCCGTTTAAATATATTATTATAGGGACTTCCCTGGTGGTCCAGTGGTTAAGAATCAGTCTTGCAATTCAGGGGACGCCGATTCGATCCCTGGTCAGGGAACTAAGGTCCCACATGCTGTGGGGCAACTAAAGCTGCATGCCACAACTATTGAGCCCATGCCTCACAACTAGAGAGCCCGTGTCCCACAACTATGGAGCCCACGCACCACAACTACTGATCCCAGGCGCCCTGGAGCCCACGTGTCACAACTAGAGAGCCTGCGTGCCACAACTAATGAGACTGCGCGCTCTGAAGCCCACGCGCCACAACTAGAGAGAAGCCCATGTGCTGCAACGAAGAGCCCACACACTGCAATGATAGATCCCACATGCCACAACTAAGACCTGATGCAGCCAAAAAATAAATAAATGAATAAATAAATATATTATTATAGTGCCGCACTGCGACCTGGCACAGCCGAAATAAATAAATAAAATATTTTTTAAAATAGAAATTATTATATATAAATATATATCTATGTATGATATACAATTAATATATTATATAAATATATAATAATATATTAATACACTTAATATACAATCAAATATACACATCATATTCTAAATAATTATAGTCACATTGATTATAAACATAATGTACTTGTATAGTTCTTAAATGAAAAGATGACTAATGTAAAAAATAATTTATCTTTAAGGCAGAAACATAGCTCAGAGGATACTTGCAAATGAGAAATGGGGACAGAGGTGGGAAGAAGTGTAAGTTGCTAATTTTCCCATCTTAATTGGGAGACAACAGAAACCTCTTGGTTTCTGAAGTTGTTCCACTGGTGTTGGTATTGAGGTTATTGATTTTAATAACTGAACTCTGGTCTAGCAATATCATAGGCCCTCATGAACCGCCAGTTGGAGTGTAAATGGCTGCCACTTTTCTGGAGAGTAAAGTGGCATAATGTAGCAAAGGCCTGAAATTCCTTCATAACCTTTGACTCAGAAGTTTTATCTTTTGGAAATTATCCTACAGTAATCAGATGTACACACAACAATTTGTGTACACTCCAAATCCTGTATAACCAGGAGGATGGCAATGTAAGTCACAGTCCAAACAGGGGAATTTCTGAGAGGGAAAGTCAGCGCTATTAATAATACACCAGGACAACAGGTGTCAACAGGGTTGGTGCCAAACAAACCAGGATGTACTACAAGATCATAAAAATGTATTATTTTTATAATCAGGAAAAGAGAGTTACTTTTTTTTTTGTCTTAAGGCCGCGCCATGCGGCATGTGGGATCTTAGTTCCCTGACCGGGGATTGAACCCACACCCCCTGCATTGGAAGCGCAGAGTCTTAACCACTGGCCCGCCAGGGAAGTCCCAAGAGTTACTTTAAAATCTACTAAATTGTAAGAGAAAACAAAAGGGCAATGAACAAAAACAGTGCAGGAGTTACGGGGCCTTCCAGCTTGCACAGGCTGCGATACTGCCAGTCTAGCATCGAAAGGAACAGAGCGACTTGGAAGAGTACTCCTGGCTCCCTCTCAGGACTCGTCTGCCCACAGTCTGCTGTTGGCCAACATGACCCTTTCGTGACTCTCTGCTGTACACCTAGGATCTTTTCATCCAGAGTTTTCTTAACCTTTAAGTCATCAGAACAATCTAACAGAATCTTAACTACATAATGAATCGAACATCCAATAAAAGAAAAGTTACTCAATAATAGGAAGCCATTCACACACATCTGTTAATGCACCAAGAATGACCACACACAGACAGACAGAAGCTCTTATACAGTTTTGTCTCAAGTGTCATGGAAGCTCAGAGGGTTGTCTCATTTGGTCAACCTTCCCTGAAAAAAATAAGATGAGGGAGGCTCTCAGAGAGGAAGACAGATTGAGGTAGAGTCTTGAAGGAAGTCTTCATTTTCAGGGACTGCAAGAAACCTTAGTATAGCTGGTGCATGAGATATGAGTTAAGAACCCAAAGAGAAGATTCCAGGAAGAACAGATTGAGAAGGGTACATGGGTCCTTCTACTCCTCCATCTCCCACGATAACTCTCAGGTCTCAAGCTTGGTACCTAAAAAATCATCTCTGATTGTGTCAGGGGTGTAAGTGCTTTGCTGAGCCAAGAACTACCTATGTTTCATTAGATGTCCATGTTGACAGCTTCCTTGGCCATAGATAACAATACAAAACACACAACTGCTCCAAGTCACCTTTGTCCTAACTCTAATGTGCACAGGATATGAAAATACCTGTTGGTGTTGTAGCTGCTAGGAGACCAGGATGGGGGGCGGGGATTGGGGGGAGTGGATGCTCTTTGCACTGCCATTGTCTACCCAGAGAGAAGTGGAATTAGCAAGTCTCTTCTACAAATGGGAGCTCTCTGAACTCTGCTCAGTATGAGCAGACACAGTGGGGCTGATCTATAGGAGCGGTGTTAACAGCAATGGGTTGTCCAAGATCTCTGAGAGGATCAGCACTTAGATAATCTCATTATGGGTGGTGGTGTCAGACAAAGGAACTCAAGGGCAACATGACTAAAGGTTATATTGTAGCTGATATGAAGATCCAAGGCTGACTTGCCTCCTCTCCCTTGAACCCATTTATCATGAAAACAGTGAAGGAGCAGAACTCATGGGCATAACCATAAACCAGTTTTACTTTGTTTCCCACTGTCTCTTTAAAGTTTGCTCACTGGGAGAAATTCTCCACCCCGAGATTAAAAACTCAGAAAATTACTGTCCAATCACTCACAGATAATAAAAGATCTTATGAACATTTAAAAATAAAACACAGGATCTCAACTTAGAAATTAAAATCCTAGTCCCATATGATAATCCGGATTCCAAACTTGATTTAAAGTTAAATCTTGTGGACTTTTCTAGTGAGGGCCTTCTGCGATCTTTCCCTCCTATCTCTCCTTCTGCCTAGTAACCTGATTTCTGACCTATTCCATTTCCTTTGCCCTGACAAATTGCGTTCACAGCTTGATTACTAAGCAGCCTCTTCAACTTGGCAGTCAGCAGCTAGTTGGCCTGTGTCTCACCCTTTGCTTTTTTGGGTCAGACCTCAGTCCACTTTGTCTCTCCAACCAGAGATGACACTCACAGTGCTGACGCAGAGTTCCACTGAAATCCTTTCTCTTGATTTGAGGTTAAGAGGGATGTACCCTCTGCTCTACACCCTTGCTCACAGCTCAGTAACAGCTCCCTGCAAATAAGTTCTATCTAAAATAAGCTTCCTCTGATGCCCAGAAACTCAATCCTTTTATACTCTCAGTGTTGGTGAGGAGATGAAGAGCCATGTAACTGGTTTCTACTTATTTCCTTTGAAAATGTTCCTTTTGGTGTAACACGTCACTTTAGTACCTCTCTATTCACATGTGGTCCAAGGACGTGGCAGCATCAACATCACCTGGGAGCTTGTTAGAAACACAGAAGTTCAAGCCCCACCCCAGACCTACAAAATCAAAATCTGCATTTTAGTAAGATTTCCAGGTGATTTGTATGCACATTAAATTTTGAAAAGCGTTGCTTTTTCAACGTTCTTGGCGACTCAGTCAAAATTTTCTACTTAATTTCCTGTTACCGCATTTACAGTTCAATATTCTAATGTAGTTGTGTGGGTTCTAATTTCAGAAAGGAGGAGTGCCCATGTCTGTCCTTTGCAAGTCCAGATCTCAAACCGTCTAGAGAACTAACTTAAATGCCTTTCTATCAAATTCAAATGTTCCTCTGTTATCGGGCTGGCCAAAAATTTCATTCGGGTATTTGTAAGCGCTTACAAAAACCCGAACGAACTTTTTGGCCAACCCCCAATACTTCAAATTCAACATAATCTAAACCAAAGTCATCATTTTCCCCCAAACTTGACCCCTTTTCCTGACACCTCTTACCTATAAACCTACCTATTTTTCAAGACCTGATAAAGGTCAAGCTCTGCCAAGACTTCTTTTCTTGACCGTTATAGCCCACACTGGTCACTCCCCAGTCTCAATTCACATACCATGTCATCCTTGAGCACTTGTTATGTCCTGCTATTTTTCATTTATGTTATACTGCCCTGAATTGAATTTTTCTTTCATTCAATAATATTTATTGAGCACTCTTTATGTGCTTACCAATGTTCTAGGAGTTGGGGACACAGTAAAGAACAAAACATTAATTTTCTGCCCTCATGAAACTCATATTCTTGGGGGAGAAAGAGACAAAAAATAGATAAACAGAAAAATATATAATCTCATATCATAACAACGACTATCAAATTGAAATCACCAGTCCCAACCTCTCCCTTTATCTACAGCTCTTATAGTCAACTCTCTGCTCAATATCTTCACTTGGATGTCTATATGCATCTCAGATTTAACTTATCCCAACTGAACTCTGGATTTTCATTGGAACACCCTCTTTTTCCAGTGTCCTACATCTCAACAAATGGCATCCCCATCCCCATAATCTTCTCTTTTTCTCACACCCGACCTTCACTTCATCAGCAAATCCTGGTAACTCTACTTCTAAAATATTACCACTTCTCTCCACCTCCTCTGCTACAGCTCTGACCAGGTCACCAACAGCTCACTTGGACCTCTGCTTCCAACTCAATCCCTCTACTACAGTATGGTGAGTACTCTACATGGCAGCCTGAGCAATCCATCCTTTTAGAAAGTAAATCTGAGCATTCCCAAGCTCAAAACCCTCCAGTGGTTTCCACTACGCTAAGAATTAAACCCAGAGACCCTACAGACTCTGGAATCCTTGCTATCACTCTGACTTCAAATCCCATCACTCTCCCATCCCTTTCCCACCCGAGCCACTCTGGTCCATGTGATGTTCTTTGAACCACACAGCAGGCTCCCTTCCCAAGGCCTTTGCAATTGCTTGGACCAGAGTGCTTGTCTCTCCCAGACACCAGAGGCTTGCCTTCTCACTTCCTTCTGATCTCTCTCCACTCAAGTATCACTTCCTCAGAGAGGTCTTTCCTGACTGATCTATTGCACAAGGCACTCTCTCATCTTCTCCTTTTCTTTTCTTTATAACATTTACCTGTAACCGCCCCCCACACCCTCATACACATTTGTTGATTCTATTTGTTTACTGTCTGTCTCCTCACTAAAATGTAATTACCCTAAAATGTAATTTCCATGGGGAGCAAGAAATTTTTTTTTCATGCTCAGCATCTAGATCAGTGCCTAGAGAGAGTAGACATTCAATACATATTTGTTGAATAAATGAACAGCAGCTGAAGTACCTAAGTTTGCAAATTATTTAGTTTGCTTAATAACAGCCCAAATTGTCCCTGTAATTATGTCACTGCCACTAACTTGCATTTTTAAATACATCTTTAAATAGAATTACAGCTGGGAATTGGCCCTCGCCTGTCACAGCAGGACAGTGTCATGCCCGTAAATACTGTTCATCACATGTGTGGCAATAGAAGAAAAATTTGAGAACTGTTGCTCTAAAACACAATTTCCAGGCTCACTGTGCAGACTTTTTTTTTCTGGAGGCATTTGGTGACAAGATGCGGGGCACAACCTCAGGAAGCTGTCCACTGACCTTCTTTGAGAAGGTGGGAAGATGTTGCCGCCCTCATTCCATGAGGAATGCACACGCTAGCACCTTACCTGCAGCGGAGCAAAGATGCAGACATCTTTTTGATGGTAAGGTCCTTTCTATATGGCACTAGTTGTTAACCGTGACTGCATTTGAGACCCACACAGGAGCTTTTAAGAAATAGCAGTGTACCACCACACCCCCAGAGATTCTGATTTAATTGCTTTGGGTGCACCTAGGGGTTGGTATTTGTTAAAAGCTTTACTGGTGATTTTTATGTGCAGCCAGGCGGCTAACCACTGGTGTATAACCCGCTGGTGCCAGGGTAACACTGAATGAATGCACATTCTGGGCAGAGCCAATTACAAGGCACTCAGGGATGGGACCCAGGAACCGGAGCTGATCTCCATCCCCCTTGAAGAACTCACAGCCCTGAAGAGGGTGTCACAGTTGCATGATCACATCCCAGTTAGAACACGGTGAACACTTTGGTGTTTGATGATGGCCCTAGAGGCGTGGAAAACTAGGAAGATTCAAGAAAAGAATGAATGAAAAGATCTGAGGAGTTTGGAATATAAAACATGTGAGGCAAAAGTCAAAAGTTAGATTGATTTAGCCTGGAGAAGTAGAGTTGGTAGAAGAAGTAAAATTTCTGACTATCTTTAAGTGTATACATTTATCCCCCATGAAGAAAAGTCTAGTATGCAAAAAATTCAAATGTGCAAAATAGACACAGGAGGGCGTAATCATTTATACCTGTACTACGTACACAAATACATGCAGATTAATTACAGGCAGATATTTACATAGAGTTCTCCACGGGCTGGATGCTGTTCTAAGTTCTGTGTAGAGCTGTGCATATATATTCACTCATTTAGCCATACGACAACCCTATGAAATCGATATAAATATTATTCTCGTTTTAGGATAAAGAATTTGAGGCACTGACATGTTAAGTAACTTGCCTTTGTTACCATATGGATCTGGAGTTTAAATCTAAGTAGACTGGTTGCAGAGTCCATACTCTTAACCATTATTTTGTACTGCATGCATGTGAATACATATGTATATATGTGTGTATGTATGTATGTATATGTATATACATATGTTACATACACTGTGCATGAGTATATGTGTATCTAACATACTAGATAGGTAGCTATGTACTACTGTGTGTGAGTACACACACACACACACACAGATATACATATTATATATATGTGTCGATTATGTTTTAATGAACATATATACACACTTTGCTTTACAAAAATATGCACAGTTTCCTTTAAATAATAAGTATACTTATTTATACGATAATTTATAATATTGGAGTTTACAAATAAGTAAGCAAGAAATTTAAAGAGAAAAACACTTCTGTTATCATGTGATAACCCATTACAAATCCCTTGCAGTGAAAGTTTTTTGAGACAGATTAATGGGAAGGCACAAGTAGTTCAATGGAAGGTCTTGTATATTTGTTCTGGATCATTTTAGCATGTGATGAATAAATTCGGTGAAAAATGTATTCTTTTGGGATTTTCCTGCTGGACAAGAAACAAAAATTAAAGTCTGACTTTTGAATATTAAGGCTGCAGTTCAGTGACTGAATGACTCATTGTTCTTCTAATTGGCTAACTGGCCTTAGGGGAATGGGGGGTGGTGTAGGGGAGGCTGGCAGTTCCTGCCTGCACACAACAGGACCATTAAAAAGCTTGCGTGAGTTTGGTTTGCTTTCTTTTGCTTTGCCTGTTGCTTTTTTAATGAATTAGGCAAGGTGCTTAAAGGATTGTCCAGTAGAGCAGCTGAAATATCATTTTCACAAATGCCGTATAAAATTTTCTTGGAAATAAGCCCTGGGTTTATTGCAACAATCTATTCAATAATGAGTATGCACACGGTAATAAAAATGAACATAATTCCTCTATTTCCTATTGATTTACTTAAGAGAAAATTTAGAAACCCTCCAATGTTGGATTGAAATTCTTTAATTTTTTGTATTTATAATTTGATAATTATAATGAGACCTTAATTGAAAGGTTAATCCTAAGTAAACTCACAACATAATCATTTGGTCAATTTAATTAAATGGTACTGGGTTTAAGGAGTGTGTAGTAACAATGAAGAAACATAAACTGAGGAAGAGAAGTGAAAGTCTCAGAAGCTTGAGAAGAATTGTGAAATAAAATCCATGTTTATGGCAAGACAAGAATATAAAAATTCTCTGCCCTTTGGCCTCCCCCTCTCCGCTCACTGTGCACTGTGTATCTGCATTATGCATCTACCAAACCTACCCCATCAGTAGGAATACCTGCTCAACCATAAACAGCAACATTCTCCTAGCACCAACAAAACAACTCCTTAAAAGATAACATTCCTTCTTGATCTTGGCGCTTAAATCTGGATTATGTAAACTGTCAATAATACGTCATTTATTGTATAGCCCTCTGTCTCAGAAAACTTATATAAACTGTCTTGACTTTTAATGGGCGGAACAGTTCTCAGAGCTTTCCGAGATGCTCTTCCTGGGTTATAATCCTCAAAATTGGCTCGAATAAAACTTTCCAGTTCTTTCTTAGATCGACTGATTAATTTTTCGCCGACAGGATGAATAAGTAGGAAGGAAGACACCAGTTCCACTGGCCTTTGTTTTCATTGTACTGAAGTTGTAGATAGTTAGGGAAATATTTGAGTAGTGAAGATGAGACAAAGAGGCTTTATAGAATACTGATGATGAAACTCTTCTTGTAAAAGGGCAGTCGCTCATCTTGGTTAAAACCTATTAAAGGGCTTCCCTGGTGGTGCAGTGGTTGAGAATCCGCCTGCCAATGCAGGGGACATGGGTTCGAGCCCTGGTCTGGGAAGATCCCACATGCCGCGGAGCAACTGGGCCCATGAGCCACAACTACTGAGCCTTCGCGTCTGGAGCCTGTGCTCCGCAACAAGAGAGGCCGCGATAGTGAGAGGCCCGCGCACCACGATGAAGAGTGGCCCCCGCTCACCGCAACTAGAGAAAGCCCTCGCACAGAAACGAAGATCCAACACAGCCATAAATAAATAAATAAATAAATAAATTTAAAATTACCTTTCTCTAAAAAAAAAAAAACCTATTAAAGACCAAATTAGCCTATTTTTTAAAAAGAGAAGCCCTGCAGAGTCATTCTTTCTCTAGGCTCACATTTCCTTTGTCTAGAAGGATGCGTGTTATGAATGTAAATGAATTTTTTAGATTTATGAAGTGATTTGTGGAGCATCACTAGCATTTCAATCCTCTCTGTTAGCTGGATTTCCTGGGGGCTGTGTCTACCACCGTTCCCCCCATGCCCCATGCAGTCTCCCCTGCGATTAGGGTCTCTGGAAGACTGGGCACATTTTGCCTCTGTAGCCTGCACCTTGCCTATTCTTAGCTAAGGTTTCTGTTCAAAACCCCTCCCTGTTTCCTTACCCCGGTGATGGGGCTACAACCCCAGGGCCCCTGCTTTTTTTCCTTTTTTTAAGCTATTGAACTGTACGCTTTATTTATTTTTTTAATATTTATTTATTTATTTGGCTGCATGCGGACCTTTGTTGCCCCCCCCTTTTTTTTTTAGTTGCGGTACGCAGGCTTCTTAGCTGTGGCATGCGAACTCTTAGTTGCAGTATGCATGCGGGATCTAGTTCCCTGACCAGGGATCGAATCTGGTCACCCAGCATTGGGAGCATGGAGTCTTAGCCACTAGACCACCAGGGAAGTCCCCCAGGGCCCCTGCTTTTATCCTTCTTGACAAAGACCTAAAGGAGATACAGCTCCTGGCACTAGCCAGATCTTCTCATCAGAGGCAACCTTCCAAGCAGGAGGTACCGTTAGATCATATCAGGCCTGGGAGAGAAAGATTGGCCATCAGTAGGAGGAAAGGACTGACAAACTTCTCAAAGGCATAGAACTTGTCTTATTCACTTCACATTTCCAGAGCCACCAATAGTGCCTTACAGTCACAGGTGTTCAGTAAATACTGGTTGCACTGAACTTGGACTCTTCTTCTCTTCCCCCTCCCAACTTCATCTTCAGGATCAGTGGCCCACTCTGGGTTTCTTTAAGAAGCTACCATAAAAAATACTTTACTTAAGGCTTCCCTGGTGGTGCAGTGGTTAAGAACCTGCCTGTCAGTGCAGGGGACACGGGTTCGAGCCCTGGTCTGGGAAGATCCCACATGCCGCAGAGCAACTAAGCCCGTGCGCTACAACTACTGAGCCTGTGCTCTAGAGCCCACGAGCCACAACTACTGAAGCCCACCTGCCTAGAGCCCGTGCTCCGCAACAAGAGAAGCCACCATAATGAGAAGCCTGCGCACTGCAACAAAGACCCAACGCAGCCAAAAATAATAATAAATAAATAATAAATAAATAAATTTATAAAAAAATACTTTACTTAAATGCCTAGCATGTGATTTGATCCAGGTTAACAAAATTTCCAAAATTTAGATACCTTAACTTCAAAAAAATTTTTAGAAGGTATGGTATGTAATTGGGGATATAAAGTATGATAAGGAATAAATGAGTTTAAAAATTATATATATATGTGTGTGTGTGTATATATATATATATGTTAAAAACTAGCAGTTACCAAAATGCCCTTCAATAGTTGAATGGATAAATAAATTGTGACATATTCTTGTAACGGAGCCCTACACAGCAACAAGAATGAACAGTCTACAGCTACACACAAAAACATGAGTGACTGTCACAAATATAATTTTCAGAGAATGAAGCCAGATACAAGTGGAGTATTTATATAAAGTAAAAAACAGGCTAAATTAATCTATGCTATTAGAGGTCATAATAGTGGTTACCCTAGAGGCAGTGATTCTCAACCAGGTATAATTTGATCCCCAAGGGATATTTGGCAACGTCTGGAGAGACACTTTTGGTTGTCATACTGAGGAAGAGGGTTGCTACCAGCAGCTAGTGGATAGAGACCAGGGGTGTTGCTAAACATCCTACAATGCGCAGGACAGCTCCCCACAGCAAAGAATTGTCCAGCCTAAAACATCGACAATGCTGAGGTTGAGAAGCCCTATCTACCAGAGGGGTAGTGGTAACATTCTGTTTCTTGATCTGCATACTGTTTACACAAATGTGTGCAATTGGAAAATTCATCAAGTTATACACATATGGTAGGTGTACCTTTCTATAGGTATATTGTCCCTTAACAAAAAGTTTAAAAAATGTTAAAAAGCTACCTAAGGTTTAGAAAACCTTTAGTTAACAAAAATACATCCTAGGACTCAATTAAATCTAGACTTAGTAGAAAATAGAAAAAAAGTAGCATTTTATAGAAAACCCTAAATTTTAATGACAAAACACAGTGTAAATAGTTCACTCATCATATCTTGTACTAAACATCAGGATTTAGGGTGTACTCTAAAATGACAATAACAACTTCAAAAAAAGCATCATGCACTAATAAAAAATGCATGAATGTTTTATTTACCAGAAAATCCTGGTTGATCTGTAGATAGGAATCTGGCCAAGTCACTTAGAACCAGGATTTGTGTTGTCAGCATCTGCAGAGACCAAAGAAGAAAACAGCTACTTAAAAAATGCTCCACTGCCTCTTGCTGGGACCTTTCTCTGCAGCCTGCAACCTGCAGCATCTCCTGTTCTGTGACTGTTGGTTTGCAAACTGGGTCCCGCACACAGAGGGCAAGGAGGGACTGAAAAAAGAGAGGACGATTCCATATTAGTAGGTGGCAGGTTTAATGAGCAAGGGAGTTTACACAGGAGGCTTGTCTTGGGTGGCTGCAAGACGAGTAGATCTCATCTGCTTGCCAGAATGTTAAAAGTTTATATAGAGGCCTTAACTAGGTTCAATCACGAATACTGTCCAGGTGGTCTCAACAACACCTTATGCTCTTAAGGCTGGATTCTTGAAACAGCTCCTAGTGTGGGAACAGTGGGCAGAACAAACATTCCAAGGACAGGTCCAGCTTGAGGGTCAACTGTTATGTCGCTTAATGACTTTCTCCAACAGTTATGGGGTCCTTTGGTCTGTGAAATTTACAAAGTTTTTCCAGCATGAATTGTCCTTGACAGAGTATTTTGAATGGGAAAGTCTATTTTGGTCATCTTGTCCATGTTTCACATTTGTATGTTGGGTGTGTCTTTTTAATTCACAGGCCTCCAATCAAGGGAGGCCTCATGTGGCAGAACGTAGGTCCCAAAATCATGGACTCCAATCCAGATGGAAGGAGGTCTTGGCAGGAGGTAAGTGTATTTTGCACGTGGAAAGGACATGAATAATTGTGGCCAGAAGATGGACACATGGATGGAGATTATTTATAAAAAGGCCATAATGATTTCCTTCCCCTTATCTAGGCCTCCATGCGATGTGACTTGATAGCTCTTTCTACATGGAGATGAAGTCGATTTCTCCACTGCTTTAAATCCAGCCTGGACTTGAGACTTGTTTTGACAACTAGAATGCGGGGCAAGTGAGGTCACCCCAGTTGAGAGCCTGGTCCTCAAGAGGCCTAGCATGCTCCTGGCTCACTTTCTTGGAACCATGACTCTGCCATATGACTAAGCCTGAGCTGGTCTGCTGGATAATGAGAGCCCACATGAGACCACTAGAGACAAGCCATTCCCAGTAAGGCCTTCCTAGCCCAGCCAGGCCTGCCCACTCATGTACAAAGTGAGTCCAGCCAAGACCAGAAAAACCACTCAGCTGAGCCCAGCCCACACTGGCAACCCACAAAATGATGAACTAAATAATTTAGAATGATTTCTTATGCAGCACACACCTTTGTTCTCAGAAAGATGGCTGTAAGCAGCTCTGGCACTTATTCCATTCATGTCAAGTCCAGTTTTATTAATAGTCCCTCTTTCTCAATAGTGGAGTGAAAGTCCCTCAACTGAATATTAGTGATCTCACTTGAGTAACCCAGCTCAGTCACTGTGGCCAGGGGGTTAGACACATGGTGGCCGTACCTGGGTCCTTCCTAGAAGCTGGAACAATGAGATGGACTGTGAAGAAGTGACAATTGACAAAAGGTAAAAAAATAATAGATGTCTAATGCATAGTACACTGTGTATCTCATTGCCTCTAATGTGAAAATTCGGCTGCTGTGATGCTTCCAACTGGTTGATCACACTCACTGCTTTGTAGATTCTGCCATCACCACTGGCACCAAAGCAAATTCACTCATTACTAATTCTACTTGCATAATTTGAAACATAGAAGATCACTAGGAAAAGAAGTCCATTAAGAGCAAATTTTGTATTTTAGGTGCTTCAGTATTTGGATTTCTGGATAACTTATTTTCTACCATATTTTATTCCTGAAGCATACCAGAGCTCTTCATTTTCTCCTGAAAATGAAGGAAGGATGTGTTGGCCCATTTTATGCCCTGAAGTGTTATGGAATGAGATGCATTGTAAGGAATACTCCTGTTTTTATAGAAAGTAGAAGGACGCTAAGCAAAATGTGAAGCAAGAGATGTTGTTAATGCTTGAATAATAAGTATAGAAAGAATTGACAGATCATGGACAAAAGAATACCATTTCCTTTAATCTTATTTAATAAGCCCTGTCTTTGAGTCTTTTGATTTTCTCTGGCTGACTTGTGGATGTGCTTGACTTGAATTCATTTACCCTCAAAAATAATGAAGACTAGGAGATGGACATGGTATGAGTGGGAAATCTGATGGAAAGAATTGACAGGGCTTAATAATCTTTCTGCAGATGAACACTGTGTGGGTTCCTCCTGCTAAAACACTGGTTTTGTGATGGGTAATTCATCAAATCATCCCAGTAAATGAACCACTCAGGAATGAACCATAATATATTCATAGGATGGGTTAGTCTGCAGCTGTTAAAATAGTGTTTCTAAGGAATATTAACTGACATGGAAAAGTGTACATAATTTTTTGTCAAGAGAAAAATATTTCTAGAAGTGTATTATGTCATATATATATATGTATGTAACAAAATATTACCATTGGGGTTTCTAAAGACAGATAATTTCAGTGCATTTCTCCCTTTAATGCCTCTTTATGTTTTATAGGCTCCCAGTGTTATAATGTGTTACTTTTGTAATTATAAAATAATGAAAATGCAAAATGTATCAATTAACTATTATAGTACCACATAGAAAGTCATGCTGTCAAAATATTTGCAACCAGGATATAACAATTCCCTAGCTCCTCAAGATGTGTCCCTTTTGTATGCATGTGAAATTAGCATTGCAGTCTGATGGGTATATTCTTTTGAGGGCTGCCAGATCTAAGCGAAACGAATAATTACTGACATTTCAGAATACACCTTATATTCCAGACCCTGTTCTAAGTATTTCACATGCTTTAACCCATGTAATACTCACACCATCCTATGAAGTAGTTACTATTATTACCATTTTACACATGAGAAAATTGAAGCATGGAGATTTTAAGTTAAGATGGGGTAGAGTCAGACTCCAGAGTTCTTGCTCTTGACAACTGTTCTACAGTTCTCTCCTGTCTTGTGAGAGAGGACTCCAGGTACTACTCATCTTGAAAAGGAAAGACGTCTCAGAGAGAAAGAAGAATTGTAAGTGCAGAGTTCAAGTAGTCATGAGAAAGCCTTGACCTCCTTCTATTTGTCTATTCATGGAGGAGTTCATCTTGAACTTTGAGGACAGCACATACTATGTAGAAGCTGAAGAGGGATGTGGGAAAGAAGAGACTCCAGCACAATCTCTGCCTTATGGGGTCCATTTGTAATGGTTGAGGTACAGTACAGGTGACTAAACTGGTATCGTAGGGCAGGCTGTCCATAAAATATTGGTTGTGTGCTAAACTAAAGGATTCCATGCTTTCGTAAACTTGAAAATCACTGGATTAGGAAAAGCTACAAGTCTGTTGCAGGACTTCTCAGAGCCTTTATTATGCTCATGTTATGTTTTAGTATATATGGAGCAGGTATAGTGTATACCATTTCCCAACTTTGTTCAACCACAAAACATCTTTCTCATGGAACATCTTCTAATAGTTCCCCAAGTTAATGTTCTGTGGAACAAAATTTGGGAAACACTGGTCTCAAATAATGGTACTCTCTATATTATTTCCATTTCCCCCTGATCGTCAATGATTTTTTAAAAAATCTTATCTCAAGTGTCCTCTGGAGACACAAGGAAAGGATTTGTATCCCTGTTTGGATATGTTTATTGGAGGAAGGGTAGCAATCTACTGAGGTCAACAAGATAGATGCAGCCATGAGCACCTATGGGAAATAAATTTTGGTGATGGAATAGGAATGATGCCTAAAACGTCACCCAGTCCTCTAGGAATTGTCTCTCCTTGTACAGTAAACCCTGGGAGGCTCTTTGTTAGTGAAACAGGGTTTCCTTCTAGTAATATTAATTGAGCTTGGTTCACTGAATTGCAGGACTTCCTGTATGATATACACAGTTCCCAGATAAGCATATGGAAGAGCTCATCATCAGTGATTTAAGTCAAAAGATGTGATGGCCATCACATGGGAATAATGCTACATTCTCATTTTTCATATGGCAAAGAAATAAGAGAGCTTCAAATAACTGAAACGTCAGTGTGGACAGCCCCTATCTCCTGCACATGCTCATCTTAAAAAATACTGTAGAGTCTGTAGTGTGTTTGAGTTTTAAGGTCATACATGGAAAGAAGTTGAAAATTCATGTTAGAAGGAGACTGCCAGGTAAATTATTACTAGGAGCATCACTGTGCTTGCTGATTAACTGATAAATATTCAAAAATGTTTTTGTAAATGCCTTGAAATTGCAACTATGGCTTATTTTCAGAATGGTGGAGAGAGAACAAAAGTAGTGAAGGAAAAGCACAGAAAATCACTAAAAGGAATTGTTAGATGACCTCAGTGAGTGAGCCCATCCTAGATGATTCAGCCATCAGTCAACCTACTTCTTGAATCGGTCTAGCAATAAAAGTCAAGCCAGCCCAATTCAAGGAACCACCCAGCCAACCCATAGAATGATAAGCTAAATAAATGCTTACTGTTTTAAGTTGCTAAGTTTTGAATTGGTTTGTTACACAGCAACTAATACAGTGTTCTTGGCATGGTGAGGATTTGGGGGTCTTTCCATTGATGACCTGACCCCCCCTTTGGCTCTTAATGTCGTCACAGAGCCTCTGAATTTCAGACAAATTCTGCATCAGTTCCCATGGCAAACCACCTCACATCCCCTGCAGCAGTATTGCCCAGTCCCCCCACAACAGTGGCCCCTACAAGCTTGCTGGTTCTCAACTCCTAGTACCTTCCACGTTCTTTCACAGGGAGTATATAGAGATTTACGAATTCCTTCCTTGCTGGATAGGAGCCAAGGGAGTATCACAGTGCCATCTCCTGTTCTTTCTCACTTTAAATCTGCCACAATTCCATTCCTATTTGGCAGCAGCTGCTCTGTGTTGCCAGATGGGATCCAAGTGAGTCTGTCTCCTTCTAGAATTCCAGATGGGTTGTGGAAATAAATGGAGACCATGCAAATGAGAAGCCACCATTACTAGTGTTTGGTAGAGTCAAGGCAGGCAGGAGTGTAGAAAAGCTTTATACTAAAAGGAAAAAGGAAGGCTTTAGGTATGTGCTGACTGAAGGTTTTGTTGGCATAGGAAATCTGGCTGCAGGCTAACTAGAAGTGGGGCATCTTACGAGGCTGGTTTGGAAAGCATGTTTGGCTTTCTTTGGTTGGTCCTCAGTTGGAAGCTGGGGCGAAAAGTTGGCAATTATTAACAAAGTGCTCATTGTTCTAGGCCAATTGCTGTAGAGGTTGTGTTTTCACTCCCTGAACTGGCTGCTGCAGAGGTTCTGAGTCAATATTCTACTGCCCTATATATTGTGCTGGCCATTGTCCATTTGTATATTCAGTCTCTCAGTCCCCCTTTCGGTCATCCTTTCACTTGCATGATATTCAGACCAATTCAGGAAAGGCTACAGATCCAGATCATCACTGTTTGGCAATTGTTCAGTTGTCTTCATGGTCAACTGTATTGCAAGATCATCTTGAGCTTTTTGTTGTTGTAGCATCATGGTGATTAGCTGGCAAGAGAGCAGCTGTGCAGGGGGATTTATGATTCTGGACAAAATCCAAGGGGCCAGTATCATGATCTCTGACAAAAACAAGAATAATTAACAGTCCCTATAAGATAAGATGCTTTAGAACCAGGAACCCAATTGCTCAACTTAGGCCAAGTGAACAAATTCCATGGGCTATGAGGAACAACTTTAAAAAGCCAAGTAGTTTTCTCCAGAAGGCAATGTATTGCCTGTTCGACTTTGCCTGTTTCATTAATCTAAGTAGAGCAAGAAGTGTTAGCAATGGCACAGACACCTCCCTGACTAGCCAACGAGAAATCTAGAGCAATGCAATTGTTCATCACTACTTGTGCCGATGAGTTAAGATTGGTCTGTATTTCATCTAGGATGGAGATGGTAGTGCTAATAACTTCTGCCAAAGTTAATAAGCTTCTTAGAGTACTTTCTACTTGAATGATTCACACCACTGGGAACACTGCTCTGATTGTTCACATAAACAATTAGTAATTTCCCCAGTTGGAGTGCTTGAATCATCAAGGGTAGGCTCATTTGGGAACTTGCATCTGCGTTGGAATTTTCTAAGTTGGTGATATATAGAATTAGGGTCTTCCTATACAGACAAGTCTTGGAATACTATTACTAAAGTGCTTGAGGTATTAGCCTGAGGAAAACAAGACCAGGCATCCTGGTTGCAAGGGAAATAGTATCCAGTAGGGGGCACATGGAAATCCAGGAGAAAAAGAGTTGTTGACAGCGGGAGGTCAGAAGAAAGGCCTTCAGTAGCCAAGTTACATATTTGGATCTCTTATTAATCTCTTCCAGGTGGCAAGTAATTGGCTCATCATCCCATAAAGGTTGTTGAATGCAAATGTAGAACCAGTTGTAATAATTGGTTCTTTTTCTGGGAGAGAGGACACTACCAAATTTGCATGTTGACTTATTTAAGTTCATTTGTCTGTGTAGATGCAAATGCCATTGGCCGTAATTCCCTGTGATCTTGCTTGATAAGACTGGAATTGTCCAGAGTTTTTTATCGTGATGATCATGGTGATGGATGAAGTATTCCTGGATCAGTAAGGTTCAGATTAGTGGCTACTGTGTGGATGTTAGAAAGTGTGCTTTAATCTAACAATTGTAATAAAGAGGAAAGAGAAGAGAAAAGGGGTGAGGACGGATGGACAGTAACCAGAGGTTTATAGAAAATGAGAAGAAGAATGGTTATAAGCAAGTAGATGAATAACAAAATGGGAATAAGTCAGGGGTTTTAGTCCCATGTCTTGGGCAGAAGCTGTCTACTATCCTGTCATCTGCATATTCCAAAGGTCCCAGGACAACTGTTTACTTCCAAAGGTTGGCTATGAGTAGAGGAATTCTGAGAATCCTAAATTTGAGGTCCTTTACTGGAACAGCCTACCAGCTGTGTGGAATTCTGAATTGTTTCTTCAGTCGTGAAACATGGACCCAAGGACTGACTCCCTGGAGTTTCACTGCTGTATTTGTTGTTACAGTACCTGATGAAGTCCCTTCCAATGAAGTTCAAGAGTAGTTTTTCTCCAATGTCCCTTCCAACACATGAAATCTCCTGGTTTCAGATCATGAGGAGGCTGAGGCTGTGTAGGAAGATGTTGCGGGAAGGCAGCTTTAACCTGTTGATGATAAGTTTGAGTACATGAGTCCCTTGCAATTTTTTGCCATCGCTGCATGCAGCAGGGTAGAATATCAGAGGTGAAACTCCTAAAAGCATGGGTCTTCCAGTTACCAGATCATAGAGGGATAACTGATGTATCCCTGAGGGAGTGGATTGTATGGCTGTAATCACCTATAGTTTCCTCTTTTCTCTGCGTGCATGATTGAATTATCTAAGCAAATTTTACTGAGAATCTTTTGGGTATGGCTTTTTGCCCTAATTGGGAGGCCTCTTTTGACCATTGGGTTTATTGTAAAAAGAGGGACTCTGTAGATCCCTTTCTGTGTTAGTTCAATCAGTTTTTGCCATCCAGGATTGAGCATCTGAGATTTTAACCAACGTGTGTACAAGTTAACGTAATTCAAGTAACCCTGAGACATACATATCCAAAGGAAGTCTAAATTCTCCAAATAGTAGCTGGCCTTGTCTGGGTTAGAGAAATTCTGAATTATAACTGTTAATTCAGCTCAGGCCCAAGACGTACCTGACTCATGGGAGGGATGGATTTTTAGAAACAATCGGTATATGGGGTTTTAGGAGAGTTAGTAGGAAAAGGTAGGAGATCTGGACAAGGGAACGAAGAGGGAGGAGTTGACAGAAGTGTAGAAGGAGAGAGATCAGAAGGATAAGGGGGAAGTGGGGGACTTCCCTCGTGGCGCAGTGGTTAAGAATCCACCTGCCAATGCAGGGTACATGGGTTCGATCCCTGGTCCGGGAAGATCGCACATGCTGCGGAGCAACTAAGATTGTGTGCCACAACTACTGAGCCTGCACTCTAGAGCCCATGAGACACAACTACTGAAGCCCACGTGCCTAGAGCCTGTACTCCACAACAAGAGAAGACACTGCAATCCGCAATGAAAAGCACGCGCACCACAAGGAAGAATAGCCCCTGAAAGCCCGTGCGCAGCAACGAAGACCCAACGCAGCCAAAAATAAATAAATAAATTTATTTTTAAAAAAAGGGGGAAAGTGGGAGAGCTGGATATAGGGAGGCAACTGAAGGACAAAGAGGGAGAATTTATTCAGGAAACCAGTCTAGTTTGTTGTTGCTTAAGTTTGTCAGGTTGCTATTTAACTTTGGTCAAAGAATCTTTCAGTGAGGCAATTATTCGATCAGAATTTCATTTGGAGGCCTCTGCATGAAAAAATGCTGCCCATTAAAACTGAGAAATCTTAGTCCCTTTATTTTCTAAGATGCTTCTCAAATGAACAATTTTGTTCAAGCCAAATGTTCCCAGAGTGGCTACTGAAGATCCAAATCATCACTGATGAAGTTACGCTATTTAGAGCAATAGGTACAAGAATTAGGATTGTAACAAGAGTTCAGGTAGAAAGGAGGAGCTTCTCTTGGAGGAGGGGGAGAGGACTGAGACTTAGATGATCCCTCGAGAGCAGGCAACAGTGAATCCAAAGTGATGCATATGCACTTTGTATCTTGGACTCCCAGCCTGATGGTTGGCTGCCTCTGATCGCAGGTCTGACAACTGGCACCTCCAGGCAGGTGGAAAACCAAAGAAAACATCCTCTTGGGATAAAAGCCAAGCTCTCAGAACAAACAATGTATAGAAAGAGAACCGCACCTAATTTTATTGGTAACTTGGCAAAATTTGTTTAATTGGACTCTGGTTTAGTGAGGACCACAAGTTTAAGCTTATAGGTCCTTATGCCTGTGTTCTCCCCTGTGATTCTCCTTCATATGACAAACACTTTTAGACGACACAACGCAAAACAGAGAGCAAAGTGGATTGGAAAAGAATGACCTGATTCCCCCAAGGATGCCAAACAAATGGGGACCAATAACAAAACTGAGAACAAATAGCTGAGGAATTCAACACAGAGAGGGTGGAGTCCAGACCCAGGGCTGACTTGCAGTGTTGGTGAGAACTTGACAAGCCACATGTGGCTCCTGTGGGTATTGAGCCCGGTTGAAGGCTGGGGTCTGCAGTCGTGAGCAATGCGGAATGTCTTGGTGGGACCTTTAGGAAAACTATGGAAATAAATGAAGACCACCAAATGAAAACAAACAGAAGCTTTTTATTTAGAGTTTGTGTTTGGCAGAAACTCAAAGGCAAGCAGGGGACTAGGAAAGCTTTATAATGAAAAAAAGGGAAGCCTTCACTCGTGCTCTGATTGGAGGCCGTCGGCAGGGGGAAGCTGGAGGTGGGTTAACTAGGAGCAGAGCAGCCTATGTGATTGGTTTGGGAGCATATTTGGCATTCTCTACTTAGTCTTAATTGGAAACAGGGACAAAAAAAATAAGGAAGCTGGTAGCCACTGGCCAAGTCCACTGAGCGCTGATTGCTGCAGAAGTTGTGGTCTGTCTTCCTGGGCTGGTTGCTGGAGAGGTCTTGGGTCAGAGTCCTGCTGCCGTATATGGTCTGGCTGTTGTCCATTTGTGTATTCAGTCTCTTAGGGGCTCAACTCTACTAGCCCTTTCTGCATTCAGGGTCCACTTCAAATGCTCTTTCGTTTCCATTTTCTCACCACCCTTCCACATTTCTGAAAGGACCAAGAAAAGATTTAGTCCTGGATCCTTGGGAGAACCAAGTAGTGTCTTTCCAGGGTACTCACATTCCTTCCAAATTATTCTCTTCCTCTCCTGGAAGAGAGAGTGCTCCTTCTTCTTTTTTCCCTCTCTTCCTGCAGAGTAGAAACTTCCCCTACATTATATCCTCCTTTCCCTCACCCTTAGATTTTTATGTTCCGTGTAAAATCCACTTTTCTGTCTCCTGGAGCCAGAAGCCTCTTGGCTCTTTCTTAAAGGTGGTGGTGCTGGTGGAGGGGGGGATTGCTGAGCGGAGAAATATCCTCAATGAACTGGTAATATCATTGCAAATAGCACAGAGATTCTTCACTTCTTGAAGGAACTTGAAAATACATGAAAATTCAGGTCACCTGATTAAAAAATATCAGTATGAATATTCAGCACACACGAAAGCCTCTGAACATCTTTGAATTGTAAATGGTGGTGTAAATTTTCTCTGGCATCTTCATTCATTCAATACATATTCATCCAGCACTTCCTTTGTGCTAGGCTCTGTCCAAGGCACTTGGAGATATCTGTGAACAAAACAAAGAACTCTGCCCTCCCATAGCTTATGTTCCAGTGGGGAAAGACAAACAATAAATAGGAAACAGAATAAGAAAGTTAACAGTGTGTTAAAGGGTGACAAATGCTATGGAATAACGAAAATGCAGAGCAGGGTAGGGAGGATCAGGCAGAGGGAAAAAGGGCAGCCTCATCTATTTCCTTTTCTTTGGTGATGCCTGACTTTGCCATGTAAATAGCAATGTTACTGCTAAGCCTCAGTGAATAAGATCAAGACAATTAAACCAACCCCCAGGGTTTGAGGATTGTTGTGAAGGAGATGCACACTCACACACAGGGCCCTAAATTTCTGGGTATTACTGCTAATTTTATTAATCCTTAGCACAGCTGCAGTCTGAGTTGGCTGCCAAGGATTTGAACTGGTTTGGGATTCAGAGAAGCAGTGTATCTGATTTGGCTATAGAGGTTATTACCAAGCCTGGGTTTTACTGTAGGGACCTGATTTATAGTAAGAAAAATCCTAACAGGTGAGAGTCACAAATCAAGACTCCGTAAGTCAGTAGTCACCCATATGCCTATAAAATAATACCGTTATTATCATCATCTCTCAGCAGCATCAGGATCCCTTATTAGATGCCCTAGTCAGTGGAATGACAAATTTTCTATTATTACATCTACATTGTCCTCCCAAGATAGAATCCACTTTATTGCAGAAAGCAGCAAAGCTTTTTAAAAGCCGTTATTTTGTAGGAAACAAATAGCTGTATAATAAAATATTAATTGTTTAAAAAAATGGAAATAGTTCTAAAAAATAGAAAAATACTGTGCGTATTAGAAACAATAAATTCTTTTCTCTGCATTTCTATTTCTATTTAGTCCAGTATGATCTGTTTCATAATTTGAGATACACATTTGGTCACATGTCTTTTATTTTTCTAATTCATCACTGCTGAAGAGCAGAAAATCCAGGATTTCCATTTTGAAGTTTTCCCCCGTCTTGAGTTGTCCAAAGACATGAGTGTTTACTTAATCCAGTGAGGTCCATCTTGTCCTCATTCAACAAGCAAACTAGATGTGCGTCGTGGTCCTCTCCCCTTTTGCTGTCTCATGGTGGGGCTGTGTGTGGCTTGGTTTGTACAAGTTTTTGTGTGAATGTAAGTTTTCATTTCTCTAGGATAAATGCCCAAAGTGGAATTGCTGGGTTGTATGGTAGGTCTGATTTTAGTTTAAAGAAAAACCAGCCAAACTATTTTCCAGGGTGGTTGCACCATCTTACATTCCCACCAGCAATGCATAAGTGATACTGTTTCTCTGTCTTTTCCCCAGCATTTGGTGTTTTTTATCTTACCCGTTCTGATAGGTATGTAGTGATATCTCATTATAGTTCTAATTTACATTTTCCTAATGGCTAATAATGTTGAGCTTCTTTTCCTGTGCTTATTTGCCAGCTGTATATACTCTTTGGTGAAATATCTCTTGACATCTTTTGTTCATTTTCTAATTGGATTGTTTGGGGGTTTATACTGTTGAATGTTGAGAGTTCTTTATATATTCTAGATACAAGTCCTTTGTTGGATGTTATTTGAAAATATATTCCCCAATATATCATTTGTCTTTCCATCCTTTTTTTTTTTTTAAAGAATATAGTAATTCTTTTTAAATTATTTAATTAATTAATTTATTTATTTTTGGGTGTGTTGGGTCTTTGTTTCTGTGCGAGGGCTTTCTCTAGTTGCGGTGAGCGGGGGCCACTCTTCATCGCGGTGCACGGGCCTCTCTTGTTGAGGAGCACAGGCTCCAGACGCGCAGGCTCAGTAGTTGTGGCTCACGGGCCTAGTCGCTCCGCAGCATGTGGGATCTTCCCAGACCAGGGCTCGAACCCGTGTCCCCTGCATTGGCAGGCAGATTTTCAATCACTGTGCCACCAGGGAAGCCCCTTTCATCCTCTTAATAGGGTCTTTCACAGAACAAATGTTTTTTAAAATTTTGATGAGGTCCAATTTTTCAATTTTTCCTTTTACCCATTTACTTTTCATTTAACACATAATTATTGGATGTCTACAATTTATCAAGATAATGTTCCAGGTGCCCATAGGAAACAAAGATGTGATGTGGTCCCAATTTCAACACATTTCCAGTCTAGCTGGGAAGACTGGAGATGTACCCAAATATTACATAAGAAGTGCTAAGTGGCACGGAAGAGGGAGAGATACCTTTTTCTTAAAATCAGATATCATGTTTCAGCTGATAGGGAAGTAGTGGGTGAAGGTCTCACCACTTCTATGCCAGAGAATGCCACAAAATGGCATAGAAATTTCCCTTATAAGTCCATTTTTTCCAGGTTAAAAATTGTAATTTTTAGATAACTAACATATATTAAATCTCATTATGTGCAAAGCAATTTCACATGCATTGTATCAATTAATAACAATCTTGTATCAATTAATAACAATTAAGGGCAATGAGGAGGATTACACCATACTTTACATGTAGGGAATCTGGGATTCAACAAAGTTAAGTAATTTGCCCAAGGTCACACAGATAGGAAATGGTAAGGTCAGACTGGCACCCGTCTTGTGATTAATGCTCTTTTAATTCTACCCAGAATCCTCCTGAGACATGTCCTTTTCCTGCCAGTATAAATTCATCAGTCTTATGGCTAAGAAACGAACTGTCTGAGTCACATTTTAAAAGAAAACACAAAGGACTTCCCTGGTGGTCCAGTTGGTAAGAGTCTGTGTTCCCAATGCATGGGGCCCGGGTCTGATCCCTGGTCAGGGAACTAGATCCTGCATGCATGCTGCAACTAAGAGTTCGAATGCCTCAACTAAAGATCCCGCATGCCGCAACTAAGACCCAGCACAGCCTAAATAAATAATTTAAATAAAATAAAAGAAGACACAATACATTTCCTTGGTGCACAAAAGTCAATGAGCTCTTCTTGATAAAGGAAGGATCCATTAAAACTCTTACAGTGGTCAAGATCACGCAGAAAATGGAAAAGCAAGCACAGCCTGTGAGTCATGAGGGGCCAAAGAAGGGGTAGATATTGCTGGAACTCAGTAAAATTTTGCTGGATGACAGCTCAGGATGGAGTAATCATGGAGGGAGCATTTTAGGTCATCTTGTTGTCAGCTCATTGTTACCCAAATCATCTTCAAATGCCAAACCTTTCATGGGGAATGTTAAAAAAAATGAATAATAGCTCCGGTGAAGAACTAAAGCCTGTTTCTGACCTAAAGGATGACAAATAGGGAGCTGGGGCTCTTTCTCACTCATAATGTCTCTGGATTTCCATCTGTACTTTCTTCCTGTTTTATTTGTGACCTTGCCCAAATCATTGAACTATTCTGTATTTATTTGTCTTTCTTTTAAAATGTTTATAACTTAGGGAAGATGTTAGGACCTTAATTCTGAGTCTGTAAAGAGGTAAATTTATATATTAGGTCAGTTTTGCAAACACCTGTATGATGTCAAATAACCTTTGAACCCTGTCCCCATTTTTGTCATGATGCAGCCACTGGCAGGCCACATGTGGAGAGTAATCCTTTCACATTCTACATGCCAAACTTCACCCCGATGGCCTGGGATCCAGCTGCAAAAGCAAAGGTCTTCACAGTGTCTGGACATGAATGAACACGAGCATTTACACGTGGCTTAGCAATGACCAGTCATGAACTGACTGCAAACATTTGGGCGAACTTACTTCCACCACTGTGTCCATCTCACTGACCTTGCAAACAATCAGAATACCCAGGTCTCAGACTGCTCACGGGGTAAAGGATGACTGAAAGAGGGCAAATGAGTCTTCTTGGGCAATTTAATGTGCATTCTGGGAAAGAAAAGACTGCCTCATTCTTGGATCCTAACCACTGAGAAGACAAGCCTGAAGCTGGAGGGGCCACCATGGAGTAAGTCAGCTTAACAATGAAGCCCACAGAGGAAAGCAGAGAGGAGAGGAGGGAAGGGGGAGGGAGGAAGAAAGACAAGGTGGGGGCTGAGATTCCAGTTCTATTGATACTTCTGATGTCACTAGAGAGCCCCTGAATCCATCTGTGCCTGAAGTTAGACCTACCATTTTGTATAACAAAAGGTAAAAATAAGAACATTAGAGAAATACATTTGGTTGTAGATTCTCTCTAGGAGGGTACGCAATAAGGTGAAAAGCAATGGTTGCCTCCAGAAGAGAAATTGAGAGGCTGGGAGACAAGGGTGGCAGGGAGACTTGCTAACCGTGTATTCATTTGCGCTTTTAAATTTTCGTACCACTGCCAATGTTAATCAAGCACAGACAAATAAAGTTAAAATTGAACGTAAATAAAATAGAAACAAAACACAAACTTTCTTCCACTTTAGCCAATTTGTGGATAATAAAATCGCCTTGAGAGGAAACCAGATCTTTAGAGAAATCAACTCCTTTACCTTCCAAGTTACCTTCTTAAATGTTTTTTTGTTTTTTCTTTTTTGGCTGCTGCCGACAGATCAGCAAATGAGCCGTCCATTTCTACTGCGCAAATTTACACGGAGAGAACAGCCTCAATCCATGGTCCTGAGAGAGGGTTCCCAGGGTTTTAGGAATCACCCACGTAGCTGTATTCCGATGGCGCGACTTCCGTCCTGCAGCGAAAATTGATAATGTGCTTCCACAGCCGAGTTGCTAGGGCTGAGGCAGTCCGTTTTAGAAAGATTCTGGGCCCTGTGCCCTGACGGATGCAAACGCGCAATGAAGCCCTGGCCTGAAGGGGAACCTTTCAACTCCCAGTCCTTCTTCCGGGACCCGGAACTCCAGGCAAGAGCCCGAATGCGGTCCTCACTGGCAGCAATCTTTGGGCGTCCCTGTGACAGCGCGGGCTCACTAGTCCTGCGGTGCGGCAGCGACGGGGGCTTTGGGACATTTGGGAGAGCAGTAGCCTGGGAGATCCAGCTCTCTGAGCCAAGAGCGAAACCAGTCAATGTGTGTTGAACGAAGGAGTGTCGCTAGCGCAGTAAATTCAGGAGAGAACGAAAGGAACCCAAACCAGGGGATGGGTCACCACGGTGACTTTAAATACCCAGGCACTATGAAGTGAGGAATAGCTGTCTTTGGAGACACGCCGGCTTCGGTGAGGCTGAGGAGGGAGGGCGCCCACACTCCGGAAGCCAGGCCGGCCCCGGATTCGGGTTACCAGGCATTCGGCTGTCAGGGAGGGTCCGGGCGCCCGGGGCGCAGGTGCAGGGAAGAAAAACCCTTACTTCAAAGCTGGTAATGACTTGAGGGCTCATCTGGCTACCCCGGGGCCGGGGCCTCGACACCGCACTGCGCCTCAAGGTAGAGCCGAGCGCCGGGCGCGGGTCTCGGTCCCTGGCGCGCTCAGCCCCAGCCCCGCCCCCTGCCGCGCCGCGCCCCGCCCCTCCCGCGCCGGCCGCCTGCGCGCGGGGGGGAGGGCCTGAAAAGCCCGCCGGGCAGGCGCCCCCGGCCCCAGCACGGGCGCGAGCGCGCGTCCCTCTCCCACCGGGTGCCCTGCACTCGCCCCCGCTCCGGGCGCCTCTGATTGGTCGTCGCCCGGGCCGGCAGGTGTCGGCAGGGGCTGCGTCCACGCTGGCCCTGGCTGCCTGCGGCGCGGGCGCCTCCCTCGCAGCCGCTGCCGCTGTCGCGCTCCCGCCTCCCGCGCCCGCTCTGGGCTCCCGCTGCGGCTGCGGTTCTGGCGGCCGAGCCCCCGCAGCGCTGCAGCTCAGATCTGGCGCGCCGACCGCCCCGTGCCCCTGCCTTGCTGCTTGCAGCTTCCTAATCCACGCGGCGCTTTGCGGCAGGTGCCCCAGGCTTCCCGAGGCGCGGTGGCCTGAGAGCGGCCGCCATCGATGACCCGTGCCGCCATCGATGACCCCGGTCACGGACCTGCTCCAGCCCGGCCACCCCGTGTGAGTACCGTCCCCTCCCCTCCGGCAGCTTTGCGCCACTCTCCCCCTTACGTTGCCGCAACTTCGGGGGTGGGTGTATGGAGGTGTCTCTCGCGTCCCCGTACACCCCGTGCGCGTCCTGAGCCAGGGCCCCGGGGCACTGCCAGTCCGCCTCTGCGGAGGGGCTTGGGGGGGCATCGAACTTGCTAGGGGGTCGTCGCAGAATCGGAACCGCCTCTTTCTTCCGCTGCCGGGGTCCGAGCTCAGCTCTGCGTTTCCTTCGCGGTTTGCGATTCCACTGGCCGCGTAGATCTTGGGCTGCGGTTCACCACGCACCCACTACGCTCCTGGCGCGCCGGCGGGGCGCCTTAAACCATCAGGTAAGCGCCCGGGGCAGCCCAGCGCGACGGACTTGATTCTTTCCCACTCTTAATTTCTGTAAAATGGGACTAATCAGGGACTCGTTCAAGGTCACGGCCGGTGCGCGGACTAAGAACCGGAGTCGATAGCTTCTGGCCGGGTTCTAGGACTGACTGGGGCGGAGCGGCTGTTGCGGGGTGTGAGGTGCTCACTTCAGCTTCATCCCGGTCTCCTCCTTCCTACTCCCTCCCCTCCAACTCCGCTGCTTTTTGGTGAGGTCGGGAGCCGATTCTAAGGTACCCCTCAGAGGTTGGGATGTAGCCGCGGGGTATCTTCGGGGAGAGCGGAGCGGTTCCTCACTGGCAACCCGGGGACCTGCAACATTTGCAGCATCCCTTCCATTCCCCGTCATTTAATTTACTTATGTCTCCGCAGGGTAGGGGAGTTTGCTAGGTGCCTGCTCTTAGATCAGTCCTGTTCCGTTTCCTTCTCCCAAATAAGCCCTGTCCCCGAGGATAAGTAAGTATCCGAGAGACTCGGACTGCACACACTAGTTTGGGCCCAGGGACTTCCTAAGAGAAGCAGTAAGCTCTGGGCTTGGCTCCTATCTGATCTTAGAAAATGCCTTAAGTCTGGCTTTATTTCTGCCCGCTCCACTCCCGACCCCTTGACCTGGAGGTTTCCCACTTTCCCAGGGGAAGGTGGAATCCAGTCCCAGAATGTGTGTGAATGTCGCCAGACTCATTTACTCCAGATCTGTCGAGGCAGCTCCTGTGGGGCTGTGGGCGGTTCTCAGAGTTTTGGGCTGGGGAGAGGGTCACCCCTCCTCTTTTGGCGTTATCACCCTGCCCCTCCAACTCAGCCTCCCTCGCCCCAACTCAGGGATGAGATGACCACTTAGATAGTTTTGTGATGTCTGACAAACATCTTTGAGTCTCAACTTTTAAAATCTATAAAATGGAATAATCCCTGCTTTTAGTCTTCCGAAGGCAGTTGGGGTTCAGGGTACGTGATAGATGTGAAAGTAGAGGACGATGGTCCAAGAGGATGGGACCTGAGCTGTGGGTGGAAATGGGGGTGATTTAAATATATTTTCACAGCAACTTTGGGACTGTATTCTCAGGTCTAAAAATCCCTTTTCCAAACAAATTTAGTTTGGTAAGACTTTGAAAATATTATTTTCCATCTTCCTGTTGATGTTCCTTGCCTGCCCATGGGCAGCCCCATCTCTCCTAATTACCCCCACCCCAGCCACCACATCTGTGGTTTGTCTTTGTGGGCTGAAAGCTAGCTGTCTTTATGGGGCTGGGGGCTGTCTCTGTGGAGTTGGGGGTTGTGTCTGGTGGTGGGGCAGTGTGTCTGTGGGGGGGGGGCTTGTCTCTGTGGAGATGGTGTGTATCTCTTTGTGGCAGGTTCTCTCTGTGGTCTAGGTTTTGTGTGTGGAGGAGAAGGGGGAACCGTCTGCTCCAGGATCTGAGAAAGTAAACTGTTAACCACCTTCAGCAATTAAGCTAACAGTGGTATCGATTGTGTGCTGTCTCCTTCCTCCCTGTCTAGAGAGACAGAAGGAGAGCTCATCTGTGGCCATGGCCCTTAGAGCAATTGATACACAGACTGAAATACCTTGTAGAGAAGAACTAGGCATGCCCCTCTTTTTGCCTTCCTGGTTATTATTGTGTTTGTCTCAAAGGCAAGTTAAGGAGGGTTGACTGACTGGTCAGACCTTTGAGTTATAACATCATCCCAGAAAACTGCACAGATCTGAAGTGTGCCCTCAATGGATTTTCACAAACTGAACACACCTGTGTAACAAGTGCCCAGATTAAGACCTTGAATATTCCCAGACTCCCAATTACCCACTACAGGCACTATCACCCCCCCCTCCCCTGAGGGTAACCAACATGCTGTTTAGTTTTGTCAGGTGAGTTTTATTTTTTGTTACTATTATTATTTATCATTTTAGTTTCAAAGCTAAAATGGAACTGCTTGATATTTTTCACTTTTTTATATATGCAAACCAAAGGTAGTTATACCTAAGCCAGTCCAGAAAGCTAGAAGGAAGAATTTGGTCTTAAGATCTGGGTGGAGTCTGATCTGGTTGTCCGCCGACAATCTGATCATCAGTTCTTGCGTGATGTAACAAGCCCAACCCCAGGTATAACAGTGCTGACATTGGAGGCTGGTCTATTCATAGAGTGTATTTGAATAATGCAAATCTGAAATAGTGTGATAATAAAATATGAATGAAGAAAAGACATGGGTGAATTCTTCATTTGACATATAAAAATAGAAGTATTTTGAATTCCTCAAAGTTAAAAATTGGTAGAGAATCACAGAATTTTAAGGCTGAGCGAATTATGAGCTGTTTGTGCTGTTGCCACATGGTGGCGCCACATTGGCTGGGTAACTGAAATGCCCAAGTCCTCGGGAAGGAGTCCCAGGAATGAAATTCAACAGCTCAGTATCTCCAAAAGGGATTTCCAAACACTGTGGTTTTTCCAGTGTCTGGGAGGCAGGCCTCCCCTCTGGTGCCTGCTACTAAGTCCATGGATAGAACCCTATCCCAGCTTTTGAGGAGGGTGGCTTGCGGGTTAGAGGCAGGTATATGTTGGAGGTGAATGGAGCTGAGACACTATTGCCTTCTCTTTAATGATATGGAGCTGTGGTATGTCCTTGGGATTCTAAAGGGGTTAACCGAAAAGCTAGCTTAGGTGTGTTATGATCGTTTTGGTCTCATTTTACCCCAGAATCCTTCCAAAGGTGTGAGAGAAGGAATTCTCTTTCCTGAGGCAGGTAGCTCTCTTCACAGAGCACTGTTCATGGTGAACTTGGAAGAATAAATAGGCCTGGGTGTAGCCAAACTGCTGCTAGAAGAAACGCCCTGTGTTCCACAGGGAGGGGGCCAAGTCACAGGGGAAACCACCAGGGGTGGGAGTGTTGTATCCAGCTGTGGAGAGGGCTAAGCGGACCCATCCAGTGCCCTTCTCCCGTCCATCACCTTTTAACTGTCAGTGTGTCTGAGACGACGTTTAGAAGTTTGTATTCGTGTGATGGCTGCCATGCCTTTGATTGCTGAGAGTGTTGAGTGCTTGCATATGCTGGACGCTATATATATATATATATTCATTTAATGTTCTAAACAGGAGGAGGGTGACTTTCCCATCTTATAGATGAAGGAACTGGGCCTTGACAATTAAGCACTCTAAGTTTACACACTATGTGAGCCAGAGTGAGGATTGAGAGCCAGTCTCTCAGATGGCTTCCCTAGCTGAGTTGTACCCTCTGCAGGGTGCGAGGAGTCTTGCGTAATTCTTTTGTCCTCCCTGACACCTAGTATAGCACAGTACATGTAGTAGCTACTTGAGTCGAAATCTGTGATTGCCATAAATAGAAAATTCTCTGCTGAGCAAGAGGGAAATCCAGACAGTGAAGGATGAGAATCTGGGGTTGAGTCCATGCAGCCTATAACTTTGGGGCTGAGTGTGTGCCCATCAGAATGTGTAGTCTCATTTTGTGTTTAAAATTTTATGTAAATGGAAATAGAGTCACAGACATAGAAAACAAGCTTATGGTTACCAAAGGGGAAAGTGGGCACAGGGGGAGATAAATTAGGAATTTGGGATCAACAGATACACACTACTATATATAAAATAGATAAACAACAAGGATCTACTACTGTATAACACAGGGAACTATATTCAATATCTTGTAATAACCTATAATGGAAAAGAATCTGAAAAAGAATATATATATATGTATGTATAACAGAATCACTCTGTTGTACATCTGAAATGAATACAACATTGTAAATCAACTATACTTCAATAAAAAAAAAAAAGATGCTCTCAGAAGAACTTTATGTTTACCTGGAATATTGAAGGGTGGAAGGGGGAAATGCATAGAGGGCTAATGGTATACACCTTTTAATAAGATGACATGTAAAAAATTAAAACAATAAACAGATACATTATAAAAATTATTATGTAAATGGAGGCTTGCCATTGATTTTTGTGATTTGCTTTTTTCACGCAACATTGGTTTTTGACATATGTTGATAATGGTAGATCTAGTTGATTCATTTTACTGTAGTCTTTGTTTGTTTAATATTCCAGAGTTAATTCCCCACTGAAGGTCAAAATGACGTTTTTACCTTTTGCTATTACAAAAATATTGCAAGGAATATCCTTGATAGGATCTTGTAGAAATGTATAAGAGTGTGTCTAAGGTATATATCCCCAGAAGTTGAGTAACTGGGTAGTAGGACTTGCATCAACATCTCATGTTTGTAAATTTTGGAAGTTAATCCTTTGTCAGTTGCTTCATTTGCAAATATTTTCTCCCATTCTGAGGGTTATCTTTTCGTCTTGTTTATGGTTTCCTTTGCTGTGCAAAAGCTTTTAAGTTTCATTAGGTCCCATTTGTTTATTTTTGTTTTTATTTCCATTCTCTAGGAGGTGGGTCAAAAAGGATCTTGCTGTGATTTATGTCATAGACTGTTCCGCCTATGTTTTCCTCTAAGAGTTTTACAGTGTCTGGCCTTACATTTAGGTCTTTAATCCATTTTGAGTTTATTTTTGTGTATGGTGTTAGGGAGTGTTCTAATTTCATTCTTTCACATGTAGCTGTCCAGTTTTCCCAGCACCACTTATTGAAGAGGCTGTCTTTTCTCCATTGTATATTCTTGCCTCCTTTATCAAAGATAAGGTGACCATATGTGCGTGGGTTTATCTCTGGGCTTTCTATCCTGTTCCATTGATCTATATTTCTGTTTTTGTGCCAGTACCATACTGTCTTGATTTGTAGTATAGTCTGTAGTATAGTAGCTTTGTAGTATAGTCTGAAGTCAGGGAGCCTGATTCCTCCAGCTCCGTTTTTCTATCTCAAGATTGCTTTGGCTATTTGATATCTAAAAAACAAACAACCCAATCCAAAAATGGGCAGAAGACCTAAATAGACATTTCTCCAAAGAAGATATACAGACTGCCAACAAACACATGAAAGAATGCTCAACATCACTAATCATTAGAGAAATGCAAATCAAAACTACAATGAGGTATCACCTCACACCAGTCAGAATGGCCATCATCAAAAAATCCACAAACAATAAATGCTGGAGAGGGTGTGGAGAAAAGGGAACCCTCTTGCACTGTTGGTGGGAATGTAAATTGATACAGCCATTATGGATAACAGTATGGAGCTTCCTCAAAAAACTAAAAATAGAACTACCATATGACCCAGCAATCCCACTACTGGGCATATACTCTGAGAAAATCATAATTCAAAAAAGTCATGTACCACAATGTTCATTGCAGCACTATTTACAGTAGCCAGGACATGGAAGCAACCTAAGTGTCCCTCGACAGATGAATGGAAAAAGAAGATGTGGCACATATATACAATGGAATATTACTCAGCCATAAAAAGAAACAAAATTGAGTTATTTGTAGTGAGGTGGATGGACCTAGAGTCTGTCATACAGAGTGAAGTAAGTCAGAAAGAGAAAAAAAATACCATATTCTAACACATATATACGGAATCTAAAAAAAAAACAAAAAACAAAAAAAAAAACGGTTCTGAAGAACCTAGGGGCAGGACAGGAATAAAGATGCAGATGTAGAGAATGGACTTGAGGACATGGGGAGGGGGAAGGGTAAGCTGGGACAAAGTGAGAGAGTGGCATGGACATATATACATTTCCAAATGTAAAATTGATAGCTATTGGGAAACAGCCACCTAGTACAGGGAGATCAGCTCGGTGCTTTGTGACTACCTAGAGGGGTGGGATAGGGAGGGTGGGAGGGAGACACAAGAGGGAGGAGATATGGGGATATATGTATATGTATAGCTGATTCACTTTGTTATAAAGCAGAAACTAACACAGCATTGTAAAGCAATTATACTCCAATAAAGATGTTAAAAAAAAACAAAAAAAGCATCTCTATGTTACTTCGACTCTGCTAGGTTTTGCAAATGGCCCTCTGAAGCTGTTGTACGACTTAACACTCCCACTAGCACTGTCTTGGAGTTCTTTGTATCCCAATATCTTTGGCTGTGTCTGACATTAATCAGTTGTTTTAATTTTGATTAATCTGATAAGCGTGGAATGTATTTCACTGCTTTTACTTTGCATTTCCCTTAGAGATCTTTTAAAATATATTTTGATTTTCAAGTTTTCCTTTCTATGCATTGCCATTTTTTATGAGATAAAACTTTTAGATCTTGAAACTCATCTGAAATTTATATTTCTGTACTGTGTGAGGCAGGGATCTAATGTTTTCCATATTGAAAACCATTACCCCATTATCATTGATGAGTATTTATTTTCTCATTTATTTTGTTGCCATCTCTGTCATATACCAATTTTGGTTATATTTTTGGATCTGTTTCTTAATTCTTTTCTGTTCTATTAATCTTTTTGTGATTCCTGAGCTAATATCACTTTCATTTAGTTATTAAAGCTTTGTAATAAATCCTCCCTTCCTAGCCTTGTTCTTCAAAATCGTCTTGGCTATTCTTGACCCTTTAGGCTTCAACATGAATTTTAGGATCTATCCTAAATATCACTTCCCATGAAAAATACTGTTATCAAAATTTGGTAAAATAGAAAATAAAATGTATTTTCTTGTTTCTTTTTCTTCAAATATAGTCCTAATCAAATGCTTTCATTTCCCATTATTTAGTGTGAATTTTTGGTCCCCATTTTAAGTGGATTTACTTTAAACGACTCTTCTCTGGTACCAGATACCCTTGAATAATAAGGACCAGATGAATATAATTCTTTTAAACACAAATAAGATCTTTTTTTTTCCACTCAACAACATGTAAGCAGCATTATTGTCAATGATTATTATTCTGTGTCATTATTTTTATCCTCCTAATAATCTATTTCATTTGTATACCATAATCTATTCAACAAAATCATTCTTTTAAAACATTAAGCACTTTATACTTTTTATTGTAACTTCATCTTTGCACACATTTTTATTTTCTTAGGATGAATTACTTTGTCAAAATTTACTTACTTTTATTTAAATTTTGGATACATATTGCCAAATAACCCTCCAGGAAAGTCTATAAATTTATATTGCTATTGGTAGTGTATGAGTGTACCAGATCCCCATGCCTTGCTAGTGATAAACATAATTATTCATCAACATTGTCAATTTCATAGGCAAAGGGAAAAAAAAGAATCTTACTTTTTACTTTGCTTTTCTTTTACAGTGGGACAGACAGAATATACCTTCATGTTTATTCATAGCCCACTTCACTAAAGAATTTTCCATAAGGGTTTTTTCTCTTTTACTTTCTGTGAAAGAAACTTGCATTATCACTCAGTGCTTTTGAGAGAACTATCAGATTGTTTATATAGATTATGTTCATATTTTTAACTGTTAAATATTACTCTATCATATGAAAATACCATATTTTATTAATCTGTTACCTCCATGGTGGACTGTAGATTTTTTATGTATTTCTTCTGTGGCTATTACATAGATGTATGCAGTAAACATCTTTGAAATGTATTTATGCACATGCAAAAGAAATTCTTGAGGATGTATGCCCAGAAGTAGAATTTTGAAGGGTCATATTTTACATAAACTTACAACTTGACCATCTGGTGCCAAATTTCTCCCAAAGTGGTTATACTCAAACATCCCTAGCAGTGTATATCATAGTATCTGTCACTTTAAGGAAACAATAATACTAGGGAAGGAGGAACAAAGGTGTTAAAGTGAAAAGTATATATGTGTGTTTTTGTATATATAAATATCCTTAAGTTCGTTTAGAAAGCTCAGGGGTTTTTTACCTTTTCATTTCAAATCTTGCATCATATCAATGATTAAGTGTATAAATCATAAACATCACATAAATATTTACTTGGCTTAGGAGAACTGGTAAGAGTTTAAGTAAAAGGTGAGCGATTTTATAGTGCCTTTATTCAGGGCAGCCTACAAGACGGGGTTAGCACATGACAACCAGAAAAGCACCTCTACCCAGCTCTGCGCCTCCCCACCCAGGGCAGGGTTCTACCCTTAGACAATTGTTCCTTTTTATCATCTCCTCTTTTACAATTTAGAAGACCTTGGTTGGTATAAGTCCAAGGTAATAATGTACCATTAACACCATCTTGCGAATGACCTTATGTGATCAATTGCTAGTGATGGTAAGACCAGAACAGCATGAAGCCACCAGAAGGTTATTGGGGAAAAGGCTCAAAGACGGACTTGTTTGGGGATGGGCTGGATTCGTTACTGAGAGAAACCTCATTCAGTGCAGACTTACTCTGAGAATCAATTCTGCATTTGTGTAAAGAGAGTAAGAAGAGCTTTATGAAACTGCCTAAATGCTGTTTGAAAACTGCTTTCAGCGTTGTATTCAACCATGTGTTATTTGCCCCCATTACCTTTCCTAGGTAATTGTAAGTTAAATTTTTTGGTGTACATTTATATATCATCAGCTGGGGAAAGAAAACCATTCTGTGGAAAGTCCTTTTGTGGCTATGATTTACAGTGTAATGCCACTGATGTGACAGATATGTGATCTGCAGCTGGGATGCACAAATCCATTCTGTGGGCTGACAGTTTAATCTCTCCGAGCAGACACTTCGGAAAAGAACACAAGACATGAGAGAGAGGAAGGGGGGTGCCTACAGGACAGAGGTGCCCATGGCCCCAGGATCTAGTGTGGCTATTTGCCAAAGTCCCCAAATAATCCCATACTGACTCATGGCTCAGAAAACTGTCATCTTATATGGTTCTCCCTTTTTGGTATGAAATGTAACTACCTCAGAGTATACAGGGTCACTTTCTAGGCTTCAAAGCCTGCATATCACTGGAGAAAAGGAAAATGACCCAAGCCCCTTTATGTTATCTTTTTTCTGAAGATAGTCCAGTCTGCATATGCAGTGCTTCCAGCCCCAAACCTCTTCGTAACCTCCTCTTGAAAACCTTTGTCTCAATCATCATTTCACTTTATTTGTGCAACTCCAGCCTCTGAAAATCTGGCAGGTTCTGTTTTTGTGTTTGTGTTATATAAATGTGGTTTTGTTGTTTTGCTTTCTTTGAAAAACAATTTGTTGATCATTAGGGACTTTGATTTACTAGAATGACATGTAACCAGAGTATTCGAGATTAGTCTCTTTCTTTTATGGCTAATTAGAAGAAAATTTTTTAAATGCTGTTTTAATGGAATCCTTGATTAAAATCTATTAGAAATCTGCCAGTGGGTCTTTCAGCTCCACGGTCCACTGAATGTCATGTGCCTCTCCCAGGACTGCAGATCTTGCAGCCCGGGTGCTTGAATGCCCACCATCCCCCAACCATCCTCTGTGCTCCCAGATCTGAATCCTTCCTCCCACGGCTTCCAGGTACCTTACGCTTGCTCTTCCCACTGCCACCACCCCTGCTTTCTGCCTCAGTTCCCCTTCCCTCAGCCTGGTGCTGATGGTGGATGCCGAAGGAATGCTGATATTTCCCCTTTTCTTCCATAAATGATCCAAAAGCAACAAAGAAAATGAGAAACAAAAGAAACCACACACCATTTCTGGCAAATTTGGGAGATGGTTGGAATTGTTTCCCTCAAAAGATGGAAGAGCTGCCAGAAGAAGAGAGATCAAGTGGCGGTGCACGGGGAGAGGCATGGAGATGTGCTCCGCGTGTTGTCAAGAACGCTTCTTGGGAAGGCAGGGGCTCTCCTGGGGTACAAAACCCAAGTCTCTTCTATGCCCCAGTGGGATGAGGAAACCTGTAGAGGCGGCCACCGCTTCCCTCCTTAGCTCTTGGTCCATCTCACCAGAGTTGTTACAGGTTCTTTTTAGACTTTCCAAAGAACCAACTTTTCACTTTCTCTTCTTGGTTGTGTCATTCTTTTTCATTTTACTTAATCTCTGTTTTCATCCTTATTATTTCATTCCTTCTACTTTCTTTGGCTTTATTCTTTTTCTCACCTCTTAAATTTACATGATTACTCATTTAATTTCAGCCTTTCTTCTTTCATGTATATGCATTTAGTGCAATAAATTTCCCTCCAAGTGTTGCTTTAGCCATATTTGTATTCCACATGTTTTGATATGTAGTGTTTTGTTATTGTTCACATGTGAGTTTTTAACATTTTCATGATGATTTCTTCTTTGACTTATGACTTATTTATTTATTTATTTATTTATTTATGGCTGTGTTAGGTCTTCGTTTCCGTGCGAGGGCTTTCCCCAGTGGCGGCAAGTGGGGGCCACTCTTCATCACGGTGCGCGGGCCTCTCACTATCGCGGCCTCTCTTGTTGCGGAGCACAGGCTCCAGATGCGCAGGCTCAGTAATTGTGGCTCACGGGCCCAGTTGCTCCGCGGCATGTGGGATCCTCCCAGACCAGGGCTCAAACCCGTGTCCCCTGCATTGATTGGCAGGCAGATTCTCAACCACTCCGCCACCAGGGAAGCCCATTATGACTTATTTTTAAGCTTTTATTTTATTCTTTAATTTCCAGAACCTTTTAGCAATTATTTTTCTATTTTAATTCTATCTTTATTCTAGTTTAATATTTTTAATAATATCTACTTTAATTTTCTATTTACTATTTTAAAATATTTTAAATGTTTTTTCTATTTAAAATTGTTTTCCATTTTAAATATTTTCTATTTTAATAGTGATTAGAGAATGTGATCTACATGATTCCATTTCTGTGAAATTTGTTGAGACTTGTTTTATGGCCTGGTACATAGTTTTCACAAATGTTCTATATTTCCTTGAAGTTACTGGTTTGCAGTGATCCATATATGTTCATTAGCTTAAACTAGTTAATTGTGTTATTCAAATTCTCCATCTTCCTTCCTCATTTTTTTGAAGTTTGATTAATCAGTTATTGAGGGAGAAATATATAGAGGTGAATTTTTCAATTTAATCTTGTGCTTCTTTCAGTTTTTGCTTTGTATATTTTGAAGCTGTATGTTATTAGATGCATTCTAGTTTAATTTTTTCCTGGTTAGTCAAGCATATGTCATTATGAAACGACCCTCTTAATCTGTAGCAATGCCCTTGTTTCTAGGTCTGAGAAAGACAAATATCACATGATATAACTTATATGTGGAATCTAGAAAAATGAAACAAATGAACTTATTTACAAAACAGAAATAGACTCATAGACATAGAAAGCAAACTTATGGTTACCAATGGGGATAGTTGTAGGGGGGATAAATTAGGAATTTGGGATTCATGGATACACACTACCATATATAAAATAGATAGACGGGGGCTTCCCTGGTGGCGCAGTGGTTGAGAATCCGCCTGCCAATGCAGGGGACACGGGTTTGAGCCCTGGTCTGGGAAGATCCCACATGCCGCGGAGCAGCTGGGCCCGTGAACCACAATTACTGAGCCTGCGCGTCTGGAGCCTGTGCTCCGCAACAAGAGAGGCCGTGATAGTGAGAGGCCCGCGCACCGCGATGAAGAGTGGCCCCCGCTTGCCACAACTAGAGAAAGCCCTCGCACAGAAACGAAGACCCAACACAGCCATAAATAAATAAATAAAAATTTAAAAAAAATAGACAGATAAACAACAAGGATCTACTGTACAGCCCAGGGAGCTATATTCAATATTGTATAATAAACCAGAACCTGAAAAAGAATATATATGTGTGTGTGTGTGTGTGTATATCTGAATCACTTTGCTGTTCACCTGAAACACTGTAAATCAACTATACTTCAATAAAAAATAAAAATAAAAATTAAAAAGTTAAAAAATAGATCTGTTTTGGATAGAGCTATAACAATTTTTTTTGCTTAGGACTTGCCTATCTTATCATTTTCTTATCCTTTCACCGTCAACAATTCTGTATATTTTTATTCCACTTGTGAAACTGTTGTAAAGAGCATAAATTTGCTTTATTTTTTCCAACCTGTAAGTTTTAATGTGAAAGTTATGTTCATTTATAGTGCTACTATTAATATATTTGGATTTATTTTATCATTTTACTTTCTTCTCTTTCACTGTCCCACTTTTAATATACTTACTCTATCTAATTGCTTTTTGTATTAATTTAGATTCTCTCTCCTACCCCACATTACATGTCCCTCCTCCACTTATTCAAAAGCCTTACGCTCCATTTCTATTTTCTTGTGTTTATTATATGGTTATTTTAACACACATTTTTACCTTAACAAAATCCAAACTGAATCAATCATTCCTGTCCTCCTGAGCAATTCAAGGACTTTATACTTAACTCTGATCACTCCTCTACCCAATTTATATGTTAACGTTGCCTGGTGTTTTAGTCAGACTTTTTAAAACCCCATCTATTTATTTTTTTCCACATGGTAAGCAATTTGTTGACAGTATGATTCCACTGTCTTCCAATTTCCATTGTTTCATTTAAAGAATTTATCTAACAATCTGATTATTGTTCTTTTGTAGTAATCTGTCTTTTCATTCTGGCTGATTTGAGTTTCTTTTCTGTGTATTTGTTATTCTGAGTTTCACTACAATGTATGTAGAAATGGGCTTCTTTTTAATCATCCCCCTCAGGATTCACTGGACTTTGTAAATGTGAGAATTGATGTCTGATCAGTGTTCTGGAAAATTCTCAGCCATTATTTCTTTGAATATTGCTTTTCCTTATTCTCTGCTCCTGAAACTCTGAGCAGATATGTGGGACCTTCCTTCTATATCATTTGTGTTTTAAACCTCTCTTCCATGTTTTACTTCCTTTCTCAGTACTGCATTTGGCTTCTTATTTCAGCCCTGTCTACCAATTCACTAATTCTTTTCTCTGCTGTGTCTATTCTGTCTTTTAAACTCTCCACTGAGTTTCCATTAACTTTTTCAAATATGTGTGGTAATTTTTATAGTTTCTTGTTCATTAGTTGTACTTTGATAAACTCTTATTTCCTTAACCATAACAAGCATACTTATTTGAGGTTTTATATAAAATAATCTTATTATTAATAGGAATTTAGCAATTGGAGAAGACCGGTCAGGCAGTCTACTTCTGGGTTCCTTATTAATGTGGAATAAAGTGAAAGAACAAACAAGGGGCCAGGTAGGGGGTCAAGCCCTTGAACTAAGACCCTCCCCACCCAGAATTTTTACCCACCCCCATCATAAGGTGCAGCAGATGTTTGTGGGCTTGAGTGATACTGAGCTTCCTTGGACATCCTCAGCCTCCTCAGTGAGGACCATTGGGTGTCCTGATCCCTTGGAGTAAGTCCACCCCTACTCAGTGAACATCAGTAGGAGCCCCTCACACTGGGTGATCATACTGACTCTGGCCTTCTGCTCCCCATTGACCAGGTCAAGTAGACACTTGAATCACTTATCCCTCCTGCCCCTCCTCACTCATGACCCCACCCGACTCTGCCTTGGGTGGACCAGCACTCATCCCATCATGCTCTTTATCCTGTTTGTCAGTGCCCTGGGCTCCAGGACCACTTAACCCTCAGCTCTTGATGACTTTAGCTCCAGGTAGAGGATCTTGTTAACATCCTGGAGTTCCCTGACCTTCTTTGCTGCAATTCTCTGACTTCCACCCAACCCTACCACTTACTTCCATAGTCATAGATAGATGTTTTCATTCCCAGTTATGGCTGGCCCTTCATAATGTGTTTCGTGTATCATGCTTTCTGATAACCAACCTCCATCTTCCAATCCTTTCCCTCTCTTACTCCAATTCCAACGGTCCCTCGGTGTTCCTGACCTCCTGTCTGTGACCCCTGACACTTGAGGTCCTCTCCTTCTGCCTTTTCCAGCCAATGACAATCCTTTGAGCACCCTCAGTTCACCTGCTCCTCTCAGGCAGCACTCGGTAGAACCACACACTGGCTAAACCCTAATCTCTGCTTCCTCCTGCCTGCATTTGAGCTGCTGAATGTGGCCGGAGAAGAGCTCACAAACAATTGATGGGTCTTACGTGCCCAGGAATGTCAGATGGATCCTTAAAGTGCCTGATATTTCTCTGGTCCCTGCACTCTCCCATTCTCTTCACTGATTGTTTCACATTCGCTCCCATCTCCGCAGACGCCCACACCTCCTCTTCATTCTCACTCTTACACGATGTCCCCGCTTCCACTCTCACTGAGAAAACTGAACCATCAGAGGGGAGCTTCCACGGACTCGCTCCACCATCTGCCTACCTGCCCTGCACCTGTTGCCATATACTCTCCCTTTTGTTTGTGACTAAACATGAAATCTCTATGCTCTATCCAAAGCCATTCCCTCTACTTCCTGGCACTGGAGCCCATCTTCCTTGAATACTCAAGGATATCACTCTAGTAATTCCCCCTTCTGTCTTCTGTATCACCAGTTTCCCTCTCTCTACCAGGTAATTCCCTCTCTCTACCAGGTAATTCTACCAGGTAATTCCCTCTCTCTACCAGGTAATATCACCAGTTTCCCTCTCTCTACCAGGTAACTGGCTTATAAACATGCTATTTCTTCTTTCTTGGAAAACACTCCCTCCTCATATCACTTCCACTGCTAGCAGTGGTTTCATTTCTCTACTTTCCTGTATATAAAAACTAGTAAAAAGAGTTGTCCAGACTTGCTGTCTGCAAATCCGCTCCTCACATTCTCTGTTAAACCCACCCTTGCAGGTTGCCAGCCAAGTTTCATCAACTTCACAAGAAACTGTCGAGATTGACCATCACCTACTAAATACAAGGATCTGTTCTCAGTCCTCATCCTCCATGGACTTTTAGCATCATTTGACTCAGCCAATCAGTCCCTCCTCATTGGTACACTTTCTTTACCATGCCTGGAGGATACACTCTTGATTTTCCTTTTAACTCCTTGGAAGTACTCTCTCCTCTCTCTAGCTGGTTCTTCATTTTTTGCTTGCCCTTTTAATGTTGGAGTGACCCGCGGCTGAGTCTTTTCTCTTCTTTGCCTTTTTGTTTATATCCCCTTCCTGCAGACCTTGTCTTGTTTCATGGTTTTAAATACCATTTATGCCAGTGATCCCCAAACATATATCTCTAGGCTGGACCTCTCTCGCCAACTCTTTGAATAACCTCCTTGACATTTCCTGGATGTGCAATAGTCATCTTCAAATCACTTTTTGAAAGTGGAACCCCTGGTCTTCCCCCCAAACCTGTTCCACCTGCATTTTTCTCATCTTAGGTGTCTTGGTTCCAATCAATATAAAACTTACTAATGCCTTGTTTTACCTTCTTTTTTTCATACTAATCTTTGAAATCTAATACGTATTTTTCAAACATGGCACATCTCTATCTGGGTGCTAAATTTTCACCAGAATTACTTGATTTATATTTAGATTTAATGAAATAAACAGTTCAAAAATACATCCACATACCCATGTTGTTATATAAATGTATTTAAATGTTTTCCAGTTACTCAAATGAATATCATTTAACAGGAAAAGTTAGAGTTGCTTTGCATAGCATCTAGAACTCTGTTGGTCAGAAGTCAAGAATTTTGTCTGGAAGATTCTCATTTCTGCAAAATTGGAAGTGGGAGAAATGCTGGAATGTAGAAAAGATAAGCAGATCTCCAAGAGCGGTCTGTTACTGTTCCTTCTACACCCCACACCGTCTCACCTTGTGTTCATTCTTTGTATCATTACTGCATGGCTTTTGTTTATTTGTCTTCAGAAATAGTTTCAGTGCCTCCTTTCTGAATAGGGAGGACTCCTGAGGTACAACTCAGAACATAGTTGACTAACTGGCATTAATTTTCTTCAAATGATTCTCCCCCAGATTCATGGAAAAAGTCCTCAAATAATTATCTTTCCAGTGGGAATGGATGTCTTACAGTGTTTCTGTTTTCCTGTTAGAAACATGTGAGAAATTCACTTAACTGCGAGACAAAAAGGCTGAATCTTGTGTTTTTCCCCTTTTAGAATCGTTATTCTGAAGTGGTCTCAGAAATAAGGTTTTGGGACTTGGGAGGACGGTATTCAGTACTTAATACTTACATCAGATAAACCCGATAAAAGTGAAGAATTTTAAGAAAATGCCATCAATCTTAAGCATGGGGAGTTTGAAGTACATAGCACTCGTTTCTCAGGTGGGGACTTAATGGAAAATCGTCTAGTTAGCACATAAACAGGTTTTGTTTTTAAAAGAGTATAAAATTGTTTGGAGGGGACCTTCAAGATGGTGGAGGAGTAAGACGTGGAGATCACCTTCCTCCCCACAAAGACATCAAAAATATATCTACATGTGGAACAACTCCTACAGAACACCTACTGAACGCTGGCAGAAGACCTCAGACTTCCCAAAAGGCAAGAAAATCCCCACGTACCTGGGTAGGGCAAAAGAAAAAACAGAGATAAAAGAATAGGGATGGGATCTGCACCTCTGGGAGGGAGCTGGGAAGGAGGAAAAGTTTCCACACACTAGGAAGACACTTCACTGGCAGAGATGGGGGTGGGAGGGGGTAAGCTTTGGAGTCATGGAGGAAAGCACAGTAGCAGGGGTGCAGAGGGCAAAGCAGAGAGATTCCCACACAGAGGATCAGTGCCAACCAGCACTCACCAGCCTGAGACGCTTGTCTGCTCACCCACCAGGGCGGGTGGGGGCTGGGAGCTGAGGCTCAGGCTTTGGAGGTCAAATCCCAGGGAGAGGACTGGGGTTGGCTGCATGAACACAGCCTGAAGGGGGCTAGTGCGCCACAGTTAGCTGGGAGGGAGTCCGGGAAAAAGTCTGGACCTGCCTAAGAGGCAAGAGACCATTGTTTCAGGGTGTGCGAGGAGAGGGGATTCCTTCCCTGTCTGCCCACAGAAGGCAGAGCACCGCCTAAATGAGCTCCAGAGATGGGCGCGAGCCATGGCTATCAGCTCGGACCCCAGAGATGGGCATGAAACGCTAACACTGCTGCTGCCACCACCAAGAATCCTATGTGCAAGCAAAGGTCACTATCCACACACCTCCTGGGAGCCTGTGCAGCCCGCCACTGCCAGGGTCCCGTGATCCAGGGACAGGTTCCCCGGGAGAACACATGGTGTGCCTCAGGCTGTTGCAATGACACGGCGGCCTCTGCACTGCAGGCTCGCCCTGCATTCCAATTATAACTACCGTACCCCTCCCTCCCCCAAGCCTGAGTGAGCAAGAGCCCCCTAATCAGCCGCTGCTTTAACCCCATCCTGTCTGGGTGTGAACAGATGCCTGAGGGCGACCTACATGCAGAGGGGCCAAAACCAAAGCTGAACCCCGGGAGCTGTATGAACAAAGAATAGAAAGGGAAATTTCTCCGTGCAGCCTCAGGAGCAGTGGATTAAATCCCCACAGTCAACATGATGTACCCTGCATCTGTGGAATACCATAATAGACAACGAATCATCCCAAAATTGAGGCCGTGGACTTTGGGAGCAACTGTAGACTTGGGATTTGCTATCTGCAACTGATTTGTTTCTGATTTTTATGTTTAACTTAATTTAGTTTTTAGCGCTTGTAATCACTGGTGGATTTGGTTACTGGTTTGGTTGCTCTCTTTTATTTTTTTTAATTATTACTTTTTAATTTTTATATTGTTTTTTCCTTCTTTTTTTCTCCCTTTTCTTCTGAGCCATGTGGCTGACAGGGTCTTGGTGCTCCGGCCTGGTTTCAGGCCTGAGCCTCTGAAGTGGGAAAGCCGAGTTCAGGACACTGGCCCACCAGAGACCTCCCAGCCCCACATAATATCAATTGGCGAGAGCTCTCCCAGAGATCTCCATCTCAGTGCTAAGACCCAGCTCCACCCAACGGCCAGCAAGCTCCAGTGCTGGACGCCCCATGTCAAACAACCAGCAAGACAGGAACACAACCCCACCCATTAGCAGAGAGGCTGCCTAAAATCATACTAAGTTCACAGACACCCCAAAACACACCACTGGACATGGCCCTGCCCAATAGAAGACAAGATCCAGCCCCACCCACCAGAACACAGGCACCAGTCCCCTCCTCCAGGAAGCCTACACAAGCCACTGAACCAACCTCACCCACTGAGGGCAGACACCAAAACAAACAGGAACTATGAACCTGCAGCCTGTGAAAAGGAGACCCCCAAACACAGTAAGTTAAACAAAATGAGAAGATGGAGAAATATGCAGCAGATGAAGGAGCAAGGTAAAAACCTACCAAACCAAACAAATGAAGAGGAAATAGGCAGTCTACCTGAAAAAGAATTCAGAGTAATGATAGTAAAGATGATCCCAAATCTTGGAAATAGAATGGAGAAAATACAAGAAACGTTTAACAAGGACCTAGAAGAACTAAAGAGCAAACAAACAATGATGAACAACACAATAAATGAAATTAAAAATTCTCTAGAAGGAATCAATAGCGGAATAACTGAGGCAGAAGAACGGATAAGTGACCTGGAAGATAAAATAGTGGAAATAACTACTGCAGAGCAGAATAAAGAAAAAAGAATGAAAAGAACTGAGGACAGCCTCAGAGACTTCGGGGACAACATTAAACGCACCAACATTTGAATTATAGGGGTCCCAGAAGACGAAGAGAAAAGAAAGGGCTGAGAAAATATTTGAAGAGATTATAGTTGAAAACTTCCCTAACATGGGAAAGGAAATAGTCAATCAAGTCCAGGAAGCACAGAGAGTTCCATACAGGATAAATCCAAGGAGAAGCACACCAAGACACATATTAATCAAACTCAAAAATTAAATACAAAGAAAAAATATTAAAAGCAGCAAGGGAAAAGCAACAAATCACATACAAGGGAATCCCCATAAGGTTAACAGCTGATCTTTCAGCAGAAACTCTGCAAGCCAGAAGGGAGTGGCAGGACATATTTAAAGTGATGAAAGGGAAAAACCTATAACCAAGATTGCTCTACCCAGCAAGGATCTCATTCAGATTCGATGGAGAAATTAAAACCCTTACAGACAAGCAAAATTTAAGAGAATTCAGCACCACCAAACCAGCTTTACAACAAATGCTAAAGGAACTTCTGTAAGCAGGAAACACAGGAGAAGGATAAGACCTACAAAAACAAACCCCAAACAATTAAGAAAATGGTAATAGGAACATACATATTGATAACTGCCTTAAATGTAAATGGATTAAATGCTCCAACCAAAAGACATAGACTAGCTGAATGGATACAAAAACAAGACCCATATATATGCTGTCTACAAGAGACCCACTTCAGACCTAGGGACACATACAGACTGAAAGTGAGGGGATGGAAAAAGGTATTCCATGCATATGGAAATCAAAAGAAGGCTGGAGTAGCAATTCTCATATCGGAGAAAATAGACTTTAAAATAAAGACTATTGCAAGAGACAAAGAAGGACACTACATAATGATCAAGGGATCAATCCAAGAAGAAGATGTAACAATTGTAAATATTTATGCACCCAACGTAGGAGCACCTCAATACATAAGGCAAATGCTAACAGCCATAAAAGGGGAAATCAATAGTTACACAATAATAGTAGGGTACTTTAACACCCCACTTTCACCAATGGACAGATCATCCAAAATGAAAATAAATAAGGAAACACAAGCTTTAAATGATACATTAAACAAGATGGACTTAATTGATATTTATAGGACATTCCATTCAAAAGCAACAGAACACTTTCTTCTCAAGTGCTCATGAAACATTCTCCAGGATAGATCATGTCTTGGGTCACAAATCAAGCCTTGGTAAATTTAAGAAAATTGAAATCATATCAAGTATCTTTTCTGACCACAAAACTATGAGACTAGATATCAACTACAGGAAAAAAAACTGTAAAAAATACAAACACATGGAGGCTAAACAATATGCTACTAAATAACCAACACATCACTGAAAAAATCAAAGAGGAAATCAAAAAATACCTAGAAACAAATGACAATGAAAACATGATGACCCATTGCCTGTGGGATGCAGCAAAAGCAGTTCTAAGAGGGAAGTTTATAGCAATACAATCCTACCTCAAGAAACAAGAAAAATCTCAAATAAACAATCTAACCTTACACCTAAAGAAATTAGAGAAAGAAAAACAAAAAATCCCCTATGTTAGCAGAGGAAAAAAATCATAAAGATCAGATCAGAAATAAATGAAAAAGAAATGAAGGAAACAATAGCAAAGATCAATAAAACTAAAAGCAGGTTCTTTGAGAAGATAAACAAAATTGATAAACCATTAGCCAGACTCATCAAGAGAAAAAGGGAGAAGACTCAAATCAATAGAATTAGAAATGAAAAAGGAGAAGTAACCACTGACACTGCAGAAATACAAAGGATCATGAGAGATTACTACAAGCAACTCTATGCCAATAAAATGGACAACCTGGAAGAAATGGACAAATTCTTAGAAATGCACAATCGTCCGAGACTGAACCAGGAAAAAATAGAAGATATAAACAGACCAATCACAAGCACTGAAATTGAAACTGTGAGTAAAAATCTTCCAATAAACAAAAGCCCAGGACCAGATGGCTTCACAGGCGAATTCTATCAAACATTTAGAGAAGAGCTAACACCTATCCTTCTCAAACTCTTCCAAAATATAGCAGAGGGAGGAACACTCCCAAACTCATTCTATGAGGCCACCATCACCCTGGTACCAAAACCAGACAAAGACGTCACAAAGAAAGAAAACTACAGGCCAATATCACTGATGAACATAGATGCAAAAATCCTCAACGAAATACTAGCAAACAGGATCCAACAGCACGTTAAAAGGATCATACACCATGATCAAGTGGGGTTTATCCCAGGAATGCAAGGATTCATCCATATACGCACATCAATCAATGTGATACACCGTATTAACAAAGTGAAGGATAAAAACCATACGATAATCTCAATACATGCAGAAAAAGCTTTCGACAAAATTCAACACCCATTTATGATAAAAACTCTCCAGAAAATGGGCATAGAGGGAACCTACCCCAACATAATAAAGGCCATATATGACAAACCCACAGCCAACATCATTCTCAATGGTGAAAAACTGCAACCATTTCCTCTAAGATCAGGAACAAGACAAGGTTGCCCTCTCTCACCACTATTATTCAACATAGTTTTGGAAGTTTTAGCCACAGCAATCAGCGAAGAAAAAGAAATAAAAGGAATCCAAATCGGAAAAGAAGAAATAAAACTGTCACTGTTTGCAGATGACATGATACTATACATAAAGAATCCTAAAGATGCTACCAGAAAACTACTAGAGCTAATCAATGAATTTGGTAAAGTAGCAGGATAACAAATTAATGCACAGAAATCTCTGGCACTCCTATACACTAATGATGAAAAATCTGAAAGTGAAATTAAGGAAACACTCCCATTTACCATTGCAACAAAAGAATAAAATACCTAGGAATAAACCTACCTAAGGAGAAAAATGACCTGTATGCAGAAGACTATAAGACACTGATGAAAGACATTAAAAACGATACAGACAGATGGAGAGATATACCATGCTCTTGGATTGGAAAAATCAACATTGTGCAAATGACCATACTACCCAAAGCAATCTACAGATTCAGTACAATCCCTATCAAACTACCAATGGCATTTTTCACAGAACTAGAACAAAAAATTTCACAATTTGTATGGAAACACAAAAGACCTTGAATAGCCAAAGCAATCTCAAGAAAGAAAAACAGAGCTGGAGGAATCAAGCTCCCTGACTTCAGACTATACTACAAAGCTACAGTAATCAAGAAAGTATGGTACTGGCATGAAAACAGAAATATAGATCAATGGAACAGGATAGAAAGCCCAGAGACTGACCCACGTTCATATGGCCACCTTATCTGTGATAAAGGAGGCAAGAATGTAAAATGGAGAAAAGACAGCCTCTTCAATAAGTGGTGCTGGGAAAACAGGATAGCTACATGTAAAAGAATGAAATTAGAACACTCCCTAACACCGTATACAAAAATAAACTCAAAATGGATTAAAGACCTAAATGTAAGGCCAGACACTATAAAACTCTTAGAGGAAAACACAGGCAGAACACTCTATGACATAAATCACAGCAAGATCCTTTTTGACCCACCTCCTAGAGAAATGGAAATAAAAACAAAAATAAAATAAATGAGACCTAATGAAACTTAAAAGCTTTTGCACAGCAAAGGAAACCATAAACAAGACAAAAAGACAACCCTCAGAATGGGAGAAAATATTTGCAAACGAAGAACTGACAAAGGATTAATCTCCAAAATATACAAGCAGCTCATGGAGCTCAGTATAAAAAAAAAAAAAATCCAATCCAAAAATGGGCAGAAGACCTAAATAGCCATTTCTCCAAAGAAGATATACAGACTGCCAACAAACACATGAAAGGATGCTCAACATCACTAATCATTAGAGAAATGCAAATCAAAACTATAGTGAGGTATCACCTCACACTGGTCAGAATGGTAATCATCAAAAAATCCACAAACAATAAATGCTGGAGAGTGTGTGGAGGAAAGGGAACCCTCTTGCACTGTTGGTGGGAATGTAAATTGATACAGCCACTATGGAGAACAGTATGGAGCTTCCTTAAAAAACTAAAAATAGAACTACCATATGGCCCAGCAATCCCACTACTGGGCATATACTCTGAGAAAATCATAATTCAAAAAAGTCATGTACCACAATGTTCATTGCAGCACTATTTACAGTAGCCAGGACATGGAAGCAACTTAAGTGTCCACTGACAGATGAATGGATAAAGAAGATGTGGCACATATATACAATGGAGTTGCTCAGCTGTAAAAAGAAATGAAATTGAGTTATTTGTAGTGAGGTGGATGGACCTAGAGTCTGTCATACAGAGTGAAGTAAGTCAGAAAGAGAAAAACAAATACCGTATGCTAACACATATATATGGAATCTAAAAAAAAAAAAAAAAAAAAAAAAAGGTTTTGACGAACCTAGGGGCAGGACAGGAATAAATACGCAGATGTAGAGAATGGACTTGAGGACATGGGGAGGGGGAAGGGTAAGCTGGGACGAAGTGAGAGAGTAGCATTGACATATATACATTACCAAATGTAAAATAGATAGCTAGTGGGAAGTAGCTGCATCACACAGGGAGATCAGCTCGTGCTTTGTGACCACCTACAGGGGTAAGATAGGGAGAGTGGGAGGGAGATGCAAGAGGGAGGGGATATGGGGATATATGTATACATATAGCTGATTGTTATACAGCAGAAATTAACACAGCATTGTAAAGCAATTATACTCCACTAAAGATGTTAAGAAAATAATTATTCAGATAACCAAAAAAAAATTGTGTGGGGTTCAGTGTAGAGGCAAAGACCTAATTTTAGGGTAAAGTGGTGCCCCCAGTGAGCCTGCACAAATAAGATGACTCAGCAGTAGGCCTGATGGCATCTGTGCCATTCAGGTGGCTTCACTATTTAGATGTTGTTCTTCAACTAGATGCCTGAAAATGTGTCTTAGGGGGCTTAATATTCTTAACCTTAAACATAGTTATTTTATTTCTGGAAATCTAGCCTAAGGGGAAAAAATCCTTAATGTGGAAAACCCTTATGCACAAACATATTTATCATAGTTTTCTATGAAATACTCCAAAATTAGAATCAACCCAGAGGTACAACACTAGGAGCAGGTCAGTGAGTATTATATATCCACTTGATACAATATAATGTAGCCATTAGGAGTGATGCTTGAACGTGATTGCACTAACATGAAAAAAATGCTGGAGATAAAGAGTTTAGCGAAAAAAGATGCATACTTCTGTGTATAATAGGACAAAAATAACAATGGTCCCTACAAAAAGTGGGGGAAATGAGACATAAATGAACCAATGGGTTGGCACTCGTATTTTTTTGATGCTGTTAGGTGATTAATCTTCTTTTATGATATTATCATATCTTTCAAATTTTCATAAATGGGAACTTGGGGGTATTGAAAACTACACAAAAACTGTAAAGGAAAAACTCAAAAGAATGAGGTGGGCAGAGAGCTGTTAGAGGTTCCTTCTGATGAGCTCCTGGCCTGGATTGTTCCCCTTCAATACTGTTTTGCAGAATTGAGAGTCCAGAAGCAAGCGATAGCAAAGAGATGGCTTAGGAAAGGGGTCCCGGCCAGACCAGGTTGGGGTGCACATTGTTAGCAGATCATCTCCCACCCATGTCTGTGGAAATTCAGAGCAGGGCCATGTGCTTTATTTCTGAGTTCTCCTCTGTCTGGCACATCACTGGGTCCAAGTGGGCACCAAACAGTGTTTGCTGACTTTAGAATCAGTGAGCAGAAACTATAGCAAATTCCATCGACCACATTATGGAATATTTACGTTATGCTTTTAGTGTGTTACCTTTGGATTTTGAGGAAAACAAGACAATTTGGCCGGAGAAGGTGTGGAGAAAAGGGAACCTTCTTACACTGTTGGTGGGAATGTAAATTGGTGAAGCCACTGTGGAGAACAGCATGGAGGTTCCTCAAAAAACTAAAAATAGAATTACCATATGACCCAGCAATCCCACTCCTGGGCATATATCCAGACAAAACTATAATTCGGAAAGATACATGCACCGCTATGTTCGTAGCAGCACTATTTACAATAGCCAAGACATGGAAACAACCTAAATGTTCATCGACAGATGAATGGATAAAGAAGATGTGGTATATATATATATATACACACACAATGAAATATTACTCAGCCATAAAAAGAATGAAATAATGCCATTTGCAGCAACATGGATGGACCTAGAGATTATCATACTAAGTGAAGTAAGTCAGAAAGAGAAAGACAATTACCGTATGATATCACTTATATGTGTAATCTAAAATATAACACAAATACAATGTTCATTGCAGCTCTATTTACCAGGACATGGGAGCAACCTAAGTGTCCATTGACAGATGAATGGATAAAGAAGATGTGGCACATATATACAATGGAATATTACTCAGCCATAAAAAGAAACGAAATTGAGTTATTTGTAGTGAGGTGGATGGACCTAGAGACTGTTATACGGAGTGAAGTAAGTCAGAAAGAGAAAAACAAATACTGTATGCTAACACATATATATGGAATCTAAAAAAAAAAAAGGTTCTGAAGAACCCAGGGGCAGGACAGGGATAAACACGCAGACGTAGAGAATGGACTTGAGGACCCAGGGAGTGGAAGGGTAAGCTGGGACGAAGTGAGAGAGTGGCATGGACATATATACACTACCAAATGTAAAACAGATAGCTAGTGGGTAGCATCCACATAGCACAGGGAGATCAGCTCGGTGCTTTGTGACCACCTAGAGGGCTGGGATTGGGAGGGTGGGAGGGAGACGCAAGAGGGAGGAGATATGGGGATATATGTATACATATAGCTGATTCACTTTGTTATACAGCAGAAACTAACACACCATTGTAAAGCAATTATACTCAAAGACGTTAAAAAAAAGTTATGTTTAAAAAATAATAATAATAAAATATAACACAAATGAACTTATCTATGAAACAGAAACAAACTCACAGATATAGAGAACAGACTTGTGGTTGCCAAGGGGGAGAAGGGGTTGGGGGATGGATGGATTGGGAGTTTGGGATTAGCAGATGCAAACTGTGATATATAGGATGGATAAACAACAGTGTCCTACTATATAGCACAGGGAACTATATTCAGTATCTTCTGATAAACCATAATGGAAAAGAATATGAAAAAGAATATGTATATATATGTGTATAACTGAGTCACTTTGCTGTACAGCAGAAATTAATACAACATTGTAAATCAACTATACTTCGATAAAATTTTAAAAAATGAAGACAATTTGTTTTCCATTTCTATCCAATTTGAATTAAATATCCATTGTCATTACTACTCAGTGCTAAACTACCTTCCCTGCCTTCTGTAGTCCTTATCAAATGCTGAACCACTTTATTTAAAATAAAGCTTCAGGGACTTCCTGAAGTGGCGCAGTGGTTAAGACTCTACCTGCCAACGCAGGGGACACGGGTTCAATCCCTGGTCCGGGAAGATCCCACATGCCACGGAGCAATTAAGCTCATGCGCCACAACTACTGAGCCTGCACTCTAGAGCCTGTGCGCCACAACTACTGAAGCCCGCACGCTCTGGGGCCTGCGTGCTGCAACTACCGAGCCCACGTGCTGCAGCTACTGAAGCCTGCACGCCTAGAGCCCATGCTCCGCGACAAGAGAAGCCACTGCAATGAGAAGTCCGTGCCCATCAACGAAGAGTAGCCCCCGCCTGCCGCAGCTAGAGAAAGCGCGTGCAGCAACGAAGACCCAACACAGCCAAAAAAAAAAAAAAAAAAGAACAAGCTAATAAAAAAATAAAATAAAATAAAGCTGCAGCTTTTTGGTTAGCTTCTGCTTCAGAGTTCTAATCTTGTATAGAGATTTCTATAACACACCTTTAACTATCTTTGAAGTAGCTAACTTTAATTAAAGTATGTGTCTCTGAACCTCCTGCCAATGCGAAGACGTATTACTGAAGTATAGCTGGTTTGGTGAAACCCGCCAAGGAGCAGGCTAATGTTAAAGATTATTAAACAATTTCCCTCCTGCCATGGTACTGAACTGTAGATTTCTGTTTCTTTTTTTATTGCCTAGAGCAACTTTGCTCTCCTCTTTTTTCTCTATCCAATAGGACATTATCTAGGATCAAATCTCTTTTTAATGTTATTGCTTACATATGTTTGAGTATAACCACAGTCTGAAAGGCCTAGCTGAGCACAATATTTTACTGTAAGCCTTTCCATTTGAAACTATTTTCCTTTTGAAAAATGTACACTGCAGTCCAGTTCAAACATTTATTTCAACTTTTACTATATTGAAGCTTCAAAAAAAACAAGAAAGAAACCTATTTATTGCACTCAGGCCTTGGGTCACTGCAGACACCACAGCATTCAAAAAGATCAGGTCACAGAGGTGGTTTGAAGATCATCTGGTCCAGAGGTAGAAAACTGCTGGATCAGAAGTCATCAGTAGGTCATCCCACCAGGTGATGTGCTACATCGGTGAGACGAGTGAATTCCATGGACGTGAGTCCATGGCCAAACTTTGTTTGCTGTAAATGAGTTTCTTGGTCAGCCACAACATGCTGGGGGGAACCATGACAGTGAATCAAGTATTCTGTAAGTGATGGATAAAGGTGCAGGCATAGATGGAAAATTTATACATATGTATTCCAGGAAGGACTCACTAACCCCTCTATGACAGAAGATCTAGTGCAATCACTCTGACACCAGGTGACTGACTGGCTTCCCCCCCATGCACAGCTCAGCACTGGTCTCTGGTGTTGGGAAGATGGGTCCTCGGCAGTGGTGACAGGCAGATTAGGCCTGCAAAGAGGAAGTCTGTGAGATTGGACCCATGTGTAGCCACGTTGTTGGACCCTCCTGCCATGTCCATTTTGTACAAGGGCTCACTGAATAAGCACTGGGGAAGAGGCTGCCTCACCGCCTCGGGTGTCCTCTTGTCCACCGGATTGTTGAGAACTTCTGCATAGATATTCAAATATCATCACACTCCGCCTCTCTGAGAGATCTGCACACACCTCTTCCTCAGACTTCCTTGTCATTGATCTCCCAAACCTGTTCTTTTCCCATCTGCCATTCTGTTGGCTACTGTCCATGAATTGATGTCTGTTCCATTCTTCCAGACATCTCTCGGTCCAGACAATGCGGAAGATCAGTATACAGCTTGAAATCCTGCCCACCAGCAGGGTGACCCCTCACTGCTATCCTTCAGGGTCACCCCTGACTGGGGCTGTAATGCTGCAGCTGTCCACTTCTGGCGGGTGTCAGTGATTTCTTACAGAATCATCCACAAATCCAGACTGAGGTTTTCCCTCTTATGTTGGTTGATCACCAGGAACTTTCTATGAGGATGTAGCTGTGGATTGAAGGAGAGGAGACCTAGCAGCAGACACAGGAGACATGGGAGTCTGAGTCACCTGCCCATGCAACTTACACCTTCTGGAATGGATTGGGTCTAATTTCTTATATAGCATTTCCGCTTGACGGTGGGTCCCTACTGTGCACACCAAGCCTAACAAGCAGCTCAGAGCTAGCTTCTGCTGGTTACATGGTCACTTGATGTCCCCTAGTTAGGCATTCAGTACCAGGGCCTGGTAGCAAGCATGAGCTATTTCTCAAAAGGAGAATAGTTACCTGTAGAGGAGGGTGTAGTTCTGCTTTAACACACCCTTGAAAGCCTTTGCGGCGCTTCTCCTAGAGCTTCCCAGAGGTCCTGTATGGCATCTCTCTTTGCTGTGGACATTTTGATATCATTGCATCTGTTGGGTCCTGCATAAACCAAGGGACAGAGCCTCTGGTAGTGCCGCCTGGACTGTTTACATATAAATTGGTACTTCTAAGTAAGTACCTGATAATAATTTGCTCTCTTTGGAAGGTAAATATTCTCTAGCTCTGGGCCCCACTCAAAACTGGATGCTTACAGTTTACATAGTAAATGACTGAGAGCAGCGTACTTGTATGTTTCTATGTGTCATCTCCAAAATGCAAAAAATCCCACCAAGCTTCAAGCCTCTGTTTTTACTGAAAGGCTAAATGATGATTAAAATAATAACAATAACAATAAAACAACAGCTGTAGACAGTCTAGAACAACCCATCAGAGAAACAACAGGCTAAACTATGTGGTTGGGACTGAGGCTGCTGCTGGAGAGTCAGTGTGCTGATTCTGTCTCACTCTAGGGCCTGGAGGAGGCGCTGCTTAGGGCACAGATGTCTGCTCTTGGCACACCGGGCTTGAATTACAGTGGGAGCTGGTTTAGAAACTGACTTTTTATCACACGTTTGAAAAGTACCCCTCATTTGGGAGTTTACTATTTCCATACATTTCACTTCCTCTTCTTGAAGATGTTATCTCTATTTCTTTGTCTTCCTTTAGCTTATTGAGGCCATTTTGCTTTCTACTCATGTATAGACTATATCTCTGAGTTTCAAAGTCATTTATTGAGTTTTAGACATTTGGTAGGCATTTTGGATGATCTTATTTGGCACAGAATAGTTGACACTTAGTAACAGCACCGTGGCGGGACTTGGTGAAATTTGGCAAGAGTTCTTTTTGATAGGCTGCTCTCAGATCAATCAATCAACAAACAAATGTCACCAACCCACAAGTAACCCCCAAGTAACAGCTGAGCATGCCACTCATGACAAAGGACAAAGAAGACAAAGGTTCCCCCTTTAGATAGTTATAGCCCAGACACCAGACCAGCCCCCATGGCAGAGCCCAGCCTAGAAGGACTCCGTGTGTACTGGTCTTTATTGCCAAGAGCAGTAAAGCCTGCCCCTCCTGCCAGATGCCATCTTGGGAAGGAGGAGGGAGAGGGAAGGAGCTGCCCATTGGGAGTTGAACTTTGACCTGCCTGAACATTTTCCAAGAGGCAAGAGTTTAATCAAGGAGTAAATAGGCAGCTTTGAGTCATTTTCTCTGCTTTCTTCTCAACTTCGAGCTCCCGCCTAGACAACTGCAGTGCCTTCCAGCTGCCTGCCTCTGTCCCTGTTCACCTCCATCCCAGTTTCCCACCACTACCCGTGTGACCCCAGGAAAGCACAAACGCTGTATCTCGGGTTGCTCGCCTGGTTAGGACCCTAAAGTGGCTCCCAGGGCCCTCGGGTGAAGTCCAAGCTCTTTTTAACAGAGCTTCACAGACTCCCTCTGGAACCCTGCAGCAGACATATTGAGTGATATGCCCATCGCTAAGGGAAGCTTCTGCCTGTGCTCCTCCCTCAGCCTGGATACCTGCCAACCCTTGCCCCACCTAAGGGCCCTGGCCGAGGCAGGACCGACACCCGGAAGTCTCTCCATCTCTGGCTCCTGCCCTCCCTCTTTCCCCTGATCCAGGGGCAATGACTCCCGGCTCATTCCTCAGGTAGCCCTTACCATTTTGGGCCTGATTATCCTTTATCGCCAGCTGTCCCAGCCTCTATTCAGTGAAGGTATGAACAAACAGTACTCACCCTGGGTCCTGAGATTAAGTCCCAATGTGCATGACTAGGGGAACCCTCTGAGGTTTGCATACTAAAAACCCAGGCTCTGCAGCTGTTATTTGCTTACACTGTAATTGTGCTGTTTACATATAAACTGATACTTCTAAGTAAGTACCTGACAATAATTTGCTCTCTTTGGAAGGTAAATATTCTCCTTTTCTCATCTACTATTCATTGTCTTAATCCCTGTGTTTTGAGAACAAATGGAACGGTAAATTTTAGCCTACCATGTTTGATCACAAATTTGGAATTGATGAAGTCTGAATTAATGAAGTTTTAATGCATATTTTTTCACAGTCTTATGTGGTCAAGTTCCAAATGCAGCCAGCTGTCAACTCTTATCTTGACACACTTTTATTACAGTCAGAAGAAATGTACCAGACTTTTATATAATAGAGGGAGCAAAGAGCATCATTATCCAGTTGAAACTGAAGAGGAAATTCTCAGTGGGCTGAAGAGCTGTGTATTTTTATCGAGTGTTCATTAGCTGTCCTCTGTGCAAGGGATCAACATGAAAACACCCAAAGGATGGGAAGCAGACAGAGAAAAAGCCCAAAAGGCAGGAGAGGCATCGCAGGGCTTCCACTGTGACCAAAGGCTCAGAAAACAAAAGCAGGGAATTGTAGGCATTGCTCTAATTCAGGATGGCAGAGAAATGCACTGGGCTCTACTACAGACCTGTTAGTTTGGTCATTGTAGATAAGGCCAGAAAAATGCAATCAAGGTTTATAAACCAGGTCATTTATTTGCCAGTAATGTGAAATGTGTATATGTGTCTGTATTAGCCAGAGTTTCCAGAAAAACAGAACCAATAGGATATGTGTGTCGTATATATATGTGTGTGTGTGTATATATGTATAAAATAAAAATATTTATTTTAAGGAATTGGATCACATGATCATGTAGGCTCACAAATCGCAAGATATGCAGCTGGAGACCCAGGAGAACCAGTGATGTAGTTACAGTCTGAGTCGGAAGCCTGAGAACCAGGAGAACCAATGGTGTAATTTCAGTGTGAAGGCCTGTACTGTAGCAGTAGTGAAGGCCCCTTTGTGAACTCTGCTGGGCACACCTGGGGCTACTGGGAAGCACATAGTAAGAGGCTGACAGCTATGTAGCTTTCAGTTTAGACCAGGTTTTCTCAACCTTGGCATTATTGACATTTTGGACCAGATAATTCTTTGTTGTGGGGAGCTGTCCTGTGCATCATAGGATGTTTAGTAGCAACCCCTGGCCTCTACTCGCTAGATGCCAGTAGCACACCCTATTAGAAACAACTAAAAATTTCTCCAGACATTGCTGATTATCTCCTGGGAGGCAATATGGTGCTCAGTTGAGAACCACTGGTTTAGTCTCCCATTTTATTTCCCTTCCACCCCCCTCCTCCTGCTAACTCCTTCCACTCTGTGCTCAGGGTGTGTGTGTGCCCATCTAATACCGTCTGAAACATCTCCCAATACCTGTTGCCAGCAGAGGCTGTGGCAGCAGCTCCCCCACTTTTACCATCCTTACTTCTGAAGAAGTTTCCACCAGGATCTAATAGGTAGAAAATGCCATCAACTCTCAAATGGATGGGGATAATGAGATCTCCCCACCAATTTTCAACTTCTAGAGCTGCTCTCATTTGCCAGAAATAAAATCAAAGTATCACTTCTGTTTAATGGGGAAGGAAGTTTTGCCTCAAATAGCATAAGCTTGGAGCCTCCATGAGGTATCAGGAGGGTCAGTGGTTCAGATGGAGGTCACAGGGGCTATAAGAGCTGATGCCTGGCAGTCTCAGGGTGATGGCATCCAGACTATAGGAAGCCATAGGTTCCCTGTGCAGCTAGGCTTGGAGCTGATCTGGCTTTTCTGCAGATCTCACCCTTTTTCTGCAAGGGTCCCTTGTAGAATTTTAGTCTGCAGAGTATGCCTGGGGACAGCCATTCATAGGCCAGAGTGTCCCTGGGGCCAGAGGGAATTACTTTTTAAATTTTTTCATTCATTTAGCAATCAAGATTGTATTGGATTCTCTTGGCCCTTACATTTCCATATGAATTTTTGGATCAGCTTGTCAGTTCTTGCAAAAAAAGAAGCTGGGATTTTGATAAGAATTGTGTTGAATCTGTAAATCAATTTTGAAAGTTCTGCTATCTTAACATTGTCTTCCAATCCATGGGATGTGTTTCCTGTGTTTAGTGTACAAGTCTTAAACTTCTTGTGATAAAATTACTCAGAAGTATTTTATTTTTTGATGCTATTGTAAATAAAATTGTTTTCTTAATTTCATTTTTTGAAGTGTTCATTTATAGTGTATAGAAATATGATTGATTTGTGTATACTGATCTTGTATCTTGCAACCTTGCTGATCTCAGTTTTTTGGTTTTAATTGGTTTTGTGTATGTGTATTCCTTAGAATTTTCTATATATGAGATGAATATTTTCTCTGAATATAGATAATCCCAATTTTTCCTTCCCAATTTAGATGCTTTTTAGTTCTTTTTCCTGCCTATTGCCCTGGCTAGAACCTCCAGTACAATACTGAATAGAAATGGTAAAAGTGACAATCTTGTTGTGTCCATGACATTTGGGGGGAAAGCATCTATCCGTTCACATTGAGTATGGTGTTGGCTGTGAGTTTTTTGTAGACAGCCTTAATCAATTCAAGAAAGCTCCCTTCTATTCCTAGTTTGTTGAGTATTTATATCAGAAAGAGTATTTGATTTTATCAAATGCTTTTCTGTATTAATTAAGATTATGTGATCTTTGTCCTTTATTCTATTAATATGCTATATTATATTCATTGATTTTCACATGTTCAACCAACCTTGCATTCCTGGCATAAATCCCACTTTGTTATGGTGTACATAATCCTTTTTTGTATGTTGCTGGATTTTGTTTGCTAATATTTTGTTGAGGATTTTTTCATCTATATTCGTAAGGGATATTGGTTTATAGTTTTCTTTTATTGTGATATCCTTGTCTGTTTTTGGTATCAGGATAATACTGGCTTCTTAAAATGGGTTAAGAAGTGTTTCCTCCTATTCTATTTTTTGGGGAAGAGTTTGTGAAGGATTGGTGTTAATTTTTCTTTAATTGTTTGATAAAATTCACCAGTGAAACCACCTAGCCCTCTGCTTTTCTTTGTGGAAGTTTTTGATTACAATTCAATATCTTTACTAGTTATAGATCTATTCAGGATTTCTATTTTGTCTTGAGTCAGTTTTTGTAGGTGTCTTTCTAGGATTTTTTTCATTTCATCTAGGTTATCTAATTTTCTGGCATACAACAGTTCACAGTATTCCTTTGTAATCCTTTTTATTTCTGTAAAGTCAATAGTGATGGCCCTCTTTCATTCCTGATTTTAGTAATTTGAATCTTTTGTTTTTTTTCTTGGTCAGCCTTGCCAAAGATTTGTCAATTTTGTTGATCTTTCCAAAGAACTAACTTTGGGTTTTGTTGATTTCCCTCTATTGTTTTTCTATTCCATTGATTTGTCTTTATTATTTCCTTCCTTCTGCTTACTTGGGTTCAGTTTGCTTTTTTTTTTTTTTTTTTTGTCTCTTAAGGTAGAAGGTGAGGTTATTGATTTGTGATGCTTCCTTTTTAATATAGGTGTTTATAGCTATAAATTTACCCCTAAGCACTGGTTTAGCTGCATCCCATAAGTTTTGGTACATGTGTTTTCATTTTTATTTATCTCAAAGTATTTTCTTATTTCTCTTGACCCTTTGGTTACTTAGAGTACATTGTTTAATTTCCATATACATGTGAATGTCCCACATTTCTTTCTGTTATTAATTTCTAATTTTCTTCCATTGTAGTTAGAGAACAGATTTTATATTATTCAACTCCTTTAAATGTATTGAGATTTATTTTACAGCCTAATATATGGTCTATCTGGAGAATATTCCACGTACACTTGAGAAGAATATATGTTGTACCATCATGTAGAGTGTTCTGTAGATGTCTGTTAGATCTAGGTAGCTTACAATATAGCTTAAATCTTCTATATCCTTGCTGACGTTTTGCTAGTTGTTCAATCCATTATTGAAGGTTGATATCGAAATCTCTAATGATTATTGCTGAATTGTCCATTTCTTCCTTTAATTCTGTCAGTCTTTGCTACAAAGACTTCCTTTAGTATTTCTTGTAAGGCAGGTCTGCTAGTGATAAAGTCTCTCTGTTTTTGCTTATCTGGAAGCCTTAATTGTCTTAATTTATCCTTCATTTTTGAAGGATACTTTTCTGGATATAGAATTTTTGGATAATAGTCCTTTCCTTTCAGTTCTTTGAATATATCATCTCAATACCTTCTGGCCTCCAAGATTCCTGATAAGAAGTCAGCAGTTGACCTTATTGAGGATCCCTCATGTGTGATGAGTCATTTTCTGTTTTACTTTCAAGATTCTGTATTTTCTTTGGCTTTTAACCATTTGACTATAATGTGTCTAGATGTGCATTCTTTGAATTTATCCTACCTAGAGTTTGTTGAGCTTCTTGGATGAGCAGATTAACACTTTTCATCAAATTTGGGAAGTTATCCACCATAATTTATTCAGTATTCTTCAATTCCTTTTTTTCCTTCCTGTTAATATCATTCCCAGGAGATAGAATCTGGCATCCCGTATGGGTCAGGTGACACCCCTGGTCCAATCAGCTGTGCCCTGGTGGTGTGACCATGTCTCCTCTGGGCCATTCCTGTGTTCAGGTAAAGGATGAGTCTCAGAGAGGGGGCTGTTCATGGCAGGGATAACACCCTTGAAGGTGAAGGAATGAAGATCAGTGAGTCTTACAGCCCAAGCACCACTTGCTCAAAAGAAGTCACAGTGAAAGTACCTATCGGACCATTTGTGTTTTTCTTTCCTTCCCAGGCAAGTTCTTTTCCTTTTTTACCCCCTGATAACAAGTGCCTTAAATGGGATAGCCCTAACATTTCGATTCCTTTGTAGGAATAAGAAATTTCTTTTCAGTTCTAGTCAAGATCTAGCCATGGTCAAAGAGGGAAGCCCTAGCAGTATTCACCCTTTATTACTTTTAGGACTTTGGATATACCAAGTTAATCTCTGTACTTCTCTCTATGTATTAGGTGCATCATCATCATCACCACCACCACCACCACACACACACACACACACACACAGTGGATTTGTAAAGAGCCCATGCATGCATTTGTCCTTGACCCATCTGTTCTAGGTTCCTTTCTAGAATGTCGCTTGTGTAGACATTGACCTTTCATGATGAACCTCCCATTATGTATGTATTTCATATTCTTGGAATGTCTGGTTTTTTTCATGTGCAAGGTTGTGCTTACTAGTTTCCTATAGAAGTATCTGTATCCTTCCTCTAGTTGTTCTAGCCAAGAATAGTAAAGACAATTCTACCTTTATTTTGGTTTCCTATCTTTAAATTTGTTTCCATTTGCTTTCCTTTTTAAGTCATCAGCTTCTTCTAAAGCTCATATAACTCTGTAGCTTCTTATGATAATTGCATAAAAACCCCAGCTAAATCAATTCAGTAATTATATTAGAGTAGCTACTGGAATTTGTCATCATGGGATGGACTTATGGCAATAATTCCCAAATAGTCAATTCTTTGGCTGTTAAGAGGTAGCTGTTATTAAAGAAAGAGGTATTTGCAGACAGATGCATTTGAGAACTACAGGGATAAACAAAATCAGACTGGTTCTTTAGTGATAGACTTCTTAGAGGTTCTGATAAGCTTATATGCACTGTGTATCCCTGAGAGGGCAATACAGTTTGAGGCATTTCTCACCTTTATTTCATCACAGAGCTCTCCTTTCTCAGATCGCTTGTGGGAACAGTGACCTGAGAAACACACATTAGGGAAATGGTGATATAATTAAATCTTGAAGTTTATTAATTTTCTCATTACTAAATTTTAAAATGTATTCTCTCTGCTACCATCTTAGTTGAGTATAAACCAGAGAAATCCAGGGGCAGGAGCACGGGTCTGGAAGTCAGAGCATCTGAACTGGTTTTGTGTCTGGGAAATCACTTCCCTTTGGGCAGTGAAAGAGTCATACTTCCGTGACCTCTGACTCATGGACATTGAGGCTTTTCCAGCCCTAACGATGCTCTTTCTCTTGTGCAGGGAATCTAATTGTGTTTCCTGTAGAAAAGGGAAGAAGCTTTTACCATTTCCCAAAAAGGGTTTCTCATTATTCTCTGTCTTATCCATTTACAGCTACTTTATTTATTTCTTTACAGAAACCATTTATCCCTCTTGAGTCCTGATCATTCTTTTTAGATTTGATATGATCAGAGTTATCACTTCTGTCTTGTACTAACTGGGCATCTTAGAATCTCATTTGGAATTCTCAGGAACCAAAAGCCAGTGAAGTGAAATGAAGGGGGCAGACACGTCACCTTCTGGGAAACTCCAGAGTGCCATTATCACCTTTAATGGGGTGTTTTAAAGGAAGAAGTCGGTCTGCATTTTCCCTGTGCCCTCTAATCGGTTTCTCCCTGCTCATCGGGAGACTAGAAGATGGCAGCTATGAAGCTTCCCCTTTCCTGAGCAGCCTAGGGGTGGGACCTTATTTCTAATTCATTCCCTCAGACCAGCAGGTACTCTAGGCACTCTCCCCACCCATAATGTGATTATCCCTAGCCAAATCTTTTCTCTCCTCCACAGAGGTCCCACTTTGTTCTGTATAGTTTTATCACATTTATTCCTAAAAATATATGTATACTTGACTTTCTGTGTTTTTGAACTTTATATAAAAGGAGTCATACAGTTTGTATGCTGTACATGCATATATATGTGGCTTCTCTATCTCAACAGCATGTTTTTAAGATTCATCTATGTGGAATATACCTTCAGAATGTTCTTTTTCATTGCAGTGGAGTATTCCATTGGTATGAAACAAGTATACAATATTTGTTTATCCTTCTTCCTGCTTATGGATGTTTGGGGTGGTTTACAGGTTTTACTTATTTGTTTTATTTTTTTGTTATTTTGAATGTGACTGTTACTAATGTTCTTCTGTTAGGTTGAACTGTGTGAAATAGGCATTTTTATAGGCTCCTATTTATTTCATATGATTCAACCCGATTCCTATCTGTTGGTGCATATTTGCAAGATTATATCTGAGGAATATACCTAGGTGTGGCAGAAATGCTAATTCATAAGGTACATGTATCTTCAACTTTGAAAATGATGCCTAATTGTGTTATAAAGAGATTGTACCAATTTTTACTCACTATATCAAAATTGTCCCACCTCCTGTCAACAGTTGATAAAGATGATTTTGGTGGGTGTGAAATATGATTTTAATTGCAATTCTCTAGCTACCAATGACATTAAGCATCTTTTTATATGTGTATTTGCCATCTCTGTTTCTTCTTCTGTATAAAAATGTGGAAATGACTTTGGAACTGGCTAAGGGTAGAGGGTGGAAGAGTTTTGAGGTGTATGTTAGAAAAAGCCTAGGTTGCCTTGAGGAGACTATTGGTAGAAATATGGATGTTAAAGGTGATTATAGTGAGGTCTCAGGAAGAAAAACGGAGGGACTTCCCTGGTGGTCCAGTGGTTAAGACTCTGCATTTCCACTGCAGGGGGCGCAGGTTCGATCCCTGTTGGGGGAACTAAGATCCCACATGCCGTGCGGTGTGGCCAAAAAGTAAAATAAAATAAGAAAGAAAAGAGGAGAGCTGCAGAGAAAGCTTCTCTCATGTTAGAGAATGCATATATCATCATGAACAGAATGTTGGTAGAAATGAATGTTAGAGGTACTGGTCTCAGACGGAAATGAGGAAGATGTTATCGGAAACTGAAGGAAAGCTGTTCCTTGTTATAAAGCGGCAGAGAATTTGGTTGAATTGTGTTCTAGTGTCTTGTGGAAAGTAGAACTTGTAAGTGATGATGAACTTGGATATTTAGCTGAGAAGAATTCTAAAATAAGTATTAAAGACTGGTTTGTCCTTGCTGCTATAATAAGATGTGAGAGGAGAGAGGTAAATTGAAGAAGGAATTGTTACACTAAAGGAACCAGAACTTGCAGATTTGGAAAATTCTGTCTATCCATATTGCAAAAATGAGAAATTCTGCCTGTAGAGAGCAACAGAGGTGTGGCTGGACAGCCATTTGCTAAAGAGATTAGAGTGTGGCTCACAGATCCAGTCAACCATTGCAGCAGAAGCCGGGAATAGAGACGCCGTTATTCAGGACAGATCTGTAGAGGACCTCTTGTCTGATGGCTTGGCCCCTGTGAACCTCGTGGGAAGCTGACAAAGTTTTTGAGAATTTATATCAACAGAAACACTGCCAGCTTAGGCTAAGCAGAGACAGGACAAATGAGGTAAGGCTGTTGGATTTCTGAGAGTCTACAGGATGGGCCAGTAGACCTATATTTGGCTACAAACATGCATTATCCTTCAGGACAAGGGAAGAATGATCCTGAAGACAAATCAGAGGTCTGCAGGGGTGCCACTGTCACCATGACCTGGGGGATGGGGCTGTCCCTCCTCAATTACCAAGGGTGGGCCAAGCTGCTGTGGCTACACCCAGGGCCAAGGGGGTGGGACAGCCACCCTGGTGGGCTCGGAGGACAGAGCATGGAGCCCAAGAGGATTATCCTTGAGCCTTAAACAAACAAAACAAAACAGAAACAGACTCATAAATACAGAGAACAAACTGGTGGTTGCTGGAGAAGAGGGGGTCGGGGGAACAGATGAAATAGGTGAAGGGAATGAGAGGTACAAACATCCAATTATAAAATAAATTAGTCACAGGGATGTAAAGTACACACACAGGGATAAAAATTATTAAAAAATAAACATCAGAGATTATGCATGGAAAAAAGTACACATAGAGAACATGGTTAATAATATTGTAACAACTTTGTATGGTGACGATGGTAACTGTACTTACTGTGGTGATTATTTCACAATGTGTAAAAATATCGAATCACTATGTGGTACACCTGAAACTAATACAGTATTGTATGTCAAGTATAACTTAATTAAAAAAAAATCTAATGGAATTTGCCCTGCTTTCAGACTTGCTTGAGACCTAAGACTTCTTTCTCCTTTCCAATTTCTCCCAGCTAGAATGGAATGCCTATCCCATGCCTGCCTCACTGTTCTATTTTGGTAACAGGTAACTTGTCTGGTTTCACAGGTTCACAATGGGAAACGAATTTTGCCTCAGGATGAATCATACCTCAAGTCTCACCTATACCTAATTTAGATAATAATGAGATGAGAATTTGGACTTAGAGTTGATGCTGCAATAGGTTGGGACTGTGGTGGCTGTTGGGATGGGGGTGAATGTAATTTACATGTAAGAAGGACAAGATATCTGGGGGAGCAAAGGGTGAAGTGTTACAGGTTGAGTTGTGTCCCCTGCCAAATTCATACATTGTAGTCCTAACCCCAGTAACTCAGATTGTGACTGTGTTTGGAAGATAGGACATTTAAAGAGGCAATTAAGTTGAAATGATGGTGTTAAGGTGGGCCCTAATCCAATATAATTGGTGTCCTTATAAGAAGGAAAAATTCAGACATAGGTGTGCACAGAGGGAAGACCATGTGAAGACACAGGGAGAAGATGGCCATCTATAAGCCACGGAGAGAGGCTTCAGGAGAAGTCAACTCTGCCGACATCTTGATCTCAGACTTCTAGCCTTCAAGACTGTGAGAAAATACATTTATGTTATTTAAGCCACCTAGTCTGTGGTGCTCTGTTACAGCAGCCCTAGCCGATCAATACACCTACCTATATGCCAATACCACTCTGCCTCGATTATTGTAGCTTTATAATAAAGACATTCAGTATTGAGTAGAGGTTGTAAGGGTGGTCATTCTTGCCTTTCTCCTGATCTTAGGGGGAAACAGTCTTTCATCATTGAATATGATGTTAATTGTAGGTTTTTGTTGTTTTCATTTTTTAATGCCTTTTATATGATTGAGGAAGTATCTTCTAGTCTTAGTTTTCAGAGGGTTTCTATTATGAATGGGCATGGAAGTTTGTCAAATGCTTTTTCTGCATCTATTGAAATGATCGGATGATTTTTCCCTTTTATTTTGTTACTGTGGCAGATTACTCTGATTGATTTTTGAATGCTGAAACAACGTTGCATTGCTTAGATAAAACTCACTTGGTTATGTTATATAATAATGCTTTTGAAATCTTGCTGCATTGGTTCCACTAATATTTTGTTGAGAATGTTTACATTTACGTTTGTGCTGCCCTTCAGTTCTGGGCAGTTTTTTGGAATTATGTATTTGATTCATCCCTGGGTGCAGCCATTCATTAAAAATGATTTTTAAAAATATGGTTTCCCATAATTTTTAGGTGTGCACTGCTGGGAGGTGTGTCTTTGAAATATCATCTTTTCTAGTTCTGAGAAAATGTCTAAAAAGATTATTTTACTATATATATATTTTTTTTTGGCAGAGGAGAGTTTATTGATTTCTAGTTTATATTTCATAGTCATGTGATAAAAACTTCAAGGGATATAGTATATATAGGATGTTTTTTGACACTTTTATTTACTTATTTGGCCTGACCATGCGGTTTGCGGGATCTTAGTTCCCAGACCAGGGATTGAACCCGTGCCCCCAGCAGTGAAAGCCTGGAATCTTAACCACTGGACCGCCAGGGAATTCCCCTATGATTGTTTTTTAAGTATGATTTATTTTATCTTACAATTATGTGTGATATTTAAAATTTGAAACTTCAAACCATAGAACTTTAGAAGTTTTAGATATTGTGTTTTGGTGTTTTGTGGAAATCCACACCAGGTCTCATGTATGCTTCATTCTGTCGAAAAGAATAATTTATCTATTTTTTTCTAATTTAAGAGTTGGGATAAATGACACCGTTGATGACCAGTTACCTTCTCTTTTTCTCCACAGTCTTGCTGAAGTTGTCTGTAAATGTTTGTTGAGTATGAGAGCAGAGCAGGATACTATCTTATGTAAACACTGTGTCTAATTTTGTTTAATAACAACATTGGTTGATTTTATCCATGAAGGACTTTTATCTTGCCCTCAATCTGTGGTCTCTCCTTTGATTTCTCAGGTCTCCTTCCATTGTCTGTGTTTGGTGTTAAATCATGGGGAGGAAGCTGGACCTGTCTGGTCTGACCGATGATGAAACAGAGCATGTTCTCCAGGTGGTTCAGCGAGACTTCAATCTCCGAAAAAAAGAGGAAGAGCGGCTCAGGTGAGATGCTTCTATTTCCCTCCTGGGTACAGTGAACCATATGTGGACAAGTGAAACAGGCTTCCAGAGTGTTCCTTGCTGCCAGCCCTACGCTCAAAGTCTTTATGTCATGCAAACACACAGAGGAAGAATGTCCTTCCCTTTGTAGTCAGGCTGGCCAGCTTCAACACTGGGCATCACAATGTCAGCTCAGAAATGTGACTGTTCACACTCGCAGTCAAGTTTGTGTTCGGCTTCTCACCCTGTAAATTATTAGCTCTAGAATGGATGGAGTTCATGCTGACGGTGGCTGTTTAGAGCTTGCTCCTGGCTTTAATTTTCTTGTCGGCAGGTACTACTGAAGAATAACCAAAGTGTTATATAAATGGGAGAATTAGATTCATAGCTGTACAATCTTCTGTTAGAGCTCTCAGCTACCATGGTGCAGGAAGAGAGCTCTGAAGACCTGATACAAGGAAGGTGACCACCAGGCTGGGATGGGGTTACCTGGCTCAGCATCACCCTCCTCATTTTATAGAGGGAAAAACTGAGACCCAGAGAGGGGGGCCTTGTGACTCCTCTGCAGTTGGTATTTCCTCGTGGGATGTTCTTGGAAGTACTGTTGCTGCCTAAATTTGGAAGAAGTCAGAGTGATGGAAATGCGGTCATGTGTTGGGGTTTGTGTGTTAGAACCTGATGGCAAGTCATCATGAGCTCCCCTCCTCCATAAACCTGTTTTCCCTCGGGATTCCACAGGTTTGTCATGGCACTGTCTCCTTCCTTAGCCACTGAGCTCAAAACCTCAGTCTTTATCATTCCTCCCCTGACTTGGTCCCCACACAGGGCAGGGCCAGGCCCTGTTATTTCTGCCTCCTCAGCATCTCTCCCAGCCCTATCCCAGTCCAGCTTTCGTGGCTTTTCATCCCAGTCGTTGCAGTCACCTTCTCTATGATCCTCCTGCCTCCAGTCCTCCAGGGTGGTGCCCCATTTCAGCTGTAACCATGCCCTTTCCCACTCTGCCTAAAATTGACATGGGTTGTTTTCCTTTGCCCTTGGAGTTTCTCAGACTTTCTGTTTCTGTAGAATATTTACCTCCCTTACTTGTAAGTACTCTAGTGTAATTTACTTTACTTCCACCATGATTTTTTCCCATATCGTATATATTTAATATGTGCTTATTAGATGGAAGACAAGAAATCTGTTAATTAAGTAGTTATTTGATTTAAAAACCATGTGCCACAAAAAAAGACATATGGATCAATGGAACAGAATAGAGAGCGCAGAAATAAACCCACACACCTACGGTCAATTAATCTTCAACAAAGGAGGCAAGAATATACAATGGGAAAAAGACAGTCTCTTCAGTAAGTGGTGCTGGGAAAGTTGGACAGCCTCGTGTAAATCAATGAAGTAAGAATACACCCTCTCACCATGCACAAAAATAAACTCAACATGGTTTAAAGACTTAAACATAAGACATGATACCATAAAACCCCTAGAAGAGATCATAGGCAAAACATTCTCTGACATAAATCATACCAATGTTTTCTTATGTCAGCCTCCCAAGGCAATAGAAATAAAAACAAAAATAAATAAATAGGACCTACTCAAACTTACAAGCTTTTGCACAGCAAAGGAAACATTAAACAAAATGAAAAGACAACATACGGAATGGGAGAAAATATTTCCAAATGATGCAACTGACAAGGGCTTAATTTCCAAAATATACAAACAGCTCATACAACTCAACAACAAAAAACAAACAACCCACTTGTAAAATGGGCAGAAGACCTAAATAGACAGTTCTTCAAGGAAGAAATATGAATGGCTAATAGGCACATGAAAAGATGCTCAACATTGCTAATTATTAGACAAATGCAAATCAGAACCTCACACCAGGCAGAATGGCCATCATTAAAAAGTCTACAAATAATGAATGCTGGAGAGGGTGTGGAGAAATGTGAACCCTCTTACACTGTTGGTGGGAATATAAGTTGGTACAGCCACTATGGAAAACAGTATGGAGGTTCCTCAGAAAACTAAAAATGCAATTACCATATGATCCAGCAATCCCACTCCTGGGCATATATCCAGACAAAAGTCTAATCCAAAAAGATACATGCACGCTTATGTTCGTAGCAGCACTATTCACAATAGCCAAGACATGGAAACAACCTAAAGGTCCATTGACAGATGAATGGCTAAAGAAGATGTGGTACATATATACAATGGAATACTACTCAGCCATAAAAAAGAATGAAATAATGCCATTTGCAGCAACATGGATGCAACTAGAGATTATCATACTAAATGAAGTAAGTCAGAAAGAGAAAGACAAATACCATAAGATATCACTTACATGTGGAATCTAAAATATGACACAAATGAACCTATCTATGAAATAGAAACAGACTCACAGACATAGAGAACAGATTTGTGGTTGCCAAGGAGGAGGGGGCTGGGGGGAGGGATGGAGTGGGAGGTTGGGGTTAGCAGATGTAAGCTTTTATATATAGAATGGATAAACAACAGGGTCATACTGTATAGCACAGAGAAGTATATTCAATATCCTATGATAAGCCATAATGGAGGGGCTTCCCTGGTGGCACAGTGGTTAAGAATCCAGCTGCCAATGCAGGGGACACGGGTTCAAGCCCTGGTCCGGAAAGATCCCACATGCCACAGAGCAACTAAGCCCGTGCGCCACAACTACTGAGCCTGAACTCTAGAGCCCACGAGCCACAACTACTGAGCCTACATGCCACAACTACTGAAGCCCACGCACCTAGAGCCCATGCTATGCAACAAGAGAAGCCACTGCAACGAGAAACCCACGCACCTCAACGAAGAGTAGCCCCTGCTCACCGCAACTAGAGAAAGCCTGCGTGCAGCAACAAAGACCTAATGCAGCCAAAAATAAATAAGTAAAAAATAAATAACATTTTTTAAAAAATATGGAAAAGAATGTTTTTAAAAAGAATGTATATATGTATAACTGAATCACTTTGCTGTACAGCAGAAATTAACACGACATTGTAAATCAACTGTACTTTAATTTTTAAAAAATCCATATGCCAGGCACTATTCTAGCTGTTGGATACATAACAGTGAGCAAAATAAGTCTTTGCCCCAAGGAGTTTATATTCTAGAGCTGTGCTGCCCATACTGTAGCCACCGACCATGTGTGGCTTCTGTGCACTTGTAATGGGGTGAGTCTGAATTAAGATGCACTGTAAATGTAACATACACACCAGATCTCAAAAATTGAGTACCAAAACATGTAAGATACCTCATTAATAATTTTTATAGGGACTTCCCTGGTGGCGCAGTGGTTGAGAATCCGCCTGCCAATGCAGGGGACACGGGTTCGAGCCCTGGTCTGCGAAGATCCCACATGCCGCGGAGCAACTAAGCCCGTGCGCCACTACTACTGAGCCTGTACTCTAGAGCCCGTGAGCCAGAACTACTGAGCCTGAGTGCCACAACTACTGAAGCCCGTGCGCCTAGAGCCCAAGCTCTGCAACAAGAGAAGCCACCTCAATGAGAAGCCCACGCACCACGACGAAGAGTAGACCCCACTCGCCACAACTAGAGAAAGCCTGCGTGCAGCAATGAAGACCCAACAACGAAGACCCAATGCAGCCAAAAATAAATTAATTAATTTAAAAAATAATAATAATAATTTTTATATTGATTACATTTTGAAGTGCCAATGTTTTAGATATACAAGCTTAAAGAAAAGACATTAAAATTAATTTTTCCTGTTTCTTTTTACTTTATTTTCATATGGCTACTAGAAAATTTAAAATTAGACATGTCTCACAATATATTTCTATTGGCTAGTGCTGCCCTAGAGGGAGGAGAGAGAGAGGAAGTAAATAAATACAAACATATTTATAAATGTTAGGTAGTGGTGAGAGCCATGAAGAAGAATAAAGCAGGGAAGGGGGATAGAGACTGGCCAGGGATGGGCAGGGTGCTCTCTTTTGCAGGGGCTGGTTGGGGAAGACTTCTCTGGTGAGACTTAAGCAGAGACTTGCTGGAGGTGAGGGAGGGAGCTGGGCTGCTCTTTGGGGTAATATCAAGCAAGGTGGAAGGAACAACAAATGTCAAGTTCTGATTCAGGGATGCGCCTTTATGTTTCCAGAGGAGCTGGGAGGGAGGGAGCCAGGGGAGTGTAGTAGTAGAACAAAGTCCAACTATATCCTAAGCCCAAACCACGTGTAGTGAATCCAAACTCAAAACCACTGCAATTGTTAAACCTTTCCTTGCCTCTCTGCATTGCTTGGATTTAGGAGACATGAAAGAGTCTTCGAAGCTATGTTACAGAAAGTATTTTTGAATTCTGTAATATTTGCTTTAATGAGCATAAGACGCAGAATGGAAGATTTTTATTTTAAGGTTTCAAACTGAATTGTGTTTCTTTTCTCCCGGCCAGCTGTTCCTTATTTACCTAGTTTCTCTGGTTAGGTTTTGTGAAGGTAGGTCTTGGGTGTAGAGGTTACACAGTGTTTCTAATGATCTGTTCTTCAGTGTTGACATAAAATGTAGTAAATAGTGGTGAAAATGTGAATTAAATGTCCTCAGAACATATGATGGTAAGGGAAACAGAGAGAGTGGGGCTGAAGCATTCAGCACAATTAGGAAATAAATTCATGGAAAGATAACTAGAAGATATAAAAGCTGTGAACTGGCACTGAATAAAATATTTCATATTTTATATGAAATATCAATAGTTCATACTATTGATTAGTCATAGGAGTCTCTGTAAGGAGGATCCCCATTTACATGAAGGCACCCAAACACAGAGAGGTTACAAAGCTTTCTCAGAATCACACAGTTAATTGGGGTAGAGCCAGGATTCTGTTTCCCACAGCCTCTGAATTATACAGATGGGATCAAGCCTTTTCAAAACTGTTCTTCCATACAGGTAGAAAAGCCCTGTCCCCCACTCCCCACCTCACCCCCTAATGAGCACAGTCACACCACAACTGGGTATGTCAGCTCCTGTGTATATGCACAGTCATAGGTCTTCCTATATAAAGAGACTATGTGGACCCCACTTCACTAAGATTATGTGCATTCCCAGCACTGGGGATGTGGGGTATTGAACATTTAATCCCATTAAAGGCTATACGCATAGTAGGACTATTTGGGGGGAAGACAGAGGACTGGGTGGGCCTGAGAATAGTGGACATGCAGTGGCAGACAGAGGAGGGGGTACTTATGTACAAACAAGTTCAATAGAGTGAGTGTTGATTGCATTTTCCAGGACACACCATAGTATTAAAACTATAGATGGAGCACGTCGGAGAACAAAAGACATGTTGACCCCTTCTTCTACCTCCAGGGGCTTGGGGTCTAGATGAATCAGGTAAATGTGTAGAAAATACACACTATACTTGATTAATTTTATTCTTTGTTTTTCTTTCTTATCAGATGCTTTCATGCAGACATTGAAAAACAAAATGGTAAAGACCTTACAATGAAAAGCACCAGTCCTCCGCTCCATGTTTAATCGATTTTGTCCTTAGTTCTGTAGTCCTCCTAGCATTACCTCCATAAATCTAAAAAAATATGCTTATGTTGCTATTTCTCGATGTATCAGTTTTAGATAGTCTTTCATTTCTCTGTTCTGAATGGTGGGGCTTTTGCTCACTTACTTAGACTACTTTTACCTTTTGTTTTTTGATGGTTATATTATTTGTGGTTTGGTTTTCTATTGGTCATCTTTCAAACAAACAGTATACAGAAACCTCTGGGTCTCATTCCATCCACATTCACCATCCTTTCTTGGTTCTGGCAGCACATGTATTCGTATGGCTAGTGTGCATATGGCATCCCTACCTTCCATCAACCACCCCTTGCACTTTACTTATCTCACATCTGTCCCTGCTGTATCTTTACGCTTACATATTCAAGGGCTGTTCTGCAAACATAAATTTGAGTCTTTCTTGTTTTGTTCAGAGGTTGACACTAATGTTGAAAATCAATAGGCAGCCCTTAAGTTATTATGATTGAAAATAGTGTTTGCTGCTCTCTTTTCCAGAACTTCATTGAAATCTGCAGGTGGCTCATTGGTCCCCTCCTTTTCTTTTCACTTTTATGAATTAATTACACTTTTATTTCTTACCTGTCATTTTAAAGGAGTCTTGGGAAGGAGGGGAGGACACTAAGTGTTTGTTTAGTCTGCCATCTGGAACCTATTGGCCACAGTAACTTACTTGCTGGTCAGGGCCACGGAGGAGGCTGGGGGAGGTACAGACATGAAGGGTACTCCCTGTGTGCAGAGTGTACCCAGAGCATGTTCTGGGGTCACACAGAAGTGGATATAGGTCTTTGTACCACTGCTTAACACATCATTAGATGGAGGGAGCCTGACCCCTAAGACAGCGGATAGAGGGGAGTTTCTGATGACCAGCAGGGGACTTTGTGTCCAAATGAAATAAACTTTTGTTGGGATAAATCACTGAGGCCTCAAGGTTTATTTGTTATAGCAGCATAGCCTAGTATTACATTGACTGATATAGTTTCTGGGGCCATCTGGCCCCTCATGTAGTAGAAGACACCTGTGGAAATATCTCCAGACTTACAGTAGAATCATAATTTATACCCTGTGATTTTATATTATCAGGCGCATTTGCAAACTGGTTTTTAAAATGAGTGTTAATTGCATGGTACTCTGGTGTTCAGACTGAGATGTTTATGAGAAAGCCACAGCCTTAAAGTTTCTCATTTAAAATGTGCTGGCCAGAAGCTAGTTAGCATCTGGGTAACTTCCAAAGATTTGCTGGTGCTCTAATGGACTTGGTCTGTGTGGGAGCAGTGGTTAGATTTGATGAAATGGTTTCCCGTAACTGCGACGGGCCATTAATTTTCCGGGTCTGCTGAGCTGAGAGTGTGCTTCTGCTTGCCAACGACTGCGGGGCCCAGGAGAGGCCAGCCCAGGGGAAGGAAGGGAGGGGAGGATGGAGAGCATGAGTGGCAGGGCACTTCCCGTCTAGTCTTTCTCTGAGAGGCTCAGTGGCTCTAGCCCAGCAGCTGCAGTGTGTAAATTCCTCCTCCTTGGGCCTGCGTTAAGAGGGGGATTAATGCACTTGGAGACCTGTTTCTGTTACTCACTTGCTGACATGGCCTGTGCTGTCTCTGCCACCTCAGTGACAGGATGTGAGGGCAATCGTCCATTCCCCAAGAGTCGGGTCTAAGTGAGAAAATAACTAAGAGCTGCCAGGGGCTGTGGAAGGACCACTGCAGGAAAGCAGAGCATCTCCCCCAAACTAGAAGTGCTTTGTGTTTCTAGTCTGTTATACAGAAACTCCTTTGAGGTTTAACCACGATTTTACAAAATAAAAAGAACACAGTGCTTTTAATGAAATGAGTTAGGGATCTTCATTCAAAATTCATTTTAAACAAATTAAAATTTTAGTACGAGAACTTAATTTTTCAAGAAGTTTCTTTTTCGGAAAGTAAAATGGCTTTGTTCTCAAGGTCCCTAGTTTGGACAATTAAATTGATCGAATTAATTAACAAACACTCCTGGTCATATACTTCTTTGAAGCTGGAAGTCAGATTGCCTCGTCTTTACTCAGTTGGAATAAATATGCCCTGTGGTTTATGAAATAACTATGCCTTCACAGAGTGCATCTGCCCTGCATCTCCTCACTGGCCCCTTGTAGCTCCTGAGAGGCCACAATAACACTGTGGCACTAACCTGTCCAAGTGATGCATCTGCTCTCTCAGAGAGAGCATGCTGCAAGGCAGGAGTTCCTTCCTATGCACCGCTAGATCAGGTTGGCTGGCCAGTCACCCGGCAGGGCTCTGAAATAACAGAGCCCAAAGCAGGCGCACTGTGTGGTGGAGTGGGAAGTCGGACACAGCTCTGTCTGAGAGTCACTTTGTGATGGAAGGCCCAGCAACTCGGAGACACCAGGAATGGTCCTGGAGACTTGTGTAGGGCAGGTGTGAGGACCTCAGAAGCAGGACGTGCGTAGCATAGAGCGTATCAATCTCAAAGCTAGAGCGGACCTCACAGATTTTTAAAAATCGCCTTTTTACTTATTACTAGTATTTTTAATAACGAAAAGGTCACATATATTACATCAAAGCTATTGGATATCCCTGCATTTGCTTCACAATCATATATTGAATGTCAGGAGCCTCCTGGGGAAACATGAGGGGGATGAAAGAGTGGGGGAGGGCGAGAGGGGTTCACAAAGTTAATAAGTGCCTAACCCTTGAGGAAAAGTCCAGAAGGTGAGCTAAGTCTGATATGAATAATTAGGATGCTATAGAGAGTGAGAAATAAAAGCATTATGGCAGACCCATGGGAATACTTTCATCTTGGAGATGGGAGGTAGGAAAAAGGAAAGACTTCCTGAAGGAGAGGTGCATTTATTTGATCCCTGAAGGTAGACAGGATTCTTTAAGCGGGTTGAAACAAAGGTCTGTGCACCAGGGAGCATCCTGAGCGAAGTGATATGGATAGAAAAGAGGGCATGTTTTCTCAACCCCAATCAGGAGCTGTGGTGGGGCAGTGGAGGAAGTGACTGCTTTGACAACAGTCCCTTTTGCACTATGGCTCATCGTGTGGAAGAGTGGTGTTCCAGGAATAGCAACCCCTCCCATGCCCAGCCACCGTGAGAAAAGAGCTATTCTTTCCAAAGTGGGGAAAGTGAGGCTCTAAAAAGAAGTTAAAAACTAGCCCCAGGTTGGGCTTCCCTGGTGGCGCAGTGGTTGAGAATCTGCCTGCCAGTGCAGGGAACACGGGTTCGAGCCCTGGTCTGGGAGGATCCCACATGCCGCGGAGCGGCTGGGCCCGTGAGCCACAATTACTGAGCCTGCGCGTCTGGGGCCTGTGCCCCGCAACGAGAGAGGCCGCGATAGTGAGAGGCCCGCGCACCGCGATGAAGAGTGGCCCCCGCTTGCCACAACTAGAGAAAGCCCTCGCACAGAAACGAAGACCCAACACAGCCATAAATAAATTAATTAATTAATTAAAAAAAAAAAAGAATTAATGTCTCTTTAAAAAAAAAAAAAAAAAAAACTGGCCCAGGTTGTACATAGTGAAAGGTAGAATCAAACCTAGGCAGTGTCACACCAGAGCTAGGACATCACACTGCCTTGGTACTGAAAACAAGGGGACCCAGGTGTCATGGGACAGAATGGGTGAAATTAGGGCCATCTTAGAAAATCTGGTACCTGTGCTTGCTAAAACTTGGGGTAACATTCCAAGGGATGGGAAAGTAGTAGGGTTTAAGTCAGGATATGGGGAAGCGTAACTGGGACATTACAGTAGTCATTAGTCACACGTGGCACTGAGCCCTTCAAATATGGCTTATCCAAACGGAGATGTAGTCTAAATTACTCTGGATTTCAGAGCTCTAGTATGAAAAAGAATGTAAAGTATCTCATGAATAATTTTATATTGAAAACACATTGAAATGTATCTAAAATTACATTTTAAGTAAAATGTATAATTAAAATTAATTTCACCTGTTTCTTTTTTACTTTTTAAAACTGTGCCTACTAGAAGACTTTATATATATTGCTCACATTATATTTTTATTGGCCAGCACTGGTTTGGAATGCTAGGTTAAGCAATTTGGAATTTATGGGATCAGAAAGTAAGCTTTCTTTCCCAATTTTGTTTAAGGCTAGTCCTTTACTTTGAGGTTTGTAGGTATCTGAAAGATCCAGCGAATGTCTTAGCTACCTAACTGTGCATTGGCCTTTGCTATCAACAACTGTTATATCTGCCATGTGAAGGTGATCTCAGAATAATAGCCTGGTATTGGCTTCCCTGTACAGTTTAAAAGGAAAGCACACTGTGATCGTGCCATATTCACCACGGAGAGCTTGCCATCTCAGAATGGAATAAACCCTTTGATGTTTCTTTGAAATTAATGGTTGACCAAGTATTTGTCATGATTTTTGAAATAAGAAAGTGGCCTTAGGATGTCCTCATATTCATAATTTGTATAATGTCTCTGGTACCATAAAACTGTAAGTTATCACATATTCGCCTGTGGGGATCTGCTTTTAAGAATGGCCAAGAGAGTTTGATGCTGCAAATGGACTTATAATGTAGAAAAAGAATCATACTGATGCTCTTATTTACTTTTTAATTTGTAACCCTTCAAAGATGTATGGTTACTAATTTGTAAATTCTGGATACCTTCTCCCCATAATCCCATATTCTTTAATAACAATATTCTAGATTGCTTTTGTGGCTCTAAGTTCCTGATCTTATTTGCTTTTCCACTCCCAGTGTCAGAGGCTCAATTCTGCTGGGCTCTGATAAAGCTTTTGTGGTACTAATTCTTGGCCGGACTTTCATTCCTCAGACCTCTGGCTCCAGAAAGCATTTCTTTGGCATTTGGTACACATAGAATTCAGGACTTGAAAGAGAATAAGGAGGAAAGTTTCTGCAGCTATTGTGAAAGCAGCTTTCTTCAACCGCAGTAATTCAGACACGTCCACAAGCATTTAGCCAGAAATGGTCTGAAACGCAGAGTTTGTGAACACAGGTGGACATTGTGGAAATCAGAGTTTTACCTTCACCCTGTGCTGTGCTAGTGGAATGACAATTTCCTTGTCCCCATGACCTTCTTCACTACCTGGAAACAGGCCCCTGCCTTCACCTCCTTAGTCAGCTCCTGAAGAAAACAGGCCCATCTCGAACCTTCCTGTACTGTTGGTAGGAATGTAAGTTGGTGCAGCTACTATGTAAAATAGTATGGAGGTTCCTCAGAAAGCTAAAAATACAATTACCATATGACCCAGCAATCCCACTCCTGGGCATGTATCCAGACAAAACTATAATTTGGAAAGATACATGCACTCCTATGTTCATAGCAGTACTATTTACAATAGCCAAGACATGGGAACAACCTAAATGTTCATCGACAGATGAATGGATAAAGGAGATGTGATACATATATATGATGGAATACTACTCAGCCATAAAAAAGAACGAAATAATGCCATTTGCAGCAACATGGATGGACCTAGAGATTATCATACTAAGTGAAGTCAGAGAAAGACAAATACCATATGATATCACTTATATGTGTAATCTAAAATATGACACAAATGAACCTATCTACAGAACAGAAGCAGACTCTCAGACACAGAGAATAGACTTGTGGTTGCCAAGGGGGAGGGGGTTGGGGGAGGGATGGAGTGGGAGGTTGGGGTTAGCAGATGTAAGCTATTATATATAGAATGGATAAACAACAGGGTCCTACTGTATAGCACAGAAAGCCATGTTCAATGTCCTATTAAAACAGGAGGGAAGGGGGCAGGGCACAACCTTTGAAAGAATGACATAGCCCAAGGACATGACATAAACTGATTAGAACCAAATGGGTCCAAGATGGCAGACAAGTCGACTTCCACTAGACCTTGAGCCTCAGTATGTGCTTACTGTAACACATCAGCAAGCTAAATGACACACCTACAGGCACCATGACTGTTCCAAGGCCACCATAAGGATCAAAAAGTGGGCAGTGGCCCAATTCCTGGGAATCCCCACCCCTTCCCGAAATAGCTGAATACTCCTCCCACTCATTAGTCTATGAAATTACCCACCACTATAAAAACTGACAACCCCATACCCTGGTTCCTTTCTCACCTTCTGAGATGGCCCACTCTCTCTGTCTGTGGAGTGTGTTTCTCTCTAAATAAATCCACTTCTTACCTATCACTTTGTCTCTCACTGAATTCTTTCTGTAATGAGACATCAAAAACCTGAGCTTCATTAAGTCCTGAAACCAGGTGTGTGATCTCAGTTGGAAGACTGTGGGTTTTGGCCCGGTTCCAGTCCCAGCCATGTGGGTTCAAGTCCCAGTGTGAGTTTAGGCCAGGTTCAAATTCTGGCCGCATGTGTTCAAATCCCAATCTGAGGTGCACAGTTTCACTATGATAAACCATAATGGAAAAGAATATTAAAAAAGAATGTGTGTGTATGCATAATTGAATCACTTTGCTGTACAACACTGTATATCAACTATACTTCAATTAAAAAAATGTTAGTGAGGATAGAAAAAAAAAGAGAGAGAAAGAAAGAAAATAGGCCCATCTCCTGGATCAGTTTCTAAGTTGATACCATAATGAAGTAAATTCATGAACCTCTCTGACTCTCGGAATAACTTTTAATGAGTTCCTTCTTTCAGATGAGAGATTTCTGCTCCAGCCTCAAGATTCCCTTGTGGATGTCTGATTGATGCCTTAAATTCCCAGAAGAGCTGGGCCCCAGGTGCCCAGTGAGTCCCAGCCCTCTGCAGTTCACCGCCCCTGCTGGCCTGACTCATGGGCTCCCATCCTGCATCAGCTATTCATGTGTGTGGGCCTAGGACCCAAGCCTCCTTCTCTGGCTGATTCTTGTCCCCAGGCCTCAGGCTAGAGCTAGAGTACCTGACTCCTGTGTGTCTAGCCGGATCCTGGGTTTCCAGATGAGGTGACCTTTACAGGAGGTTGGCAGGGTCTGTGGTTCCAGCCATCTCTGGAGTTAGCACTAGAGTGATGTGTCCTTGGCCTCTGCCACGTTCCCCCAAATGTTCGTGTGTGGTCAGCCCTTGTAGCTGTGACGATTACCCATAGTCAGCTCCCACCTTGCAGTGCTCAGCTTGCCTTTTACATCTTCCAGGCTGAGCATCTCACAGCTACCAGGGCCCACTCCCTACACAGCATAAGATGGCCTGGGCTGTGACTTTGCCCCTTTCCATGCCAGGAATGTGCCTGGAGCCCGGGCTTCCTCTTCCCAAGGCTGCCTGGTTGGAGAGACATGGTTTTGTGTTGCTCCCCAAATCCCATCTGCAGGTTCCCCTGCCCCACTGCCCTACTCACTGGAGCTGGAGCCTACCTGAGTGCTCCTGCCAGATCCTCACCCTGCCCTGAACCAGGGCCTGGGTTAAGGTCTCAGGTCAGACCACCCATGGCTATGGCTTGTCTCCCTGCCTGCGTACATCTGTGAGACCCCAGAGGACCTGCATTTCTCTAGGCCCTGGACTTTCGCCATGTGGCCCTGCCCTTCTGACACTCCCCCTTCTCTTCCTACCTTCCCCTTCTTCCTCTCTTGGGTCCCCTCCCCTGCCATCATCTTTATCTAGCTGAGTGGATCCTGAACCAGATCCTAAAAGCTTCTATTTCTCTGAGAGCATAAACAGCTTTGTGTGGTCCTGAAGCAGACCCGTAATATCCTACACTGCCTGCCGTGCTTAGGGGTATGTGTGGTGAGAGAGAGAGAGGGAGGGAGGGGGGAGGAGACGGAGTCCATTCATTGTCGACTGTATTTTAAATCTTCCTTCCTTCATACAGTGTTTATTCATTTTACATGAATCTCAGAGCAGAGGCACGGGAGTGGTATTTAATGCTAGATGCTCAATGGCACTACTTGTCTTGCTGAAAACATAAGAACTACAGGTTCATTGATGCTGGTTTGTTTTTCAACCAGAGGATCCTCACCTGATGTGTGACCTTGGGCATGTTCCTTCATTTTTTTGAGCCTCCAGTTTTTCCACTGTACAATGAGGATGATGAGGGTACCTGACTAGAGTGTGGGAGGTTAAATGAATTAGTATGTGGGAAGCCCTGTGGACAGCGTCTGGAACATGGTAAGGACTCATAAGAACTCAGGGTGAGGTCTGTACATGCCTTGCTCTAGGCTGGTGTATCCGGTCCATGAATTAAATAATTAGAGTTCTCTTTAAATTTTCATATATATTTAGTAAGTTCAAATGGTTTTTATGGTTTAGCTTTTCCTAAAGCAAGATACTTTCCCCTTTTTTGCTATTAGATGATTCTCTACAAGCAGAATAGAAATGCTAGTGTTTGTTTTATAGCCGATGCTTAGTTATTTAGACCTTCAATGTCTCTCTTCATTTCGTATATTCACTTGTGTGCTGACCTGCTGTGGCCAGAGGAGACAGTTGGCTGCCAGGATGTTTTTTTCCTTAGAATCAGAAACTCTGATGCCTTTTATTTAGGGTGGTGGTTCTATTCATTTCTGTTTCCCTGCATACCTTCTATAGGAACTGTTCAGTGGCTTCTGTTTCTTTCTGATTGTAGAAACAAAATATTTCTACACGAACTAGAAAACAGGTCAGTGGGCAAATGAAGAGAGAGTTTCTGAGAAAATCACACTTTCTGCTTTGACAGCTTAAATACAAAAGGGAAGCTTTTAACTAGGAAGTAGAAGTTCTGAATACACACAGCTACCCCAGCAGGACTAACTGGCCTTAGATGCAGCCACTGAGAGTGTTTGTTTTCTCCTCGAGACACGTTTCTGCCTTGAAAGTGGTTTCCAAAGTCTTGCATGTCGCAGACCCATAGTTAGGGAGGGCTTCCCTACTGGGCTGCTTCTTCATGAATCACATGGGCCAGCCCGTATCCCCGAGTCCCTTCACTCTGCTCTAGTCTGCCATTAAAGGCCTTAGTGTTGCTGATGTGCTCAAAATATCACCTAACACAGAGGAGATTCTGGTGAACTGTTGCCATTATTGAGAATGGCAAAGGATGCCTCTGGTCAGAAAGACTTTATCTGTTCTTCATGCCACCCCTTTAGCTATGGGAAGCCTGTCCTAGAACTGACATTATCAAACTTTGAAGTAGAGAAAGAATATTCCAGAATAAATGATGGAATTTTAGAGCTAAAGTGAAGCTTAAAAATCAGTCCTGAATTCAAGTACAACCTGCTCATTTTATAAACAAAGCATTAAGTCCCCAGGAGTTAAGGATGTTATATAAAGCAACACAGCAAATGAACACTGGCAGTCTCGTCCTCTTTCCTCAATTGTGACAGTGTGTCTCTTGTTTAGTTTTTGTTTTCCAGTGTAGCTAGGTATTTAGTTAAATGTCAAGAGATCTACACCTCCCCTCCCCTCCACAACTAGTTTCACAGGAATATTTAAACTCACTGTATTGTTTAAATGCAGATCATCATCATTTAAAATAAATTTGTTCCAGATGACATGATACTATACATAGAAAATTTGAAAGATGCTACCAGAAAACTACTAAAGCTCATCAATGAAGTTGGTAAAGTTGCAGGATACAAAATAATACACAGAGATCTCTTGCATTTCTATACACTAACAACAAAATATCAGAAAGAGAAATTAAGGAAACAATCCCATTTACCATCACATCAAAAAGAATAAAATACCTAGGAACAAACCTACCTAAGGAGACAAAAGACTTGTACTCTGAAAACTATAAGACACAGATGAAATAAATTGAAGATGACACAAACAGATGGAAAGATATACCATGTTCTTGGATTGGAAGAATCAATATTGTCAAAATGACTATACTACCCAAGGCAATCTACAGATTCAATGCAATCCCTATTAAATTACCAATGGCATTTTTCACAGAACTAGAACAAAAATTTCACAATTTGTATGGAAACACAAAAGACCCTGAATAGCCAAAGCAATCCTGAGAAAGAAAAACGGAGCTGGAAGAATCAGGCTCTATGGCTTCAGACTACACTACAAAGCTATAGTAATCAAAACAGTATGGTACTGGCACAAAAACAGAAATACAGGTCTGGAACAGGATAATGGAACAGGATAGAAAGCCCAGAAATAAATCCACGCACCTATGGTCAATTATTCTATGACAAAGGAGGCAAGAATATACAATGGAGAAAAGACTGTCTCTTCAATAAGTGGTGCTGGGAAAACTGGACAGCTACATGTAAAAGAATGAAACTAGAACATTCTCTAACACCCTACACAAAAATAAATGCAAAATGGATTAAAGACCTAAATGTAAGACCGGATACTATAAAACTCTTAAAGGAAAACATAGGCAGAACACTCTTTGACATAAATTGCAGCAATATCTTTTAGGATCCACCTCCTAGAGTAATGAAAATAAAAACAAAAATAAACAAATGGGACCTAATTAAACTTAAAAGCTTTTGCACAGCAAAGAAAACCATAAACAAAATAAAAAGACAACCCACAGAATGAGAGAAAATGTTTGTAAATGAAGTGACCGACAAGGGATGAATCTTCAAAATATACAAACAGCTCATGCAGCTCAATATCAAAAAAACAAACAACCCAATCAAAAATGGGCAGATCTAAATAGACATTTCTCCAAAGAAGACACTCAGATGGCCAAAAAAAATAGCACATGAAAATATGCTCAATATTGCTAATTATCAGAGAAATGCAAGTCAAAACTACAGTGAGGTATCACCTCATATTGGTCAGAATGGCCATCATCAAAAAGTCTACAAACAATAAATGCTGGAGAGGGTGTGGAGAAAAGGGAACCCTCCTACACTGTGGGTGGGAATGTAAATTGGTACAGCCATTATGGAGAACAGTATGGAAGTTCCTTAAAAAATTAAAACTAGAACTACCATATGATCCAGGTATCCCACTCCCAGGCATATATCCAGAGAAAACCATAATTCGAAAAGATTAAGGTGTTAGCATTTTGCCTGTGCCTTGCACAAGGCCAAATAATAAAATGTAAAGGAGAAACTAGTCTTGCAGTTCCTTCTGTCACACCGTGCTGCTTTTTTCTTGGCTTTCACCATTAAGAAGGGACAGTGTAGCTTAAGGGATCAACAGATAACTTGAAAAGGTCATTGCAGACCAGACTGTCCTTTGTTCCCGCCCTTTCCTTTGTCGGTCACTGCTTGGCGTGACTGACCATGGTTAGGTTCTGGTCCACTCATGCTGAGGATTCCTTTATCAGCCACAGTTTAAATCGGGTGCACGAACCTGTCTGCTTCCCTAGTAACAACAGTCTGACTCTAGTGTGTTAATCTTCCAAGGACAGAGCTGCCTTCAGCTTTCTTGGGGCAAGATGCTTATTTGCCAGGACAACAGCAAGGGTGTTCCTTATGACTGGTATATTATTCCTATTGAAAAATAATCTTTTCTTACAAGTAAACTTTACACCAGGGTTTCTAGGCAGAGATCCAGCGCATTTTGCTCACGTCTTTGTCTCCAAACTTCAGAGAAGGAAGAGGGTGTGAACATCCCAGAGTGCCTTCTCTGTGCCAGGGATCCCCTGAACAGCATTTCAGGCCAGGGTGAAGCCTCTGGATTGGGATTCAGACACACTCCTGCTCTTTATCCTCAGGTCATGCCTGTCTCTGTTATGTGGGCCACCTGGTGCCTGCCACCAATCAGAGGAATAGGAGGTATACAAGAAGTAGGGGAGGGAGGGGTGGAAAGCAAAACAGGAAAGTACTCTGGCAGTTCAGTGTTAGAAGTGCTGTTATGAGGGAAATGTAGTCTTATAAAAGTGTGTACATGTGTATATACAGTAGACAGATTTTTAAAAAGCAAACTGGCATTCTATGTATGTAGTTTCCTACCACTTAATATTATATTAAGCAATGTCCTGTGTCATTAGATAAGGCTGTTTTATATCATATTATATAGTAATATCATGTCATCTCATATATCACATCACATAGCATCATATGAATGTGTCTTAATCTGGTTAATCATGGCTTGATTAGTGGATATTTGGGTTATGATTTTTATAATATAAAGAATGCCACAGGGAACATCCTTGTATTTTGTGAAATTTTGTCATCTCCAATCTTTTTTCCTTAAAACCCATTCCTAAAAATAGAATAACCGGCTTAAATGTGTGAAATAAAACTTTTCCAGGCCTCTGAGCCACACCACCGAGCTGGTTTCCAGAGCGTAGCTCCAGTTTTGTTTGCTCAGTGGTGAGACATTTCATGTTTGCTCCTGAAGTTTGTGGACAGCATCCAAGTGAACATGCCCCGTGCTGAGTTCTTTATGGCAAGTACTGTTTGGCAAGGGATCTCTGTTTATAGTCGATTAAGCAAATAGACAGCTGAGTTCCACGTAAGACATAACAATGTTAGCAGCCCTATAGACTCAGTACCTCTCCGTGCTTTCAGAATAGGAAATGTGTGTAAAGTGCAGGTCAGAATAACAGAAGAGAGACGTGTCACTCGAGTTTCCTTTGATCTCACTGTGTGTCAGGACCGAAAGGCAGAAAGGACCACCACTAACCTTCCAAGAAACAATAAGCTCTTGAGACTTGGTGGCAAAATTTTAAAAATGTGCTCTCTGACCCCTGCTGAAAGCCTTATGTTTTACATGTCTCCTAGAAATTAGCTTTGTTCATTTAGGCCTGACGTGCCAGATGTTTGGATTTTATAGAAATAGGAATTAGATCATTTCTCTTGTGTTTTAGGTATATCAATTCAATCAACAAAGACAAATCATTTTTTAAAAAGTAAATGAGGTACTTGTTTTCTCCGGAGCAGCTTTCCTGCTGTGGACATGATGATGGAGCAGGTATGAGCACACTTTTAGTTCTGATGACCTTGACTCTTGTGTTCTATAGACTTATCTAGGGCACCCATGACTGAGACCGTGTACAAAGGTAAGAAGCAATCTTAATGCTCTAGAAATTTCTTCATTCAGATTTGGATGAGACATAGCTCATTAAACTTTGGGGCATAATTGCTTTGATGGCTGACCATAATTTACGACAACATTCTCCTTTGGTCTACATTTTTATAAACCCCACCCTTCTGTTTAATATTATTAAAGTTTTATGGTGGCCCCATCCAATGAGGAAAAACAAATGGAAACACCTCATCATGGTTTCGTGTCCCTTTGGCCAGGTGGCGGTCCTGTTCTTGGAGCAGGTCCTTAGGGTTGGCGTGGAAGTGAGCATCCCTTCTGTGTTGGGAGGAAGCTGTCAGTTGAAGATGGCTGCCCCGGGGGCGGGCTTGGGGCTACATGACTCTGTGTGCTATGGTGCTTCTGCCTAGTGCTTGAAGTTTGGTAGCTGGTCTCCTGTCTCCTTTCCTTAAGTTACCCAGTAGAAGACCACTGCCCTCAGAGATCTGTACATTCCCCTGGAATTACCTCTCAATTAACTCTTCTGGTGCTTAATCATCATAAACCCTATTTAACATCTAGGCAGTGTAGGAAAGTGCCAGATGAAATTTCTTTTATTAGCAATAAGATAAGGTCCCCTGAAGCCTGTTAAATCAATTCTCATTAGACACTGATTCATAGGGCCAAGAGTTCACCAACTCTCTCCTGCTGTTACAATGCAGTTTAGGATTTAGATGGGCTTTGTAGAGACACTCAAACTTAATGGACTCTGAACCCTGGTCATTTCAGTATGTCTTAAATCTGTGAAGCTTTATAGCAATGGTGTGTGTTTTGTGGTATTCATGTGCTTTAGGGAAAAGAGAGAGGAACCAGTATAATTTGGGACAAAAACCAGGACTCATCTGACTCACACGCCCACTCCAAATAGCCCCACAAAACCAAACCAAAAAAAAATGGGACAGGAATTTGAAAGTACCAGGTAGCATGCTTTGGAACTACTGAGTTGGCCAAAAAGTTTGTCTGGTTAGTGAATACGTTGTTCAATAAAGTTCTTCGTAAAAATGAAAAATGTGTTTTATTTTTGCTTAAAACCGAACAAACTTTTTGGCCAATCCAAAATGAAAAATCATGCTTTAGTAGGCTCATATATTACTGGACGGGAGCATAAATTGTTATTTCCTTTATGGAGAGCAACATGGCTGTAACTCTCATAATTACAAATGCATATACCCTCTAACCTAGTGATTTCATTTCTAAGAATTATCCTAGAAGTATACTCCACACGTTTGAAATGACATATGTTTGGGGTTATAATTGTAACATTGCTTAAAATATACACCAATAAGTTATTGGGAAAATAAACCATGCTATATCCAGACAATGGAATGCTAGGTTGTTATAAAAAAGAATGAGGAAGCACTTTATACTGATGAACAAAGATCACCAAGAAACGTTAAGTGAAAAATAAGACTCAGGAAAATGGAATAATACAATTTTATTTAAAAGGGACAAAAATTTTTAAAAAAACAACAGAGAAACAGAGACAGAGAGAGAGAAATGGGATAAGAGGGGAAAGGGAGGGCGAGGGAGGGAGAGAGATTCTGTATACGTATGAAATACCTCTGGAAGGATACACAATTTCATTTAACTGAGAGGATGGAAACTGGGTAGCTAAAAAACAGAATTAAGAGTAAACCTTTCTATACTTTCTAAATTTGAACCATGTCACTGTAAAACCTAGTTGAGACATTTTAAAATGGAACCTGAAAAACATTCTTAAGTGTCATAATTGCTTGTATGATGTTGTTGAATGAATACTAAGGATTCATCCAAAGTATATTTCCTTTTCCCTAGACTTGAAAATAATGTGGTTGTACATATACTTGGACCAAGTATTGTTTATGAGTTTCTATTGTTTCTTCTAAGCAAGGCACTGAGAGAAATATTTATTTTTGTATTTACTGTCCATCACTGTGTAACCCTGAAACTTTAAACATGGTAGACTTCATTGATATTTTGCTGGAAATTAATTCTTCTGCTTTTATGGTGTTGATTAAATGTTGGTATTTCTATTAGCTTCATAAAGTCTTGACTAAAACATCTGGAAGAGTGTCTGAGGTGGTTTGGATGAGCCTCCTTCCTAGCCATAAGGAAGGAGAGCTCAGAGAAATTAAAGGATGTGCGTAAGGTCTGCAGCTAGCCAGGGACCACTGGTGATTTTCATGTTTTCTTTGGCTGCCTTAAGAATATGTATTTGGCCCCCCCAAATTACAATTATACCTGTACATTTAACCTCATTCCAAATGCCTGACAAAATAATAGGAGTTCCATCAACAAGCCAGAAACAGTCAGGGGAGTGCCTTCCAGTCTCAACCCAAAGGACTTCTCAGACATTCAAGAACTCAAAATTACTTAAAATTGTTCAGACAATCAAGGAATTCATCAAACCTCAGATTAAGGGAAAATGAAACATAAAATAAATGGTGAGTAATTAAACCTTTAAAATTTGAGTTAATGTTAAATAATTGTTCTTATTGTACAACTTAATGTGACATTAAAAATAATTCTTAAGTGAGAAAAAAGTATATAAGCATAAGGAATCTAAAAAAAAAAAAAAGTTCTGAAGAACCTAGGGGCAGCTCAGGAATAAAGACGCAGACGTAGAGAATGGACTTGAGGACATGGGGAGGGGGAAGGGTAAGCTGGGACGAAGTGAGAGAATGGCATGGACATATATACACTACCAAATGTAAAATAGATAGCTAGTGGAAAGCAGCCGCATAGCATAGGGAGATCAGCTCCGTGCTTTGTGACCACATAGAGGGGTGGGATATGGAGGGTGGGAGGGAGACGCAAGAGGGAGGGGATATGGGGATATATGTATACGTATAGCTGATTCACTTTGTTGTAAAGCAGAAACTAACACACCGTTGTAAAGCAATTATACTCCAATAAAGATGTTAAAAAAAAAAAAAGAATTAAAGACTACAATTCTTTTACTTGGTGGGGGACAAAAAGAAGAGAGAAAGTCACACGGACATACCTTTAGATACTGTTTTATTCTTCATGGTGATAGGGAAAGGAGTATTAAATGGTTTAAAATATGCAGGTAATTGCTTAATGGTTTTAAGAGACTACATATTACTTCTGGATGATCAAAGAAGGAGAAAAAAGATCAAAGGAAGCTTTGGTCCCTAGAGAAAAAGATGTTGGAGTGGAGGGGTAGGAGGGGCAGTGGAGCAGCAAGGAAGCACAAGATAAAATGACACAAGAAGATCAAATTTATTATCCCAGTCGATGTGAATTTGTTAAACTCGTTTATTAAAACATAAAGACCCTCAAATTTAATAAAAAATCAAAGTTAAGTGCAATTACTTTGAGGATACAGCTGACCAGCACCTTGATTTCAGCCTTATGAGACCATTAGCAGAGGCCCCAGCTAAAACACCCAGACTCCGGACCCACAGAAACTGAGATAATAAATTTAGTAACAAAGCAGTGTTGTTACTGAGTTTAAAGAATGGGTTAGAGGCAATATTTGAAGAGATGAAAAGCTCCAATCAAGATTTTCATGAAGCCCAGCATTCCCAAGCAGGATAACAAAAATAAATCTGCATCTAGATTCATCTTAGTGAAGCTGTAGAACAACAAAGACACACAGAAGATCTCAAAAGTAGCCAGAGATAAAAGGTATACTTCAAAAGAGTAACAACCAGACTGACTCTTGATTGTCATCAGCAGTAGAATGATACCTTACATGTTCTGAGAGCTATTTCAGAATGAAATTGGCAGGCTTTGGTTGTGGATTGAACATGAGGTCATGGAGGAAGCTTTTCAAGAGTATCTTATCAAGTTCCTAGAATGCACAGAATACCTTCACTGAGAAGAGGAATAAAGAAAGCCAGGTTTGAGGGAGATGTTCATGAATTTGCTTTTGGACAAGATAAGTTTGAGATGCTTTGAGACATCCAAAAGAAGATGCGGTTCCTTTCCATCCATCATCTAGCTCACAATTTCTATCTTGTCTAAGAACATATGACAAAGAACTTTGTCAAATGTCTTGCTGAAATCAACTTACACTATACCTATGGTGATCCCTTGTTCTATCAGCAATGAGGTGAGTTTGGAATGAATTGAATTTGAGTTGTAGCTCAGCCACTTACTATATGACCTTGGACATAACATACTCAATGTTTAGGAAACTCAGTTTCTGCATCTGGATCATGGCAACTGAGTTGGACTAAAAGGAATCTTTTAATGTAAGGACTAAAAGAGACACTATATCTGGAGAAAAAAAAGCCTTACCTATATAAAATACCACACATTTTAGTTAGTGATTCCTAACTCCTCAGAATCAGCCTTTTTTCCAAATGCTCATTAGCCACCTGTTTTCATTAGCTATTTTTCTAGAATTTTATCAGGCATTGATTTCAAACTTTAGAAACAGAATCCACCTTTTTCTATTATTTGAAAAGTGGAGTCACATTAATCTGATTCAGAGCTTTTGGTGCCTATCCTCAGAGACTATTGACAGTGGTTGGTAATCATATTTGCAAGTTTTTTCTGGGCCCTGGGATGTGATTTGGCTCAGGTGGGCAACTTGAAGTCAGTGTAAGTAAGGCACCTGTGTGTGTGTGTGTGTGTTTTTCTCATTTTAACTAATTTTATCTCTTGTCTTGGGTTCCAGTTTCTTATTTTAACTGTAAAACAGTATCTTCAGTGGAGAAGATGGAAGAAGAAAAGATGTTGAAGAGTTCTGAATTTCCCACTAGCATCTGTTAAATAGCATTATACCATCTGCCCCAAGCAATATCACATTTTGTCTCTTATTTCTATTGCCCTGGAACATAATTTTAGACACCATTTCTTTTGAATGTCTTAGCTCATTCAAGAGCTTTTCTGTAAATATTCTTATAAATCTCAGACATTAAAAAAATTTTTTTAGTATATATTTTTCAAAAATATGGGTTCTTCCATCTTTAGCTTGTGCTTTTAAAAATATGACCTCATTAGAGCACAACACTTTGCACATGGCTGATATGCCGTGTTTGTTTGTGTGAATGAGTGGATGAATGAATGAACCAGAGAATTTGTCATATAGCCGCATTGGTTATTAAGGTTTCTTCCCCTTTCTTCTTTTTTTTTTTTAAATTTATTTATTTTATTGATTGATTGATTGCTATGTTGGGTCTTCGTTTCTGTGCTAGGGCTTTCTCTAGTTGCGGCAAGCAGGGGCCACTCTTCATCGCGGTACGTGGGCCTCTCAGTATCGCGGCCTCTCTTGTTGCGGAGCACAGGCTCCAGATGCGCAGGCTCAGTAGTTGTGGCTCACGGGCCCAGTCGCTCCGCGGCATGTGGGATCTTCCCAGACCAGGGCTCGAACCCGTGTCCCCTGCATTAGCAGGCAGATTCTCAACCACTGCACCACCAGGGAAGCCCCCCTTTCTTCTTTATCAAGGTTATTCACAATTATCAGTTTTCATTTCTATATTCTGTTCCTTTTTGAGTTGTATTCCATCATGGGCCTCACCTTTTGATAATACACATTTTTTCATATGTTTTAGAAAAATGCACTTTCCTGAGGTCCTTTTATGCATTTGATTATGTCCAGATTTTCATTTCTTCACTGTTATGAATTCCAAGATGACATGATCATTTTCTTTCAAGGTTTCTGTCACTTCAGTATCACAATGACTTTAAAATTTTTGGCATCTGGTTTCAGCTGGGTCGGCTGGGATGCCTGGGTCTCTCTTTCCATTTGGTCTTTCATCCTGAGCTTCTTTGCAATGTGGTAGTCTCAGGATTTTAAGAAAAGCATGAGTAGAAGCTGCAAGAGCTCTTGAGGTAAAGGATCAGGGTTAGACTAATAGACCACAACTCTTTTTAGAATTTAATTTAATTTTTTAACATTTAAAAAAATTTTTATTTTTGACTGCATTGGGTCTTCATTGCTGTGCACAGGCTTTCTCTAGTTGTGTTGAGCAGGGGCTACTCCTCCTTGCGGTGCGTGGGTTTCTCATTGCGGTGGCTTCCCTTGTTGCGGAGCACAGGCTCTAGGCTCGTGGGCTTCAGTAGTTGCAGCATGCGGGCTCAGTAGTTGTGGCTCACGGGCTTAGTTGCTCCGTGGCACGTGGGATCTTCCTGGACCAGGGCTTGAACCCATGTCCCCTGCATCAGCAGGCGGATTCTTAACCACTGCGCCACCAGGGAAGTCCCTAATCTAATTTTTTAATTGAAATATAGTTGATTTACAATGTTGTGTTAGTTTCTAGTACAGCAAATGGATTCAGTTATATACATATGTGTGTGTCTATACATTCTTTTCCATTATGGTATATTACAGGATACTGAATATAGTTCCCTGTGCTCTGTATCTGTTAATCCCAAACTGCTAATTTATCCCTCCCCCACCCCCTTTCCCCTTTGGTGACCATAAATTTGTTTTCAAAATCTGTGAGTCTGTTTCTGTTTTGTAAATAAGTTCATTTGTATCTTTTTTTAGACTTCACATATAAGTGATATCATATGATATTTGTCTTTCTCTGTCTGATTCACTTCAGTTAGTATCATAATCTCTAGGTCCATCCATGTTGCTGCAAAAAGTGTTATTTCATTCTTTTTTATGGCTGAGTAGTATTCCATTATATATATACACCACATTTTCTTTATCCATTCATCTGTCAATGGACGCTTCCATGTCTTGGCCATTGTGAATAGTGCTGCATTGAACAGTTGGGTGTGTGTGCCTTTTCTCCAGATATATGCCCAGGAGTGGGATTGCTAGATCACATGGTAACTCTAATAGACCCAACTCTTGATGAAAGTAGATGCAGAAAAGTAGTGGCCATATTTAATTTACCGCATATGCTATTTGTCACCCATTTTCACTTATTTTCTCAATAGTTGTTGATTGTATTGGGCTACATGATACATAAATCTAAAATGAGTAAAAGCAGGGGAATCATCAAAATCTTGCCATTCTATTACCATTTCCAATTATAGTTTTTTGTTTTCAGGTTTAGTGCTCTTAGCAGAAACCCTCCTTCTGTAAATGCTTTGGCTTAGAGAGACTGGTTATTAGTGATCAACTTAATGTATTTTGGAAATACTGACTGAGGAACAGTGTTCATATGGGTCTCTTCAGGTGACAGAAGAACAAGGTAGTTTTGTCACAGGTAGCCCCATTTAATCTGCCAGTGGTTTAGATTTAGATTAAAGCTGTTTTGTTTACTAATTTAAAAAATTTGATATGATTTCAGTGTATTCATATAAAACTTCAGCCCCCTGATCTTAGCCCCATGGATGATCTAGAACAGTGATCCTGAGTCCTGGTGAAACATTAGAATCACCTAGAGAGCTCTTCAAAAACCACACTGTCCCAAGATGGTCATGTAATTGGTTGGGTGAAGGGGAGGGAGGTTGGTGGACGGTCAGTCTGTTTACAGTGTTCTTCTCCTGCCCCCATTGTTTCCTGCACCCCCATCTTCCTCCTAAAAGGCCATCACATCAAAAGTGGGAATCAATTCTCATTGAGCACTTATTCCTGAGACCCTCTCGTAAAAAGCATGAGCTCAGTTAATAAAGCAATTATTTAATTTTACTTAGGGAGGCAAAGTTTAGTAATAGCATGCAGTAAACTGTTTTGGCTTACAATTATAAGACTGCTCTTTTTCCTCTAGTTCTCTAATCATAGCATCTGTAGATCATTAACAGGTTGACTTGCTTCCCTTTCCTCATCCACCAAACAGAATTTTAAGAAATCCTTACAGCTTTGCAGAGGAACAATATTATATAAAGACAGCATTGTACCTACAGTTAAACTAGTATGACAAGCTTACGTCCCAGTGTATGTATTGGCGCCACATACACTTGTGTATTTCTTCTGGAAAAATTACAACTTTAAAAAATTAGGTATCTGGGGCGCCATGTGGTGGTTTAGCCAGAACAGGTTGCTAACGAGGGAATCAAGACAGAGGCGGACGTTGCCTTAAATATGAGCTTACATAAGCCATATTAGTCAGTGCTGGTTTCAAACAATTGCATTTCTTAGGAAGCAAGTGGTGCATTGGATCTTCCTTCTGAAAAGTGATGCCTTTCCACTTGCGAGGGGTAGGCTGTGCAGTCAGGAATCTCCTGGTGAGGAGAAGTGTCACTTTGATTGTTGCTGTGCTTTTAATGTCGTGCTAAGTAGAACGGCACTTTGCAATCTCTCATCCACAGCAGTTTCCTCTTCTCATTCAAATCCAAGCATACAAGTGTTTCCCTAACTACTGTTTGAGTCCAAAATGTTTATTTGGCAGCCCTGTGCAAGTTGAATTCTGGAAGGAAACCTAGCTTTAAAAAACATCTTAGAACATTGTGTTCAGGGTTGAAATCAAGGACCATTTCCCACACGTGTTGTTTTCCAGGCAGTTTTCCTTGAGTATTTTGGGGGTTTTTTTGTTTGTTTTTTTTTTGCTGAAGAGCCTAGAATGGTTCTTGTAGGTGGAGGGGATATGGTAGCAGGAGACCCAGAAAGCAGAGGGACCCACACACATTTCCCTGACAATAATTACTTTGTTCATTTACACCTCAGTCTCACTTCAGAAAGGATTTGAAGTGGCTTACTGATGTCCCCACAATTCCTCCAGAAGAGATGGCAAAGAGAAATAACTGTGGAGAGACAAGAGGAGATCAATTGACATTACTCTAGAGTGAGTCACTGGAGATTCTTACCTCTCCAGCCCATTTTTCTCTGGGCTTCCGGGAGTCCAGGAAGGAAAGGAAAGTGTTGAGTCTGGATGGTTGAGTTCAAGGGTTAGGCACTGGCACTGGAGGACAAGACCAGCCACAATGCCCTCATTTCCTGGCCTCACTCTCTGGAAGATTCCAGAGTCGGGTTTTGAACAAATCCTTCCATTTCAAGAAGAGGTGTGTAATGTCAGAGGGCTACAAAGCTGCATCTTTCAGTCCTATTCCATCATGCCTAGTTTTGGAATTAGCTCCCTCAGCGAGGCACATTTTCCTATTCTGCTGAGAGGTATCTAATTCTCCTTATAGCAGTCAGCCATGTGTCTTGCAGTAGGAACATTAGGTCAGCAAGTGGGGCATTAAAAGGAATTAAAGGTGAACATTTCAGGTAGGCCCAAGGCATAAGGGTATCTGGATGGAGCATCAGGGTTTAAATCATCACTATGTGATTCTGTTTCATGAACAGAGAATAAATAGACTTTCTTGGAAGATTTCATGCAGCTAGTTATGAGCAGGGTAATATAGCATGCACATGGTGTCTAAGCTCCTTATTCAACGGGGTTCAAACTTCAGATCCACCATTTTTTAGCTATACGGCCTTAAACAAGTAACTTCATTTCTCAGAGCCTCAGTTTACCTATCTGTAAGGTGGCTATAATAATGCCAATCTCAGGGTTGTGACGAGGGTCAAGTAGGATTATGCACATAAAAACATTAGGCATCACTGACATGTGGTAATCCGTGGTAAATGCCAGTGGTTACTGTGTCTAAACTACTGAACCTGTGGTAGTCGTCACATTGTAACTGCATTTTCATTGTTTAAGGAACTAACTATTAAAAGGAATAAAATTGCCTGTCAATCTGCTGGAAAACAATTTGGAGATGGGAAGAACCCAGAAACACTAATGGCTATGTGTTCTCTGAGTGAGAGCTTTTTCACTTGTTCAGTGAAGGGACGGGAATGAAGCACCTGTAAAGTCCATTCTAATGTGAAAATTCTCTGTGGGTGAAGGGGTGCTATTTGCTTGTCCAGAGATACACATCTTCTCTAAGAAGGGCCTCAACTGCACTCCAAAAGGAGGGGGGTCAAGGGCTCTGGTGCAGGAGACATTGTCCCACAGCACTTCCCAACCCAGGACGTCTCAGTCCTGGAAGGAGGGGCCAAAAGCATCCCTAAGTCTCGGATCAGGCCTCACGTTTTAAAGCACTTATGTTGTTGACTGCGGCCGTGACTTAGACTCACTGTGTAGGAAGATGGAAGAGTGTCTGCCAGCCCATTTCTGGCCAAGATGCTTCGTATAGAAGCCAAAATCACTTGCCTTGGAAACAACTTCTGTGTTAGAGTGGGAGAATTATGGAGGATTGATTTTTTTCAATTTAGTTTCATATTTAAAGTTTTCATACTTCAGTCTTCTGAGAGGACATATGCATAAGATGAAGCAAAGGTAAATTAATACAGTTACGTGCAAATACTTGGACAAACCCTTACAGAAAGATGCCTCATAACATCTCGATGCCATACAAATGTAAACAGTAAAAGCACATACTTTGTGTCAGAAAAGGCCTGGATTTGAATTCAGCTTCAGCACGTTCTGAGTGCCCAGTGCCTGGGCATGTCACTTCTCAGAACTTCCGTCTCCTTATCTGTCAAAGGGGCGGTATTTGCCTGATTCACCAGTTGTGCAGACTAAATGAGACGATGTGTGTGAACTGCCTGGCAAAGTCAGTTTTCATCCCTTCTCTCCAGCCGGGGGTAGTGGGGCGTTTGACGATGTGAGGAGTGAGCTTTGGACAGTTCATCAAGACTACTGTTAGGAGTATGAGAGTGTGGAAACTGTGGGGAGAATTTTCACTTCGTTTTCAGTTAAGTGTGTCTGGTCTCTTTCTAACCATCCATCCATCACCTTACTTATTCATATATGTGTGCATTCATTCATTCACTTACTCATCCAGCCCTTTTTTTAATCACGTATCTTGCAGTGTGCAAGATGCTGTTGATGCAGAGATGGTTTTGTTTGGAATTTGTAAATCTATTACATGAATACAGAGATGGCACCTTGTTTCCCTTAAGCACTATCTTGTGTGTTGGTGTTTAGATATAAAAACATGACAACATTAAAAACATAAGGCTTAGTTGTGAACTTAGAAGAAGTTTGGTGTTCTACAGATGTCCGGAACTGAATATTTATATATGTGTGTGTGTGTGTGTGTGTGTGTGTGTGTGTGTATGAACATGTGTATATATTTCTGTTAATCACTCATCTATATTAAAAGTAAAAGCAGTATTTTCCCATGTGATCTCATTTGTGCATTGTTGATTGCTGATTTTACCAATAAATCTTCATATTTTATACTGGAAACCTACATCTTCATATTCATATTATGTACTGGAAATCTACATCTTCAAAGATCAGTTATTTTAGGTTTATGTTTAAGATTGAGACTAAGTCCAGAAGGATTATATGTCTAGGCAATTACATGCTGTTCTTAATTTTAAAACGCAGTATTAAAATAGTTTATGGGCAGTATGTGGTGCTGAGAGACTGTTGTTGTTTTAGATTTCTTCTTTAGCTGTGCGTTTAAATTCCTTTCTCGTGCCAGTGCCTGACATTTCACCCGAGTGTGCCACCTGGCGTGTTCAAAATGGCAAAATATTTATTTTCATTCTCCTATAGCTTGCTTCTCCCTGATGAATTTTCAGCTCTTAACTACCATTACAAACAACTTGGGTTCTACTCTGTTTGTTTCACTTTAGAAAAAAACTTTTTAAAAACTATTTCCAGGGACTTCTCTGGTGGCACAGTGGTTAAGAATCCGCCTGCCAATGCAGGGGACATGGGTTCGAGCCCTGGTCCGGGAAGATCCCACATGCCACGGAGCAACTAAGCCCGTGTGCTACAACTACTGAGCCTGCGCTCTAAAGCCCATGAGCCACAACTACTGAAGCCCACACACCACAACTATGAAGCCTGCCCGCCTAGAGCCCGTGCTCCGCAACAAGAGAAGCCACCGCAATGAGAAGCCCGCGCACCGCAACGAAGAGTAGCCCCCGCTCGCCACAACTAGAGAAAGCCCGCACGCAGCAACAAAGACCCAACACAGCCAAAAATAAATAAATAAAATAAATAAATTTATTTAAAAAAAAAAACTATTTCCAGTGTATTTTGAGCAGTATGAAGAGTTTTTCAGTGGTATACATGATAATATAGCAGCTAAAAAAATGCATGAATTCCAAATGAAAAGACAATGATATTATGCAGTGAACAATTTAATGAAGACATCGCAGCATGGGGGTCCTCACAACTTTGTTATTCTGGCCTGAAAGTGAGAAGAAACAACTTCTCTGTTCTCTGAGTCTTTTCTGTTGTTGTTAACAACTATTAAGTTGTTGTGGATGATACTTAATATCTGTTCAAGGTCTTTGGTGCCCCTCTTTAAAACTGGATGCAGGTTGATTTTTGCTCATGGTGAAGTCTTGTTTAGATGTTAAACTAGTGACAAGATCACTCTGAGGCCTGACTGTGGTGCTGCTTATGAAACCCTTGCTTCAGGGTAAGGCTGCAGGTAAAACATCATCCAGAAGAGCTTTTGCCCTTTCAAGAAATTGTCATGAAACTGGTCCAAGAAGAACTTGGAATTATGCACTGCTTTGGAACACACTTTAGACTGCTGTAGAATTTCATCATAGTTTTTATGGGAGATGACAATGTTTGAAGAAGCGTAAAACTATTCTTATAGTTTTCATTTACTCTGTATCCATCTGATCATTATAACTGCTTGGAGAATCATGTCAAGAATGAATATTTTTGAGTCATTTTGATACAGACATTTTTTATTTTTGAGAAAAAAAGAAGACAGGTGTACTTGCTAGATGTGGTAATAAAAAGTCAGTTTGAAAACTCACAATGTTTTAATACCGTATCCTTGAAGACACTCTAGGCTTTAGATAATTTATAATAAAATTCATACTTGCAACTACTTTGAGATGCAGGGTAACAATTTGATAAAGTATTTTATGTACAAGTACGAATTTAGCAGAAATTATTCTTTATAATTTTTCCTTCATGTCTTCCCATAAGTCCTCCAAGTGGACATGTTACATATTAAATTTTGTTTTATTGAATTGATTAGTATTATGACCCAATTGGATTTAACCTTATTTGTATACATATTTTGGATCCCAGAAGCCTCTAAGTGAACTTATTTTGGATGAATTCTTATACATTCCTTAAGACCTTTTTATGGATGCCACATAACTCTGAATCACATTAAAGAAACAAAAGCATTTTACAGAACTAAATGTGATTTCTCTTAATTTAAACTTTGCATTTTTCCCATTTGGAGCTACTTAATGATTTGCTATTTTGTCCCCTCATCCACCTTCCCCAAATCAGTACAGCTTTATGTTTACTTAATTATAGCAATTAAGGATAGTTTTAGGGGGACTTCCCTGGCAGTCCAGTGGTTGAGACTTCGCCTTCAAATGCAGGGGGTGCGGGTTCAATCCCTGGTTGAGGAGCTAAGATCCCATATGCCTCGCGGCCAAAGAACCAAAACATAACACAGAAGTAATATTGTAACAAATTCAATAAAGACTTTAAAAATGGTCCACATCAAAAAAAAAAATCTTAAAAAAAAAAGAATAGTTTTAGGATCGCAACTCTTTGCTCTTCCTAGTAGATATTTATATCAGTCAGGGTCAATTGGAGAAACAGAACCAATAGGGGATATATACTGAGATTTATTGCAAAGACCTAGAACGTGATTATGAGAGCTGGATAGGCAAGTCCAAACTCCATATGGCAGATCATCATGAAGGGCAGGCTAGAGCTCTCATGCCTAAGCTGAAGCTGCTGTCCACAGGCAGAATTTCTCCTTTCTCAGGGAAGCCTCAGTTCTGCTGGTAAGGCCTTTCAATGGATTCAATCAAGCCCACCCGGATCATCTAAAATAATCTCCCTTACTTAAAGTCAACTGATTACTGGATTTAGTCACATCTACAAAATACCTCCACAGTGACACCTGTGAAGTTTGAATAACTGGAGACTATAGCCTCGCCAAGGTGACACATAACATGGACCATCACAATATTTAAATACAGAACATTTCAAATTCAAGAAAACTAATATAGATTTATGTGCTGTTGTATTTGTTTGCTATCAGTTGAATCCAGTTGTTCCTTTAGTGTTGCAATGAAATGCACATCGTGAAAGTAAATATTCAAGTCCCTCCTGTGCCGGCTGAAGGAAGGGCATTAGAGGGGTGATGTAGGTGGTCGTCACGGAGATTCTCTGCCCTACAGCCAAGGCAGGCAGGCAGTTGGGTAATTACAGGATTTCAAGGTAAGTTCACCCCAGTATATTCTATCTTCTCTCTAGCTCCTCAGAACTAGCCTTTCTTGAAGGGCTCTGTCTAATAAGAGAGCTTTCCTTTGCTGTTCAGTGTGTCTGCTGCTGAATGATTATCTAAAACAGCCTGGCTTAAACCCAGAAGCTTTGGAAACCAGGGGAGGGCACCCTGAGTTTGAGCAAGAATACCTATGAAGTTGCCAGAAAAGGGGGGTTACAGATACTGGGCTTTTGAAAACATTGAATGACTACTGCATTTGTTTGCTTCTGCTCTACCTCTAAGAAAAAAAGCTTCTTGAAGGCACTGACTGTACCTCCTCAGAGCGTGTGTATAGCATAGGTATCAATCTGGGTCCCAGCAGGAAGCAGTGTGCTCAAATTAGGATAATTTGAGGAAGGGTTAACAAAAGGGCCTATTTATAAAGGAGTGGGCTCTAGGGAAACCCCAAATGACATTGTATAGTACACGATCACCATTGTGGTCCCCAGTCTGGGATTAGGGGAGGAGAGGTACTGGAAGTCTGAAGACAAAGCCTGGGATGGAGGGGTGCCCTCTGGTTAAGCGATGAAACCAGTCCTCTGGAGAAGGAGCTGGGGGACAGGAATACCCTGACCCTGAAAATATACCTCACTCTCCCTCTGGTCACCTGCCCGGGTTCCCCATTGACTGAACCCACCAAAAGTCAGAGAGCCATGGTGTCTGCTAATGTGATCCCTCCAACTTAGTCACCTGGTGGGCACAGTGGAGGGTGGATCTGGAGGGGCAATCCCTCTATTAATGTTGTAAATGGCTCCAAGTATGTGAACTTGAGCAAGTGGTGTAATTTCTCTCTCAGTTTTCTCATTTTAAAATAGGTTAATCATAGTTATGTGGCTAAGTTAGTTTAGGGGCAGATAGTACATATAAACTTCCTTTAACATTAGGTGGCATTTAATATAACAGCTGCTATTGTTTATTATTATAATCGACACCATTATTATAATTGTTATCTCAATTAACTCATAACATAGACACGAGGTTCACATGTCAGTAGGGAAAGAGGTAAGATATTCAAGAAGCATTTTAAACTGTTTTAGAATAACTATAATATCTTACATAGAATATGTATTTATATATACTATATACTTTAACCTAAACTCTGAAAATAAGACAAAACTCCCATCTCCTCTAGGTGCTTCTTATGACCATACATTTTCACTTTTCCCTACCTATCTGCCGGGAATAAAAAAGAACATTAGTAAACCACCCTAATTTGAGTTCCATTCCCCTCCTACCTACCTCATGGTGGAGAATTTAAATGGCCCAAAAATTTGGAATCAGTGGGAAAAAACTGAGACTAATGCACATTGTCTGACTTCGCTGTTGCTACCTTTTGATGTGATTTCATAAAAAAAGTGAGTATTAGGCAGGTAATAATAGCATTGGGATATAATAAATGTGCCCCACATACGTAATTTCTCTTCTCTATGGTATTTAGGATTATAAAAAAGGATTTATAGATATAATAGTACAGATAATAGTGCATGTATAGATAGTATAGGTTACTATGCTTTGTATATAAGTATGATTTAGATCATAAGTCAAATAGAAATCCACATGGAAACATCTTAAAAATTCATCTCATCCATTGTCTTTACAATAAAGAAATATGCACCATCAAGGTTCCGGGGATACCAGCAATAGCATGCTGATTTTTAAAGAAATTCTTACTCATTCCTATGGCAAGCATTCTGTGCTGTCTGCACGGATGAGGTTCCTGGCTGTGAATAAAACTAGGTTGGAGGTTCAGCGACAGTTTATCATATTACACCTATGAATAATTCATGAGTCATCTGTTGACCATAAAGCCAGTTAAGGAATTCTAATAAACGCATGATTTCTACTTCCTGGGGTAAAGCAGCATTGGCATTTACAACCTTCCTGAACAATAAAATGCCAGTAAAAATATAACTGACGGTTACGGGTCTTTGCTATTCCTAAGCATTAATCACCTCAAAGCACAATATCAGCGATCTGCATTTCTGGGACTGTTACCTACAAAATGCCAGCAACATGTTAAACTTCAGTTACTTCTTATAATATCTTATATTCACATGAGCAAGACAATGACTCACAAGACAATTTGGAATAAATATGGATATTCACACTGGAATTTTCTCTTTCAGTGGCAATAATTATTAACAACACTAATTTCTGAGGTAGTAATTTTTGGCAGTTCTTATTCAGAATGTACTGAAGATGTGATTATTATTAGTACCGCTGTCTTTCCCAGCATGTAATTATTCCCATATTAACTTCTTTTTTGGGGGGTGAAAATAGCACCATATCAGCAGAGGGATACGATTTTCAAGTATCACCAATATAAAATGATTTTAACATGGAGTTAAACTTTAACTGTGATGATTCTGAATTACTTTAAAAAATCATGAATATTGCCTTTTATGACATCCTGATCATGCTGGAAAAAATAAGGAAATAAATATATTTTTTAAAGTATCAAACCTGAGACAGATTTTTGTTATTTTGATATTTTAGTTTTGAACATTCTCTCTCATTTTTGGACATAGGCATGTGCTCTGATTATCTTTTCACAGATGAAAATGAAGCTCACATGGATGGATTGGGAAATAGAGATGTGTGTTGTGCAAACCTCAGGGCTTGCTACTAACCTTCCAGTCACTTCTCTATCCTCCCCTCAGTTTTTTCTTCTGAAATGGCAGAATGGACCCTTCCTTTCATAGCAGCAGTAGAGCTTGATTCCATTGGTGAGACATCTCCTTTGGACCAGAAAAAAAAATTCACACCTTGCAAATCTTGATTTTATCTCTCCTTTCAACTAACTTGAGTAATGTGACTCTGTTTATTGGACTGTCTTGATATTTTGAAAGTAAAGATAATCAAATACATATGTAGCAAGACTTTGATTTTGTAAATAAATAGAGAATGTGTATATATATATACATATATATATATGTGAGTTTGTATCGATTTTAAAAGTTCTGGAGGGAATATTGCTAAATATTGAAAATGATTCTCTCTAGGTTCGATTTGCCTGGATAAGGGTACTGATATAAAAGGCACTGAACAGGTAGCATCTCAGTTTGAGACATTAAGGTTAAAAGTGGGTGATGTGCACTGTGGCTTTGGGGGCATCTGCACCGTGGGGTTTGGCTGAAGTCTCGCACAGCAGGCTGTTTTATCTGCCTGTCATCGGGTGGTCTTGGGGCTTTGCAAGTGAGCTACAACCCCTCCCTGATTAAATGCATCTTGTCTCTCTTATGTTGTGAAAATAACCATGGACTCTGTGTTCTGCCTAGGATTTATGAATCCTCAATGCCATATGTTTGTGTTGACGTAAACAGTCTTCCCAGAAATTTGGCACAAGCCTGGCCATGTGCTGACTGGGAACAGGGCTTCTTAGACATCACCAAGAAATCAATTCCAGCTCCAGCCTGATCACATCATCCCATTTGAGTTTAGTGCTGTAATCTTCAAGTGGGTAGCTCTGTAATCTTGTAAAAGGCATTTATTTGGAAGAAAAATGCTTTATAACTTATCTTTGTGTTTTATTGAACTCTGTATTGATTTTTTCAAATGTTACCAGAATCCTCACATAAGTCACCTAGATCACCAGACTCTTTTATGTTCTAAGTTGTAGCATTTTCCCACTTTCAACATGATGCTTGATGTAGGAGTTGCTTATTACCCCATTTTTGAAAAAAGGTGTAAAATAGGAGGAAATTACACAGGGGGAGGAGGAGGCCCTTTATAGAAATGGCCCATGGGTTCACTGGAGACATTAGTGTTGACTGCTGAATGTAAACAAACTCAATAGCTATATAATACTTAAGCCCTAAATTTTTTCATATACCATTTGTGGAGAACTCAACCCAGATTTTTTAATGAGTTTGTCCCTCTTGGGATTTGCACTGTTTAGTAATTAATACTAAGCAACTAACTTGCCCAAAATGGTCAGATGAACAACCTTTTTTCACACATTCTGCTGGAGGATGCAGGCAACATTTGATTTCGTGGCATTTAATAGGTAATTTTTAAATGGCAAGTAAATTGGCAATTGATTATATTTTCCAATGAACACAGCCACCACTAAAATACTTCATCACCTCTAGTTAGCATCAACGTGATATTTTCATAATGAAAATTAACGTCAGTGGTGAAAAGATTTTTACAAGATCTGTGTAAAGACTTTGGTGAATGCAGATCACTGTGGTTGGTGCTGAGGAAACAAAAGTGAACACAGTCCAGTGACAGCAGAAATTAGGCAAAGAATCACAGAAAGAAGTGCAAAATTACAACTGTGGCACAGGTTATGGAGGAGAAGGGTCATCATGCTGCTTAAGACCGGTTCTCTAGAAGCAGGGCCTGAGGCAGAGGTTTAGACGCCCATGATTTGTTGGGGAGGGTGCTCTTGGGAGAAGTGGGTGTCCAAATCAGGCTGAAGCAGGGAAGGGTGAGGTCTCAGCTGGACTGAGTGTCAACCTGATCCCACGGGGGCTCTGGAGCATGAGTTGCAAGAGAGTTTCCCCACCTTAAGGCAAGAGGCTGGTGTCTTGCAGTCTCCTTGATCCCACGCTAGTCAGACATTAACCAGGGTCTGACCTGGGTTGGATGGGTACGGCCCCTGGACAAGGGGATTCTGTAAGGCCAAGGGAAAATATTCCAGAGAAGAAGGGCAGCAACTAAGAGAACGAGTACATTGAGTAATGGGGGGCCACTACAGATGCTGAGAGAACATATGATACAATGTTCTTCTTTGTTCAGAACTCTTTGGTGGCCTCCCATCTCACTAGGAAAATCTCTCACAAGGACTGTCAAGTTCCATGGGACCTGGTGCCCACTCTGACCTCATCTCCTGGATGTCTTTGGGTCAATACCCATTGTTCAATGTGATACTCATTGTTACTCTAGTTAACCTGGCTCTGGCTGGATTTTTAGTTATCTTTTCTATAGAAAATGCAATGTATATTTTGGGCATTACTTTGCATTTCATCACTGTGTGTCGAGGCCCTCAGTTTGGTGGTCATACATTTTTATTCCAAAGACCTGTAAGTGCTCTAGAATTTTGCTTTAAGTTAAAACTTGACATAATGGTACAGCTTTCCTGGCTCCAGAGAAATCTTTTCTCCTTCACCAAACATGATCAGAATTACTGTCTCCATTTGAAATTGGCCCAGGGTTGAAGATAGAAAAATAGAAAAATCTTTGAGGTCAAATTTTTGTGTGTGTGTGTGGGATCTTAGTTCCCCGACCAGGGATTGAACTCAGGCCCTCAGCAGTTAAAGCGCCAAGTCCTAACCACTGGACCGCCAGGGAGTTCCCTCAAGATTTGTTTTTAATTTTACACAAAAAGATGGCGGGATACTTCGGGCTTCCTTACCTGGGCTGTATCCTTATCTGACATTTGCCTTTCTTTCCACGGTTAGGTTTGTCTCTTAGATATCTGCTCTTTTCACAACTTTTTTCAGTATTCATACTTTATTATTTGGTATCTATTAATTTTTTCCTCCTTGCCTTCTTCACCTTTCTGAGTTCTGTTTTCAGTTTCCATAATCAAGGGAGGTTATGGGAATCTGGTTCTTTGTCAAAATAAGATGCTGCCTCCTCACTGTTTCTGTTGTTGGGGTCTGGGTGCAGAGATGCCCTCTCTTGATGACACTGTGATCTTTCCTTTGAGATGTTTTGAATTGTTTTCAGTAACAGCCTGGAGGCTAGGTCGGAAACACTGCCAAGCTCCTGAGGAGGCAATTTTATCTGAAAAAATTTCTCCAATCACAGGAATGCATGTTGTTTATAAGACATACATCTAAGGACTAATTTAACGCTGGATGTTAGAACACATCAGCAGATGGATGTATTCCACTGTGGGACCCAGTATGAGGGTCTGCTGTGTGCCAGCCAGGGGCCTGGGTGGGGAGACTTTGGCACATAGGCGGAGCTTGGGAAATATATGTAAGATGAATAAAGGTGAACTGGCTACGTTGGAGAAGACAAGGATAAACAAACACATGATTATAATTACTGTAGTATGCCTCAGTTAACTCATCTATAAACTAGGAACCAGACCTATCTTCTCAGAGTATTAAATGAAAGGATGCATATCAAGTGCTTAACAGAATGACAAACTTAATGGTGTTAGAGCACTATTTAGTAAAGGTATATACAGCACAGGGAGAAAGTGATTCTGTAGAGAGTAGTGGGTGGACAAGGGTATCCAAGAAAACTTAATAGGTTGGTCCTGAGAGTTGAACAAGGTTTTGTGGGTCTGTCCCCTCCATTCACGATCTGTGTTGGCAGTGACACCCAAGTCTGTTGGTGGCACCATATACGTTTGTGTAGGATGAGAAATTGGACCACTATAGACAGGTTTGATCCCCTAATATTGCTTGACATTTTTTGGAATGGAATAGTCAGTTTTATTACCAAAGGAACCACTTACAGCTGCAGTTAAACATTATTTACAAATACTCAATGGTCTTTATTGTGTTAAACAACAATAATTGCTAATCATTGTATTTCAGAAGCCCAGGGACTGCCAAGTCTCTTGGGAATGGCACAAAATATTTTCATTAAAAATTTAGTAATTTCAACATCATAAAATATCTACCAGGGGACTTCCCTGGTGGCGCAGTGGTTAAGAATCTGCCTGCCAATGCAGGGGACACGGGTTCGAGTCCTGGTCCGGGAAGATCCCACATGCCACGGAGCGCCACAACTACTGAGCCTGCATTCTAGAGCCTGCAAGCCACAACTACTGAGCCCACGTGCCACAACTACTGAAGCCTGTGCGCCTAGAGCCTGTGCTCTGCAACAAGAGAAGCCACCGCAGTGAGAAGCCTGTGCACCGCAACAAAGAGTAGCCCCCACTCGCTGCAACTAGAGAAAGCCTGCGCGCAGCAACAAGACCCAACGCAGCCATAACTAAATAAATAAATTTATTTAAAAAAAATATCTACCAGGGACATCTAACCAGTAAATATTATTAATCTTAAAAAAATACTTTCGGGCTTCCCTGGTGGCACAGTGGTTGAGAATCTGCCTGCCAATGCAGGGGACACGGGTTCGAGCCCTGGTCTGGGAAGATCCCACATGCCGCGGAGCAACTAGACCCGTGAGCCACAACTACTGAGCCTGCGCGTCTGGAGCCTGTGCTCCGCAACAAGAGAGGCCGCGACAGTGAGAGGCCCACGCACCGCGATGAAGAGTGGCCCCCACTCGCCGCAACTAGAGAAAGCCCTCGCACAGAAACGAAGACCCAACACAGCCAAAAATAATAAATAAATAAATAAAAATTAAAAAAAAATACTTTAAAGAAGGGGAGGTATCTTTTTAGTATCTGCTCTAGATACTGAATTTTTTCAATTTTTCAATAACTTCAATTCCACTTGTTTGTTGCCTGAATCATGATCCTAATTACTAGGTCTTGTTTCCTCTGAAAATGGAATCTTAAAAATACTTTCTAGTTTCTGAAGCAAAAATATATCATGGTGTACTGGCAAAAACTCCTCAGGATTATTTACCCAGTAATGTCAAACTCATAGATAAGAGAATATGTCAGCTCCATTTTCCATAAGTTTGAGTTGTCTAGAATAATATGGAAAGCATTTATTGTGATGATGAATGGGTAGCAAGTGTTTAACCAAAGATTAGAAATATTTAAAACCTAAAGCAATCACAGAAGCTTATTTCTTCAGCAATCTTTTTGAAATTTTACTTTCCATGGGGCTTAATCCATAAACAAATACCATTGCTACGTTTAAACCTGAAACACAGGTATCTGATATTTGAAAAGGTGGGCCTGGATTACATTTCAGTCTTTATGTGATCCAGTTACTTTACCCCTGCCAGTGCCTGTGCAGTATATGGGGCACTAAATTAAACATTGTCAGGAAAATGTGAAATAGTCCTGCAAAAGAAGAAAGAAAATCTAAAACAAAACCAAAGGTAATATCGGTTTCCTTGGTCAAAACTGTGTCCTTTGGTATATGCATATATATTTATACCTCTTTGCTGTATAACATGATTTTTAATCCTAAAGTTTGAATAATATGAGTTACTGATTAGAAATATTCTCCATCACAAATTATTCAGTTTATTATGTTAAACTATTTTGACTCTACATATTTTAGTTCCCAAGGTCTCTCTCTATGATCACCATGACGCTTGACCTATTCTAATTATTTATTTATTCAATAAATAGCCGACAGCCTGCTACTGGACCCTGTGGGAGGGCTGAGTCTCTTGTGGTGAGCCACCGAGACTAGGCCCTGCCCTCATGGAGGTGACATCCTAGTGGAGGAGACAATTAACAAGTAAATACAGGAATAGATATGTAGATCCATTTGTTACAGATTGTGATAAGGGCTGGGGAAGAAATAATAGAGCTCCAAGATGAACATTAATGAGGACACATTCTCTAGAAAATATTTGAGGACATGAGCTTTTATGTCACTTGATTGCCCAATATAAACACCCCATGATAAATTTAATTTAGAATTAGGTGCCAGGAAATGCTACCTTCTGGTATTGCTATGATGTAAGGCCACATTCTGTGACTAAAGAAATGTTGAAAAACTGAAACCTTACTGAAAGCTTTCGGAGTGTCTTGTTATTCATTCTGATTGTTCTAGTCATCATGGCCCAATAGATGACAGTCAGAGTGCTAGGTGGTAGACCTCTTCCCATTTCTAAGTAAAGGGCTGCCCTCTAGTGGACTCTGAATAAATGTTAATTGAGGATAATAGGTTACAAAATATAACACTTGCAGCCAAATGGCAAACTGTATGAAGCTTGGTCTGTCTAAGCTTCAGTCTCAGCAAGCTTCTGGTGACTTCCAGAGACAAACTCCTACAACCAGTTGTCCTCAGAATATATGTCCCTATTCCCTTGAGGCTTAGGTTTTAGAACCAGATGGAAACTTAGAGAGATCTCTGCTCCAACTCCTCATTTTTAGAGAAGATACTCAGAATTCAGAGAGCAGAATTCAGAGAGGTGAAGTGACTTGTTCACTGTCCCATGGTGAATGAAGAGAACTAAATTGTAAACATGGATTCTCTCTCTATAAATATCTCTCATTTATTTGATCACATTTATTACTAACTATTTTTACTACTTTCCTACATCTCTCCCCTTTGCTCACTTTTCCCTAGCCTCTTTGTTCTCTTACTGTTTCTCCAGAACATCATGCAGGCTTCCCACTCTAGGATCTTTGCACTGGCTGTTCCCTCTGCCTACCATGCTCTTCCCTGCACTGCCTTCAAGTCTTTGCTCAAATGCCACCTTCTCACTCTGACCACCTTATTTAATACGCAGGCTCCCACCACCAGCACTACAGATCTCCCTTTACCCTGATCTAATTTTTCTTTTTTCCATAGTAATTATCACCTTCTATCATACAATATAATTTATGTATTCATTATGTAATATAATGAATATAAATGCCTGAGCACAGAGATCTTTGTCTCTTTTGCTCACTGACATACTCCATGTGCCTAGGATAGTACATAGTACAACAGGGACTCAGTAAATGTGGGTTGGATTAATTAACCTTCCAAAATGAATGTGTTACCTAATGGAAGGGCCACTTGCTCCAGTAGGGAAGTTCAACTCTCTGTGAAGGCTGAGGGAAGTTGAACAAATTTCCTATGCTTCATGAAAGACCAGGCTATTGCTGCCTTAACTCTGCCCACCACCCAGTGTTGCCATCACAATTAGCCCAAGAGACTAGTTTCAAGAAGGAGGCTGAAATTAGAACTCCTTATCCACTCTCCTCTAAGAGGCCTCCAGGACCCATCAAGCCTCTTATCGCCCTATACCCTCCTCATTCCCATGAAGCCAAGCCTCCTCTGTGGACTTGCTCCCCATGCAGTGCAGTTCAGCCTCTTCTCTGCCTCCACCTCTACCACCCCAGCTCCCCAAACCCTTCTGCTCTCTGCCCCCTGGGGCTCACCACCATCATCAGCAGAGCCCCCCTGACCTCAGCCTCTTCTCTGAAAGTTGCCATTGTACTCTTGCTCTGAAGTATGCCTCTCCCCCAAAGACACCAATACCACAAAGCTTTTTCAAATCGTGGCTGTTTCTTCCCTTCCCTGTTGTAATTCTGGGCCTGCTCCAGACCAGAACCTTGGGTCCTTTGAAGCACTTGCCATCTGAATATAATACCCACCACCCATCCTTGTTCGGGCCATCTGTCAGCCTTGTAGCCAGTCCCCCTCATTCACAGAACATTTTATTACCTGGACATCCATCTTAGTCTCACTCACTATTCCTGTGACCCCTTCTAGTCCTCTTTGGTGACTTCAGCATCCCTGCAGTGACCCATCCAGCATCCTAGTCTCTCAATCCTCTGCCTTCCATTAATCTTCCTATCCATGGCCCTTCTCTAGTCCTTGTCATCCTCAACATTGCCCAGCCTCCGAATTCTTGACCTCAAGCATCCTAGTCTCCAACCACTGCTTTCTGTCTTCTCGTGGCTCCTCTCCAATAATTCTTCATCACTGGGATCTACTGACTTCCACTTTTTTATTGTCAAGGCCCCCTCCTGTCCTGACCTCACCCTTACTTAGCTTGGGCTCCATGAGTTAATCCATTTCTTTGCATTCATCTTCAGTCCTTTTGCCTCTGCTTCTTCAGCCATACTCAACTGGTTAACCTCCAGTCTCCCTCTGAACCTCCCCTTACACCTGAGCAGCTGAGTGTGGATGGAGGGACATGTACCACTGTGCTGACTGTCATTCCTCCATCATTTCCCTAGTCAGTCTCCACTCTCCAAGATGTCAATTATTCATACCTTGTCCTCACTCCACAACCCTCCTCACTCCTGTCACCTCCTCATTCTCAGCTAATTAAACCTTTTCTTTTCTTTTTTTGGTCTGATGACAAACAATATTTATTTATTTCGAACGAAGAATAAAGTTACACGTTTTATTAATAGAGGAGTCCCATCCTCCCAGGCATGGTTGCCTATTAATAATAATAAGCCAGTAATTGAAATTTCAACTGGAAGTAAACTGGCCCTAAGAGAAAAGTCAGCCAGCCACCACTCATTTATCCCCTCCTCTACTCAGTGTTTTAACAGAGAAATTAAGGCTTAAGTCACATTAGTCTAATCTTTGCCCCTCTTTGAAGATGAGCAGCTTCCATTTTAAAGAGAGTAGGAGCTACTCTCTAGCCAAAGATAAACACTGTTAACATTTTGATCTTTATTATTCCAAGGGTTTTTTTTAATTAAAGCTTTTCTTAATTCAGTAAGAAAACAGAAACAATTGAAAGCAAACGACTTCATCTTTCCACCACCAAATATGCTCTATCTTCCTTCTAAGAGCAGATGACTAGACATTAAGTGTGGGGAACAGTAAACTATCTGCGGGCAGATGCAGTAATCCCAGCATTTCAGGGCATGAGAGGGGTGGGCACAGCAGGCCTGATCCTTTGGGTTATAAGACTTATTCCACTTAGTGCTAACTCCACTTAGCCTTCAAAGACTGTCAGCCTTCCAGTTACTTTCTTTACCATGATTTCAGACATCATTTTGGGTGCTGGGAAAACTGGACAGCTACATGTAAAGGAATGAAATTAGAACTTTCTTTAACACCATACACAAAAATAAACTCAAAATGGATTAAAGACCTAAATGTAAGACCTGATACTATAAAACTCTTAGAAGAAAATATAGGCAGAACACTCTTTGACATAAATTGCAGCAATATCTTTTTTGATCCATCTCCTAGAGTAATGGAAATAAAAAGAAAAATAAACAAATGGGACCTAATTAAACTCAAAACTTTTGCACAGCAAAGGAAACTATAAACAAAACGAGGAGACAACACATAGAACAGGAGAAAATATCTGCAAATGATGAGACCGACAAGGGATTAATATCCAAAATTTACAAACAGCTCATGCAACTCAATATCAAAAAAAACAAACAACCCAATCAAAAAATGAGCAGAAGACCTAAACAGACATTTCTCAAAAGAGGACAAACAGATGGCCAAGAGGCACATGAAAAGATGCTCAACATCGCTGATTATTAGAGAAATGCAAATCAAAATTACAATGGGGTGTCACCTCACACCAGTCAGAATGGCCATCATCAAAAAGTATAATAAATGCTGGAAAGGGTGTGGAAAAAAGGGAACTCTCTTACACTTTTGGTGGGAATGTAAACTGGTACAGCCACTATGGAGAACAGTATGGAGGTTCCTTAAAAAACTAAAAATAGAGCTACCATATGATCTAGTAATCCACTTCTGGCCATATATCCAGAGAAAAACATGGTTCAAACGGATACATGCACCCCAATGTTCATTGTAGCACTATTTACAATAGCCAAGACATGGAAGCAACCTAAATGTCCATCGACAGATGAATGGATAAAGAAGATGTGGTACATATATACAATGGAATATTACTCAGCCATTAAAAACAATGAAATAATGCCATTTGCAGCAACATGGATGAACCTAGAGATTATCATACTAAGTGAAGTAAATCAGACAGAGACAAATATCATACGATATCACTTATATGCAGAATCTAAAAAAAAAATTATACAAATGAACTTATTTACAAAACAGAAACAGACTCACAGACTTAGAAAACCACCTTATAGTTACCAAAGGGGAAAGGTGGTGGGGGGGATAAATTAGGAGATTGGGATTAACATATACACACTACTATATTTAAAATAGGTAACCAACAAGGACCTACTGTATAGCACAGGGAACTCTGCTCAATATACTGTAACAACCTAAATGGGAAAAGAATTCAAAAAAGAATAGATACATGTATATGTATAACTGAATCACTTTGCTGTACACGTGAAACTAACACAATATTGTTAATCAACTATGCACCAATATAATATAAACAATTTTTAAATAATAATAATGATGACATCATTTTGAATCATGTGTCTGCCTGATTTTAATTTGCTTGCTAAGTGGACCTAACAAACTTAATAATTGAAAAGATGACCTTGAGTATAACTTAAAGCATAAACCCTTCTTTTATAGCAGTGTTTATAACTTAAGGTATAAATTTAACTAACTTGACTTCAAGTATAAACACGTCAAACAAAGTGGAATTTCAAAGACACAGAACTTAAAAATGCAAAAAGAACTTAGAAGTGTAAACTTATAACTTATAAATAAATGTATACCACTTGCTTACTGCAATCTGAAATATTATCATCCATAAAGACAATTCTGAGTGTTTCCAAGTAAATTGCTGTCAACATTTCACTGGTTGTGCCACAAACAGCATCTGCTCTTCCCAGAAAACGCTCCTTCCTTCCCATGGCACAGCTGACTTGTGTTTTAAGTTCAAAAGTCAGAGAGTCAAGTAAAAAACCCATACAGACAGCCCCTGGAGTCCCTTCAATCATGCATGAAGCTAGTCTCCAGGCCATGTCACGGGGAGAGTTTCAGTGTATCCTTACACACAGCCTCACCCTGGAGGTACTTGTGGGACTTGAACTTGAAGGTCTGTAAGTTGCTTTCTTTTCCTTCCTTAATTTTTTGTGAGTCTTAATTTTGTGAGGTAAAGACCAGACTATAAGCCAAGAAACCTGATGAGACTGTCAGAAACTCTCCCTCATGTGGCTGGTCACCCCCATAGATAGCCCTGGGCAGTCCACAGCTGTGATGATGGGTCTCCTGCAAGGTTTTCCAGATGGACATTATACACGCTTGTTCATTTTTCTTAATGATGCTCTGAGAATAGAAACATGGCAGGTTACCTCCTCCTTTCTCCTACCCTGGATCTGAATACCTGGGAAACATTAGAAGCTTCTGCAATTCAGTCATATTTTTCATAAATTTCTTGTAGATGCATTTCCCAAAGTGTAGCATGTGGACCATGGCTGGTAGACCAGATGAATGTAGGTGGTGCAGGACTAAACATTTTTTATATTAATAGTTATGTCTTTGTTTTAATGTGTATTAGAAGAAAATTTAACAAACATATCTAGTCCAATATTTCATGGATGTAAATGCTTAGAATTAGTCAAAATGATGATATTTAAAATTTTGTAGGTGAGATGATTAAAAGAAAAATTTTAAGTAAATAGTAATAACGATATACACTTTTGGCAAAAATTGTGAAAGTGGTTGCCTATAGGCTCACAATGAGAAAGTGATGGGCATAGGCCTTCAGACACGGTTTCTTAAATGGTAAAGGATGTGGAAACTTTTGGAGACAGTTCCATAAATAAATAAATAACGTGGCATAAGCCCATATGGAGAGATATTCTTCTCACTCAAGTTTCTCCCACTGGAAAGTGCAGCTACCAGTGATATTATCCATGCAGAGTGGGGGTTATTTTGCTGTTCTTATTGGGTTTTGTCTCATAAAGAAATGGTAGGAACCACTGAGTTCTTACACTTTCAGAGTCAGAGAATAACCACATAATAACTGCAACCGAATTCCTTCAGTCAGTCATTCAACAAACACTGCTGGGCACCTTTGTGTGTCAGGCTCTGGGCCAGGTGCTGGGATTAGAGGAGTGAGAAGGCCAGACATCACAAGGTTTTAAGCCTGGGAGTGACTTATCATATGGGCATTTCTGAAAGATCAGCCTGGCTCTCCCTGTGGCTGGGCAGGCAGCAGAACTGGGATAGACCAGAAAAGAGGTGACTGCAATAAGACATGGTGGCTTGGACTAGCCTGGTAGCAGTGGCAATAGAGAGAAATGAGCAGATTCAAGAGGCATTTCAGGGTAGATCCAATAGGCCATGGTGACTGATTGCACATCATGGATGAGAGGACGAGAAGAGTCAGGGAGAATGCTAGGTGTTTGCCTTCGGAAGCCCCATGCAAGGTGATGCCAGGTCTTCAGAGCTCACACACAACACACTGCTGGGGGCTCAGTACTACATCCTCTAGGAGGTACTGCAGTTTGTGGCTAGTGTGTCAGTCCCTCCTCAAGGCTACAAGTGGTACCTTATTCTTATGCATGAGGCAAAGCACATTAAAGGCATTTGATCAATGTTGACAAAAGGACTAGTTGAGAACTTGAGGCATGAGAGTGCAAGGGTGGTTGACTTATGGTGTACAGCAGTCCCCTCTGCCCCATTTTAAACTTCATTTTAAGGAAATGATTTTGAAACTGGACTCCATTATTATCCTACCACTATAAAGACCCACAAGCAAACACAACAGAAGCCCCACCCTTCTGCCTCAGGGACATAAGAATATGCTTGGCAACAGGCAGAGCTGAGACCAGGTGAGCAGGATAGAGGGAGATTAAAGCCACTCTAGGCCATATATTAAAGTCAACCAATAGCCATAAACTATTAAAAGAAATATCTATATCTACATGTGTATATAGGTTGATAGGTAATTTCTTTCAATAGCACCATGAAACTAAACTCTAGCATTTACTAGCCGATAAAATGTCACCTCAGTTTTCCAATTAATCCATGTAAGTCATCCAAGTGGCTTACTGACATGAATCTTAACTGATACATAGTCACTTCAGGCAGGTAAATGGCATTTGGAAGCTAAAGAATGTGCAGGAAGAGTAGAATCAGGAAGAGGATGACAAACTGGAACAAGGCAGAGAAGGTGAGAAAGAAACAATGTTGAAGGTAACAGTTGAGAACAACCCATTAGGGTGAAATAAGGCAGCAACCTGTACCAGCATGTTCGTCTTGCTCTGTGTGGGAATTGGTGACCTCTCTCTGAGTGGCAGCCTGTGCGGCATCTTCAAGAACTTTACAGAGAGAGGACATCTCCAGGTGACAGTGGGAGCAGAGAAAGAAAATAGGCTTATGAGTGAGACCCTTTTGGGGGATCCCCAGAGATGATGGGCACACTGAAGACCTGCTTGTACGTGGGTTGAATCTCTTGGCTCAGGAGTTCGCTGATTCAGAACAACTTTAGAGGTGGAGACCAGAGTTAAGAAATTGGTCTGCTTGAGGCATTGGAAATTTAACGCACTGACTTACAATGATCGCTGTGGATAAAGCATGGTAGGGTGAAGAGAAGGCAATGGTCTGGCTTCCCTTAGTGCACTTTTGTCCATTCCAACAATTTTTGGAGATTCTATACTTTTGTGGCTAGCTCTATATACACTTTCACCTCACATCTTTTGGCACACCCTGATGTGAATGAAGATGCCTCCCCAACCAGGTGAGGACCGCACTCATTTAGTATCGGGATTATTGTATTCCTATTTCTGTTTCTGAAAAGCTCACACCTCTGGCCACATGGTATAATTCATATTGTTTTTCTGACCTGAAAACTAAGCTTGGAGGGGTGTGTACATGAATAATTTGCCCAGGGCCAGGTAAGTGCTGCACAGCTGATGCAGCCCAAGTCTGACTGTGATGTTTATGAAATTCCTACTATTCCCATCTGCCATCTTTCCTTTTGGACAATTTTTTTTACTATGCAAAAACTTCAGACAGTTTCCGAGAGTATATAGCTCTTCTAGAGCCCTACTTCTTGAAACCCCTTAGGTGTCCATGCACATGTTTCAATTCAGTGGATGTCATTGCAGGCATGTCTGGCTCTGAGTTCCTAAACTTTCTGCTGTACCACCCTGATGTCCTCTCTTCCAAACTCTTAAAGTATTATACTTTTTTACCTTTACCTGAGGGTCTTAACACTAGTCAAAGGAACCAGCAAAATGTTAGAGACTATATATTTGATAGAACTTCGAGCCACAAAGCAGAAGCCTTGTCAGAAAGAAATCTGCAATGTCCAGGATGGGTTTCCACCCTCCACCATGATGCTGGGACAGGATGAAAGTGGTCTGTGCTATAGGGTCAGAGTTCCACTGCAGGCCATGGAATCTGGCCCACCCTGTGTTGGGCTCATGCCGGGTCATCCACATCCCGCTTCTTCCTAATCCCCCTTGTTTTGGGAGTTCCGTGTTCATCTGCTCCCGTACATTGCAGGCTCCTGTCTTATGAATCCACTTCTGTGACCCATAGTACCTGACACAGTGCTATGAGAAAGCCAGTATCAAGTCACTATTTGTTCAATGCATGAAATAACACTTGTTTATGTCTCAGAACTCATTTGACCATCAGGTGTTATTTCTATAATTAAATATGTTCATTCTCTGGCTTCGTTGGCCAATACACCCTCTCTTTGTTCATGGCTCCAATGTCAAAGCAGATGCACGAAATTAATAAGCTAGAACAATCATGGTTTTCAAAGTGATACAGATGAGAGTATTAAAACATAGAAAGTAGGCTTCATAGGGAGGTGATTTGAAACACTGTGATTTGACTTCATGGGCATCAAAATGAAATATTTCGTGATGGGATCATAGCAGTGTGGCTCCTCACAGCTAATGGCCCAGGTTTGAGTATGCCAGTGGTGCTGGACACATGTCATGCTCATCTGCTGAGTATCTTGACTATATTTTGCAACACAGTATCTGTAATATCGTGTAATACTTTGCAAATCTCCTTTGTAATTGAGTCTATAGTGGCGAAACAAACATTAAACAAAATATACTAAAATATAAATATAATGCACATACACACATTTATAATTAGAAATTGTGAAATGTTTGTCAAGGAGAAAACTTAAGTGCTCTGAGAGAGAATCACAGCGAGACTTAGTTTACTCTGAAGGATGAGGGAAGGCCTTTCATGGGGAAGTGGCGGAGAGTGAATGGACTTGGGCTGAGTGAATATTGGCAAGAGGAGCTTTCAAGAAGAGAGATAATATGGAAAAGCCTCAGAAAAGGCAAGAACATGGCATTTTCAAAGAATAGCAAGAAACTGAAGAGGCGGTGTGGTTAGAGCATCAGGGGAGGGGGTGTGTTTGGAGGCTCACAGGCCATGTGGGCTCCTATTATATCTTGAGAAAAACTGAAATCTGTGAATGCATGTTAAGCAGGTGGGTGACCCAATCAGATTTTCATTTTTTAAAGGTCCTCCTTTGCTGTAGTTTAGAGATGGAGATTCGGGAAGACGAAGAAGTGTCTTCAGTTTAGAAAGATGCCATTGCCCTGGTCCCAGGGGAGATGAGACTGGGTTGGACTGGGGGTGGGGGGGAGGTGATGGCAAAGATGGAAACAAGTAGATGGATGCCAGATATTTTCTATTTAGGATCTAGAAAGTGTAGAACCTGGGTTGACTATGCTACATAAGGAAAGGCGAGACCAAGAAGATGTCCTGTGGCTTTAGCAGTTGAGCGGATGGAGGGGACATTCACTGAGCCTGGCAAGCCTGGGGCAGGAGCAGCTTTGCAGGGACAGATCAACAATCTAAAATGTGTTAAATCTGAGGTGTCCATGAGATGACATCCATGGACTCACCTGCGGAATCTGTGATTGAGCACCCACCCTTCCTAGAAGTTTTCACGTTAAACATTAATCATGCTATCCCATCATTATGAAGACTAACAGTGTAGCTCCAGAACATTGTATATTTGCAGCATGCACTGTCTAGCATCTGCACTCACTGTGGGTACTATTCAAGTCATGAAGATAGCTGCAGGGTTAAGTGGAAAATCACCATGGTGGTTTCCCTTATGTAGCCAAATGGAGTGGGGGCATGTTGAAGTGAGGGCCAGTTTCTCCTCTGCATGTATGTGATGGCCTCAGCACATGCTTCAGGAAAATCTCTTTGCTTCAGAGAAGTAACTCATATTGGTTTAGTCTTCAGGGTCACTTGGAGACAGAGGCAACCTCTATTTTTGGCAGAACTCTGTTTCAAGCTAATGCATCCAGCCATGGAGAAAGCAGTTTCAAAATAGACCTGATCAGTTGTCAAGGGACAATTCATCTTGAGATAATAGCCCTGAGGCCTCGGCCAGCCAGTGTTCTTCTATGAGCTGCTGAGCAGGCTGTCCTCTGATTTTGCATTTGTTTAAATACGTTTTAAAAAAACATGCACAGAGGGTCATTTTTAAAATAGGGGATCCAAAGAGGAAGTCATGGGAGGAAAGGGATAGAGAAGCAAAGGCACAGGGATGCTCCCAGCCTAGCCCAGATGTCCTCTCCCCCTCAGTGCTCACGACCTGGGTTAAAACCCTCTTTCAATCCCTCACTGGCTCTGAGATGAGAGAAGGTCATTCAACCTATGTGAACCTCAGTTCCTCCTTCTGCACATGCTGGTAAGGTATGTAGGTAACCTAATGTGACTCCTTGCCCATGACAGGATGGAGTAGTCAGGGTTCTCCAGAGGAACAGGACCAGTAGGTGTGTGTGTGTGTGTGTGTGTGTGTGTGTGTGTGGAGAAAGAGAGAGATTTTAAGGAAGAGACTCACATAATTGTAGGGGCTTGGTAAATCGAAAATCTGCAGGGTGGGCTGGCAGGCTGGAGACCCAGAGTTGCAGCTCAAGTCCGAAGGCAGTCTGCTGGCAGAATTCCCCCTCCTCTGGGGGAGGCCAGTCTTTTTGTTAAAAATCCAACTGATTAACATATACATACTACTATATATAAAATAGATAATCAACAAGGACCTACTGTATAGCACAGGGAACTTTACTCAATACTGTGTAATAACCTACATGGGAAAAGAATCTGAAAAATCATAGATAAATGTATACGTATAACCGAATCACTTTGCTGTACACCTGAAACTAATGCAACATTGTAAATCAACTATACTCCAATATAAAATAAAAATTTTTAAAGATCTAACTGGATGAAGCCCACCCACATTACCAAAGGTAATCTGCGTTACCCAAAGGCTGGTGATTCAGATGTTCTAAAATATACTTAGACAGCAACATCAAGACATGTTTGACCAAATATCTGGGCACCCTGTGACCCAACCAAGTTGACCTCTAACATTCACCATCACACAGGTTTTCAAAAATGCCATTTTAGACTTCTCCAGCTCTCCCTGCTCAGTTTAGCCCTCTGAAGGGCCTTCAAGTAGTGTTCTCATGCTCCCTGTTATTTGCCCTCCATGATTCTGTCCCTTTTTATGTCTGAACCACCTTGCATTTAGACCATTATACGGCACCAGGTAGCATCTCTATATATGTTTATTTAATAAAGGACCACATAAATTATGTAGGATGCATTTATAAAAGTAAAAGATAGAAATTTCAACAAGGGAAGAATTTATTCGGTAAAAATTTTAAAGCAATGGATAAATTTAGATGTAGGCTTCAGGACACACATTTTAACATTATTAAAATAAAAATGTATAACTGAAGCCTCTGAAGGCCATTAAACTAATACTGTCTCTCTTTCCCAAATGGTCTTTTGTGTATTCAACTTCAGACCCTGTTCTCTGGCTTAGCCAGGCTTTAAGTCCCCACTTTGGCCCCAGTTTTCTCTCCAGGTAAACAGGATAGTGTGGTAGGAAGGGGGTGGGGGGGTGGGGGCAGCGGACTGTCACTGTGACTCCAGAATCAAGAGGCGTCTCAGACACAGAGGAGTGTGTGCTGGAAGGCAGAGCTGGGGAGAGGGCTCTTCAGCGATGTTGGTACTTACAGCAGGACCCTGCGGGACACCTGACATCACAGCTCTCCATGTGGATATTCAACCTCAGGAGGCCTGACAGTTCCAAAGCCAGAAAACACACTTATTCCAAGTGTGTTATTATTAAAGGAATGAGAAGTGTACAGAATTTCGGGTTCTCTGTGGTCAGTTTTGCCTCTCGTCTTCTCATTTCCTTGTGTCCAGACAGGACCAGGCAACCTTAGGGATGCACACGTGGGAGGATGTTTCCGGCAGAGACTCCGCGGAGTCAGTCTGCTTCCTGAGCGTTTTCTCTCTCCTTGCTTGAAGCTCCTCCTGCCTGCCCTTGCCCCAGGGCTGTGGGTGGGATGGCAGGACTCCTTGTTGGGAAAGCCAAGGCAAATGGAAGGGCAGGGAGGGGGAAGAAGTAGCAGCACAGGGGTTCCTTGCTGGAGTGAAGTTTCCAGCAGTGTCAAGAGCTATGTCAGAAGGACGGAGCTCAGAGCTGCATAGCTCCAATGTGGAGCTGGCCAGACCCTGCTGCTGCTGAGGGTCTGTCCTAGGCAGGGTCACCACGGAGGAGCGATGGCTTGGGACTTCCTGAGCAGCCCCACTGAGAAGCAATCTGAGATGGGCTTCAAGGGGACATAGGTCTTCTGGATGGACAGGACTGTCTCCTGGGGTCAGAAATCCCTTAAATCACTGGAGATGCCATGTCCTAGAAAAACTGCATTTCTCAATGGTCCCATTAAATGGTCATACTGATGCTACGAATATCATTACAATGTTTAAAAAAAAAAACCAAAAAAACCCAACAGTGATTTATCACATGCCCATGATGTACAGGTGCTATGAGTGTGTATTTCTAGTCCTTCCAACAATTCTGTGAGGTGAACGTTATTGGCCCCATATTACAGATGAGTAAAACTGAAGTCAGAGAACTGAAATACAAGGTCAGGATTCTCTCCCAGGCTTCCCAATGCCAGACCTGTGCTCTTCATGCAGCACTTTCTCAATAAAGATGATTTTTCCTTTTTCCATCCAAGGGAGGATGAATGTAGGAAAAGGAATGCTGTCCTGGGAACTAGGAAGTAAGGACAGCAAAAGAGTCCTAGGAAGATGGCTAGGCCAATCAGGGGAGCTATATATCCAGGCAAGGAAAGGCCAGTGGGAATGGGGCAGTACTGGCTGTTTTGAAGCACAGAGCCAGGAGATTTCTGGGAATTCTGCTGGACAGCAAGGCCAAGGAGAAAGAGCAGTGCCAAGATGTGAGGCGTTTGGCCACCAGGAACTCATGGAAAGCTGGCCTTGGGAAGTGGCCACCAAGGTGACAGCAGAGCTTCCTCTGGCATCCAGTGCCTGGAGGGGAGGAGGAAGGGCAGAGGAGCTCTGGGCCTCCCCAGAAATTCTAGAAGGAGGGAGTCATAGAGGGGACAAGTAGCAGTGCCAGTTACAGACCTCACAGTCCTGTGAAATGAGGGCTCCTGATAGACAGGCCTCTGTGCTTCCCATGGTTCCAAGAGAAGGACAGAGCAGCCCCCAGTGAGCCAGTGAGCTAGGAGGCATCAGAAGCCCTTGCAAAGAAAGCTGCCCTACAACTGGGTCAGTTTTAGACCATCCTCACACCCAGCCCCACTCTGTGGTGGGTTTAGCGTGTTTCTATATACAATGCTGTGCTTTGCACTGGTTCGCCAGCTCAGTGTGGCAGCTTCAAGTTGACATCCCTCCCCTGGCCCTGCCACCACTTTTGGGATAAATGATCTTCGTTATGGACTGCTTGTGTCATCCTGCTTTCCTTTCCATTCCATCTTGCTCAGAACCCTGCCACTCTCTGCCTCATCACTCAGCCTCCCCTTCCCATCCTTACTTTGCTCGCACTCTACTTGACACTTGCCCTGCTCTCCTTTCTCAGAATCAGGTCTATCGGTGTACAAGAGAAAAACCCAGAATAACAATAGATAAACAGTGCTGAAACAGGATAGAATTTATTTCTCTTTCACATAGAAGAAATTCAGGGGTGGGTTCAGGACTAGTGTGGCAGCTCCCCCATATCATTGAGGACCCAAGAGCCTTTGTTTTTGATCCACACCATTTCCCAAGGTCAAATCATAGATCGGGTTAGCAGCTAGAGCTCATGCCATCATGAACACAGAATGAGATGGGGGAGGAAGAGCAGAAAGACAAAAGGGAGCCCCTTCTGGCGGAGTGAGCTCCCTCTAAGCACCCTACGTAACACACCTCCCTTCCACTTTTATCTCATGGGCCAGAACTTAGTCACATGGCTGCGTGTAGCTGCAAGGGGTGCTGGGAAGCCTGGTCTTGATTCTGGGAGGCAATGGCTCAGCTCAAACTCAGTGTCTGTCAATGAGGAAGGAAAGAAGAATGGGTATCTTCCCTCCCCTCCCTCTGTCTTTCCTCCTCTGCAATGACCAGGCATCAATCGTGGATTGGGTTTTCCTTCTGGGTTCAGTGTCTTAGGCTGCCTGAGTATGGAAGAAAATTAACACACGTCTGACCTTAACATAGCACCAAGATCATAGCCAGGCTTTGAGCTTATCCCTCTTCTCACAGGGACAGTGTCACTTCCCACCGTGTTTGCCCAAGCCTCCTGTGTGGACCCAGACACCTGCCCTGTGATTACACCCAGGCGAGGCAAAGCACTGCAGCAGCTGAAGGCGGATGCAGTTTCTGTCCTGAGTTCTTTCCCTTTTTTTGTTTAATGAACCAACCTTTACTGACAGAATTAGAAGCAGGAAAGTAGAAATCCTGGGGCATATGGAAGATAAACAATCCCCACTCCAACTTTAGAAGCTCTTTTAGGCAAAAAAACAAACAAACAAACAATTAAATACATAAAATGAGAAAGCTCAAAAGCTACAGCCTCAAGCCATCCTCATTCAGTGACTTTCAATCTAAGTGAAGGAACCATCTGAAAAATAAAACCTCAGGCCAGTTCCTAGTATGTAAAGATATAAAAGCACTTTTTTTATTTCCATAAATTTACTTCACATTCAAATGTATAAATATTTACTTATAAATCCCATGAGTTAAATAATGAAATGAAGCCATATTAATGAGCAAAATTATGTGAAATCAGGACTTACAGATGTGGTCTTGTAACAATGTTAATATCCAGTTTACTTTGTATATATTTTTTCATACGTATTTCATAATATGATGGGGATCTAGAGACACATGGATTGGTAGTTATACATGGTCATCCTATTTCCAGTTTGTCTCACAACTTTAGTTATGCTCCTCTGTCCACTGTAAACAGCAGGAGCAGCTTTCTTGTGAATCTGCCCAGCACACAGTGGTCAGTGACCCTGGTTAACCTACTGCTGGCTTCAAAATATTAAAATATATACATACTGTTACTGAAAGTGGGGTTTGGCTGCTTACCTCTCAAAAGTCAATAAAGAGGCTCAGCTGGTGGAAAGAAAAGTTTGCTCTATTTCAGAGGCTGGCAAAGGGGTGGGGGGTGCAGACTCGTGTGGCAGCTTATGTCATGGCTACAGTCTGGTCATCGTGTAGTTAACATCTTCCACCTGGTGGAGTTTTCAGTATCTATAAAACAGCTCAAAGGATATGGCTTTGAATATTATCTATAGCCCTTGAGGAGGAACTGAATGTCCTTGACTTTGCTTAATGACTAAACTGTTATTATTGTGTCTTGTTTGACTGCTTTCCTTTGCTTCTGCATTTTATCACTTCTCTGATTAAACTTATTCTTTGGCTAAAGTTTTTCCATAGACAAAAGGCAGGTGGAAACCATGTGGGGGAAGGACCATAGGGTCCTGCTCCATTTCAAACCCACCTTTTCCTTGATATTCCTCAATCTTGAGGAGGGACAGGTACAGAACCAGAAAGGGAGTTTTGGATAGAGAGGTTAATCATAAACTTGGCAGGGGACCTTGGTTTTAGTTTCATTTCTGTTCCAATTTTCCCCAAATCTTTGAGGGAATGGGGCAACAACCGCTGTGGCTACTTCCTGCTGAAGTGGGGCATAGTCCTGCCTAATTTGGGGAATGGAGTTGTAAATAATCTCGAGTTCCAAGCTTAGCATCAATATTTTGTAATGTGAAAACATTACCTCTCTCTTTGATTACTTTGTCATAGTACTTGGACAAACATTTGAAAATTAGCAGACATATTACAATGAGGATAATAATCAAAATGCATCCTTGTATTATTCTCTGAATGTGTTTTTTTTCTTAATGGTTAAAGCAGATGTACAATATATGTTTAATAGGCCACAAACAGGCTGTTTTGGTTAGCCTAAAGTTTAATTTAATCATGTATAAGCCAGGATGACTTCCCCATACCTCAATATGGGAAAATTTCTTCCACCATTTTCCCTTTTTAATAGCAAATCCTTCCATGAGAGCATTGATAATCAATGTATTCTTCCAACATTGCCAGAGTGGCTCAGTTGCCAGCTCTGGGTCTATTCATGTCCCTTGGTGCTAGGCCTACTTTTTGTTTATATATTGGCCTAGTTATTCACGTTGGGGGAAAACTAACCAGACATAACAAACCAGTACAGAGGTATGCTGATGGGGAAACATTTTATAGCCTATACATTTTATCAATTATACCCAATTGTCACACAAACATTGTACATGTGCTTCAAGCAGTAGACTTAAAGCCAGCAAGTCTTAAAGCCAGCAAGTACACATCATAAGTAGTTAAGTTATACTCTGTGACAACTTCACTAGACAATTTATAACTAAAAGTATGACTGAAACATAATGCTAGAACATACTCAAATTTTAGAAACTTCATATAACTTCTAGAACACATATTAATGATATGTATATAACATAAGAATGTTTATCATTATTATTTGACAATGTTTTCTGTATAATTTAACATACCAAATAATCCTAATTTGTTTAGAAAAACTTTGTTCTCTTAACGGAGAGAAAACCAAACTCAGTCTTGCATCAGTTTACTATTAATAACAAAATTCATTTATCTAATTAAATTCGATCTAATCTTTATCTTAACAACGTACAAAATTCTTTTCTTGAAGTTCCTTTTTTTTTTACAAACTTTTATCACTTTCTTTCTTCTTTTTTTTCCCATCCAGAAACAACCAGCTTTAGGACAAAATTAATCCTTCTTTTATCCCTCAGCAAAAATATTTTCATTTTTTTATACCTTCTCTCACTGACAACACATATCCTACTTGCTTTACACACTGAAATGCTTCCCTTATCATTTTTACATATTACAATTTTTAACCTTTAAAAGACCTTAACAGGGGCTTCCCTGGTGGCACAGTGGTTGAGAATCTGCCTGCTAATGCAGGAAACATGGGTTCGAGCCCTGGTCTGGGGGGATCCCGCGTGCCGCGGGGCGGCTAGGCCCATGAGCCACAACTGCTGAGCCTGCGTGTCTGGAGCCTGTGCTCCGCAACGGGAGAGGCCGCGATAGTGAGGGGCCTGCACACCGCGATGAAGAGTGGCCCCTGCTTGCCGCAACTAGAGAAAGCCCTCGCACAGAAACAAAGACCCAACACAGACAAAAAAATTAATTAATTAATTAATTAATTTTTAAAAAATGGAGAGCAAGATAGCAAAACACCCATGGAAGGATTCCTATTAAAAAAATAAATAAATAAAAAATAAAAGACCTTAACAACACCAAGAAACAAGTCACTGAACTGTTTGTTATATCAGCATTTTCTGATCGGCAAACTTAAGAACATATTCCATAACCTCTAAAAACATACATTTTTCTCATAGCACAGTTTCTCTTTAATGTGGGACAAGATGCGTGTTTAATGAACCCAAACATCTTTTTTTTAATTAATTTTTATTGTAGTTGCTTTACAATGTTGTGTTAGTTTCTATTGTACAGCAAAGTGAATCAGCTATATGTATACATATATCCCCTCTTTTTTGGATTTCCTTCCCATTGAGGTTACCACAGAGCATTGAATAGAGTTCCCTGTGCTACACAGTAGGTTCTCATTAGTTATCTATTTTATACATAGTAGTGTACATATGTCAATCCCAGTCTCCCAGTTCATCCCACCCTCCCTTACCCCCTTGGTATCCATACGTTTGTTCTCTGTGTCTGTGTCTCTATTTCTGCTTTGCAAATAAGTGATAAACCCAAACATCTTTTGAAGTTCTACTAATTAACCCAAGGCTGAAGTGTCAGGCAGAATGGGCTGTGTTTACATTTCAAGGACATGATAAGAGTTAACTTCAAACTTTCTCCTAGGCATATTTTTGTTCTCTCAGGGTCAGAATTCTGAAAACAGTATTTTTATCAAGCTAGCTTTCTCTAACTGCATATGCAAAAAGAACCAGTTTTGGAGTTTCAAAAGAGTTTCATCTTAACCAATTTTCTCTGAAGAATACTGTTAGCTACACCGTGTTAAAAAAAAAAAATCATCTCTGTTTTTCTTAGTCATAGGTTCATAGCTAAAATTTTTCTTACTGAATTGAACCTGAATTTCCCATTTTACAAAAGGCAATGAGAATACCAATCACACAAATGGAATACACACTCACACACCAAAAGACAGAACTGTCACAAATCCTCCAAGATGATAACCGATATGGAGTCCCAAACAAACATTTCCCCAACACAAAGGGTCCTCAACGTCAGACACACGTCGGAACCAATTGGCAAAATGCCCAAATAGCACCTTGTGCTCACAAATGATCCTCAACTCTCAAATGCCCAAATAGCACTTCATGCTCAAAAGAGAAGTTTGCCCAGGTGCACACCGGGAGACTTAGTCTTGGAGCTCGTCAGCTCTTTCCGATGCATGTTTCTGTTCCACCAAGGAAAAAGCCTATGCTGGGCAGTCAGTGCCCAGCATGGAAGAAACAGGGAGAATCCCCGAAACAAACGGTTTCAGCACCTACTAGGAACATCCCCGCAAGTCCCCTCTCAGGACCAGCTAGCCACAAGCAGTGGGCTCATCACAACCATCCTGGCATGTCGTCATGGCTGGCAGCTCTACTCAGGAAAACCCTGGGGAGCCAGATACCACGAGAGCGCTGCCTCACATTGGGAGCCAAAATCTGTTACGGAAAGTAGGACTAGGTTCTCGCCACTCAAAAGTCATTAATGGGCTTCCCTGTTGGCGCAGTGGTTAAGAATCCGCCTGCCAATGCAGGGGACACGGGTTCAAGCCCTGGTCCGGGAAGATCCCACATGCCGCGGAGCAACTAAGCCTGTGCACCACAACTACTGAGCCTGCGCTCTAGAGCCCGCGAGCCACAACTACTGAAGCCCGTGCGCCTAGAGCCCGTGCTCCGCAATAAGAGAAGACACTGCGATGAGAAGCCTGCACACCACAATGAAGAGTAGCCCCCGCTCGCCGCAACTAGAGAAAGCCCGCGCACAGCAACACAGACCCAATGCAGCCAAAGATAAAATAAAATAAATAAATTTTTTAAAAAGCCAATAAAGAGGCAAGGTTGGTGGAAAGGAAAGCTTGCTTTATTTTGTATTATTTATTTTGTATCTAGAACATTCTCTGTCAGCCTCTTTTATTCTCAGCCCCCACACCTCCATTCCTCTTGGGCTACTGCTTAAGTGAAGTCATTCACAGCTGTTAAATGGAGGGTCTGTTCTGTTTCATGCACTATGGCTAATTTGGGGAGGTGGGAAATATGATTGCCCTCCCTACTTTCCTGAGTTGTGAAGGCAGTGATTGAATAACTGCTTTGTGAAAACCCAGGAGGGAAAGCAGACCTAGCTGTTTGCAGGTGAGAGGGACGATGCTGGAAGGTAAGTGAGCTGGGATGGTCATCAGCTTCAGCTGGGGATGTCCCTCCCAGACATTTCCCATCTGATTTGATGAGCCTACCACCGTGGAGGTGTGACCCCTCTTGCAGGCTAGATGCCCTTTGGGTTTTCTTTTTCACGTGCTCCTGGCCAGCCTGGGCTTGTAATGAAACTCTGATACACTGTGATATTGATGTGAGTCCACAGGGTGAAGGTCCCAGCTTCTCTGGTGACCTGGCCATTCTTCTTTTCAAGGAAAGAATTATAATGCCCCTGGGGTGCCCTCATTTGTATTTCGATACCTCTGTCTGCTCAAGGTAGGATGGATGTGTGTCTGATTTCACCATCTTCCCTCCAGATCCCAAATATCACTAAACTTCTTCCATAGTCTATTTTAGAAGTGGCGGGTTGTGGGAATTCCTTCGTTTTATGAAACGTGGAGCTTACTGTCTGTTTCCATTCTTTTTACTTAAACTTCAGTGGATTCCATAGAGGTTATTTATGTAAATGTGCATTCATTTTACCACCTTTTTTTCTGAATTGTGATGGTAAATTCCTTCGTAGATTAGAGGTTGAACATGTTAAATATAAACTATGGCTCTCTTTAGTGACCCCAAATGTTTCAATATCATTATTCTTCTTACATAGTGATGGTAACCAGCAAATATGTTTCAAGATACAGAAAGGTTTTAACCATCCCAGCCCTCACCCCCTTGAGCCATCAGGAGCAGAGCCAGCGCCCCTCACCCTCCCCCCAGCACCCATTGTTTACTGAGCTGTCTGAAGAAATTCAGGTTGATGGAGCTCCCATAACTCCTTACAGACAATGCTCATACGAAACATGATGCTCTGGTTTATGGGGCTAAAGGGACCGTCCAAAGTTCTGGTTTAAAATGGTCTGCTTCCTTTCAGAGCTGGTAATCACAGTGTATTTGGTGTGTGTCTATTAACTCCACCATCCAGAGGGAATCTTTAAGTGTTTATTTTCTGTACTGTGATACAGTGAACTCTATTAACCTTAAATGAATTTTGATAACACCATCAGGGGGCAGCAAAATGATTCTGCCTGAAATTACACAGTGAGAGAGTGATATTACCCATGACAGATTAAAAGCAAAACATACTTTTAAATTATTATGACTATCAATTGGGTTCACCCTCTGGAGCCTTGCTCTTAGCATTTATAACATTAATGGCAGAGTCCTTCCATGATTGATCCACTACCTCACCTCCTGTTCACCCTGCAGTCCACAGCAGTAGCTCCTGCCTCACTCCCCCTACCCCCCTCACAGTGAAATTGCTTTTGTCAGGGCCACCTGTGACCTCCCTGTTGCCAAATCCAGTGGACACTGCTCTGCCTTCATGACAGACACAGTCAGCCATTCTCTCTCTGAAACATCTTCTTCCTTTGGTGTCTTTCTCAGTCTCTTTGTCTGGCTTCGCCTCTTCAAGTTTCAGCCTGAGTTTAAACATTTGGGATTTCCCTGGCTTGCTTCTGTGCTCTCTTATTTTCCCCTTGCTGCCCTCTCTTCCCTAGGGTGACTCATCCATTCCTATATTTATGGAGATGTGTCTGAAGATAATTCCCAAACTTACACAGTTGGCCCAGATCCCTCCTCTGAGATGCACAAACACCTATCAATTGTCCACCTGGCAAATCCCTTTAGATGCCTCACAGTTTTCAGTAAAACATGCTTCTACTATCGTAGTCTTCCCTTGCTCCATAAACAGCTTCACTCCCCACAAAAGCTGTAAACCTGAGAATGGTTCTTGGTTCATTCTTTCCCTCCGCCCCCGTGTCAGATCCTTCAGCAGGTGTGCCATGCATCTGTCCACTCCTCTCCATCTCCTCTGC